>NC_045733.1:19739033-20429033 GCF_008692095.1 Etheostoma spectabile | reverse complement strand
TTGATGGAGAAGGCTGTTCTGTCATAGTGCATGATGGAGCCGTAGTCATAGGGAGTGTTCAGGTTGTTGGTGTCCTGCTTGTTGAAGTTGTAGGCCTGAGCAGGGTCGATGTTTTCCCACACGATCCTGATGTAGCTGTCACGGTCGCTTCTGCACTGTTCGTGCTGGAAGCCCAGAGCGTGGCTGAACTCGTGCTGGACGATGCCGTGGTAGAGGCATCCTGCCTGCTGAGAGGGGGAGCACCTGACCCACCACCCACTTTGCCCAGTGAGGAGAAACATCCTCCTGGTTTTGCACGGTGATGTAGTCGTACCGTTGTCGGGGGGACGAAGCGGATACAGGTTGGGCCGTCGAAAGCCCGCAAGGCGCTGTGATCAACTGTTTCTCTGAGCTGGTGTACTCATGCTCACGGTGTAGGGGACCATCACCTTGCCGCTGGAGCTTTTCTTCCAGAAGCATTTTCGGGTTAGCACCTCATGGCGTTTCGGGTTTCCCTGGGACGCAGCAGGTCTCCTTCCAGCAGGATCTCATTGCTGCCGTTGTTGGCGTTCGAATCCTGGTGTCATGTCGATGGTGTCTGGGGCTTTTTCTTCTTTGCCCCTTCCTCCTGGAGAGGAAGTGCCTGAGAGAGGCCGAGCAGGAGCAGCAGCAGCAGGCTGGCAGGGGACTCATCTTCAGGGCGGTCTGGAGGCTGTGGAGTTCTCTGGAGAGCTGCTGTGGAAAGACTCCTTGAGCTTGATGTTTGACTCATTTCAGTCCGGGTCTTTATACTTCCTCTACAGGGGTGTCTGCAGGAGGCTTAGGGTTGGGGTCTACACTGCTAGGCCTGAACAAAAACCTCTGGAGGGAGGACTCCCAAGACAAGCCCTCTTTTTAAACATGGTTTCTAATCCCACTAAGTTTTTCTTTGTCCAGTTTTTTTTCCCCATTGTGTGCCACGTCCCCTTAGCTCCACTAAGCTCGCGGTTTTATTTTTTTCTGGTTTACAAATGGCTTTTAAGAAATTTACAAAGTAAAATGACAATTAAAAGGGTTGACCAAATACAGTTGTTCTCTCTCTTACTTGGTTTTTAAAATCCCATTTGCCCCTTTTAGACAAGCTTTTTTAAATTTGTAAAAAAAGCTGCGTGCCCCCTTGTGGGATATAGAGGCCATTAAAACTCTTGCATTTTTAAAAAGGGTGAGGGGTTCCGTGGGACAGGTTGCTGTGGCCGGGCGAACAGCTCGTATCAATTAATTTTCCAGGCCATTCCACTCGAAACGGAGGGTTTGGTTGGCCACCTTAAAAGGAAGAAACAGCGGGGACGGAGACGGAAAAACCACCCAAAACCAAAAAAAATTCCTTTTTTCTCATGACCTTAGCAAAACAACCAATCGAGCTGCGAAAAAATGTGGGAAATCACAGATAGATTCATAAGCTTTTTTAAAAAAAAATATATGCAAAACCAGTGTGGGAACACAAATATGTAAAAGTTAAAGAACCATGTAAAAAACGTTTTTAGGAAATTAACTCAAATGTATGACTTGACATGTAAACCTTACACTCATATATACATATACAACTATAGTTATTTTTCTTGTTATACCATTTTCAGCTGTTACTGTATCAGTGGCAACTTTTCACCATTTTGGTAGTTTGTTACATTCCAAAAAGACTACAATACCACTGAGACCATTTTAAGGAAGTGACATCATTTTTAGGAGGGAACTCAATGGAGCAAGGTAGGGGGAGCATAAACTTTCACTCCTGTATTTTTCCCATGTTCAATGATGTGACCTGTTAGTTATATTTTTAAAGTTAGTTTTTTTCAGGCTAACTCATGAAGAATGTTGGTCCCATCAAAACCAATTAAAAATACATTTGATATAGTAATAACAATTGTGTTTAAGTGTGGAACGTTAGCTATCTAAACCTAGATCAATCCCAAAGCTATGGCTAACTTAGCTCAAAGCTTCCACCCCCAGCAGCCCTGTTTGGGCTCTGGACCACTAGGAACCAGTCCACCATTACCGATGAGTTTTCCAGAGCCTTCCATTGGCTAACACAACGCTGTGGAACTAGTTCTGATCATGCAAGACTGGGGGGTTCTTAATCAGGTTTTCTTTGTCAAACGTACCCCATAGCCCTATCAGACCAACTCAAGTAGACGCTTGTCATGTTCCAAATGTGTTCATTTTAATAAAACAACTGAATATTATGTAGCTATTAATGCTATCAAAGAGAATATAGTTTCAATATTCTTAAGTGTCAGTTTACGTTTTGCATTTGTATAATCAGGCGTGCCAGAAGCTAGACACTTGAGCCATTTATCGATTAATGTAAGTTATTTATCTATTACCTTTCAATAATTATTTCAAACATTGTAACCCTTACTTTTAGATAACTACTTACCCATTACCTTTAGCTAACAATTTCAACCATTTATCCATAAGGCTACTTTATGCTAGATATTTCATCCATATATCCATTACTTTTATCTTCCTATTTCAACCATGGAGCCATACTTTTAGCTAACTACTATTTTTATGAAACAGTCCAATCATAATAGTTTTGTGGTTTAAATGTTGGAGAACAACGCCACATGAAGCATGGGTTCAGTCCCAATGTTCCTTTTCAGGTAACCATTGATCCATTTCTATCTAGTTAAATGGTTTTTACTTTCAGCCAACTGTTTCAGCTTCTCTGCATGCTCGCTAACAGTGTTCACACATTCTTAATGAAACATATGCTCAGGTGTTGTAGCGGACACTATGTGCAGATATTTATTTAATTATGTTTTTTGTCTTTTTTGTCAAATCAGTTGATCCACCCCTAGTCCATCCACATACCCCCTGGCAAGTGTAGAGGTATCCCCTGGGGTACAGATAGCCTACCCCTGTTTTGGGTATTACTGGTGTAGTATTCACGGCAGCAGGCTGCTGAACTGTTGAAGTGAAATGGACTTCAAATAAACTCCAGTGTCCATGTTCCTGGTAAAAAGGAACCAAGTGCTACAGTGTGTCACTGAGGACTTTTTAGTTTTTGAAAACAGGTCGATGACAGAGAAGACATAAGCTTAGTACAGAGACAACACTTGTTGGCAGGATCAGTTCTTTGTTGGTTTTGGTCTTTTCATGGGAATTGTTAAAAATTAGAAATATATAGAATAGTAAACTTCCCGCCATATCCTTTACATGTAAAGGGTGAGATTAGATCGTGGAGGTTTTATTTTGTATTTCACTGCCTTATATTATGCAAGTTTGGAATGTTGCCAATGTATGTGTGAGCTGATTTACACAAGATTAATAAGTAAGGTTTCATGAGTAGAAATAGATAAATGAATAACAAAAACAAATATTGAATGAATGCTTTAATTTGAAAGTGTACAGTACCAGAGAATTCACAGATTCATAGTCTTAGATTCTGCTGTCTGCTTAAAGAATATTTGAACAGAAACTTGTTTTCATAACTGATAACTTCAGATGAGATGTGTTGTTTCTAGCAGCCATAGAGCTTATTGATCCTTGTGATGTCCCAGGAGGACAAGCCCTGCCTCTGGCCGATCTGGACGTTAGAGTTGGGGATGGGGACCATCGTGGCTCTCCCGTTGATGGAGAAGGCTGTTCTGTCATAGTGCATGATGGAGCCGTAGTCATAGGGAGTGTTCAGGTTGTTGGTGTCCTGCTTGTTGAAGTTGTAGGCCTGAGCAGGGTCGATGTTTTCCCACACGATCCTGATGTAGCTGTCACGGTCGCTTCTGCACTGTTCGTGCTGGAAGCCCAGAGCGTGGCTGAACTCGTGCTGGACGATGCCGTAGTAGAGGCAGCCCTGCCTGCTGAGAGAGAGCACCTGAGCACCCCCCACTTTGCCCAGTGAGGAGAAACATCCTCCTTGGTTCTGCACGGTGATGTAGTCGTACTCGTTGCTACGGGGGACGAAGCGGATACAGGTTGGGCCGTCGAAGCCCTGCAAGGCGCTGCTGATCAACTGCTTCTCTGAGCTGGTGTACTCATTGCTCACGGTGTAGGGGACCATCACCTTGCCGCTGGAGCTTTTCTTCCAGAAGCAGTTCTGGGTATAGCACCTCATGGCGTTTCTGGTTCTGGGAACCAGCAGGTCTCCTTCCAGCAGGATCTCATTGCTGCCGTTGTTGGCGGTCAGAATCCTGGTGGTCATGTCGATGGTGTCTGGGGCTTTTTCTTCTTTGCCTCCATCCTCCTGGAGAGGAAGTGCCTGAGAGAGGCCGAGCAGGAGCAGCAGCAGCAGGCTGGCAGAGGGACTCATCTTCAGGGTCGGTCTGGAGGCTGTGGAGCTTCTCTGGAGAGCTGCTGTGGAAAGACTCCTTGAAGCTTGATGTTTGACTCAGTTCAGTCCAGGGTCTTTATACTCTCCTCTACAGGTGTGTCTGCAGGAGGCTTATGGGTTGGGGTCTACACTGCTAGGCCTGAACAAACCTCTGGAGGGAGGACTCCACAGACAAGCCCACTTTTTAAACATGGTTTGTTATCTCTGGTCATGAGATGGAAGAACACAGCTTAACAGTGTTAACCAGGTTGCATTTGTTAAGCTACACACTCCATATGTTGTGTCACATTAGATTCTCTTCATCAAACCAGACTAATTTAAACAGAGTCATGTATTTGTTCATTTGAAACTTCCTTCTGATGTTTCTTTAATACAATAAAACAAAATTGCTTGTGTGATTGATCCAAGTAAGGATGTAATTAAATACAAATCTGTTATTCAGATAAGAACAAATAATACACTCTAAACAGATATGAACAACCATAATAGTAAAAAACTCATAACTTTAGCTCTTGGCTTTTGTTTTTATAAGTGGCGTACAATCTTTTAACATGCCAGCATCTTTGCAATTACCATAAGATGATGAAAGTGAATACAATAGATCGTCAGGGGGACGTGAATGTGTGGACCAGATGTCATGGCAATCCCTCCAATATTGGTTAGGACATTTCACTCAAAACCATGAATGTCCACCTCATGGTGGCTCTCGAGGAAAGATCAGAGGGTTCACCAAAGTCAGTAGGATTCACCTCTGGGAACGATAAATGTGTTTACATAATTTTGAGCCAATCCATCAAGAAAATATTAAGATATTTCACAGGATGGGGGGCAGCTTTGACCTGCTAGTAGATCTACATGCCAGGGGAGGGATCACCAATCTTAGTAGGAATTATCCTATTGGAACCACGATTGTCCGTAGAAACTTAAATGGCTATAATTCACTTGCTGTTAAAGTATTTCAATCTGGACCAAAGTGATTGACATCATCATCCCTAGAGACACGCTGCTAGCATGGCTAACAAATCCAGAAGGTCATATACAACATCTACTGCTGTTGGTGTTTCCAGAAATCTGTTATTTTGTTGAAGTGTTTTAAATTATTCACCTCTGTTAATCAATTAAAATAGGTAATATAGAATACATGAGAGGCACAAACTGGGGCTAACATTAAGTATATGACGTTTTCACCAGATTTTTTGTTCAATGCAAAACAAAGGTTGACTGATGTTACATGGTTGAAATTTTTCACCTCAGGATCCAATACTGAAGCTTGCAACCCGTGTAACGAGAAACACGGGAAAATGACAAGCTGAATTAAGGGGCCGTCTCAAAAGTGCGTGCATAATTACAAAGCAAGCTTTTCAGATTCTGCCGTTGGCTTTCTATTCATTCTGAACACTTCAAATCTACTTTATTTCATCCATAGTTGCAGATACAGATATAGTAGCTTTGTTGTACTCATATTAAATCATCCATTTATAGCCAGGATTCAGTTAAACCATGGGATACAATAAACATATCTAGAGTAAGACATCAGTACAGAGCATAGTTTATTAGAGGGTCTTGTTAATGTACCCTAGATATGATACATTATGATTATACATTATCAGAGGGTCCTGTTCCTACATTGATCTGACACTTCAACAAAGAAGTAGGCTGGTGAGTTGTTCTCATTTGTTAGAGATGTTGCAATAACTTGTGTGTGTGCTCTACAGGTTAAAACATAGATTTTGGCTACAAATCTCCTGGAAGTTGTATTATAGCCCACTACTCTCAAGACAATCATTCAGCCACAAATAATATCTCAGGGCTGGGCCAGTATGGGATATATTGTATTCATGTAGGCTATATTTGGTATCACATCCCAGAATATATTACAGATGTGAAAACGTATATTGCAATATGTCTAATAATGTGTGCTTTACAATAATGTGTTTTTACACATGATATTTTTCCTATGAATTATTGAGATTATATGTTTTGAGCATTCTATTTACGTATTTTATGAAGATTCTTGTGGCACAATATGTTGTTGTCATCTTAGACATATTTTGATCCGGACTATTTTTCTCACAGTTTGGCCAATCGGCTTCTGTGTCGGTCCCTTGAAATCGACATGGAAGACCTTCTTTCTAGCCATATTTTTGCACAAATATTCAACAATCATTGAGCAATCAACCCTATTACTCAGTGACTGCATGTTTTTGCAAATGTATATGTGCTGTATTTATATAGCGCTTTTCCAGTCTTAACAACTGCTCAAAGCGCTTTTACATCTACAGGAAACATTCACCATTCACACACATTCATACACTGTGGCCGGGGCTGCCGTACAAGGTGCCACCTGCTCATCAGATAAACATTCATACACATTCACACTCCGATGCGCAGCACCGGGGGCAACTCGGGGTTCAGTGTCTTGCCCAAGGACACTTCGACAATGACTGCAGGGGCAGGGATCGAACCACCAACCTTCCGATTGGCAGGCAACCGCTCTACCACTGAGCCACAGCCGCCCCCCATGTGTACACATGTAAAATAGTTGTAGGGCAAGAAAAATGAATAAGTCCACAATCAGTCATTTTTGCATTCCCTTTATTACAGATTATTTAGGCATTCTGTTTTCTGAACATTTGAACTAATGTGATGAAAAAACTAAAATGTTTAGCATTGATTCTATTGATTCCATTAGCTTTTGATTAATAACAGAAAATGAAACAGAAAAATTTGAAATTATAGCATTTAGCATTATTAGCAGCCATAGAGCTTATTGATCCTTGTGATGTCCCAGGAGGACAAGCCCTGCCTCTGGCCGATCTGGACGTTAGAGTTGGGGATGGGGACCATCGTGTCTCTCCCGTTGATGGAGAAGGCTGTTCTGTCATAGTGCATGATGGAGCCGTAGTCATAGGGCGTGTTCAGGTTGTTGGTGTCCTGCTTGTTGAAGTTGTAGGCCTGAGCAGGGTCGATGTTTTCCCACATGATCCTGATGTAGCTGTCACGGTCGCTTCTGCACTGTTCGTGCTGGAAGCCCAGAGCGTGGCTGAACTCGTGCTGGACGATGCCGTAGTAGAGGCAGCCCCGCCTGCTGAGAGAGAGCACCTGACCACCCCCCACTTTGGCCAGTGAGGATAAACATCCTCCTTGGTTCTGCATGGTGATGTAGTCGTACTCGTTGCTACGGGGGACGAAGCGGATACAGGTACTGCCGCTGAAGCCCTGCAAGGCGCTGCTGATCAACTGCTTCTCTGAGCTGGTGTACTCATTGCTCACGGTGTAGGGGACAATTACCTGGCGTCCTGGGTCTTCCCTGAGGCCTCCTCCCAGCTGGACGTGCCTAGAACACCTCCCTAGGGGGGCTCCCCAGGAGGCATCCTTACCAGATTCCCTAACCACGTCAACTGGCTCCTTTCGACGCGAAGGAGCAGCGGCTCTACTCAGAGCTCCTCTCGCATGACTGAGCTTATCACCCAATCTCTAAGGGAGACGCCAGCCCCCCTCTGAGGAAACCCATTTCAGCCGCTTGTACCCTGGATCTCCTTTGGGTCTTGACCCAGCCTTCAAGACCATAGGTGAAGGTAGGAACCAAAACTGACCGGTATATCCAGAGCTTTGCCTTCTGGCTCAGCTCTCTTTTCGTCACAATGTTGCGATAAATGGAATGTAATACCACACCCGCTGCGCCGATTCTCCGACCAATCTCCCGCTCCATTGTCCCCTCACTCGCAAACAAGGTATTTAAACTCCTTCACTTGGGGTAAGGACTCACTCCCTACCTGAAGTAGGCACTCCATCGGTGTCCTGCTGAGAATCATGGGCCCAGATTTAGAGGTGCTGATCCTCATCCCAGCCGCTTCACACTCGGCTGCGAACCGATCCAGTGAGTGCTGAAGGTCACAGGCAGATGATGCAATCAGGACCACATCATCTGCAAAAAGCAGCAATGAGATCCAAAGCCCACCAAACTGCAACCCCTCCCCACCCCGACTACGCCTCGATATCCTGTCCATAAATATTATAAACAGGATTGGTGACAAAGCGCAGCCCTGGCGGGGGCCAACCTCACCTGAATCGAGTCCAACATTCTGCCGTGAACCCGGACACAGCTCTCGCTTTGGTCATACAAAGATTGGATAGCCCTGAGAAGGGACCCCCTCACTCCACACTCCCGCAGCACCTCCCACAGTTTCTCCCGGGGGACCCGGTCATACGCCTTCTCCAGATCCACAAAACACATGTAGACCGGTTGAGCATTTTCACATGCTCCCTCCAGAATCCTTGTGAGAGTGGTGATCCGTTGTTCCACAACCAGGGCGGAATCCGCATTTGTTGCTCTTCAAACGGGGTTAAACTATTTCCAGCACCTTGGAGTAAACTTTACCAGGAAGGCTGAAAAGTGTGATACCCCTGTAGATGGCATACACCCTCTGGTCCCCCTTTTTAAAGAAAAGAACCACTATCCCAGTCTGCCACTCCTCAAGCATTGTCCCAGACCTCCACGCAATGTTGAAGAGGCGTGTCAACCAAACAGCCCCTCTACACCTAGAGCTTTCAGCATTTCTGGATGGATCTCATCAATCCCCGGGGCTTTGTTGCTTAACTACCTCAGCAACTTCCAGCAGGGAAATGGATGACAATCCCCCATTATCCTCCAGCTCTGCCTCTACCTTAGAGGGCGAATTAGCTGGATTGAGGAGTTCCTCAAAGTGCTCCTTCCACCGCACTATTACCTCCTCAGTTGTGGTCAACAGCCTCCACAGGACCCCCCGCCTTCACAGGGACCCCAGCCTCCACAGGGATGCATGAAAAGCTCCGCCAGAGTGGTGAGTTGAAAGTCTATCATACAAGGGGCTCTTCCAGACGTTCCCAATTTACCCGCACTAACCGTTTGGGCTTACCAGGTCTGTACAGAGTCTTCCCCCACCCCCTGACCCAACTCACCACCACATGGTAATCAGTATACAGCTCCGCCCCTCTCTTCACCCGAGTGTCCAAAACATCCGGCCTCAGATCAGATGAAACGATTGTAAAATTGATCATTGACCTTTGGCCTAGGGTGCTCTGGTACCACGTACACTTATGAGCATCCCTATGTTCGAACATGGTGTTTGTGATGGACAATACATGACTAGCACAAAAGTCCAACAACGGACAACCACTCTGGTTTAGATCAGGGAGGCTGTTCCTCAATCACGCCTCTCCAAATATCTCCATCATCACCCACATGCGCGTTGAAATCCCCCAGTAGAACTATGGAGTCCACCCTCTGGAGCCCTGTAAAGGACTCCATTCAAGGTCTCCTCCCACAGGTGGTGAGCCCATGGGATGGAGAGAGAGTTGACATATAGCTTTTTCGGGCTGTGTCCGGCCGGGCTTCGTTCGTGGCCCCTCACCTGAGACCACTTTGCCATGGGAGACCTTACCAGAAGCACAAAGCTCCAGACAACACAGCCCTCAGGTACACAGGGACACACAAACCTCTCCACCACGACAAGGTGATGGTTCCCGGAGAGGGTTCACTCTCTGCTGACCTGTGTAATTGAAATCCCCATTTGCACCTTTTATGACAAGCTGTTAAAGTTGTAGCAAAAGCTGCGTGTCCCTCTGTGAGGATGATAGACGGCCTATTGGAACTCTTGCATATGTAGAAGATGGTAATGGGTTCCTGTGGGACAGGTTGCTGTGGCCTGGCTGAGACAGATCGCAACTCAAACTGAAAATGAATGCTAAATTGCATGAAACAGTCCAACCTATTGTACAAAACCATCATGGCTGCCCCTCCAACAGGGAACGCCAGGAACATCTGTTTACTGATGCATGCATGCTAATTTATTATGCCTTTTAATTAATCATTTTCTATTAGTTAGATACAACTTTAACACATTTAATTTTTTTGTGTACTCTTTATGTTTTCTTCATTTCAAAACAAATGGGCAAGACCAGATAACTGGTCAGCCCACGAAAACGTCTTCGTTTTATAATTCAATGTGATATTTCTATTATTGATATTTAACTATGCACCCAGTATGAGATATCTTTCTAAGACTTTAATTTCTTCAATTTAATTATCGCACATAAACCGATTTCACCTCCCTTGAGTCCTGGCCTCATATGAAGTGTAAAGATGAATTGTGAAAAGAATGTGTTTTTCCTCAAACGCGCCCCCCCCCCCCCCCCCTTCAATCTCATCAGCCACCGTGATTAAGGTTTGGCATTGGGGATTGTGCTGTCTTTTTGGAGAGATATTTCAGCTGCATTTCTGACACTCTGAAAGGAGAGGAAGATAAAGGAGGCGTCGGGGAAAAAACTCCTTCCCGTTGTGTGAGTCCTAGAGAGGGCCTTGAACCCTGCCATTCACGCCTTTCTCTCCATCAGCTGAGTCTAATTGCCAGAGAGGACAGGAGACCCCAGGCCTGATCGTTCCTTATCCTCTTTAGCGCTTTCAGGCGAGTGAAAGGCGAGCTTCTGCTTTTGATCTTTTCTCTGATTCGCTTTTTCTTCTCTGTCATCCCTACCATCCTCTCCTCAGGAGTGACACCAGTTCCTTTCACTGCCTGCCCCCGTCTCCATCTGCCCAAAATAATGACCAAGGCCCAGGCATTATTAAACCGAGGTGGAGAAGGAAGGTCAGCTCTGGCAGAGGGAGAGGGAGGTCTAGATTGGGACTCCAAACTCGTCTAAGGAGGGGTGCCCCTATTCCACATCTACTCCGTAGCCTCTCTGTGTTCCCCTAGATTCATCCCTTACCGTTTTCATGGCCTTAGCCTGGAGAAAGCCCATTCTTTAACAGACCACGGACGTGAAGGCTTGTCCTTTCCCAGAGCCGCTACTACAATAAGACCCCAGGCTGCTTGAGACAATGGGGCCTGTGTGATCTCTCAGCCAGACTCAGGATGAGACGATGCCTTGCTTGTCAGTCCCATGGGATGGTAGACCCAGTAGTCATTGTTGACAGCTAATGGACAGCATCTTTCCACTGGCAGGCCCCCCCGCAGACTGTGTCATTTTAGCTTGCTTAATAACAACACTCCGGCTGGACCGACTGAGGAATTCTACCAAGAGCAGCAGTTTGTTTGCAGATGAAAATCATTCCCCTCACAAATCTCAAAAGCTAACACTGGGGGGTGATTGGATGAATGCAGCCAGCGAGCAAAGACCGCATTCAGTGGGGGAAATTCAATATAACTTATGAAAAGAGAGTTACTGGTCATATGTCTGAAAAGACCAGGATTAGAATCACTTCATTCAGCACGAACAGAACAATTACAGGCATTTGTTTTTCTTCAGCTAGAGTGGAGACATACTCATCAGGAATAATGTGCCATACATGCTGACATGAACATGGTGCAGGACAATGCAAAACATCAAGAAGAAAATACCTTACGTATGCATCGCATATACAGCAGTTAGAAATGCAGACCTTGTGTTTGGCATGAGTCTGATCGATATTAGAGATGCTGGGACAGCCGTCAGCTTTCTGACGGAGGTCCAAGGTTCCTATAGCAATGAATTCCATGCTGTCATAGAAAATGCACATTCTATACACTTATGTACATTGCATATTGCTTTTATTCATGTGCACAAGCACTTTCCAAGCACAAGTGCACCCATAGTGCTATTGAAGCAGTAGTGCAGACTGTGATGTTGTCCTATGTCCTTGTGTTGTGTGCTTTTCAAAATGTTAATCATGCTGAGGGACTGTGAGCCTAAAAGGACATATAATAACCCTGAAGGGCAAATATATGCCATCATTTCTAATATGCATGGCCAAAATACCCCAAAAAACCCAAAAGTCAGTGAATTTTTTTTTCATCACATGCTGTATACAATTAGTTAGTCTTATATTACTGAGCATTTGTTGTAAGATAATAGCAAATGATGTTTGCAGTGAACATCCTCTGCATGTAGTCACGAAGCATTCTCCACGTCTGTACTCTGAGCAGAAAAGCTGGTCTGGAAACTATTTTACATCTGTCTCTAGATTTAATTTGTCACACCAGTGTTCTAAAAGTAAGTCATATTTTCAAATAGAGTGTACAACTCCATTATGTCATTCTCACAATTTCTCTTCTCTTTTTGAAGCCTCATACAGCATCGCATTTAATGCCTGCCGACCTTAGAAACAGTTGTGCTTTGGCCCTTAACTTTCTATTTATATCATAATGACATTTTCTTGTGCATGACATAGGATTGAGAAATCTCAAATAGACTAAAATAGAAGTCTACTTTTCTGAAGCAGTGATTCACTGAATATACTCATGGTCAAAGGCATTTAATTCATATTGCCTTTTTAGGAACAGTCAGAAATGTATGTTTTGTGCGAAACTACTGCAGCTTTTCCACCACATGGAATGGCACGGCTCAAAACGACTCGCTCTATTTCGGTTTTCCATTAGCAAAACTAAAAAAATGTATACACGCGCCCCAGATTTTTAAAAAAAGTCCGCCCACAAAACTATGCAGTATTATTGAGAGCAAACGCTCATTGCTGATGAAATAATTCAGCGAGTTACACGTTGAAGACGATGTCATGGCGGTTTCACGCAGGATCATCATGGTGATCAGGGGATCTGTCCTTAGCTACAGTCCCCTTCTGATGCAGCATGCTAACATGTAGCATGACAACCTAAACGTTCTGATCTTCTGCATGTATACCGTTACCATGTTCAGCTGAATTGCGCGTATTAGGATGCTAATGTTTGCTGAAAATGACACATTAGGATTCATCCTCTGGGGACCATGTACTGTATGTCTTAATAGCATTTCATTGCAATCCATCTAATAGTTGTTGAGAAATTTCAGTTTGACCAATAGACCAACATTGCCAACTGCTAGCAAAGCTAAAAACACATTTTAAAAAAAAGATTATTCTGTAGATTAGTTCTTTTAAAAATATATTTTACTTTCTATTGTGCTGCACAACTGATAGTAAAATTTTTTTGAATTGGTGGGGATGAGATATTTAGAGCGATCTTATCTAAATTACTGCAGAGGGCCGGAGGCCGGAAAGTGAGTATTTCATGTGCTGCCTGCTGGAGAGGGAAAACAGAGTTGTATTTTTCTTTCTGTATTTTCTGTGTTTTTGTTTACCCCTTTATATTTTTTTAATGTGTAGTGGTAAGCGGCTCAGGCGAGTGTGATGGATCCTGGAGTGCAGGAGGGGGAGAGGAGAGGGAAGGAGGGGGGGAAAGGGCAGAGTGTTAGGTCAGGCTGATAGAGATGTCAGCACTGCTTCAGTAATCTTGTGACGCCTAGGAGAGTAGCAAAAAAGAAAAGAAGAAAAAAAAAAACTGGGAGGGAGCCGGACGGCTGAAAGACCGGCAGCTTGGTGACAGCAGAAGCAGAGACCACCCCAACAACAGCAGCAGGGGATGCTGGGAGGGGAGGGGGAGACCTGGTGGGGGGGGGGGGGGGGGGGGTATGAAGCTGGAGGGGAAAGCTTATCTTCAGTTACACATTAGGGCTGATAGTTAACCCTCCTCCTCGCAGCAGAGTGTTAGGAAGAGAGAGAGAGTGCTGAGTTAGTTGAACGCAGCGGAGGATTAAAGCCTTGTCTACCTTGTTTTACATCTCCAACGGGCTGGACTTAATTGTTGTGGTGCCAAATGTAATATACCTAATGAAAAAAAAACAACCTGTTACTTACAGCGGTAGGGACGCCAAATGAGATCCTCAAAAATAAGTAAAAACAGATTATAATGTAATAATTAAGGACTACCATACCATGTATCTCTGGAATATGTTTCATTGGGTAAATCATTTTTAAACAGCATATCTACTCACGTGCTTAGCCTATACACACGGCCGTGCTCTCCTACACACAGACACACAAAGGCACAAACAATGCCGTGTTGTGTAGTCGGCTGTAACAGCGGAGCGTTGGGAGTTTAATGGCCGACCCAGTAATGAAACGTGATTCAGGTGGTAGATGGATATCTGCAGTGAAATCTCTGTCCCTGGTCCCCGGCTGCCGCCCAGACGTCGCCTTCTGTTCGCTCCTGCTGGAAAGTGGGATTTGCCGTGTTTGGCCTTTTGTCTGGGACAATTATGTTCACCATTAACCAGCTTTCTTCTGTTATTGTTCATATCAATTAGAGGTGGACAGTAATTTGAGCTGATGGTGGAGATGGTGCTAGAGGATTTAGTGGTGACGTTGTGGGTATATGGGGGGCGATTAATGCCCCAAAGAAGGAGAAGTTGGACACTGTTGTCCACTCAGTTTTTTTTTTTCAAGATTACTTTTTAGGCTTTTTTAGTAGATAGTGATAGTAGATAGAAAGGTAAGAGAGGGAGAGGATTTCAGGAAATGGCCGTGAGTTGTATTGAAACCGGGGCTGCTGCAAAGGACTCAGCCGACGTGGGGCGCACACGCTAACGGGGGAGCTAGAGGTCGCCCCTTCACCCAGATTTTGGATAAAACAGTTTAGGTAACTTCCCTGAGTTGTAAAATCCTGCATTAGAGTATTTCTGACTACTGTGAAGTGTTTTGGTGTCTGGAACCCTTCCAAGCCATGCAGGGAATACACAAACTGGACCTCCTGGATTGAGGGCCTAGATTTGGTTTTTCAACCAAAATAAATGAATTCAGTCCAATGCTATTGTCTGCATTTACTATATAAATCTAGTAAACAACAAATTATAAATACATTAGGTGCATTCTAAAAATTGGTTGTTTTTGAAAAAAGATTTGAAATCCTACATAATTTTCCACACTAGTAATGCGCTGGATCTATAATCACATTTAATTTTCTTGGTAGGACCTAAATAATGTTGCATTTTCATCTTTACCTTTACCTTTCAATTGTAACCCATTTTAGCAGAATACTAGTTATAGATTAAAAATTATAAACTAAATTATTATTATTTTTGCCTGAATATCATCCAGGGAGATGGAAGCATGTTTTTCAGCCTCTGCAATATTTGGAATCGTCTCATATGAATGTGTCACTTTTTTATCAACACAGAGCTTCTCTGGTCTAGAGTGAAGTCGCAGTGTAGACAGTTCAGAACCAGAACCAGAACCAGAATCAGAAAGGGTTTTAATGCCAATTACGTTTTTAACACATACAAGGAATTTGCCTTGGTGTTGTTGGTGCACGTCACACATTCTCTACATGGAACATTAAACATTATGCATGGGTATAAACAACACAATAGGTATTACATAAAACAAATAAAAAAATTAAGAATAAATATAGAAGTAAAAAGAGCATTGCAGCAGAGAGAATACAGTACAGTGGCCTGAAGAGCCTGAGGTGGAGAGAGTCGGGGGGGTGGGGGGATAAGTTTAGTTGATGAGTGTTGACAAGTTTAGTTTAGTGAGTGAAATCAAACTGAACCGGTAAAGGTGTCGGGGGACCTAAGTCCAGTCCAGCTCCTCTGTGGCATTAATAACTCCTCATACACGGGCAGCATTCCAGCATCCCCTCCATCCCTCTGCCGGAGCTGCAGGGAGGCCTGCAGGATGCCCATCAGTGGCATGGCTCAGATAATGACTTATTGATAGGAAACGATGCCGGGTGCCCCGTGCATATTAGCATGATGGCAGCTGGTCGCAGCACTGCCGCTCCCCCCCCGAGCATCGCTGGGCAATTACCTGTACACAGAGGTCGCTGTCAGGTTACATCTCCGTTTATACAGCGTAGTCTTGTTATGGGTTCCTCACACACATCAACTACTAAAACTTGTAGGCACTAAAATGAAAAATGAATGTAGGCCCAATTAAAGAAAGGAGGGTTGCACATTGATAAAAGTAGGGCACGTTTTAGATTTTTCTCCTTGTCTGACCTTTTAGAAACGAACAGAAAACAGTGACTTTCAACTCACATGTCAATTCTGTTAAATGAACTCAATCTGTTTCTTCGTTTGGACGAAACATCCGTGCATGTACAGTTCACACATCGGTGGAACAGCACAAAGAACAACATGGCACTTGGGCTGGGGGCCGAATTCAAGACTTTGTATTTCCTCTTTAGTATCCTTGTCATTCAATACCAAATTTCATTCCTTAAGAAATAAATCTCATTGGCATCAGTGAGCCAATAAGCATGCAGCGTGCTTCTACCTAGATCTAATAATGCTGCTGATTGGCTGTTCAACGTAACACATCGTAGAGACACGCAGGAAAAACTCAGAGATGGGGCTCACGTAGAAGGAACTGAAAAATTTATAAAAAGAACGCTGTAATGTTGGAATTTTTTCTTGTTAAAATGTATTTTATAAAATTGGTATTGGTACTGGTATTGAACATTTTTCAATGATACCCAGCCCTAGATGTCACATACCAGCAGTACACCAGTGTAGTAGGTAAAACCTGCAAAGCATAGTACATAAAAGCAAAAAAAGAATCCTATCTATATATAAATTAAATAATCATTTTAAATAGTTATTTAAGAGTCTAGTGGATGTAGACACATGAAATCATGATGTTTTTATTTGGTCAGTGTGACGGATTATTTACTGTATTTACTATTGAATTATTGGACAAAGGCTCACAAAACAAATATTATCTGAGAGGGACCACTGGTTGATCTGCAATGGATGTAAAGTGTAGCTATAAATATGTACATGTATTGTATTTATGTATAAATGTAGGTGTGGCGTGCTCTTTTCCCTCCTTTACGTGATAAAACCAACCAACACATGGACTCGCTACATCTAAGCAATGGAGAGTTCCCACGTGTTACCCAGTTGACGTCCTTGTACACTAAGATAAAAAACCATAAAAAAACAGAGCCCAAAAAAATCATAATTCTAACGTATCAAGGGAGCTTGGGAGAGGGGAGGGAGGGGACACGGTTGTGGGATTCCCAGCATGTCTACAGATGACAGCCCTTCGCCCAGGGCTGGCTGATGCAGCGACATTGTGCGCCTGTCATAGCTGCCCTTCAACAGCAGATGAAGCTGTCAGCAGGACGATGACTTTAGTCTGACAGCCGCTCCGCCCTCTCTCTTCACAGCGTTGCAAATAAATATGTTGGGTCTCAAAGCTGCCGAGGCAGACGTTGGACAGTGGGTCAGGGGGCCAAACGCAGAGCAAAAGCATTCCCTTCCCCTCGTAACCTGTTCTCAATGAGCCTGCTCACCTCGCCAGGGCACCCATTCAGCGTGAGCCATCCAAAGGGCCCCTGGGCCCCAGATCTCACACACTGCCTGCCGGGGGACTTCTGTGAGCCTCGCTCTCTCTCTCTGTGACAGCCATCACACTCGCTCTCTCTCTTTCTCTGTGCATCTCTGTGTTGGAGAGCCAAAAATATCCTCAGCAGAGCGACGTAGCGAGCACACCAGCAGTTCAAACCATCGATGACAGAATGGGATTCAGTCTGATGAGGACGGAAATGACTTCTCCCCGCTGATACAGTTTGAGAAGAAATAGTTATTCACAAACTTTGTCCCGGTGATGAAGTGAGAATCTCATCATGCAGGTGGAGGAGAAGAACGGGTAGGGGGCCTTTCTTCTTCTCCTCTCACCTCCTTTTTTCCTCTTGTGCAGCCACAAAATCACGACTCTTTTCATCTCATCTCATTTTCATCTTGCAAACTCTTTTGACATCATACAAAAAAGCATCCATTTTGTTGAACTGTTTGATAACATATTTACTGTAATTCATACAAAGTGACTTGGATTAAAGGCATGTAGCCTAAGGTATATAGACAGAGATTGAATATATATACAGCTCATTAAAGATTTACTGTCTTACAGTAAAAAGCTTGTGTGTGTGTGTGTGTGTGTGTGTGTGTGTGTGTGTGTGTGTGTGTGTGTGTGTGTGTGTGTGTGTGTGTGTGTGGTCATAATGGAGCTCCATTGATCAGCAAAATGACTCGACAACAATGTTGATAACTGATTATAAATTGTATTATTATGATTATTATTATTTATTAGTGACACAGATTTTGTATTAGAGTAAAATCTATGTTAGGATGTATGCATGTATGTATGTTAGTTTATTCCTAAAATCCATCAGTTACAATCTGACTTAATCGTCCTTGGAAACGGCCTCTGGTAATATGAGCACAGGGCAGGAAGGAAATATTAATCAGAAAACACGTTTCAGTCATTCCATACAAAGCTGCAAATACACACATTCTGCTTCTCTCTTAAATCTCAACCCACACCACATGAACTATACTGGGTCAGATGAGGCCTGTTTGTGCTTTCTGCATTCTTTCACACATTTCACTACATACATTAAAAAATATATTTCTGTTTTACAACTTTGACATTTCTTCTTCTAAGATTATGTTTTGCCACCATACAAAAGCAGCAGTAGAAGCAGTGAAAGTCAAAGCCAGACTGAAAGGGTTAATTCAACATTCTGTAAGCAATATTTTCACTTTAATTTTTTCTTTTTCTTTCACATGTTAAATAAAGAGAAAATCAAATCCTGGAACCCACCAATGTGAGCACAGCATTATTCACAGACTCTGTAATTTTTTAACAGATTGCAGCCTCCCATCACACACACACACACACACACACACACACACACACGCACACACGCACACGCGCAAATGGAGAGACTCTCTTTGCACGCAACTAAATGGAAAACGGATACTAGTTTTTGGATTAAGATTCATGTCCTCCATTTGTTTTAAATGGGCTTTTATTTGCATATGAATATATTACATTTTAAATGAAACTCTGCGTGCTGTCACTGAGAGAGAGCACGTGGATCATGACCACACAGAAACTCCAAATCCTGATTAAACACAGACATGACCTCCTTTTCTACTTTTTAAAATGTAAAAGGAAAGCTTTTCATATTGCGTTGATGCTGTTATTGGAGGTCCCCCGACACTGCTAAATAAAGCCGTTAACAGCTCAGTAGATGAAGGCCTCAGTTTGCACTCAGACCCAGTTAGAGATGCAAAGTTGGAGTTTTGAGCTGATACACCTCGCTCCTCAAAGTGACCGTTAGATTTCACTCAAGGCTGCTACATGATACAGAGAGGAGAAGCCCGTCTCCAGCACGCACTGGAGACATTCAAGTACCAGATGGGTCATACATGCAAGTCCATGGACGTCCCCCACTGCTTTTTAAATGGTTGGTTTGAAGTTGTTGTCTCTGCTGAAGACATCCATGTGTTTTGTCTCATTTTAGACTTTCAGACACAGTGAGATCATGATGAAAGCTGGAACTTTGACTACTCCAAATGTGGGCTCCATTTACTCACTATGATGGATCATACCCTTATTAAGAGAGATGTATGCTCTATGAGAATAAATAGCTGCAAATGGCGTCCTGGCAGGCTGCTGGTCAGAAAAAAATGCAAAGCAGGAGGACAATCCAAACCATTGACTCAATGTCACAAGAGACCAGTTGGAATCCTTTCAGAAGAGTCTTCGAGTTGGACTCATTAGTGTTATGTCTTTAGTTTTTTATAAACTGAGGCTGCAGCAGTTTACTGTCACAAACGTATTATCGTTTTATTCAAACTGTCTGTTTTCTGCAGTTTTAGGCCGGCAGTACGCGAGCTGCACTGCGTTAGCTATCGCTTTCAGATCAACACATCTCCAGCTTACTGCTTGTGGCCCCATGCACCCAGAGCCCCCCCCTCCCCCGCCCCACATGTCTCAGAACTCAGAACCATATAGTTACAAAAATGACAGTTTTTAAATGAACAGAAGCTACACTTGTGGAATTTCAGTGATTCTCTGAACCACCGTCATCCAGTTTCCTAGACCAGCAAGATTACAAGCAGCCAGTCGTCAGGAGATCAAGAGGTCAAAGGTCACAGCACAGAGACAATATTCCGGTGACCCATGAATGATCGCTGGTGATTAAGAAGTGCTTTCTGTTTTTGTCTGGAACAATGCTACGCTTTAGGCAGCAGCAAACACAGGGGGCAAGTGTACATCCTCTGTGATCTGACTAGTCTGTTTTTGCGATCATTGTCCACAAATGTCCACGTCCATCAGTGTCCCCTGTCCATCCTGTTCATTTGATAGTTTCCCGTTCAACATCCCTCCCAGATATCTGACTTTTTTTTCCTCAAAACACAAATTGGCTTCTGTCTGTCTCCTTATGTCCCAGAGACAAAACAGAAAAGCAGAGCTCTACGTTTTTTGGTGACTTTAAAATAGTTAAATCATACTTAAAGCACATTGGAGAAAAATAAGTCATTCAAATTGCAACGCAGTATAATGAGAGAGATAAAATGAGAGAAAAGAGCGTTTAGGATGAGACTGACATGCATAGTGTGAGTATTTAAGAACATCATGCAGAAGAGCAAGCAACCTGTAGTGTTGCCAGTTTACTAGCTAACGCTAACGCTAATGCACTGGAATACAACATTACATTCACCTTCACTAAGCTCCTACTGTAGGCCTCCAGGGTTTAAACTGAAAGAGAGGTGTGTGTCAGCTCAAAGTTGAAAGGGGTGAACAGTGAGCTATATTACAAAGAGTAGTATCTGAAACAATATCCGATGTATAAGCTCAAGTCAAATTCAAGTACCTTAAAAATTGTACTAATGTACCTGCACTTAGTTACGTTCCACCTCTGAAAGAAAGATTCAAGATAAAGCAAGGTGCCTGTAATGGGAGTTACCGACATGAAACAACACTGATTGCTTTAAATGTTACACTTTGACAATCAGACTTGGTCGTGGACACTCAGAGCGACTGACGTTTCATTTGATACTTTGATATATACTAGGACCGCAGAGATTTTTCCGTGGCCTACTTTAGTCTCTGATCTCATCGGACTTTGCCATGTTGGGTGATTTCAGTCTCGGCATTATTTTCTTCTGTTCATCCCAGTATGATTTTTGCTTTTGCCCTAGTTGCCTTTTCAGTAAAAGGAAGATTTGCATCTTAATGGATCCTAGCCGTGGCAGAGGCCCTCTGAGCACTGTGCTCTCACAGTCTCACGCACTGCTGCAACAGTACGCATTAAAAACACAAACTAAACTACTATTTCACATGAAATAAAATCCATTGTCAGATTAATGCCCATTCTAGGAAGTTGTATGGATCATGTTGTAAAAACAGACCACTGATAGCAATGTATTAGTGGGGATTAACACGACTTTTGCCCAGCTTTCTGTGCACAATAAAGCTTTAATCTAGGCTCTGACTGGGAGGCGGGGCTGCCGCGCCGGGCCAATGAGCTGCCTCGCTGTCTGCAGCATGTCCCCGCCTTTAGGTGTCTCTCGTGATGGTGCGGCCCGGGCCGGCCTGGCAACAGACGCAGTGACAGACGTGCCCCTGGGATTCCACCTGTCAGCCACAAACACACTAATCGACAGGCCTCGTATAAGCTGAACTCTCTGTCAAATCTTCATCTTCTCATTCGTCTGACAGACTCCCTCTGCCCACCCCCACCCTATCTTATCCATCCCAAACTCCGCCCCTCCACCAGCCTGCATAACACACATCACCATCAACCCTTCATGCCTGCTGTGCCCAAACCAGATTTCGTCTTTTGTGTGAAAAAACGCAGGTTTTGCTAAAAGAAATAATCCAAAATCTTCTGTGCAGCTTCTTAAACAAACCCCACCCCCTCTCCCCCTCCCTGCCTTTCAGCTTTAATGTGACAGAGGTGGGCTTTAATGTTTGCTAGTAATTGGGTGGGAGAGGGAGAGACTGTTCGGGAGGAGGAGAAGTAGGAGGAGGAGGAGGAGGAAGGGTCATGGTCAGGTTTCTCATGGAGGTTGTTCTGCATCTGTCTCTTAGCAACGGCAGACCGCTCTTTGTACAGTCCTTGAGATGATTGGTGAATTTTCCTTTTTTCTTTTTCCTCCTTGGTCTCTGAAACGTTTGGTGAGGGGGCTCCTCGGCAGACAGCCCCCTCACACATTCACTGCTTTTTACAATTTGTTTTCATGAGCCTGCGCTGGGTTTGCCGAGGCGTGGCCCTCGCTGAGCTCAGCCTCCCTCAGTGGAAATGGACGTCACGCATGTGAGCAGAAAACGGCAGAAATAAAGCCAAATTAACACCAAACACAAATGGAATCATTCCAGAGAGCACTGAAGATCAATGTTCCTCTACGTGTGATTACTCTATGGATAATAGTAATCACTTTATCATTGCATTTATTTAATATCAGTATTTATTGAATTTAACAAGAAGTCTCAATAAAAGTTCATTTTACAGTTATGCCGTTTTCTATGCCCTGGTGGCCAAATACTGAACAAGTCCTGGCTCTGACACTTTATGTTATAATAGATGTTACCATTTAACCAGTGTATTACTGGGGGGGGGGGAGACGACAGATTTCCAGTGAGTTGTGATGCTCTTCCTTGCAGCTATTAACGCAAAATCTATTTATTTCTATATGTTCATTCCAAGGGTCTGTGTTGCCTGTGCCAAGATGACACAAGGGAGGCGATTTTGTTATATGAATATCTAAACATAATCACCTTTTTAGTTCCATTTAAATGGATGACATTAAAAGAAGTGAGTGAGTGGGAGTGGGGCGGCCTGATGCTGCAGCTCATCATCTTCCCGAGCATCTCACAGCTATCATAGCCCCCTTCTCTTGAGCATCAGGGAAAGGGCAGCCCGGGGCCAAAGGTCACAGCAAGGAGCCTGGGGAACCTCTTAATTCACTCGGTCGGCTCGGAGACATCAGAGCAGGGAGCCAGATTGGCGTGATGTCAGTCCCACACACGGAACAGGATTAAAAGGGCAGTTTGGGGACAAGAGGGAGAAATAAAGAAAGAAGAAAAGAACTTGAGCTTGTTCTCTTTTCCCAGCAGCTTGGATTTACCCACAGATACAATAGATAGATAGATAGATAGATAGATAGATAGATAGATAGATAGATAGAGTGCACCAATATCCATGTAAGTATGGATGGAAGGTTTCAAGTTTCTGGTTTTGAGTTTGTCTTCCTTATATTCACAGACCAGAGGTTGAAACCCATAACGGATGAAGTCTGGCCAAACGGAGCTCACACAATATAATTTATGTATTTATTTCCAACATGCCATCAAACCACAGTCGGTGGAGGTATGGCTCACCTGTGAAGGGTTAAAGAAGGCTTTCCCTGATCTGATGATGTTGTCATGTTAGCACGCGGACTCACATGTCAACCATGCAGGTCGTTCAATGCTTTGCCCATTTTTTTTATTTTCCTGACCATAAACATAATGTCCCCATAACGCATCATTCAAATGAAGGGAGTCGCCATCAGGGACATCAGCATACGGGGACTTTGCTCGGCTTGTCCTCTGTTGGAGGACTGGGTCTTTGTCTCTGATGACGCGTGGAGGTAGAAGATAACTCTTTTATTGTTTTAAAAATCAGCTTGTTAGCCTATGAGCCTCTGCCAGAGTATCATCGGCTGCAGCTGTTGCTTTAAAACCTTTCCTCATTCGTCGCAATGAAAGCGCAAAAAGAGCACATCCATAAATAAGGAAGTATAAGAAAAAAAGTCAGTTCATAAATAAATTGGCCAAATAAATAAAACGTGAAGAGGTCTCACAATAAAATGGCAGAAGGGCACATTAAAAGGCGTGTAATTAAAAACTGTAAAGTGGTCTGAATATCAAAGGATTTATGGAGATGTAATAGCCAACCATAAAATATGACATCTTTTTCGCGCCAAACGCTCACACCCTGCGCGTGTCCTTTTCATTTTATTTTTGTTATGTTTACATTTTAGTGGCTTGTTTTCGAACTGTGGAACCATTTGTTTTAAATAATAATAATAATAAATAATAATAATGATGATAATAATAATAATAATAATAATAATAATAATAATTCCTTCCCAACACTGCACTTGATTCGTTATGAAGATGTTATGATTGTTTTCTTTTTTCAGACTTGCTTTTCACAGAAATTTGAGAACAAAAAAAATCGATAGAAATAATTTCTAAAATAAATTTAAAAAAAAAATGTAAACCCAAATAGAAAATGTAAGATGGCCTTTTGGATGGCAGACTGCATCAGAGCTGGCGCATGGTTATTAATAATGCATCGGATCATAAAGTGCAGCTGCTGAAAAACAACATGTAGCCTATATAGTGAGTCAACAGTGTATGATCAATATACTCGAGCATGCATAACAATAAACTAGGAGGTAGCTGTAAATAATCAAGCCTATTATAGGCTATATTTAATATTTAAAATATGAACTATGTCAGCCACAGCCCAAATACAGTGTATTACCGGCTCTTACTAATCATAACAGAGATCTTCAACAGGGGGTTCGTGACCCTTAGGGGGTCCTCAGAGTCAATGCGGGGGGCCCCTCCAAATTATGGTTACATATTGTAAGTTATTTCAAATATTAGAAGAAAATGCTAGCAACTAAAAATGACGAGTGATGCTATGTTTACGGGCCTATGGGTAATGTAGTCACTAAGGCCCTCTTAGGATCCAATGCGCCACGTGGATGTCTGACATTAAAACAGGATTTAGAAAATCATTCCAACAACTATTTTAATAGCTCAGTATTCTGTGCTAAAAAGAATATTTCTAAAGGTGTTGGGCCCAGGATTCACGTGCAACATTTTATACAAAATATGTAGTAGGGGTCCTTGGCTTAAAAAAAACAAACTTTGAAGACCCCTGAATTATAGCATATGTCTTCTTAAGAGACAGGCGGTGCGTTATTATCTCACGGGAACCGCGAGGACGTGTCCGCGCGACAGAGGAGCCGCTGCGCTTCGATCCGAGAGGCTCTGGCAAATATTATAGCACATTCTATTCTTTTTTTAAATCTGGATTTAGCTTATATATTCGCGATTTTCTTGTGTTACAGTAAATGGCATATGTACCTCGTTCCAGTATTTCTCCAGAGCCAGTATAATGGCGTTGGACTTCTATTTTGAGCAGGAGTGTGAACGAATTCGGCATTATTCTAGGTTTGAGAGGGATCATTCTGGGTTTAAAGCACGTCATTGTAACGAATCCAAAAGCTGCAGTCAGCAGTCAGCAGCACACTCTCATCACACTGCACGTGCCCCTCACCACACTACATGGATCTAATAACATTCAGTTGGAACTGCCATAATTATGTCAAATGACTTGTATTCCACAACTTCCACATGGTGACATAATGTTTGTTCCCTGTCACACACACACACACACACACCACACACACACACACACACACACACACACACACACACACACACACACACACACACACACACACACACACACACACACACACACACACACACTACAGTACAACTACTGTATAATTTCTTCTTCAATTCTAAAACATTATCTTTCTGGAGAAAATAAATATGTAATTTCTACTTGTTTTTAATTTAAAGCGAAACGTTTAAATGATTTAATCATAAATATCAGAGAGTGCCTCGTTCAAGAAAGTTCGCACATAGCTCATCTTACACTGATATTCATTTCATCACCCCACAACAAAAAACATGTGTGTGCAACATAAATTGATAAATATTGTTTTGTGTGATAATGTCCTATATTGGAAAGCTGCTGTCATTCTGATGTGTGGGTTTGAGCCTCGAGGTTGAATCCTCATTTGACATGATTCATATTTAGTCTTTAAAAACCTCTTGAGAGCGATCTGATTGGCTACACACTTTCCCCCCTGAATTCTGATTGGCTGAGTCCAAACTATGCTGCGTAATGACGACCCAGCTTCAGCTCGCGGTGCTCCAGTGACGACTGGGACCGATCTCAGAAGACTGGTGGGAGGAATGCATGCAAATGCTTTAGTTTAACCCTTCTTCTCCTGGTTCGAGATCCCAGCCCGAGCTGAACCGATTCTCCTCGGCATTTTCTTCCTCTGCACCTGTAGGCCTACGTGTGTTGGAAAAGGATCCATTGTTTCATGTTGGCCCTTTGGCCCCGAACATCCAGGGGCCATGGAGCGCCCAGCTTCATCCTCCTCGGGGTAAACTGTTGTGACAGAGCGCTCAGGGGCCCCTCATTAGCTCTCTGTCTGCTAAGAAGCAAAGACGCTGCTTTAATCCTCTCTGTCCCCCTCAATCTGGCAACGCACACATGATTATAATTCCATTTCTCTCTCTTGTTTTAGGCAGAGTTTAACCACATTTATGAATTAATACAATACTGAATAACAAAAAAGCCTGTTTGTTTAAAGGTGTTAAATTAGTGTCACGCAGTAAAAACTGTTAAATTAGGTGAGAATAGACTTCTATGGCATGGTATGTAACTAAAAGGGAAGTGAAAAGTGAAATGTTTCCCAGCAGCAGGCCTGTCACCTTAGAATCAAATATCTGATTATGACAATATCACTGTCAGCAACTGGCTCAATAACACAGTTTAGATCGATATATGTATATGTAGCCTATATACACACACACACACGCATATATATATATATATATATATATATATATATATACATACTATATATATACATATATTTATATATATATATACACACACACATATATATATACACATACTATGTATATACATATATATATACATACATATATTTATGTATATATATATATATATATACACACACACACACACACACACACCTTTTCTAGTTTGGGAGTGGAGGCATAAACAACATAGAATGGAAATGGCAAAATAAACCAAATACACTTTATTTATAAATCTTGAGTTATAATTTAATACGGTACCAATATGTTAACCAATATGCTTTCACAGTACATCAGAGTGGTTGTCAAAAAGAAGTAAACACAGATACACACACATACACACACACACACACGCACAAATGCACACACATACACAAACTTTCAGTCCAGCAATACCCTGCAGTGGTCGATTGTGCCATAAAGCGGCCTGGGCTCATAAACGCATGAATAATAATAATGAAAGAGATTTGTTACTTGAGTTGGGGAAGTTGTGTCCACTTCGTTATCCCTTTAAGAGACTGTAGTTACAGTACAGTACGTCAGGCCCAGGGCTCTAGTAATCTCTCTGTGTTAAAGACCAGAAGTGTTTGCTAATGCATTCATCGTGAATCCATAAGGTAATGTCATTATTTTTCCCTGTAATAAGTTTCAGCCAAATGAACACGACTTTTGACTTGATCAGATGCACAGTCAGCCTTCTTCCCTTTATCTATTTTTGCCATAATTAGCTTTATCATCATCTCTCAGTTTAAATGAAAAATAACGATGAGTGGCAAAATTGACTAATTTGATAAAAATAACATGATGTTCTGGATTATCATATCATTCAAATTAGGAAAAAATTTAGAAGGCAAAATGAGTGGAAATTAAGAACTTTGGCAAGAGGAAATCTTTACATCTGCCAGGAGGTATGAGCTAAAATATTTAAGAAAATACTAAAGTAAGAAAGTAAAGACATTAAAAGTGTGTTTTCCTTTCATTCTTAGAATGTCGATGATGCAAATAGAGTAAGAATCCAAAGTAAGTAGAACAGAGCATTCATCTCACCATTCGGTGTGTACACCAATGACAGAACAGGTTAAAGTCAGACGATGTGGGGTTTCAAACACCTGTGTTAAATCTTTCTGAAATGTCCCTTTAATCCAAAGTGCCATGTCTGGAAGGTATGAAAAGAAGAAAAAAAAAACGACAATGAGACAAGACATTCCCTGCTGTTTTTTCACTTGCCGGGGCAAAAATACGTAAAACATAAAAAAAAAAAAAAAACAGAGCCAAAACATAATTTACAAGCACGATAAATATACATACAGGGTCCAATAAATATTGTTTGTTATCCCAAAAACCATAGACTGTGAGCGGTCACCACACTGCAAAAAATGTGCTTCATAACCAGTCATTTCAAATATTGTTTCTCTTTGAACAAGTAAAAGAATTCTGCCAGTGGGGTGAAATCTTTTAACGTCTGCAAAATGGTTCATTTAATTCAGCATTAGGCAGATCTCCCCTCTGGTACCAAGGAAGTGGCAGATGGTATAAGAAAATTATGAATTGAGATGTTTTTTTTACATTGAAAATGCCTGTTATTCCTGTACCTCGTTCCACTGGCAGTTTTCTTCCCTTGTTTGAAGCAACAGCGATTTTATGCCACACTGAAATGACTTGATTTGAGGTGTGGGACCTTTCCTGACCTTAGGAGCACACCTGTCGCTTTTCCTTCTACTGAATAGGCATGTAAGGCCAGTTGAAGCTGCTTCCGGACAGCAGCATGTCCCTTATCAGAGTTTCTATAGGGGTTTTCCCCACCAGACGGACGAAGAAAAGCTGCTCTATGACCGAGGAAGAGACGGTGCGGAGGGAAGGCAAGCGGAGCAGCAGCTTCCCAAACCTGTTAGGCTGGTTGGGGTACTGGCTCCTCACATACTCCTCTAACGCACACTGCGATTTCTCCTGCAGACCCTCCACATGGCTCACATCTGACAGACCGCAAGCATCTGCAGACAGAGAGAACGACAGCGAGACAAAAAACAGGGAGGAGAAGAGGCGGTCAAGATCAGTAGTTCAACCAGGCATCGTCATGAAGGCCAGCAAAACGAGGAACGCTTCCATTTTACAGGAATATTACTAACTTAGTTAGTACAACACACAGCAGCATAGGGAAGACAGGATGCAGTGTAGGGAACTGTGATCATCATAAGGCAAAAATACACCACAAACTAGAAACTATTCTATTTTTAAACGTTTTAAGAGCTCTTGAAAGTCCTTGTTTTTCTCTTGAAACTATAGATCAAGGCCGGATGGAGCATTTGTGTCTGGCTTCAAATAGTTCATTATCTTATAATAGATCCCAGTAAGTCATGTGTGACATAGTAACAAAAAGTAAAGCAGGTATTTAACGTACGCAAATAAGTCAAATGTCTTCATTTGGTCCCAGGATCAGTGCTGTGGTAAAAACACAGCAGCTTAAAGAAAATAAATCCCCATCTAGTCCCCCGTTATCAGTCCCACTGTATCAGGAATCAAAGATGGCGCTATTGCTCCTATGTATGTAAGAATGTAAGAAATTATGTTTAGCACAAGAAATGAGGAAACCCACTGGTGTGTACCAGAGCCCGGGCAGAGCCTTACTGTACCAGAGCTTAATATACTGTATGTGTGGTGTTTCTGCACACTGCAGACAGAGCCCTCTGTTTGTACTGTAATGCCGTAGGCCCAGTGCATGGAGCAGGGGTTAAAGAACGGTCTCTGTGTCCCAGTTTAAAGACACGTGTTCAGATGTGGTCTAAAATAGACCTACATAGGAGACCTTATTTTTTTTTTATTACTCGGCCTTATGATACTGTTCCTGACCCCGCCATCACCCATCATCCTGACGGTTACTAAAGGGCTCTGCAGGAGCTAGTAGGCATTTTACAACGCAGTGCAACCCAAAGGTTGTTTATGTAGAAATTAATTGTAAGCCAAATTCAAGCCGTAATAATTCAAAGATAGAAGCACAAATAAAGACATCTAATTGCATTATAATTTTGTAATTCATGTTTAAAGCAATGGCACATATCAGATTTAAAAAAATTAATTAAATTTTTTTTTTTATTTGTTATTTGATAAATAATGTAGGCAAATGCAAAATTTAAAACCGACATTTAAACTCTGGTTTATTTAACAGCTTCATATTTGAGATTTCAAATAATTCGATAATAACAAACGGGCCAATGACATAACAGCGATGTTGCTACGTTACTAGGCGGATGATTTTTTGTGAAGCAACACTGGAATCGAATATTACAAGCTACTAAATGTTAAACGCTCAGCCCTGTTTTCGTTCGTTTGCATGCTGTATGATTAATGCAAAATGTTTTATAGTGTAGGGGCTGCAGGCACGTGGCGCAGTTTGTAGATCTCGCTTACAGCCTTTCAGATCTAATAAATAATATTTATACATGGCGTAATACTAAAACTAAAGTATTTTCTTTTAGGTCATATAAGGTTACCGTACAGAGTCAGTAGGAAAGGAATTATGTACATTTTATAAAGAGAAGACTTTTCAAAATATATTTATTTATTTCATTTTAATATTTGTTGCTATTTTTCTCTTTAGGCTTGTTTTTATGTTATAATGATTCTTGAGGTCAGAGTTCTGATCAAATTGAATATTCGAAAATAAATCAATAAATAGCCTAAAAGTGCATCAAATACCTATTTATTTATATATATTTTTATTTTTTTAACCTAGTATTTGTTTATTTATTATTTTTGCAGATAAGCGAACCCTTCGCCTCCTCGAGCTTTAACTGGGACAGAACCTTAACGCACGCGCATTTTACAAATGTACATCCATTATTTTCCCAGAAAACGACCAATTTCTGGGAAAATATATTAGTTTTTAACCAGCTTTTATTTCCCGCAATGTTCAGACCGTAATTACCAAATTTATATTATAAAGGTCTATTACTTTTACATAACAAAAAAACAATACAGTAAAACTAAAAATGGTCATTATTCAACCAGCTTTATTCATTGCATGTCTAGTGATGTTTTGTTTTTTATTTGAACAAAAACTAAAATGTTATTTAGTTAAAACTTTGACTGGATATGACGGCCCACACCGTGTACAGGGATGGGGACTCCTGCTGAAAACCCATCTGAGCCATGCAGGGCTCCATGTTTGCATGTAGGCCTAGAGAAACGTAGTTTACCTGTGGTGAACAGCACGATGGCCTTGATGCAGCTGTACTCTGCTGAATCCACGTGCAGCACCTTGAGCTTCTCCACCTGCTCCTGGAAGACCCGGATGTGGTCCATGAAGGCCACCACCCGGTCCGCGGACATCGGGGAGGCATGGAGGCCGGCTGCGGCCAACAGCGGGGCGACGTGGACGGGCATGGAGCACTGGGCGGCGTTCAGGACGAACAGTTCGCTCCAGGTGAGGCGGAGCAGGGCCACCTGGTCCGTCACCTGCAGGTCCGGGAAGAAAGGGATGTTGCGGGCCCATTCCACGGCGCTGAAGAGCATCCGGGCCGCCAGCTCACAGATGTTCTCGATGCCCATGATAGTGTTGCTCTGCAGGCACTGAGAGCCAAACCTGGAGGTCGGGTAGGGCTCGGCCCGCAGCAGGAGAGAGATGTATCCGGAGAGATAGGAGTGACACTGTAGAGGGTCTCCGTTTGTCAGGGCAAACTGGCCGTGGTAAGACTGAGTGGGGAGTCTGCCTCTCTGGACAGCTGGGAAGAAAAACGTTAGACAGGGACGTTAAATCAGGCTAGCACTCAGTAGGCTAAAGAAAAACGTTAGACAGGGACGTTAAATCAGGCTAGCACTCAGTAGGCTAAAGAAAAACGTTAGACAGGGACGTTAAATCAGGCTAGCACTCAGTAGGCTAAAGAAAAACATACAGTAGGCTAATGTTAAATCAAGCTAGCACATAGATAGGCTAAAAAACATACAGTAATGTTAAATTAAGCTACATAGATAGGCTAAAAAACATACAGTAGCCAAATGATAAATTAAGCTAGCACACAGATAAGCTAAAAAAAACATACACACACACACACACACACACACACACACACACACACACACACACACACACACACACACACACACAGGCATTAGAATGCATTTCTGCGGCCTATTGAAGCCTGTGGTGGACAAGCTCTTCACAAATGGACATGAGTAGGCTACGTGTTTTAGACAGCTCCCCTGGAAAGTATGTCACATTCAGTTTGTTGTTTGAGTAAATTTCTGGGCCATAACCTGCAGATAATGTGGCGCGAGATTTGTAGCGTTTTCTGTGGTTCAGTTTATTTAAGGCCAAAACTGGCACCTTTGCGCCTTGAACTCATGGCGAGTGACTTCGCCATACCCACTCTGATAGCAGGCCCCTAGCCTATTCTACGGGGCCTGGGTTTTGATCCGTAATTTTTGGTGGGGAGGGTAAGTAGAAAGGGTACGTTGCATTCAAATTGACATAAAAAGGGTTCACTCTCTTATACCACTCATTTAATCTGGAAGCAGTAGCCTAATAGTGGGCTACGTGGGCCTGTACGACCATCATGCATATGGATAGGAACACACAGTCACACACACACACACACACACACACACACACACACACACCACACACACACACACACACACACACATATGATTACATAATGTACCAAAAACACCACGGACTTGACGGCTACAAATGAAATGAAAAAAACATTAAAATGTAGCGAAAATTCTTTCAAATTTAAACATGTGACATTTAAAGCAGATCCGGACAGCGGCCATGTAGGAAGGATATGGAGCGAGCGCATAGCGACACTAACACAGCCTACTACACATGCTACAAGATGCTAGCTGCAACACTAATCCACGTAACACCACCGGCTAGACAGTCTGTTATTGGTAGGTTAGCATAGAGACCAGTATCTGAGAAAAATAGGTTGATTTGATTAGAATATGAATAGGCGGAAAAAATATCTCGACATTGGTACGGAGTAGACAAGGGCAGCACACATGGCTTTGCCCAGGAATAAGTAGACACTAGATACAAATGTCGAATGATTTATAGCAGTTTATAGGACAGACGTGGTCAAAGAAAATAATAATAATAATAATGGATAAAAAGGCGTACAGTAGAGAGCATTATGTGAAACAAGACAGTGTCCTGAGCCGTGTAGTGCTGGATAAGACGATGTGATAATACCGATAGAAACAACAGGAGGACGCAGGCTGCCCGTACCTTCCCTTCTCATGCCCACTTTGAGGCATTTCTTGAGGCGACAGTACTGGCACTGGTTGCGGTGGTGCTGGTCAACGGGACAGTTCCTGTTGGCCCTGCAGGTGTAGGACAGGTTTCTCCTGACGCTGCGTTTAAAGAAGCTCTTACATCCTTCACAGGTGAACTGTCCGTAGTGCTTCCCGCTGGATTTATCCCCGCACACGATGCACTCGATCTGCTGGCTCTGCTGTTTGTCCATGGACGAGGAGGAGGACGAGGAAGAGGAGGTGGTGTTGTTATTGTTGCTGGTGCTCGTGGTGCTGCTGCCGGACTGATTGGGCGGCGGTGCGCCCGGGGGTGGTGCTGCTGCCGCCGGGGGTATTTCCAGAGAAGACGCCGCGTTCATGTGTCCCGTCAGCTCCCCAGGCAGAGACAGAGGTGCGACCTGGGACACCGATGAGGAGAGGGTCCCCTGGGTGTCCCCGACGCCCTCGGTGTTTCTCCACGCCACCATAGCCATATCGATATAGTCTCCAAAACTTTGAGCGCCTAACTTTCCTATTTGTCCGCGATAATTAACACACTATAGTCTGCATGAATTATTAACACATTCAAGAAAACTGCGACATTGTTTGACAAACTCGAATATAAGTTATAAGCCTGAAAATATGAACAGAACTCATAAGATAGGCAATATGCTAAATATACGCGCGACTTGACTAGTGAAGAATGGTCCCCTGAAACAGCTTCGGCGCGGTGGAAATCCAAAAAAGAAAGATTCATTCAGATCGACATAATGCATAACATCCACAGAAGGGGAAATAAATACAGACAACACTGAGCCAAAATCCAGGGAGGAAAAGCAACGTTATCCTCAAAAATACTGATCCGCTCAGTCCTGCATGGGTGGGCAGCTTTAAACAGAGCACCGTGCGAGCAGACCCTTCAGCAGGGATGGACCAGGCTTTCCAGACGCTCCCTGCTCTCCCGATCAGTCAGAAGTTAGGCTACATTAAAAGACAACGGAGGGAACCGAGAGAGAGAGAGAGAGAGAGACGCACACACACACGGAGAGGAGGTGATGGATGATGATTTTGATGATGCTTTGCTGTGGGACGGAGGAGGAGAGTGGTGCGTCCACAATTCCCGATCCGTGACGTCTGTGTTTGGGGCGGGGTTACCGCGAGGAGGAGCCGATCTGGGGTCAGCAGCGGGCTCCACTTGGGCTTCTGTTGACACAACGTTGAGTGTGGTGTGCGTGTGTGTCCTTAAATTCCCTAATCTTTTCTGGTTGCCTTCCCTCCCCCCCCCCCCCCCCCACCCCCCCCCCCCCCCCCCCCCCCCCCTCTCTCCTCTCTCCTCTCTCTCTCTCTCTATTTATCTCTCTATTTATCTCTCTGGATATTTATGATTATGTCAGACCATTGTCTTTGTCACACAGGCTACTTTGATATGCACCGCAGGGACATACTATTACTCTCACATGAGGAGTGCAGCAGCCACAGGAGCAGCAGATCCAGGAGGTATAGTATTCAGCTCTGTTTACTGCAGTAATTTGATGCCACCTAGTGTCATCATTAAATTGCACAGGAAACTACCTTAATCTATAGGATGCACTTACATAGTGTGAGGGACCAAACCGTAAAGGCACATGGACTATACATTTACTTAACAACCAAAACAGAATTACTTAACATAATTTTAATCAAGCAAAAAAGAATCTAAAGAAAGAATAAAGCTTCCCAATGACAGGGCGAGCTGTGGTAGTTGCCATTAGGCCACCTCCCGTATGAAACAGCTGGCAGACTGGGGGCCCTCCTCTGGTGAGTGTAAAAGAAATAATAGTTATAAAAAAGAACCAGACAAAACAAAATTGACTAAATTTGTGCCCTACAAAAACAGGCCTTGTAATGTCATCTAGATAAAGTATGTATGTGAAACAAAACCATGTATCCTGTAAATTATTTGCAATGAATACATGTTTGAAAGAAACAAAAGCATGAATGTGTAATGTGTCGGGGAAATGATATGAACCCATCTTTAAGAAAACCTGAGCCAAAGAAAAGAAATGTGAGTGCAAGAGGTTACTACTGTTAAGATGGCTGTGGCCATCACACATGGCTCGTTCTTCAGACTTATGTACCCCCTTCTACCCCCTGACCAGCACAAAGCATTTTGGGTAGAAAGAACAAGCCTAGCTTTATACAGCACTGCACCATCAATCTCTAATTTACTAAACAACAATATCGTAACTGAAAAACACTTCAATGCTACATTTCAAATGTTTAAAAACACTAAATTCATTTTTACTTATGGTGTTTGATTAGTTTAGGGATTATTCAAAACCCCATTTTTTAAATTAGACCCCCCTGAAGTACTCCACCGTGCCAATACGTAGAACAATGTTCCTGTTTAAGATACCATATTTGTGTATGTGTCCCACTAATGATCTCATCCTAATCAGTAACTAATATCTAAAATATATTGTTTTAAAGATAATAAAGATAGTAAAACTCAGCTGCACTAACTTACAGATGCGAGCGACTACATGTCACGGCGTATGATTGCACCTAGAGATTCAACACTTTTTCACACTAATAATGGACAGTGTTGTCCTGTGCCGTCTGTGTCTCCACATACAGTACGCTCCTACTTTTAGCTCCTGATTTTTCTGCACCAGTGTCACTAAGACGGACTCCTGACCACTTTTTTCTATTCCGAGATGAAATTATCTTGATGCTCTTAGAAGCAAGTCATCTACATGTGAAAATGTCTGCATGGGCATGTCACTGTTGACTCATGCTCCATGAGTCCCAGGGCTGAGTGTGCTGTCACGTTCTTCCAGACGGCCAGCTTTGCAGTCATCCAGTGACTGCTCACACAAAACAAGCTCTGCCCGGCCTGCTAACAAAACACATGGCCGAGTCCAAGACCAATCAACAGTGGAAGGTCAAGGCTAAAGTGTTTACCACACTGGATGGGGATGATGCATTCCTCCACGTTTAATTCACTGAACTCTCCACTCCCTGTGCTGTCCAGTGACAAGTCCAGTTAACATTAATCACAGATTTGAGACTAAATATGATAAAATCCCTCCTGCAATTTGTGATTTGGTGCCCTTTAGGACTTATCACACGCGGAGAGCTGAAAGCTAGCTAATTGGAGACAAATTGAGGGAGAGTATGGCCAAGAGAGACCTGCTGTGTGTGCAAAACCAGCAGGATGTGACCGTTTACAGCACAGTCAGGGGCAGCCGCTGGCTCGCAGCATTTCTTTTAGGCTTCAAGTTGGCTACCTAAACATATCGTTGAATTACAGCGCCCTGCAAAGCTCTTTACCCCCTCTAACCAACTAATGGCTAATCTGTTAAATCCCTCAAGTGTTTAACATTAGGACATACAGTACTAATACAATAGGTCTGCTTAGTAAGGTGGGAGAGATGGGCCAATGACAGCCTCTGTGCTCATCCACAAGAGAAAACCTAAAGAGGACGCATGCATGCACACACTACTGGCTTCTAGGAAAACGTAGTAGTCTTCTTGGTATATAGAGTCAAGTGTAGTGTAATCTCATTATGTTAGTGAGATAAATGGTTGTGATCTAAAAGTACTCTGTTGCTTCTCTCATATCCTCCAGTAATGTCTCCTGCTGGTGTTTGGCAAAGCCTCAGTGAGCATGCAGATCCAGGAATGTCACGACCCGGCCTGTAGGCCACAGCAAAAACCTGCTTATCAGCTTATCAAATAAGATAAAACAATAATTGGCTTTTGAAAGTGATGAGCAAAATTAAATTGTAATACACAGAGGCTCCTGTGGTCTTCTTCATCCTCAGGATCTCTGATATGAACATTAAATGGAATTTATAAAGGGACGTTATCGCAGGCGCAACACTAGAATTTAAATACTGTTAAAAAAAAAGAGTACACACATAAATTACATATATAATTATTTGTAGATTCTCGGACCAACCTCTAAATTTAAATATCCCATTCACATCTTTTGAAGCCAAAACAACAGAAAAACAGAAACAACAGAAAAAGTCAACTGTGCATCTCCTGTCTGGGTGAAATGTCCAGCCGGCTCAGAAAGATTCACAGGTCAACAACGGTAAACTCACACCTGGAGAAGTTAATATTCTAGATATCACTATATGTGGTACATCATCACACTACAAGACTACAAATTGCAGTGTTGATTTATATACACTGTTTATTGATCCCCAGTGGGGAAATTACAATTTACACTCTGTTTTGTTATAATATTACAACCTGTTGAAGATTTGAAGGGTGATGATGACCAAAATATATAACCTCGTTAAGAGGTGATGTTTAGTTGAATATGTTAGTCTAGACTCACCTGAGGTGGCGCGCGCCAATGTAACGTCCAAATGGCGTGACTGTGCGGTGTATTGAGAAATCCATGGCGCTGTCCGTGGTGCTGAACTAGCTGACAGATTTGTAATTACACTTTTTATGTCCTGTCCTTGTGTCAGTTACCTCTTGGATCTATAATTCACTATTTAGCTATGCAGAACTTAAAGAGTGGTTGAACTTCCTTATCTGCTCAGGACGCCATTACTCCGCTATATCTTTACATAGCAAACAGTTGTGTGCCGCTATATTAAGGTTCTGAATGTCGAGAACATCCCCTTTAAACAAAATATCATTTGAAAATGGACAATTAAATTACAGTGATAAGTGTTTCAGTGTTAAGAGACGGTGGGTGCTGTAGAGCAAACAGAGCCGGTAGACCGTGTCAATGCTGCCAACCTTAGCAGCTATTAAAACAAAGCTGGAACCTCTCAGGCTGCTCAGCGGGGTCAAATCCAAGGCAGGAAGCAACAATAACTTTAGTTAGATTAGAGCACCTCAGCCGCTGTTTACCTGTGATCACTGGACCTTCTTTCATTAACTCCCAGCCTGCTGACCTCTGACCCCTCCAGGGCCACATGGGGTCATCCACATGCTTGAGAGGCACATTGTGCTACAGGTCAGTGTCCAATGATGACGTAATGTCAACAGCCGTTGTGAACAGAGCCATGTTGGCGAAGTGCAGAGATCCTCATTAGGACTTGCACAAAGCCCTACTTAACCTTTGACCTTACTCAGACCAGCACTTGTTATCCGGCACAAGAGTAACCCACATAGCTAAGTAAATTATCAACATACATCCAATTCAACTTTGAACTGAGGCACACTCTGAAAATAAAGAGCATTGTCTTTAAATGACAGACTCTTGCTGCTTTCTGTCTCTAATGAAGCAGCATTAGTACGATCATTTACACAAAAAATAGTAATTGCTGCCTCAAACTGTGAATGAAGATTTTATTTATAAATACAAACAAGAGTACAAATGCAGGAGGTTCTGTTGTGTGTACTATTTTGTGCTCTTTTACTCATTTTTTTATTGTTCATCATTCAGCATCACCATTCACATACACAGCAAGGTATTTTTGCTTTTGATGCATCAATTATTGTCTTTATTATCTCAGAGAAAGTTGATACCACTAAGTTGATAGCTGCTTTACAATTATGTGAACAAGTATCTGCTATCAAATTCAAATTAGTAGCTAGCATTAGCTTGCCAGCTTATGTTACTGTAGATGTGGATGACATCAGAGTACGGTCTAGACCTGCTCTTTTATGAAAAGCGCAATGAGATAACTGTTGTAGTGATTTAGCGCTACATAAATTGAATTGATGAACTGTTGCCATAACTAAGTAGTTTAGTAGCTTAGCTTAGCCCAGCTATCTTAGTATCTAAGCAGCACCACTTAAAGAGACAGACTCGAGCAGGATAGATAATTTGAGGATAGAAATGACAAACGTTAAATTATGCTGGTGCCAAATTAAAATAATTGTTTTTAGAAGAGAGAGATGAAGAGTGGAGGTTCCAGTGACTGGTGCATCTAAGGGTTAATGGAGTGTTTCAACAATTGCAGCGGTGAAACTGAAAGTCTGACTACGAAGAGGACAGTGTTTGGTGCTTCCTGGAACTTTCCTCGTCCTTGATGTGTTGGTCTTTGTCCACTGCAGGGAGGTGGTGCTGTGACGTGATGTCCTGGACGTTACATGGTTCAGACGGCTGTGTGAAGGCCAGGAGGGACACGGACAGTCGGAGGCTTCACTGAATGACACAGGCACTAAAAACAAACCAAGAGTTTTTCCTGGTGCTTTTCAAGGTTAGGTGGCATAAATGGCTATAATTCAGAGAGACTGTCACTTTGCATCTGTCTGCTTTTAAAAAAAACAGAGAGAGTTTCCCAAGAGGGTGGGGGGGGGGGCAGGTTGCATTGTGCTTTAAAACAGACATTGTGCATGGTAAATTGGAATATAATGGTTTTAATTTGGCATTTAAAGGATGGAATGGTGAGATTTTGCAACCACTTTTCTCTGCACCACCCTTTTAGCACTGCCAGGCAAAAACACAACAAAGACCCCCCCTCACTTTTCTGCTAGAGGACCCAAGTCATTCAAAGCAAAGACTCTTCTTTTGTCCTTCGCAGCAGCACATTTCCTCAGACTGAGAACATTGTCCGGTAATTTTGATTGATCATGTATTTGTATCTATTCATAGAGGCCTGATTCATCATTCCAATTTGTCAAGTTGCTGCAGTGCTGAGTTAATTATGTGCAAGAGAGCCAGAAAAAGAGGACAGCCTTGTGTTTAGACTCATCTGAGGTTTCCCCACCTCACCTCGGCTCCAAACGAGCAGCCAAAGCTTCACCGGGGCTCCAGGAGCTGCTTGGCACCATGGGTAATTAGTGTGATGAATGCTTTAGTGGGAACAAATAGTGGCAGTCGCCTGTCTCGCTCATCGTGTGGCTGTGCTGTCGTAGCTCGAGGGCTGTGTGCTCATCAGGGTAATGGATGATTCTGCAACAAGACCATCCCTCAACCAACAGCGCCACTACTACTGAGCAGGAAACGCCGAGTGTTACAGTCCTTCTGTCCTGCCTGAAACCGGGATTCTTATTTTCCTGAAGGCAGCTATGCTGGTTATGGATGTCATGTTCATGTTTGGAAGGTGACAACCAATAACAGTTTAGTCTGGAGATATGTAATCAAGAAAGTCATTTTTGAAATCCTCAAAACCAAGAAATTACTATAAACATATTTTTGTGATTTTACATTTCTGCAGGACTGAGGACTGCATATATGGATATGCTACCTCTTGATACTAACCCTCTGTGGGATTGTTTTCCATACCTGGGGTGTAGAGCCGTCACTGCTGAAATGATGGATCACATTATTAGATTAGAGGAGAGCAAGGACAGTCTGCAGCTGGATTTGCAATTCACAGCCGCTTTTGTATCTGGACCTTCTCTGCATGAAGGGGATAATTGGGCCGTTGTCACTGAGTCAGAGATAGTTTTTTTTTTTTTAACAATGCAGGGAACCTTGCAATAAATCAGGTCAGCTGTCGGAGCCATGTCACATGACAAGGCATTAGTCAAATATGCAGAATACTCCTTTTATATACAATGTAAAGAGGAATACATAATCAATCATTAGCAGCAGGGCAAGTTATAGATATCCAAAGTCCAACAAATGAAGGGCACATGGTGATTTTGTCTTGTGGATGAACCTGAGAGCAGGGGCAGTCATGAAGGTCTGGCTCTTTGTCATTTCAGTACCTGCTAACGGCCTGTGCTTACTCTGTACGTTGACTTTTCAACCCACTGTGACAATAAATAATATGCGGCACATAAGGTGGAATTCTCCACCATGTCATCCAAGCTGAATATGTTGGCCGCCACAGACAGGTAATCCATAGCTATGTCAGTAAAAAAAATAAGCACAAGTTCAGTGAATTGTTTGCTGAACCTGACACACAGCTAACAGAGCGTGAAAGACAGGCGAGGTCGTGGAAAGGTTACTTCAGGGTCCAGGAGGTGAGACTTCGGGGATGCGGACACGTCAGTTCAGCAGAGTCCTCGGGTCAATGTGAAGACAAGTGGAAGACACATTTCTCTGTCAGCACGCAGAGAGCACGCACAAGTTCAGGCTTTCGTCATGAATACCCAAGTCATTGAGTCAATAGCCAAGGAACATGACACAACCTCTCACAGTCACTCGGCATCAAGCGGAACAGGGAATGGCATGCTTTCCATTTCACTGCACCGTGGCCCTGGCAAGACCCCGTCTGCACTCGAGAAACAGGAGAGCTCACAGCCCCGGCTCTCGTATAAAAGCAACGCTGCGACCTGGCCCCGAACACGTCCATCGCTCCCTCAAAGCCGCGGTACAAGGTGATCCACCGGTCAAGCCATAACCCCGGTTATTATCTCCAACGGCTGCTGGGAGGCCCGGGGATAACCACAGGGCTGGGATGACAGGAAATTAGATCATGGCAAAGCACATGCACATTTCAATTAAACTGATGTCGGGATTTATCTTCTTTGCATTTAGACAAGAGGATGAAATGTGACCTTTCACCCTGACTGACCAAGCATTCACCAAGTAAATACAGCCTTTTGTCACAAGCACAGCTCTGCAGGCCAAATATCAAACTGCATCATATTGTCTTGGCACGAACAGACAATATGAACAGACATATTATACTATGATGTTTGAATTATTTTGTTCGACATACTATACTACAACTGCTCCAACTTACACCAGCAAATATGCACAGCAAATGGAGAAACATCAGAGTGGGGGGGGCCGCCCATGGAAAGGCGCCCCGAGCAGTTGGGGGTTCGGTGCCTTGCTCAAGAGCACCTTGGCAGTGCCTCCGGGTACGGTTGCTAGTACGGACTTTTTTCGACGTAACGTACTATGACAATTTCTTTTCCGCATACTATACGATAGTTTTTTTCAACATACAATGTAAAGATTTTTTTTATCACTTTTTTCTACCTACTTATACTATGACTATTTATCATTTTAGCTGACATACTATACTGACTTTTTATCACTTTTTTTTAACATATAGTATGTTTTTAATCGTTTTTTTTTACATGCTATACTACAACTTTTTTTATTCATTTTTTTCAACATAACATAACATGCAATGACTGTTTTCATCTTTGTCGATTAACGGCTTCAATGGCTCAGTTTGCACGCTGGTAAATCTCATTCTTAGTTGGAGTCCTGGTTCAATCCTCGGGGGGGGGGGGGGGTAGTTTGTGAGGAGTTTACAATTTCTTCAAGGCTTAAGTTCTCATACTAACACTTTTCATATCATATTACTACTTTTTTCGACATAATATACTATGACAATTTTTTTGACTTATTATATTGATACATATGATATTATACTGTGACTTGTTTATCACTTTTTTTTTCAGTCTTTTCAAATTGCTATGCTATGTCTGTTTGCAACACATTGCTCCACCTGCTGTGATGGCTTAGTGGTTTCCTCTGAGGTGAAGAGAATAGGTGTCTCTCTCTCTGTCTCCCAGCCCAGGCTGGAGAGCTTTTATTTTATTCAATATACCATAGTTTGACTATTTTTGACATATTATGATGTTTTTATCACTTTGTTCAACATACTATGACTATTTGATCACTATTTTGACATACTATAATATGACTTTTATATCACTTTTGTTCATACTGTGACTATTTTGGACTTTTTTCAACATGTTATACTTTGACTTTTTTCAACCTGTCTTTTCTACAAACTGTGCAATAACTGTTTTCAACCTTGTTTGTCACTGTTGTGATGTCTCAGTGGTTTCCTCTGTCGCAGATAGAAATCTCTCTCTGTCTTGTGGTTTAATCCCCGGTCCAGGATGACATTTTTATTATTTTGGTCGACATACTATGCTATGACTATTTTTTGATGTACTATACTACGACCTTTTTTGACGTACTATACTATGGCTATTTTTAATATACTATACTATGACTATTTTTTGACGTACTATACTATGAATATTTTTTGATGTACTATACTATGACTATTTTTATCATTTATTTCGACATACTATACTATGATTTTTTTCATCACTTGTTTCTTTTTTTCTATTTTTTATTACTATTTTCAACATATAATACTATGGCTTTTTATCACTTTTTCTCACATATTATACTATGACTATTTTGGAATCTGTCTTTTTTTTTTACATACTCTCCAACGTCTGTTTTCAACCTGTCTCTGAATCTGCTAAGATGGTTTAGTGGTTTCCACTCTTGTATCTCCCTCCGAGCCGCGGTTCAATCCCCAGACCTGGAACCTTTCTGATGTTCTCTCAGACTTATGTTGACATACTGTTCTATGACTTTTGTTCACTTCTTCCAGACTCATGTTGAATAAGTAGAGTGACATTTAAACGGTGGGAAAACAATCTCACAGTGACAGTGAGATCTGATTAACTACAAAATCATCATCATCATCATCATCATATCATCATCATTACAATAACAGATAGTTGTTAGGCAGAAAATGTCATATTAAAAACAAAAATAGTATATTTAATGTATTTACAATAAACATACAATCATGTAATATTTTCCAAGAAATATACAGAACATAAAGCTTTTAAATATAAATTCATATATTCTAAAGGGGAAAAAAATAAAAAAAAATCCAAAGAAGCAATAGAGCATATCTAAAAATCTTTAGTGATGCTTTGAAAATATAGGTGATATTAATGTCATTTTCTTTTCCAAGTCCCCCCTGCAAAGTGTCATGAAGTTCCTCCTGAACCCCCCCCCCCCCCCACAACATAAGCACATCACTCTGAACCACATGGTTAGCACATGGTCTCTCTACAGTCAGAGGCCTGCTGCCTCAAGGCTCAAACCCAAGGATTAGTTATCTGCATACGAAGAGTTTGCTCCCAAAATAACATCCGTCGTTTACAAAAAGTGACTATCGTAAGAAATAATTAATAGCAACAAAAACACATCATGGGCATATTTACAGGATAACTGTCCATCGATGTCAAAATGTCTCTTGAATGATAAACCTCAGGACATTGTTTTTGCCCAGACATGTCTATATTTTGGCGGTAAACTCTTCATATGTCCATCCTTCTGTCACTAAAGATCCGCTATAAAAAAATCAACCTGCTGTTACCGCAAAGCAAGGTCATCAAAAGAGAATAATGAGGAAAAATAGGATGTAAAAAAACATTTATGCTCCAAAGTTATTTTCTCATCACAAGGCCAAACAGTCCTGTCGCCACAGGTGAATACAAGGTCAAGCACGCGCTGTCACACGTGCCAGCGCATCAGACAGACCTAAAATATGTCGTCTTCTTCTTTGTGAGTGTTGAACGTTACAGTGCACAGGTTGATATGGCACAACATCAGATAACGTCTCAAAGTAGAGCTTAATATCCAGGCACAGGTGCAGGACAGCGATCCGTGAAGTTCGTCGACCTGATCTACTGTACAGTGTCAGGCTGTAACTTAACATTGGTGCCACTTATTTCAAGCAAAGTTCTGTTTTTATTTGGACCAAAGCAACAAACAGCTATCAGCTTCGCCACTGATGAAAAGAGAGATTCATCTAAATTAGACAGTACCTTCACTAGTAGAAAAGTCCTACATATTAACAGTTATTACATCTTAAATAATAGGCCTACTGTTTTCTAGACCCATATACAATATTTTATAGGCAATATGTTTTTGGGACACTTTTTGTATGATATGGTTAACGTAAGAGGAGGGTTATCACAGAAAGGCTACATACAGCTGGAGGACCTGCTCTGAGCTCCAGCGTGGTGAGACAGAGTCCTCTGCAGAACTTTACAGAACACTTCTATGTGTCACTTTGGCACTTGTATGGCACTAATATGTACAGAGGAGTCAGCACTATAACACACCGGACGTTACAGATATCACAGACAGTGTCACCTGTCGGGGGTTACTGAGGAGAATATGGTTGCTAGCTCGTAATGTTGGTTAACATCTCCTCCTCGTTAGACGTTTTTACATCTCAGCATAATGTCCAGCTGTCCTGAATGTCCTGCTAGGAGACAAACGTCCCATCAGGGACAGTCAAGTTTTGAGCTTGGAAACTGTTTTAAGCAAAAAATCTTTTTTTAAGAATTTTCACTGCTGTGCTAAAAATCTGTATTTATACTATTAGTTCCCATCACACCAAGCAGACATTAGTCTGGCATGGCTCTGTCATTGTTGATCTCCAACATTCTCTAACAACTGTCTCTTTTCCCCATTTTATATCATATTCTCTTTATTATTTATGATACTGAAGCATTATCAATGTATCGTTTAAATTGTGTTCACTGAAGTGCCAAACCAAATACATCATATGAGTTAAGTGGATCCAAGATAAATACCACCATTTGCAAAAAAAATGTACTCATAAAACATGAGCGGCAGCATAAAATGAGACTGAATCAGGGAACTTTAACTTACAAGAACAGTTAAACGTTTTAGGAAATATGCTCATTTGATTTCTTGCAGAGAGTCAGATAAGAAGATTGATTCCACTCTCATGTCTGTAGGGTACAACCAGGTTAGCTTAGCTTAGCACAAAGATAGAAAATGAGAGAAACTGTTAGCCTAGCTCTGGAACTAAAAATCTACCTAGCAGCATCTCTTAATCTATTAACACCTTATATCTAATTTCTTTAAACCGTCCATAAAGCAGACACGTTTCACTTTGACGGAGGAGTTGTGTGCACGACTGTTCCTTGGCGGTGCGGTGACTTCCTGGACTCTTGTCACCCCTGTAACGTTGCCAGGCAACCACCAAAGGCAACAACTTGTTTTTACAGTTTTGTATGGATTGAAAAAAAAAATTGCTTAAGGATTATAGGTGTTTTTTTAGTTTTTTTTTTACCTTTGCACAAAGCCAGGCTAGCACGTTGCCCCCATCTCCAGTCTTTAAGCTAAGCTACTGCTAGCTCTAGCTTCACATTTAATGTTCAAATATGAGAGTGGTATCAATCTATTTGTCTAATTCTCGGCAATAAATTGTCGTTTTCTTTTAGGTTTTTTTCTTAGTTTTTTTCTTTTTTTACAAAATGTTAAAATTCTCCTTTAAGCCCCACCTCCAAACATCAAAGGGATGATATCTAGACTATTGCGATGGTGATTGGCTGGACAAAGGTCCATATTTTTGATGCAAAACATATTAAATACTTACAAAGTAAGCCAGGAAAAAACAATATATTCTCTCTATAAACTGGATATGTCAGAAATCAGAATCCCATAGAATTTCTGAAAACTAAACTACCCTTTGGAAAAAAAACCATCTGTGTTTAGACAACCACTGCAGTGTGAGTGATCGAGAGTCAGCTGAGGTTTGCTAAAAATGTTCAACATCACAATGCAGTATGCATTATAAAGCTTTTCCATGGTCTTAGATAGAATTTAGTGGCCATTGAAGTTAAATGTGCATTTAACCATTACCACCAAACCACAGAGTCTGTGCAGCTTAGTGACATACTAAATATATATATATATATTTTTTTTTATCATTGCATGCATTACCAGCATGCTTTTAAATGAACTAATTGTGGCTGGACACTGTGCGGCATGCTATGCTGTGTCTGCTGACAGCTAGCCTACCACAATCAGCATGTCTCGCTGCCTTGACTTGGCGTTCTACTTTAATGTCTTCACACTCTGTGCGCTCATGTGAGCTTTGCTGCGGTTACTGATTGTTTTGTTGAAGGCCTCCTCCCCCACGGCCTCCTCCCCCACAGCCTCCAACAGCTTTGGCCCTACTACATACATGTACCCTGGAGAGTCTTCTTTGCAACGTTCCCTGCTTATTTATCATGTTGCTGTGTATTCCATGCATTACTGCTGCAGGGGGCATCCCCTAGGAGTAGAATTACACCACCAAGTCAAACTATATTTCTGTCTCCATTTGTCATTGACATGAGTGTTCCTGGCAGAGTTATAATGGTGGCACGGTCAAATCGGTGGATAGAGAGATAGTCATGTAACTGAAATGTCACAGGTCCAGTTACTGAATCAGCTCATGTACTGTAGGTATTGTCCAACTATTCATAGGTGGGCCACCAAACTCCTCTATCCTCTCTCACAGTCTGTTGCTTTTTAGATCACTTTTACTTTTAAAGTTGCACCTAATTTCAACAAAATGGTGTGATGTTAAAAAAAAAAAACATTCTGTGACTCTGGAACATAAAATTTGTTTCCGAATCTCGTCCAGCATTCATAGAAAAACTCCACACTGTGACACAGTAAAGGGATCATTAGAACATACAGGCTCAACACTCCTCTAACTCCAACAAATGTCCTAAACCTCTAGGACAAGAACAGGCAGATCACATTGAGAGACTCTGCTCCTTATTTGTCTTTTTTAATCTGAATAATTTGTGCAACTCAAACTGAAGAGTTTGGTTCTAAAATGGAATATCCACCCTTTAGGCACAGTGACCTCTACTAAAATCACCGGTGACAAAAAAAAGTGACTTCTGTATCAGTATTGTTGTAAACTTCACTTTTGAGAAGATATTGAACATTAACCGCACAAATACGATGTATTGTCAAAACTACATCTTCCATTAATTTCCACTGTAAGTGTATATTAAGATGAAAGAAGAATGCAGGCATTGTGTAATGGGTTAGAAATGAATTGGGGTCCAGATTTTGTCTCTACTTGACCCTGATGCTCTGAGGCCATGTAGCCATGTAACAGGGACCTCTCTGCTGCTGATGGAATATGTTCCCAGGATTATGCCTCCTCCTGTACTCCTAGTTCTTGTTGTTGCTGATTTGTTGGGTTGCCTTTGCTTCTTGTGTGATGTGCTTCTTTAGTCAATGTCTGTCTTTTCCTATTTGTTATGTTAAACTTTTAAAACTTTTAAAGAATTGATTGAGGGAACACACAAGTCTGTTAATGAGTTTGTAGTTGGCTTTCCTGTAGTTACAACGGTATCTTCTGTTTTTCTGGAAAAGTACTCCGATCATGAGCTAAAATATGCATCAGTTATTACGAACAACTATGATGACTGTCATCTTTTCTATCTGGCATCTGGACCTGAGAAGCACTTCCTTCTAATAAAACATGAACTGTCCAATAAAGCTAATGAATAACCATAGTGTCAGGTTTCTTCTTCTCACAGAGCTCTGGTCTCCTAATGAACCTAAACCTAACATGACGGCAACTTGAACTGAAGTTGAACTAAAGAAGATTTCAGGGGCGTCCTTCCACGTCGTTACTTGCCCCGTGTTTGCTCTCAATCTCTACTCTGCTGTCAAATTAAGGAAATGTAAAACAAAACCTGTATTTTAGTAAAAAAGTGCAATGTGGATATAGAACATTTTGAGAAACATCTCTTCAGTTTTTTCATTATGTCTGATGTTTTATATGAGAAGAAGATACGACCCTTACTGATACGACACCAAAGGAAATCAGACCAGTTGCACGTTTCCAGCCTCAGCTCCAGTCTGCAGTGCCAGCAGACAGCCACTATAAAACGGACTCCATGTTGTCACACATCTCTTGGTCCTCCAGGTTGTATATGAACTTTGTCCTGTTGGCTGGGTTCTGGGTGATCTCCTTGCCCAAATTGTCCAGAGTCACATTGGAGGCGAAGAGTTCAGTGGGTGTGAGGTAACCCTCGCTGTTCTTGATGTATTTCCTGTAGTTCTTTCTCAAACACTGCCACGTGGTTGTGTACAGGATGAAGGCGGAGGACTTGAGGACGATGGCTATGCTGACGTACAGATGCCTGTAGGCCACGTTGTCGTACAGCATGCAGGCGCCCTTCTCGCCGCAGACAGAGCTCCAGAACAGGCAGGTGGAGTCAATGCCCATGCCGAAGATCAGAGGTGGAGGGATGAAGCCTGGAGCAGGAGGAGGGTGTGGACAGACAGCGGGTCAGAAGTTCAAAAAGCATTCCAGTTAGAATTTCTTTTTATCCCCTCAGACAGACAGATGAGCTCCGTTTCAACCAAGGTCAAAAAATGCTCTGAGATTTCCATCGCAGAGCAAACCACAGGTGACAGTGGACATTAGTAGTACAGAATGTGCAAAGAATTGTTTTTTGTTGGATATGAATGCATGACAGTTACTGTAATTATATAAAATGTCTTACCTATCAGTCTCAGGAGCAGGAACAGAACTCCAAGGGCATACGATTTCAGCTCTGGACTTACAGTTCTAAAAACAGACAGAATTGGCATTAAAGCTTCGTACTTAATAAATACTCAAATGCAGCTGGAAGCCAATTCATTTTGGTTTATATAAAACTTGGACTGATTTCTGTAACTTGGACCAGTTATGACATTGTTCACACCATAGCAGCTACTGCCGGGATCTAGGAACAACGTTGGAAATCAACCCAACAGTTTAGACTCCTGACTCTTCATTTGGAGGTGAACACAGAGCGGAGCCGGGCTAGCTGTTTCCTCCATCCAGTCTCATGCTAAGCTAAGCTTTTATTATATTTACCATACACACAAGTGTGGCATTGATCTTCTAATCTATCTCTTGGCAAGAAAGCAAGTCCGAATCATTATCAGAATAAGATTTGCCTTGGAGTCAGGTGCGTTCATTAAACATATGAAGAGAAAATAACGAAGGAAAAGTACTGCAGCAGTCACAAACATGAATATAGAACACAGAATTACAATAAAAATATGAAAACAATGCTATAACAGATACACTAAAAATATGTACAATATAATAGAACTCTTTTTGAATGGCAAGAATATGTGTTCATTTCCCAAATTGCTAAACTATTTTTGAAAACAGGAATAATTCTCTGACTGTTTGTGTTTTTGCCCCAGCGGCCTTTTTTTTTTTTTAGCAATGTCCCTGTGTCAACAGATCATGGAAATAACAAAATTATTCTATATGTAATAATAATGCATATCTATTGACATATGGCCACAAGTATGAAAATATGCCCCAAATTGCAATAAACCAGAAGTAAACTTTACTATATACAGTAGATACAGATATGCATAATTTACTTTATGTTGTAGCTGTACAGTTAGGAGAATCTTACAGTACAAGTACAGTGCAGTAATGCAGTAGTACAGTAATGTACCTAGTTCCATTCCACCCCTGTACCAGAGATGACTGATGACTGAGTCGCCTTTAAGCAGCCAGACAAGTCAACAGCTCCCTCTTGTGGGCGGTGTGTGAGTAGCCACCGGTCTCCTTACCTGATCAGGATGATGACAGAGGGTGTCTGGGCCATAGCTCCGATCATGCTGCACACACAGATAACACAAAGGAAGGTGAGGAAGGCCTGCTGACAGCCTGGACTGGGACACTTCCCTGGTAAAGCCACGGCGTCTTCACTGCTGCTGGATATACACGTGCAGCCGGTCAGGTTCTACCACAAAGACAAAGAAAGGAGAGCAGAATGTAGGTGTCCCCCTGTAAATATGGAGATGTAAAGCAGATCTGCTCTACTCTATCTATGTATGTATGTATGTATAATGTGCTTCTAGTCTCTGCCATTTAGTTCAGGCTCTCCTGGGTCCATGTCATCATGATGGAGCTCACTGAGTCAGGGTTGCCCTCTACACTCACTGGTTTGGTGCAGCCGGCGAAGCAGGCGGAGAGGTAGGTGATTCCATTGGAACCACAGACAGGGCTCACTGACGCTGTGTAGCAGTTACAGTTGTTGATGCACGCTGACTCAGGTCGCTGCCAGGAAAGCAATGTCCTGTGGAGGAGGTCAAAGGTCACGTTAGGGAATATACATACAGTATGTCCAACGTTCACATCAAGTGGAAACAACCACAGGAACTATGGTGACAATCAAACACAACTTTTTTTTCCTTCTCACTTTTGTATCACCTACATTCAATTTAAATAGTAAATAAGCACTTGATTATATCAGGTATTCTATGGGCTGGGCATTCAACCATTGCACATTAACAGATTTTTTTCTCCAATGACGGCCATTCAAATAAAGACTTGATTATCCACCACCCGCGTCCTGGCGTGTCCCAGAAGCGTGTGAGAAGCGTGTGAGAAGCGTGTGAGAAGCGCCTTTCTGCTCCGCTAATAATATGCGCGAGCTGGGCACAAAGTGACGCAGCGAGAGAGTCCAGCTAATCAACACCTCAACAACACCATGGACGACGAGGGACTCATCTTGAACAGCTGAAAATCCAAGTCACGGCACAAAGTAACCAGGGAGGGAAATACAAATGTTTCTGACTGCTGTCAAATGCATAACACTGGAATTTTAAGGTTTCAACCCAAGTGCAGTGCGATTCAGTGTGAAATTATATTTTAGAGCAAAGTTAACACACTGAATGTCTGTCATCTGTAATTTTAAACATCATATTAAAGATTGCTGATATTTTACTGTTAATGTACAATTATTGTGAGGAGATCCATAGATAACATTTTGTCACTCATAGTGACAAGAATGATAGTTTTTGGCTAACTCAAAGTCTCTTACACAAGACTTGAAATCTGCATTAATACACCAAGCATTAATGTAAACAGAAATGGTATCAATGCTAATAGCTTTAGCTACTGTACATCTCAACAAAAAAAGTTGCAATCCATTGCATTACTTTGAGTATTTTAGCATTTATTTAGCATCTATCATGTAGTGCAAGTCATGCGTAAAATGGAATATGTTTCTTGAAAAATGCATCAGTAGGTTTGGATACTTACTCGTTGCCGTAGGCTACAGTAACACCGGCGACAGGGCCAGTGTCACAGCCCAAGAAGAGAAAAGAGACGTAGCATGCAGTGGACACCAGGTTGACCATCATGGCCATGCGCACAGCGCCCAGAGCTGACAGGTTCAGCTTCTTCACCAGCAGCCCCCCCAGGAAGATACCCAGACAGGCACAGGGGATGGCTGTCATACCTGGGGAGGAAAAGACAAGGTTATGTTCCATATTTCCAAAGTCATTTACTGGGATCATCCTTAGAAAGGGTCTATGCGCTGCACAAATGTGGTCATTGTATTCCATTTTTGTTTAATTGTAAAACATGAAAAGTTTGCCCCCCACTAGGACAAGATTAAGATCCGCCTACCTAGCAGCTGATTGGCTGAAGAGGTGGTAAGGTTGAACTGCTGCTCCAGGTATTTGCCCAGGAAGGCCGCAAAGCCAGCAACCACCGCGATCTCCATGCAGGCTGCCAGCGTGATGCAGCTGAACACCGGATTGGACAGAAGGTGCCGGGTTACCCGGGGGATCACTGGGTCAATAGAGAAGAAAAAGCATGATTTTTCATTATCCAAATCTAATGTTATATTTTGAATTTTCCTTTTTTCCTCAGTCCCTCCTCCCCTCCGTGCTTCTCCTTACCTCTCAGATGCTCACAAACCGAGAGTCCGCTGTTCATATCGAAGCCATGAATGGCCCCGTTGGGTTTCGAGCCCTGGTAATCCATGGTCAGGGAAGAAGGCAGCATGGCCTGCTCACTCTCCCCCCCACCGTCCATGTCCTGCTCGTCCAGCGCCTGGGGGAAGCCGAACATGAAGAGAGCCGACAGGAAGAGTAAGGCACCACAAAGGAGGAAGCCGGCCCACCACGCCCCGATCCAGCGAGGGTCATCTGGGGTGATGTCCAGCTTACCTGGACAAGACGCAGGGACATTTACCACAGTGAGGGGATGAGGAATGATGGCATGAGATGAATTTTAATTGATCAATGTGAAGAAATTGAAATATGTTAATTATTTCTTAGTGTTTCTGTTGTGGTATAATACTGTAGTATTCTTAATAAATATAAATACAACTATTACAATGAAAATGAACCCAATTTAAGGATACATCTAAAGAAATATAAAGGAAAACGAAGTGCCAACTCACTGGTGTCAATGAAGACCGCATCCACGTAGACTTTGGTACAGACAGAACCTAAGATGAAGCCACAGGCCGGACCGAACACTAATGTTGAAAATAAAATACCTGCAAAATAGAGAGAGAGAGAGAAAAAAAGAGCGTGAAATAGAAATCTCACATTACATCAAAGGAGTCATTTACGATGGAATGGAACAGCTGTTAAATCATGTATTTTACTTTAGTTTATTTTCAGCTTAGCTGTACAGTGATAAGAATACTTCAAAAATAAAAAATCTACCCAGTCCATCAACCAGAAACTAGAAGCCAAGAAGTGAAGAAGAAGAAGAAGAAATGTAAGAGTGAACACACCGAGTGCATTTCCCCTGATCTTTCAGCAGAGGGCAGCACTGTATCTAGACTGTAAAGGGTCTGTTCCTAAAGCCCTTTATTGAATCCGTGCTAGCATGGGGCTTCCTATCACACGTCTGTTGTTAAGTCCACTGACCGGAGATGAAATGTATTCTATTCAAGGAACAGATTAAGTATTGAATTCGTGCCAACAGACTTTAAATTTCATCAGTGTCATGTCTCCCACTGGCAGATTTATTCACTGTCACTGTAATATGCGGCTCGTAGGTTTCACAGCGTAATTGATCTAAGACTAGATTATCTGGCAGGATCATAAATAATCAAACAGGAAATGAGTTCTTAGTGTAAGAATAGCTGGAACCACTGACGCACCAGCTCTGGTTGGTTTTAATAGGCAATAATGGCCACTGTGCAGGACTCTGTGTGTGTGTGTGTGTGTGTGTGTGTGTGTGTGTGTGTGTGTGTGTGTGTGTGTGTGTATGTGTGTGTGTGTGAGCTCTCAGTATACTGATTGACTGAGAGGGCCAGTCCATCTTTCTGTGAAGGATGTAATGATTGTAATAAATCTTTATTTTTACATGGTCCATTTCTAATAATAAAATCTCTGTAATACAGTAAGTCAGAGAGAAAAATGGTTTCTACCAGCCTTTTTTTATTTCAGGTCGCCATTTAAAAAGCTGTTTCAGCAATAACAAAATATTTCATCCAAAATATTTTTTAAAGAATTTTGGGCCATTTTTGATTCCCTTATTAGAGTTACACAGAAGAGAGGTTACAGAGAAGAGGGGAGAGAGAGAGAGAGAGAGATGAGGACTACATGAACCGGGGTTCGCAGGGAGCCACTTCCATAATTCTTTTGACAGATTTGGGCTCTTTCAGTGCCACAGACTCCCAAATATTCATAATTAGTACGTCTAATCATAACAGGCAGAGGCCTCAATCCTAACCACACAACATATACATTTGTATTCTCATTAATAAAGGTGGACTTGACAGTTTTGAGAAAATTTCACAAAATTGTCAATTAAGAAAGTGAATATAAGAAAACCAGATGTCAACCTGTGGAGTTGTGGCCTTGACGTTTCTCAGTACGAGCCCAGCCGCTCTGGGAGCATAGCTTAGTGCTAAACGCTAATGTTAGCGTGCTCACAAAAACAATGCTTAACGGCTAAAAGGTATCAGGTCTATTGTTTACCATGCTCACCATCTTAGTTCAGCATGTAAACCTTTGGAAATTAGCTCGAAACACAAAAACGCCATTGGTTTTTCAGGCATTTGGTCATAAACCAAAGCGTGGAACAAATAAAATATGTGACTTGATGGCGCTAGAGAAAAGGTTATTACAAAAGGTGGTGCGTTTGGCTGAACATACAGCAGGCGTTGCCCTACCCGGCTGAAGGATATACTGTATACTCAAGGCCAAAGAAAAAGGCTAGGAGAATCATTAAGGATCCAAACCACCGGGGTATCGGCCTTTTCTCCCTGGTGAGATCAGGAAGAAGGTACCGGAGACACCAGGCCAGCACCGAGAGGACAGAAACGGACAGACTGATAGGTTGGACTCATCCTCTGGGGTCCAACACTGTCCACGCCGAATTCTACGGCAATCCATCCAATAGCTGTTGAGATACTGCCGACAAAAGGCCATCGCCACAGGCAGTAGTCTTCTACTGCAGTAGCAGTAGTAGTAGTACTGACATACACGGCTCACAGCAGGGAGCAACGGCAGTTCTACCCATCACTCAGTAGATCAAAATCAAATAATTTAATAAAAACAAAAAATAATACATCTTTTAGAGGTAGGAATCACTAGAGGCCCTAACAATATAAAATCAGGATTTTTATGTATGTCCTCAAAGGAAAACGTTGTCAAAATGTGCTTTATCTAAAAGATGAATTTCTTTGATCATTTCACTTCACTTTTGATATTTCTTTTATCATTCTAGCACCAAAACGTTAGATTCTCATACATACTCATATTGATACACTATTATACACTGTATTGATTTCCCATCTACACCTCTAACACCTATGCTGTACTTCTACACACTAAACTGTGACACCAGACCCGGTCACTCTGACCAGTAGTCTCCCTCTGTTGGTCAGATGCATTATGGTCCTTCAGCAGCGTCACATGCCAGTAGGGCTGAATGTGAAGGGGACAGAAGGTCTGGGTTAGGGCAGGGCCACCTCAACAGCCTACCAATGAACCACACACACACACCACACACCACACACCACACACACACACACACACACACACACACACACCACACACACACACACACACACACACACACACCACACACCGCAGTGAACCAGTCAAATCTAATGGCTCCCAGCCAATGTTATTTAAATATTCCAAAGCTCCATATTTTTAAATTTTGGGCACAATCTACTTTACCATGTCCCCTATACATGGGGATACCCCCCCCCAACCGGCCCCATCAGACAACCAAGAGCCTGGGTCTGTCCCAGGTTTCTCCCTAAAAAGGAGTGTTTCCTCGCCACTGTTGTAAATGCTCGCTCTTGGGGGAATTTCTAGAATTGTTGGGTCTTTATAAATTATTGAGTGTGGTCTAGACCTAATCTGTCTGTAAAGTGTCTTGCGATAACTCTTATATGATTTGATACTATAAATAAAATTGAATTGAAAATAATGTAATAAGGTAAGAGCCTGGATTCCATCACAGGGAAACAGCTGATGAGAGTAGCAGCCATCAGCATGATGAATGAGAACTACCGAGGCTTAGAGCCCTGCTGCTGGACCCCCATCAGGCTGGACCCCCATCAGGAGACGCAGTCAGGACGGACGCCGGTCGGCTGCTTGGACTCAACCCTGGGGACATCTAAGCCGTCTCCCCGGAGACAGGGCTGAAGGCTCGAGGCAGTGAGACAGTGTACTGTAGTAGTGAGGTCCATACAGTAAATATGATATGCAATATTCCAGTACTGGATTGGAAGTGTGCTCAAAGCGTTAACTTTTGTCAATATTTGGCACATTGCTGCATAAAACTGTACAGCTCTTCCATTTTAAAATCAGATATGCATTTTAACATATCTCTATATTTCATTTTCTATTATGTGTCTTGACTGTTGCACTGTGTTTATAGTTATGCTCCAAAACACACACCATAAAACATCTTCTGATTCTGATCTGTCTTTCTGATGAACGAAAATTGTTTGATGATACATGTTCTATATTAAATAAATAAATCTAATATTTAATATTAAAAAATAAATTGTAAATAATACAGTTATGTTAAATAATAATTAGCTTAATAAAAATATTTTGAATCGAGTTGACACATGGACTGATTACGGAATTAAAAAAGTATACCTGGCAAAAGAGTGTAATTGTTGCTTAAAATTGTGATTTGTATTACAGATTGTGACCTTCAAGAACTGCTGTTGAGATTAAAAAATTACAAATTGTATGGGAGTATTAAGTTTATTATATATTATATCCAGATGTATTCAGTGTGACCAAAGCCCAGTCATTTCTATCCTCAAGTTGTCTTAACTTATAAAATTATACACAGTTGTGTTGCAGTAAAAAGCTCAAAGCGTGATGTAATATGTAATACTAATACGGAAAGAAGTATCAGCATTGTGCTGTTAAATTAAATGTTGCGTGGTAATTTGTGAAAATTGTGCAAACAACAGCAACCACGGCAACAAATTTTGGAATTTAAATTTGTACTCATTTTAAAATAAATTAATTATGGAAAGCAATGCTTCTGATTGCTTATTAAAGGCAGGATATTATTTTTTTTATAATATAATAAATAATAATATTTTTTTGGTCCAGAATAATTTTTACCCTAAATCATCACAAGGACAATCTATTTAAAAGGTGCTTAAAAGGTTTAAAGGGCAGCGAGCGTGTTGGAGGACATGGAGGAATCCAAGCTGACTGGTCCACTTAACATTCCTGGATGGGAGAAAAACCTGCTCTGGTTTACTGGCATTTCTTTAAACCAATCCCAATTGTCTTGGGCGGGGCTAAGATCTGGACGGAGCCACGGTGCAGCTGCTAAATAGTCTCAGGAAGGAACTAGTTTTGGTGGAACATGGGTAAATTCAGAAGTAGTTTTAGTCGTCAACAGAAAACTCAGATTGGACAGGTAGTCTAGCTAGCTGTCTGGATTTACCCTGCAGAGATCTGAGGACCAGGTACGCATAGTCCTCAGATTGGACAGATAGTCTAGCTAGCTGTCTGGATTTACCCTGCAGAGATCTGAGGACCAGGTAACCATAGTCCTCAGATTGGACAGATAGTCCAGCTAGCTGTCTGGATTTACCCTGCAGAGATCTGAGGACCAGGTACGCATAGTCCTCAGATTGGACAGATAGTCTAGCTAGCTGTCTGGATTTACCTGCAGATGATCTGAGGACCAGGTAACCATAGTCCTCAGATTGGACAGATAGTCTAGCTAGCTGTCTGGATTTACCCTGCAGAGATCTGAGGACCAGGTAACCATAGTCCTCAGATTGGACAGATAGTCAGCTAGCTGTCTGGATTTACCCTGCAGAGATCTGAGGACCAGGTACGCATAGTCCTCAGATTGGACAGATAGTCTAGCTAGCTGTCTGGATTTACCTGCAGAGATTGAGGACCAGGTAACCATAGTCCTCAGATTGGACAGATAGTCTAGCTAGCTGTCTGGATTTACCTGCAGAGATCTGAGGACCAGGTAACCATAGTCCTCAGATTGGACAGATAGTCTGGCTAGCTGTCTGGATTTTCCCTGCAGAGATCTGAGGACCAGGTAACCATAGTCCTCAGACTGGACAGATAGTCTAGCTAGCTGTCTGGATTTACCCTGCAGAGATCTGAGGACCAGGTACGCATAGTCCTCAGATTGGACAGATAGTCTAGCTAGCTGTCTGGATTTACCCTGCAGAGATCTGAGGACCAGGTAACCATAGTCCTCAGATTGGACAGATAGTCTAGCTAGCTGTCTGGATTTACCCTGCAGAGATCTGAGGACCAGGTAACCATAGTCCTCAGATTGGACAGATAGTCTGGCTAGCTGTCTGGATTTTCCCTGCAGAGATCTGAGGACCAGGTAACCATAGTCCTCAGACTGGACAGATAGTCTAGCTAGCTGTCTGGATTTATCCTGCAGAGATCTGAGGACCAGGTAACCATAGTCCTCAGATTGGACAGATAGTCTAGCTAGCTGTCTGGATTTATCCTGCAGAGATCTGAGGACCAGGTAACCATAGTCCTCAGAAATCCGCCGGAGGTTAGAATGCCAACACAGAGACAGAGGAAGGGGACGGACATCGTACTTCCAGTGAATTTCCAGCGGCAACGGAGCAATCCGGAAAGTGGAGCATTGTGGGTATAGACTATTTTCTACGTGCTGGGTCTGAGGGCTGTGGCACTGACCACAGGCACAAGATAAAGGTCGAGGCAAAGTTATACAGTCCTGCTGGACAACAAACTAATGGAAGATTAGTTTAATTTGACTCTGCAGCCCTGTCCCGCTGCGTCCCGTGGACACTCTTCCACGTCCACGCAGAGCTGTGCAGCGTGCTGACCCAGCCATTTGGAAAGGACAGGAAGAGACACTCAACGTAAGCCGAGAGCTTGGAGAGGATTTGATAGCTCTTTCTTACTGTGAGGTTGTATAGCTAAGTGATTTTATCTCAACCTGACACAGATTTATTCATAAAACATTCGTATTATTTTGAACTTTTTTGTTGTTGTAATTTTATCCTTTTAGCGTCGACCCATCCTTCCTTTTTTATTACAAAGTGTGTTGATTAGATGTGTATTCATTTGTATGTCCTTTGTTTCTCCTGTCAAAGCACTTTGTAAACTATTGTTTTTAAAGGTGATATACACATAAATGTATAGTTATTATTATTATCATCATTATTATCATTATTAGAACATGTCCTGAATATATTACTTTCAATATTAAAAGTACAATTACACATTGATTACAGCACAAACACACATGTACAAACAAGCACAATACATATCTAAGTATGGATGGTTTTTGATTGGTTATTAATGGTTGTTTATTATTTACTATGAGGAGTACATGATGCCAGGGAGAACCTTTAACACTGCTCTGTGGTTTTAAATGCAGAGTCCGGTTTGTGGTGAGTCCACTGTGATGATCACATGACACTATACACAAAAATGAGCAGGAACGTGTGCCCTATGTCATCCAACACAACAGTCTCTTGCTGCTCATATGGGGAGGCAGAAATCTAACAAACATCTCACAGCGCAATCATACGCAACATCATCACCAGGACAACCTCAAGAGATCCAGTACACAGCTTGGACACAGGGCCAAAACAATTAAAGCGTTAACATATCTTATTTATTAAAGGACTGTTGTTTGGATTGCATTTCAATCAGGCCCCATAGTAAGACTGAGGTCAGGAGTCCAGTGTCCCCCTACGCACCCCCCTACACACATTTCTTTTCCGCTATATAAATAAAAAATTGAATTGAATTTTCAATAGATAAAAAAAAAAAAAAAAACTCCACAAGACATTCCATAATTCCTTTTTATTATTGGATTTCTCCTTTTGTTTTTACCTCTGGCAAGGAGGTTTTGTGTTGTTGATCCAGGATTATGGGAAAGCTACCGGCCGATCTACATGGAACCTGGTGGGTGGTGTGGCATGGGCCGAGGAAGAACCCCTATTACATTTTGGAGGGGAGTCACCGGAGGGATCCATAAATTATTTTTTACTTCTTTTAACTTTGCGAGATGGGGCGTTTGTGCTGCCTTCATGTGGTTTCACCATAATAGGAAAAATGTGTTCCCAACTGGGAAAGTTCACACTGCATTAACAGTGTGACATAAGGCAGAGGTCTGCACTCTCCTTCTAGTTCTTTCATATTTAATTAAGATTATATTTTGGGCTCTGTGCCTTAGTTCGTGAGAGCATATGGAGACAGACAGGAAAGGGGGGGAGAGAGGGGACAACATGCAGCAAAGGGCCGGGGGTCAGAGTTTACCTGATGGGGCCCCTGCTGAGGACAGAAGGTGCATGCTCTACCAAGTGAGCTCCCGGCGCCCGTATTGTTCTTAGTTCCTTTGTTAGTTTATTTGATCATTTATATTTTCTGGAAACTTATTTCCCAGTGTGAGGGTCCAAATGCTGTAATAATGTTTCAATGCCCTCTTCTTGCTGGCTAAAATATATTTTGGTCAAATATTTTTGTGTACTCAATATGCTTAATTTTACTCTTGGGATCAATAAATCTCATCTTAAACTAATTCATGTTTTGCCCTAAAAGAAGTTATTTAAATGTACTGAGTCTAAATATGGCAATCAGTTTATAAATTACAACCATGTCTATGTTTATAATTATGAAACATACAGTAAACTCCCCCCAGGGAGCTTAAAGACCATGATATCAGTGTCCTCAATGGGCAACTACAGACCTGATTTCATGGACCATGGGGTTCTAGTTCCCTGTGGACTGGTGGTTTGTGTCCAGATACAGGTTTTCAGAGGGCCTGGCGATGTCAGAGAACTGAGAACTGCTAGTGGGCTTCACCACTGATAAGCAAAGAAAACAGGCTACACCCTCCTACAACCCGGTAGCTGCACCTGATTCGTCGAGCACTTCATTTGGGGCCGTTTTCTCCTGGATTTCAAAACATAACGGCAACTTTCTCCTATTTTTGTACGAAAACAGTTCACCGGAATGTGTTTCTGAAAACGTTTTATGCGACAACGATCAGTTGCCCACTCTTCATTTGCATTTTGATTCAACTTTATGCAAATGAGGAGAGCGCGACTCAATGTCCCGCATCTCCAAAGTCCCCGCGACGCTACCAGAATGCATTGCACGGCTGCTCACATAGACAATGAATGGAAAGCAGGGAAAGGCTCAGCAGTGCTCACGTAAGTGTTGAAACCAGGGATGTAACGAGTAATGTAAGAAGCAGCACTAAACTGAATTGTATAGAGTTCTTTAGGCTCCTTTTTCTCATGTTAAACAGCAATTTTGTATTTGTTTATTTCACATTAATGTTTAATGTGTTTGTTATGTAAGCACCAATCACCAAGGCAAATTCCTCGTAAGTGTAATTGACTGTGGAAATACACCTTTTGCTGATTCTGATTGAAACAACAATAAAAATCACTAAAAATGATGTAGTGTTCATAACGGTAAGGATAAATGGTCATTTTTGTTATTGTTACATTTACATCAAGTGATAGAAAGCAAGCTTAACATGATGGTGATGCCCGTGATCGGTACGCATGCTGTGATGAATGCAGCCCAGGCAAGGTCATCCTGGATGAGACAGGGCTCCTCTACGTGGTCCCACTGCCAGCACATGAATAATTTCTCATTCAGACTCACATTATGGCACGGTTCAATCACTGGCACTTTGTATCTTGGCAAAGGTGCTCCTAAAAGGTGCACATATAAAACAAGCTGTGCCGGTCGGAACAGACAGTGTGTGCTGAGTCAGCGTCCATTCCTTCCTCTGCTGTCCTACGGTGGAAGAGTAATAACTCCACTGGAGTAAAAACATTTTTGCTGCAGTGGACTCTCAGCCTCACAGCGCTTCATTACACGCATTACAGCGATGAAAAGGGTCTGAGATTTGAGGCGGGGAGGGAGAAGCTGACCCAGCGGCTGCAGAGCTGGACCCCCCTGGCTCAGACTGCTCTTTCTCTTTACTCTTCTGTTATGTGCTATGGGATAGTGTACTTTACAGTCCTGCACTGTAATGGGGTGTATTGTTGATGACATTTAGTACTCTGCAGCAGACCTTAAACATTTATCTTTAAGTTTTCCAGCCTGGACTTTTTGTGTGTTCACACAATAATGGGAGGTTCTAACTGCTATGTTCTGAACAGCAAGTTGTGTTAGTTTGTCAAAGATTTTAAAAACCCGACAACCTTTCTTTAAAGCACTGTTAGAAGAAGTATACTGTTAGTCTGACTGACTACACACACAGCTGAGGGTTCACAGCTACACTAACGCTACAGACAGTAGGGTTGTGCTTTAAGCAAAACGCTAAAGTCTGCATGCTGACAGGCTCTCAATGACTAACACTGACATGCTGATGTTTAGCAGGTATGTTTATTAGTTCATAATCAGTCAAGTGTTAGCATGCTAAGACCCGCCAACTAGCACTAAACACAAAGTAACGAGCTGATTTTTGAAGTATCGTTCTCAGAACAAAGCACAGATAAAACATTTGACCTCATGATGGCGCTCCTCTGGGCATCATGCATATCCATACTAAATGTCATGGCAATCCATCAGTTGATGAGATATTTCAGTCTGGACCAAAGAGGTGGACTGACAGAAAGGCCAACTTTGGCCTCCCTAGAGGCATAGCACTAGAGCGGCTAACAACTAATGTGTTTAAGTGTTTTTGCAAATTCATTTTGACTTCAAAGAGCAATTTTAAAAAGAGAAAATTTGCTTAGCTGACACGGCAGACAATGGTAACGCATAGAAAACAATAAAAACTGGAGGCATTGACCCTACTGAGTCTTTACACTATAGAGTTACTGTGGTGCTCATGGAGGCCTACACTGTTTAGCAAAGGATTGACATCTTCCATTAGCGAGATACCAACATGTCCACAGCACCTCATACTGAACCTCATAAGGACCTAAAGCAAAAACTATGTGGGGCTCCATTAACGGAAAAAAGGCAAAGAGCATGTATACTGTAATTTAATAGCTGCTTTTCCGTTAGAGGCCCTGAGGGCAGTACAATAGATCGGAGGATTAGTTGACTTTGTCTGGGGTATCAGTCAAGCAGTAGACAGCAATCAATAATCCAATTACAATGCAGCTTGGACATTATCCTGTAGTCAACAGAGCTCAGGAGCAGGTCTTTCTGTGGGACGCCATTTTCTGGTCATGTAAACCAAAGGTAAAGTCTTTAAATATTAGAGAGACACACACACACAAACACACACACACACACACACACACACACACACATACACAGACACACTTGTATTTCACTTTACATTTGAGCAATCGCAAAGTGCTAAAGAGCATATAATAATGCAATTAATCAAAAAAAGTCAATAATTAATTAATGAATTGCTCCACTAACTTATCCTCTAGTGTCACCATGAGATTGCCATTGTGACTGAAATCAAAGCTTTACTTTGTGTGAATTGCTAACTAGAAAATGTTAGCATGCTATCGTGCTAAACCAAGATGGTGGGAATGTTGTACTAAACATAAGCAAGGTAACATTGCCTTTGCGCTCACGTTAGCATGCTGACTTTAGCATTTAGATCAAAGCACTGCTGCTGTGCGTAATGCCTCCCAGAGGCATGGCTGTGTGACTCCAGACACACACACCCTGCTCTGCGTTGGTTGTGCTGCTGCTACCACTTTGAAATCTATTTGTCAATTTTCCTCTCATCTGCCAGAAGACACAATGATCTGGTGGTCCTCTGGTTGATTAGGACTAACATACACATAGAGAGAAGTAGGCTACTGGACACTAAGTAATAGGCTGCATCCCTGCAACAGATCCATGACAGGGCATGCTGGAGGGCATGCGCCATGAAAACATGGGTTTGCTGGTTTGTTCTTGAGTATTCCCAGTGTCCACAATCTCTCATTCAGCCAGTATTGATCCATGTGGGGGGAAGATACGTCCACAACAGAGCAGCCTCTTCTTCTATCATATCAGAATCAGAATCAGAAATACTTTATTGATCCCCAAAGGGAAACTCTGTGTTGTAGTTGCACAATATTATAAATAGAGTAGAAATACAAGAAATAAAGAAATATAAGGAATTGGATACGTACGGTATTTACATAAAGGAATGTTATTATACATTATTTACATAATTCACATGCTTTGTTACTGAGCTTGTGGAGAGCAGAGGCTTTAATATTTCATCATTTGTTAGATGTTTTCTAAACAAGTCCTAAGTGTTTCCCTATTCAGGGCTTTTCTTACAATGTCACCACGTCTTCACGTGTCAAACTCGTCAAACACAACCATCGCCTTGAGACTGGGGAAATACTAGGCAGCACATAACATGTATGTACTGTGTAAAGACCGGGCTCCATGTATTTACCCAACAGACCACGCAGCAGTCACATTGTAGGAGGTCACCATGGCAATCAATACACCTTGATTAGAAAAAAAGCAGGTTAAAAAGATTAATTGACTATATGTAAGTGTCAAAGGAAGAAGCGTGGGGGATGTCATGGAAAAGACAATTCCTCATGGACAGGGAAAGGCTGCAGTGCACTGAGACAGAACTATGAGGGGCCAGCAGGGACATTATTCACAATTACCTCACACACATACAAGTGACATGCTCTCACATACACTACTGAAATGCTTTCATACACACTACTGAAAAATGATACGCTGACATACTACACTGAAACCTCACACACAGACAAGTGAAATGCTCTTTAACACTTTTTAATGCTTTCATATACTGTACATTACTGAAAGGCTCTCACACACTGCTGAAATGTTCCCATATACACTTAGAAAGTGAAGTACTAGCTTTTTTATATGATAGTGATAATCAATAGTGTGTGAGAGCATTTTACTTGTATGTGTGAGGTAATTGTGAATAATGTCAGTTATTGTCAGTTATTGACAGTTGCAATGTTACCAAATCAGAGTAAATATTTCAGTCCAAAATGCAATGCGTGCAAATTTCCAAACTGCAAAGAGTTGAAGAGTGTAAATAGTAACAAACAGTGGTCCTTTTCTTTAAGGACTGCAGTTAAGACATGTCCTTGGCTGACTGACTAGCCTGTCAGATCCAGTCCATCACAGGGCTAACATAAACAGACACAATCAGACTCCTTCTTACAGCCACTTCGGACTCTTAAAGTCAAACTGAAGCCACGGTCATTCCTGTCTGCTGTCAAAAACCATGACGTTTGACTTGTTAATATTTTGGCAATGGTGGTCAATCGCAACTTGATGAATTACCATGAAATTTTGAACTGTACTGTCATTTTCAACCGAATGTATCTGAACTGAACGTTTTTGGAAGAATGGAAGAAACAATCAGGAAGAACATGCTCCACACAGGAAGCAGGAAGCAGATCAAAGCCAGGACCCTCCCGATGACGCATCACTGATAACCACTGAGCCATGTGCTGCCCAACTGATGTATTGTACAATGTTTCTTTTCTATTATTATTTTAGTTACATGTATTCTACAAAAGAAATTTTAGAGATGTTAAATGTTTAGAGCTGATGGCTTGTCACGTGGTCACGGGGGCGATGCACACAGTGAAATCCTTTAAAGTTTTAACAATAGCAAAGAAATATCAAGTGTAATGTCTAACATCAGGCGTCTGGTATGAGCTGGCCTCTAGCCCTGTTCGGGGGTATGGTGGGTTGTTGTGCTAGCCTTGTTTGTCCTCCTTCCTCTCCTCCTCCATCCCTTCCTCTCTCATGTCCTCCACTGAGAGGTCTGCTGACAGAGACGGGACAGGTCAAAGCTGCATGGACCAACCCGCCAAGGCCTGCACTCAACTAGCCACATGGTACGTACTTATACTTTCTTATAGTGCTTTTCTTCCTCCCATTATAATAATAAATGTAATTGTATAGCAAATTTCATACAAGAAATGCAGCACTACGTTTACATTAGGGAATTACATAAAACGAGCATAAAAACAGGGAATCAATTTCAAATAAACTATCATTAATAAGAAATGAAACACACCTGACAACAGCAAAACAAGAATAAAAAAAGATAAGAAACGAAAGATGAAGGAAAAAACTTAAGATGGAAGGTAACCCCCAAAGAATAATAAAATGATTAATACAAATAATACTGATAATAATAAGAATAATGAAGGTTGAAAGCTTTATAATCAGGTCCCATATCAGTCTTCCAGAAGATGAACTCCAGTTGTTCTTTGACTTATTGATGCATCAGCTCTTTCATCTTCAACGTGATGGTGATTTAACTAGTATACATTATCATATAATAATTGAATGTCTTACCCAGCTATAAAATTTGCAATCGAGTGTTAACCTCCATAACAGGAGATGCACAGAAATGGAATTCCAGGCCCGATATTAATGACCGATAATGACAGATACAATACCAATAATCTTTCCTTTGTAAAAATGTGACGAGGACAATACCTCATTTTTTTAGATTGACCAGTGCATTTTCCCACTGGCCGCATCATTTTTGTAACTAAATTGATGTTAACCAACCATTGCATGTTATTTGCAAGTTTTTTTGCTTTGTCCGTTCAGTCACACAGGAACCAGAGCTTCTGTAAGAAGAAGATGTTAGTACTGGCTGCAATTCTATTATTAAAAAGAAAACATTTTTGCATTTATATTCTCATTTTAGGAATGGTGGGAGTCTGTGTCTCATTCTCTCCCTCTCCTAGATGGAGCGGTGCTAGCAGGTCGCAGGAATGGCCTCAGTGCCTGTCTCTGTCCTGTTGCCTTGGCAACTTTGGCCGACAGCTTGTGATGTGGGGCATGTCGACCTTTTGGTTTCTGCTGGGAGTATAACTGCAGTCCTATGCTGTTGACCACTGATCACTTACTGAAGTTGGGAATAAAGGGCTTTGCTCAAGGGCACTTTGGTGAGAAAGGGCAGGATCTGACCCACAATTCCCCGTCAACCTCAACAATACAGGACATATTGGCTCTCAAATTATTCTTCAGCAATCTTGTGTTTACAAGGCTGCTTTTCTAACCTTAAAAAGACGGTCCTTTTGTTGCGTAATACCCATGGCACATAGAAGCCAGTGAATACTTAGCAATGTGGCAGTGACTGACACCATTCAGCAGGGAAGAGCATCAAACTGTATCGATGGACACATGCATCCCGACACACATAACTATCATGTTTACCAGCCAGGGATGTGTCCATCCACTGGCCAAACTCATTATCTGAGCAGGACAAAACCGTCAATACTGCCCATGTTTCTGGACCTGTCTAATCCACTAATGACACAAAGCCGTAAAGTTTCTGTCTTCTTTCTTTAACCAAGAAGAAACTGTGTGCACTCGCCCATGGACGGCTACAGTAGTATGCATTTCTTTAGATTAAATCAGCAAAAGTGTGCAACGCAGTGACACCAAGGCACATCCATGTATTTACGATATACACACACACACACACACACGTGACATGACACTGACTGATAAGTTGACAGTGATAGTTTAGAGTATGGATCTATTAATGATATACTCCTTGGATTTAAGACAATAATCCACAGTAATCCTGCAAGGAGGACCTTTTTTAGACTTTTCCTTCACCTCAGACACCTTTGAGGCTGGTGGGGATTCAGTGATTAAGGAGCACATCAGAAGCATGAAGGCTTAGTGGGCTCAGTATTATGCGTGTGAGAGGCGCCCGGGCCAGCCTCAGCTGACCACTCTGGTCCAGCCGGGTTCTGCATCTATCCACTTCTGACTTCTTGCTGTCTGTTCGTTTGAACATCAAAATGTTCATCTTCTTCAGTAGATGTAAGCTATTACTTTCCTTATTTTAACCTGTTTCAGGGATTTGATATATTTGTTTAAAGTGTTCACATTTATAATTACAGTCTATCAGAGTTGGAGTGAACAGCCTGGGAAACCGACGGTCGCAGGTCTGATTCCCTTCTCCAGCTACAACTTCTAGTATTATTACTTCAACCTTGCTGCTACTTATTACCACTGTATGCAGTGGTATTTTTTGAATTAATAGGTTAAGTTATATTTTAGGTAAATGAACTAAATGTGTATTAGTTTTCTGGGTTTCATGCTCTGTGGTTAAGTCCCTGGTAACAGTCATCTTTCCCTGTTAGAGTACAAGGTTCAGGTTTTAGTACCTGCTCGTTGCTCCTCATAACAATAGAACTGGTCTGAAGAAGAGCGTTGTTGTAAAATGTTCTAATCATATAGTCTCACTCAATAAGCAGCTGGCGCAGCAGCTAACAGCTTCCATTTCTCACAAGTATTTTCTAGAGAAAATGCACATACAAGAGTTATGTATGTCTGTATTGTTTTCAACTGTAGATGTCTTATTTCCAAATGGAATTCTTCTTCTATGGTTTCTACTCCTGACGGCCTTCCGAGCAGGTCTCTGACCAGCGTGAACCATTTCAGCAAATGACATCGTAGGAACGGTTTCCTTGTTCTACACATTGTGATGTGCAGTGCAAAAGCATTAAACATGCTAAGTAAAAGTAAAATCTAGTCACAGCTCATAATATCCCAAACAATCTGATGTAATTCTGGTATCTCTTTTATTAACTACAGCCTAAAACCTGGCTGAGCTCCCACCCCTGCTTTCTCTTTTGTGTTCATTGCTGCGTGTGCACCTGTCAATAACCACGTGTTTAACTTATCATCACAAAATAAGATTCATTGAAGTAAGATCACTTATAAGATTTTGGTGAATATAATATTGTAATCTTGTAATTCTGAAATGAGCCTATGTGTTAATTAGGACAGTTGATCATTTAGTGCACATTCAAATGATTAAATGTCACAGTCATGTTTCAATTATGCCAACATAATCATCCCACTGGCGTTGATAGATATTGTGATTGTACGGATTTTATTATGCCATTAGCCTTTGGTTCTTATTACTTCCAGTTAACTGGGACGTGAGTCAGCCAAATGCTAGTTGTTGTTTAGGATCTTTTAATTGTTTTTTTTTTTTATTGCCAGGACTGGTTCTAAATAATATTCTTCATTGATTATTAGTTGTCAATTTTAGCTTAGCCAAAGCCTGTGTTTAAAAAACAATATTATTTTCAACATATTTTATTTCACTTCACCCGTTCACTTCATCTTCTGTAGTCAGGTTTCTTTGAGTGTACTGGAATCTGCACCCAGTGCCGTATTAAACAGCCTTTGAGAACATTCCACATTTTATTTTAATAAGAGTATATATAAAACATATCGGCATCAGGCCGAGGTCTGTGGCCAAACACACAGTTCATCATTAAATAAATAGTTTACCATTTTGGAGAGTAAGCTTATTTCCTTTACTTTCAAGCTGGGAGTTAGGTAAAAAGATATACACAACTTGTGAGCTCTAAATGTGGAGATAACGCCAGCAGGCCATTAGCTTAGCTTAGCATCAAGACTGAAAACTAGACTCCTATGCTTTAGTGCTACTCACCTATATACAGCGAGGAGTCCTTCCTGTGGACATGGTCATCGATGTAGGACACTCCCAGAGGCTGGACCGGTGTGGCTCCGATGCCGAGCAGGACCTGGGCCCCGATCAGCAGGAGGTACATCATGTTGGTGTTGGCTCTGTTGCCACATTTAAACCCAGAGTCTCGGTTTTCTGACCTGGTGGTGTTGGAGCAGACGTCCCTGCCGTCCTCGGCGTGCCACGAGTCCCCGGCCTCGTACTCATACTGGTGAGTCAGGAACTCCGGCAGGGCTGACAGCAGGGCCCCCAACGCCATGACGATCCCGCCGCAGCCAATCAGTCGGGGTCTGTGGGCCTTGGCGCCAAAGTAGCTGACAAACAGGATGAGGGCCAGGTTGCCGATCTCGAAGCTGCTGGCTATGACACCCACATCTGCACTCTGGAGGTTGAAGCGTCTCTCCAGAGTGGTGAGAACGCTTACCTGGAAGAGAGAGAGAGACAGAGAGGAGAGAGAGAGAGAGACAGAGAGAGACAGAGAGAGAGAGAGAGAGAGAGAGAGAGAGAAGAGAGAGAGAGAGAAGAGAGAGAAGAGAAGGAGAGAGAGAGAGAGAGAGAGACAGAGAGAGAGAGAGAGAGAGAGAGAGAGAGAGAGAGAGAGAGACAGAGAGAGAGAGACAGAGAGAGAGAGAGAGCAGCCATTCAGGACCACCAATGACATCACGTCAACCAATTAACTTTTTAATGCAGCTTTAAACACTTGATTTTATAAAGATATTATTAATGTATTGTTTCTACACAATGTTTTGCTGTACCAACTAGGGCAATATATCAATATCATAACAATATTGTGAAAAGAGATATGGTAAGTTTAGTTTTTTCCTGGTTTTAAAGGCTAAATTACAGTAAATGGATGTACTTTTCTGAACTCACCAGACTGATTTAGCTGTATTATGATTTGCCTTAAACAACTAAGTCATTACATCCACATTATTGATGGATATTTATCTAAAATCTAAATGTAAAGATATTTTGTTAAAGCACAAATTTTCAACCCTATAATATTGTTGTAATGTTGACATTGAGGTATTTGGTCAGGAATATCGTGATCTGAGTTTCTCTATATCACCCAGCCGTGGTACCAACCTGTCAGAAGTATAACATATTTTATATTTTACGCTCCATTTAAATGTGTGTGTGTTGAACAATAAGTATGAGCATTAGACAGCCATCTGCCACTCAAACCAACAACAGCTTCATCTCAACTCCTCCACCCAAAACAACCCTGAGGCTAGCCTGATGCCAACTTGGGAAAAAGGGATATGTGCATGTGTGTGGCTTTAGGCAAGAAACATCATGCAGCTGTTATGAAATTAACTCTTACTAATTATGAAACGGACACAAACACATTGTACCAGCTGGGTTCTGGGTGTGTGTGAGTGATGAAGTGGCCAGGTCATCTACAGACCTGATGATGAATGGTTGGTCGCGAGTTAACTCATCCACAGCAAAAAGTACAGAATAGGCCCCGAGACTTTATGAAGCACTTCAGATAAAAAGGAGACTTTAACCTTTACTGTGCAGGTAAAATCAAACGGATCATGTATAATATCCATTCATTGTTTTTCTGTATTGCTTATCCTGTTTCTCATGCCACACCTAACTCCATTGAAAAATCAGACAATTTCTTGTTGTTTTTCAAGCAATCACCAAAAAGGGCTACAACTATTATAATTATTCAAAAATGTATCTGCCAAATAATTGATAAATTGTGTCTTTTTTTTTAAACGCCACACATCTCCTTTCTTCCTACTCTTTTTTTTCTCACCAACGGTCCACCATCAGCCACACAAATATTCAATGTGCTACCCCATGAATCAAAGAAAAGCTTTGAATCCTGACAATTGAGAGGTTGGAACAAAGCAATGTTTGTCGTTTCTGCTTGAAAAATGACTTCACTTTACTGCGATCTCACGAGCTTACTTACAATCACAGACGTGTGTGTGCTCTCACATATACTTGATGTCTGCACACGCCACTGGCTGGATGGTTAGAGGACAGCGAGTCTAAACAACGGGGTGAAGATTTACTCCTGCGGTCCTACAAGATTTATGTCTGGCCTCATATTGGCTGCTGGTGAAGAACAGCCGATCCAATCCACTCGAGTGTTGACAGACAATACAAATTGTTGTAGATCTTTAAGGTGCTGACACACCAGGCAGACAGCGAAGAACTGTGGAGTCTCCTTACGCCGCCTGTGTCTTGGTCAAAGACTACAGCCGACAGACAACTGCTATGTACGTTCTGCTCTTCATGCCAGCAGGCCCCTGTATTACATTCATCATTCAAAAAGGGGAAAAGCATATTCAAACCTTTGCTATGATACATTCAATAAAACAGCATCTGCCTGAATCACGGAGCCTGCAGTCCCTCTATTTCACTCAAAAACTTTGCAACTTTAGAAAAAATTGGACCAACCATCTCAGCACCTCTGGAGAACTCTGAAATGAGTAAACCTGCCCATCTCAGTTTGATGAATATAGCCATAGGGGGTTGCTATGCAGGTGCTGCTGTGCTGACAGGGAGGATCTTCAGTCGTTATAGCATTGCTGTCTTCCAAAGTTTTACTTTTTATTTGCAAAAAATAATGTGCTATTGAAAAAAGGGAGACTAGAAACAGCGTGAACCAAGAAAATGTCTGAATTTAAACGAGACAGAATAAAATATGATGACAATCAATATTTTCTATTGTGGAGGATATCAGTGTTTTTACAGTGCGTTTAGCTGCAGCGGGATTTGCTACAGGTGCACTTTTGGTTTGGGATGCTGCTTTAAAGGAGGAAGATCCACTGCAGTCTTCAAGCTAAACACTAATGCACTTCAAATTTGCGACTGGTGCAAAAACCATTAAAACCAACTCAGTTCTGCCAAGCTGCAGTATTCACCAAACATCACGAAAGAACTTTTTTCTTTTCTAAACGAAGCATTTTCAACAGCTCTAGTGGGAAATATGGCGGTGTGCATGACTTCATCCTTGAGATCATCTCATGTTGTTACAATACCAGTGAGGACTTTTGTTTTTTTTCTCATCCAAACCAGCAAGAAAACGCGTGTCCGTTGTGAAGAATAAAATGAAGCTACTGAAACCGCATATGTGCAATTATTTATAGTATCGGGAGTGTGCTGACACCTTTCAGGGGCTTTGGCTTTGATCAGGCGAATGATAATACTGATTCAACTGTCATCTTTCATATTGATACAGATGTACGGTAAGTGGTTGGACCAACTCTGACTGATGTAGTAGAGCACACACATGCAGTAACAACTGGCCAAACCACAAACAGCTGTCATTCCCCTCACTGCTCTTCAAGACTGATTCATCACATAGTGCAGGGTTTTTAACCAGGTTTGCTGTTAGGGAAGATTCTTCAATTTCACCTCTGCATCTCTGCATGAAATCATTATTATGTTTGTGATTATTATTAATTATAATAATAATACATATTCATTTTATTGGCTCCTTATCTGCTCATCTACTGAATGGAGTGTTCCTCTCATGTTGTTGACATCAATCTAAAGATATCAATGCAGCACATATTGGGAATGCAGTGGAAATGAGCAGATACTGAAGAGAGGCTTTTATGAAAATACAATTTGACGTATTGTCGCTTCTGTTGTGGTGATCACGTCATCTCCTAGGCCTCTCCTCCAGTGTCAAAGACCCCCCCTGCATTACTGAGGCATGCGGGTGCAGAATGGAGCCGAGCCGGCAGGTTGACTGGACCTCCTGACCATGGTTTCGTAACCTGCTCTCCATCAGACCATCCACGTACGCAGATCACATTCTCCAGCTACGGCGTGCAGCCTACGGCCGCTGTGACGCGCTTTGTGTCATGCAGATGGTGCATAGGCCTGATAGATAATACGCAGCAAGCCATCAATCAGTGAAAGCACCGCGTCCCCTGGTTGCTGGAGGATGTGATTATTACCGTATTATGTGATCAGAATAATGTGATTATTAACCGCATCGTTCACTGTCTGCCTGTTTGAAGGGCAGCGTTAACCCCCGGTTCTATACTGGGATACGAGAAACGCTGTGTCCACGGTGGCTGACTGTAGTGTAGAAACTCACCAAATAGGCGCCCACGGTGCCCTGTGCCAACATGAGCGCACATTCCGACACCAGGAAAATCTTTATGTTAGAAAAACACGAGGTCTTCTTCTGATTGTCATCCTGCTCCGGGTCGTCGGTGCTGCTCCGCTCGGTGCAGATCGGATTTTTAACCTGCATCCTTCGGCTCAGGCTCCGGTCGGCTTGGACGGCATGAAAGTGAACGGCTCCGGTCCGGCGGAGAGCATCTGGTTCTACTGACGAGCTGCACTGCAGACGAAGTGCAGACCTCCTGTCAATAGCCCGTCTAGGCTGGGACATACAGCGAGAAATACTGCTGTCCACTCAGCATTACGCACCGTCAGTCAGCGACCTCTCTTCACCGCCTGTCCAGCCAGTGCGTATCGGCTACATCACATTTAAATACGTAAGCTACGTCCATACCCCCCCCCCCCCCCCCCCCCCCCCCCCCCCCCCCCCCCCCCCCCCCCGGTGGCTGATATGGGTAATTGCATTGTTTCAAAAATTTGCGGAATAATTAGGCTAGGCTAACATTGGCATGACCAGATAGTGTATACATATTTTAAATAACATTAAACAACTATAGATTGGTAGGTAATACATCTGATTTCATATTACATATTTTTTTTAAGTGACAAGTAGCTCTCACCTGAGACCATTGTCCACGCATATGCAAGACGCCAATAAGGAAAGTTCCTGTTGCATTGGTCTGGACATGTTGCCATGCCAACGTTGCAATAAAGGTTGCCTAAATCCCATGTATAGCTGTGTACGGTGGCCGACAGGGTTCAAACGCCCTGCCATTTAACAAAACACATGCAAATGGTCAAAACTCACGCAAATTAAGAAAACAATTGTATTTGGTTGTGTTGTGTGTATTTGGTTGTGTTGTGTGTATTTGCAGCACATTTGTGTATTTGGTTGTGTTGTGTGCATTTGGTTGTGTTGTGTGTATTTGGTTGTGTTGTGTGTATTTGGTTGTGTTGTGTGTATTTGGTTGTGTTGTGTGTATTTGGTTGTGTTGTGTGTATTTGCAGCACATTTGTGTATTTGGTTGTGTTGTGTGTATTTGGTTGTGTTGTGTGTATTTGGTTGTGTTGTGTGTATTTGCAGTGCGTGTGTGTATTTGGTTGTGTTGTGTGTATTTGCAGCATGTTTGCTAAATGCTGCGCATACATTTTGTCAAATTAATGAAGTTGTTTTCTTACTTTGCAGGGCGTTTGGCCCTGTAGGCCACCATAGCTGTAACCTTACTAACTGATTGTGCGTTATGTGTATATGTGGACTGTAGGTGGAGAGGCCTCGTCCACGGGTTTGGAGCTGCTGGTGAAGGTGACGGCGTAAAGGTACACCAGGACCGGTACAGACTGGATCTGGTTTCTCAGCCCGGTTCCGAACCGCAGCTCCGCGTCCTTCAGGTGGTGTTTTGATGCTCCTCCTCCCATCCATCCAAAGACCAAAGCACCACAAGGGAGGTGTAGTCTCTCCGTCTCTCTCTCCGCTCCTCCCCCTCTCCGTCAACGTGTTTTCCCCACATCATCATCATCATCATCATCATCATCATCATCATCATCATCATCATCATCATGCCTCTACATGTCAAACTGGCCCCCAGCCTTCCGGTTTTTAAATCGCGACTTAAAACACATTTTTATTCCCTGGCTTTTAATACAGCATGAGAACTGTATGTTGTATTTGTCTGGTGTTGTATTCTGTCTATTTATTGTTCCAGTTCTATGTACAGCACTTTGGTCAACCAGGTTGTTTTTAAATGTGCTCTAGAAATAAAGATTGATTGATTGATTGATCATCATCATCATCATCATCATCATCATCATACCTGTGCAGACTTTCAGGTTAATCATTGCCAAAAGAAATGCAACATTTCATCAGAACACTGACAATATCATCTGCATGTTTGACACAGCATATGCTAATTTTTCCATAGTAAATGTGCCCTCATATTACTTTGCAGATTAATACTGCAACAATAAACCCATAACATTGTAAGATGAGTTCACATTTAACAGTGTAGATCTTACCAAATGAGCATTTTTTTATGTAAATTGGTTCCGTTTTCAAATGTCGATCAGACACTACCCACCATCTGTTTGGACTTGGAGCAGTATTTCCATCTAGCTTTCAGGATGGGATCCTTGTGTTCTGTGCCACTAAATTCAAACCACTTAACGGCACTGACTGTAATCCAGCCTCCTGTTGTTTTCTATTTTATTTTCATTACAATGTAATTCACCAGAAGACATCCCATTAAGAGAAGTGTCTCTAATTCCTCTTTAACGCCTGGTGAGGTGCAGTGAGACACTGAACCTCAACACTTCTCTCATGGCGCTGCCAGGAGTAGTGGACTAAGGTTGCTTGTAGTGTGAATGTATAGGGAAGTTACTGTGAAGATGAGATGAAGATGCTCTGTCGCCAAGGCCACGAGAAGTCAGAGGCGACTGTATTTGCTAATAGCAGAGCAAAATGTTATTAGTAGGACCAAGGAGATCAGACAGAGAAGGTAGAAAGGTGGATGGATGGATCTACTGATCTATTACTGCACTATAGGCTTCATTATTGGTCTGTTAACACCAAATGCAGTTTTTCAATTACCTTATTCCTAAATATCTGGAATAACATAAGCTTGAGCTTATAAGCTTTATTTCCAAGGGTCAATATTTGTGTCTCTATTTTCACCTGTCTGGCTGGTTTAAGTCATAGCTATGTCAAATTTGAATCACTGAACTCAAAATCATATTGCAAATCCATGTGAAAGCATCACTTTATTTCCTAGTGGGGTCCACTGAAAAAATGAATATACGGCTGAATATACACCAGCTCTGATATGATTTATTCTGGTATAATACAAAAATTCACTTTCAGCAACAATTTTATTTTATTTTTCAATAAAAAGTATTAAGTGTTTGTCCCGTTTGTATCAGGAGTTCACCCAGCCTGAAGTTCATCATGCAGAAGAACAAAAATGAGAGCAGAGTGGCACAGAGACAGCAGTAAAAACACAAGGCAAAAAAACTCCATTATAACCGTGAAATAAGAAAGCGCTGAGTGCCAAGGTCACTCACCACTCTCCCCACAGCTTTTGGCTTACAATATTCCTCGGACCATTCAGATGCTCTTTCAGGACCAGTTCAATAACATCTGAAGCAGCACAATCTATCAGGAAAACTGTGGACTCAGCAGGAAGCGCCTCCATTTCTCATTGAGTCACTCAGAGTATCGGGGGTGATTTAAGATCAACCCAAGTGCCTGCTGATGCAGTGCAAGCCAACTGAAGACATTATTTTAGGATGCCTCTTAATCACAAGGTCCAGAAAGAAGAATGCATTTATGGGTTTATCCTGTAACCAACAACTAAATTATGAGAACACAAATGAAAATTATGTCAGAGTTTATATTTAATGCTTAAAGGAGAAGTCTGGTCAAGTCCAACACATAGCTCTGTTGTCTGTAAATGTGGAGGTCTGTCAGTAGAGAGAAACTAACCAATCAGGTCTGTCAGTAGAGAGAAGCTAACCAATCAGGTCTGTCAGTAGAGAAAGAAACTAACCAATCAGGTCTGTCAGTAGAGAGAAGCTAACCAATCAGGTCTGACAGTAGAGAAAGAAACTAACCAATCAGGTCTGTCAGTAGAGAGAGAGACTAACCAATCAGGTCTGTCAGTAGAGAGAAACTACCAATCAGTCGCAGAGAGAAGCACCAATCAGGTCTGTCAGTAGAGAGAAGCTAACCAATCAGGTCTGTCAGTAGAGAAAGAAACTAACCAATCAGGTCTGTCAGTAGAGAGAGAGACTAACCAATCAGGTCTGTCAGTAGAGAGAGAAACTAACCAATCAGGTCTGTCAGTAGAGAGAGAAACTAACCAATTAGGTCTGTCAGTAGAGAGACACTAACCAATCAGGTCTGTTTGTAGAGAGAGAAACTAACCAATCAGGTCTGTCAGTAGAGAAAAACTAACCAATCAGGTCTGTTTGTAGAGAGAGAAACTAACCAATCAGGTCTGTCAGTAGAGAGAAAAATGAAACTGCATACACCATGTTATCCTCCTGCTACAGTCAGCACCCAACAGGCTTAAACAGGGCAAGTTTAAAACATGTTTTTAGCCTCTAACATGTTCAAAATGTCATTAAAGGAGCCTCCTCATGTGCAGTGATTCCTTCTGAGAGAACACAGTGAATCTGACTGCTGGAGAAAGGCATGACAGTTGTGCTAATTCAGGTGTATATAGTTAGAGTGTCAGTCAATCTTTGTTCTGCTTTAAAATAAAAAATCTGATGAAAACGTCATTTACTAAATGTGGGACCCAGTTTGTGCCTCTCATGTATTCTATATTACCTATTTTAATTGATTAACGGAGGTGAATAATTTAAAACCTTTCAACAAAATAACAAATTTCTGGAAACACCAACAGCAGTAGATGTTGTCTATGACCTTCTGGATTTGTTAGCCATGCTAGCAGCGTGTCTCTAGGGATGATGATGTCAATCACTTTGGTCCAGATTGAAATACTTTAACAGCAAGTGAATTATAGCCATTTAAGTTTCTACAGACAATCGTAGTCCCAATAGGATAATTCCTGCTAAGATTGGTGATCCCTCCCCTGGCATGTAGATCTACTAGCAGGTCAAAGCTGCCCCCCATCCTGTGAAATATCTCAATATTTACTTGATGGATTGGCTCAAAATTATGTAAACACATTTATCGTTCCCAGAGGTGAATCCTACTGACTTTGGTGAACCCTCTGATCTTTCCTCGAGAGCCACCATGAGGTGGACATTCATGGTTTTGAGTGAAATGTCCTAACCAATATTGGATGGATTGCCATGACATCTGGTCCACACATTCACGTCCCCCTGACGATCTACTGTATTCACTTTCATCGTCTTATGGTAATTACAAAGGTTAACATGCTAAGAAGGTAAAATAAAATGATTGTAGACATGGCAAACAAAAGCCAAGAGCTAAAGTTATGAGTTTTTTACTATTATTGTTGTTCATATCTGTTCAGAGTGCATTATCTGTTCCTATCTGAATGATAGATTTGTATTTGAATACATCCTTACTTTGATCAATCATACAAGCAATTTTGTTTTATTGTATTAAAGAAACATCAGAAGGAAGTTTCAAATGAACAAATACATGACTCTGTTTAAATTAGTCTGGTTTGATGAAGAGAATCTAATGTGAGACAACATATGGAGTGTGTAGCTTAACAAATGCAACCTGGTGAACACTGTTAAGCTGTGTTCTTCCATCTCAGGACCAGAGATAACAAACCATGTTTAAAAAGAGGGCTTGTCTGTGGAGTCCTCCCTCCAGAGGTTTGTTCAGGCCTAGCAGTGTAGACCCCAACCCATAAGCCTCCTGCAGACACACCTGTAGAGGAGAGTATAAAGACCCTGGACTGAACTGAGTCAAACATCAAGCTTCAAGGAGTCTCTCCACAGCAGCTCTCCAGAGAAGCTCCACAGCCTCAAGACCGACCCTGAAGATGAGTCCCTCCGCCAGCCTGCTGCTGCTGCTCCTGCTCGGCCTCTCTCAGGCACTTCCTCTCCAGGAGGATGGAGGCAAAGAAGAAAAAGCCCCAGACACCATCGACATGACCACCAGGATTCTGACGCCAACAACGGCAGCAATGAGATCCTGCTGGAAGGAGACCTGCTGGTTCCCAGAACCAGAAATGCCATGAGGTGCTATACCCAGAACTGCTTCTGGAGGAAAAGCTCCAGCGGCCAGGTGATGGTCCCCTACACCGTGAGCAATGAGTACACCAACTCAGAGAAGCAGTTGATCAGCAGCGCCTTGCAGGGCTTCAGCGGCAGAACCTGTATCCGCTTCGTCCCCCGTAGCAACGAGTACGACTACATCACCGTGCAGAACCAAGGAGGATGTTTCTCCTCACTGGGCAAAGTGGGGGGTGCTCAGGTGCTCTCTCTCAGCAGGCAGGGATGCCTCTACCACGGCATCGTCCAGCACGAGTTCAGCCACGCTCTGGGCTTCCAGCACGAACAGTGCAGAAGCGACCGTGACAGCTACATCAGGATCGTGTGGGAAAACATCGACCCTGCTCAGGCCTACAACTTCAACAAGCAGGACACCAACAACCTGAACACTCCCTATGACTACGGCTCCATCATGCACTATGACAGAACAGCCTTCTCCATCAACGGGAGAGCCACGATGGTCCCCATCCCCAACTCTAACGTCCAGATCGGCCAGAGGCAGGGCTTGTCCTCCTGGGACATCACAAGGATCAATAAGCTCTATGGCTGCTAGAAACAACACATCTCATCTGAAGTTATCAGTTATGAAAACAAGTTTCTGTTCAAATATTCTTTAAGCAGACAGCAGAATCTAAGACTATGAATCTGTGAATTCTCTGGTACTGTACACTTCAAATTAAAGCATGCATTCAATATTGTCTTTTTGTTATTCATTTATCTATTTCTACTCATAACCTTATTTATTAATCTTATGTAAATCAGCTCACACATACATGGCAACATTCCAAACTTGCATAATATAAGGCAGTGTGAAATACAAAATAAAACACCCACGATCTAATCTCACCATTACATGAAAAGGAAATGGCGGGAAGTTACTTTCTATATATTTCTAATTTTTAACAATTCCCATGAAAAGACCAAAACCAACAAAGAAACTGATCCTGCCAACAAGTGTTGTCTCTGTACTAAGCTTATGTCTTCTCTGTCATCGACCTGTTTTCAAAAACTAAAAAGTCCTCAGTGACACACTGTAGCACTTGGTTCCTTTTTACCAGGAACATGGACACTGGAGTTTATTTGAAGTCCATTTCACTTCAACAGTTCAGCAGCCTGCTGCCGTGAATACTACACCAGTAATTCCCAAAACAGGGGTAGGCTATCTGTACCCCAGGGGTACCTCTACACTTACCAGGGGGTGTGTGGATGGACTACGGGTGGATCAACTGATATGACAAAAAAGAAATAAAAATATAATTAAATAAATATCCGTGTGTATAGTGTCCGCTATAACACCTGAGCATATGTTTCATTAAGAATGTGTGAACACTGTTAGCGAGCATGCAGAGAAGCTGAAACAGTTGGCTGAAAGTAAAAACCATTTAACTAGATAGAAATGGATCAATGGTTACCTGAAAAGGAACATTGGGAACTGTACCCATGCTTCATGTGGCGTTGTTCTCCAACATTTAAACCACAAAACTATTATGATTGGACTGTTTCATAAAAATAGTAGTTAGCTAAAAGTAATGGCTCCATGGTTGAAATAGGAAGATAAAAGTAATGGATATATGGATGAAATGGATACAATGGTTAAAATAATTATTGAAACGTAATAATTCAATTCAATTTTATTTATAGTATCAATTCATAACAAGAGTTATCTCGAGACACTTTACAGATAGAGTAGGTCTAGACCACACTCCAGAATTTACAAGGACCCAACAGTTCTGGTAGTTTCCTCCAGAGCAGCAACAGTGCAACAGTGGCGAGGAAAAACTTCCTTTTAGGCAGAAACCTCGGTCAGACCCAGACCCAGACTCTTGGTAGGGGGTGTCTGACGGGCCGGTTGGGGTCAGAAAGAAGAGTGGAAATAACAAAAAGTAGAAAAAATAGTATTTTTTAGCAGTTCTTTGTTGTAGTTCATGGTATAGCAGTGCACTGTGGGCATTACAGGGCACAGCAGGACGTAGCTGGGCACCGCAGAGTGTAGCAGATGAACATGGTATTGCAGAACGTGTAGCGGAACCATGGCGACAGCTGCTACCATGATTTTGGAGCCTCTCTGATCCGAGATTCCGAGAATAGATAAATAACTTACATTAATCGATAAATGGCTCAAGTGTCCATCTTCAGGCGCGCCTAACTATACAAATGCAAAACGAAAACTCAAATGCTTAAAGGAGAAGTCCGGTCAATTTCAACATGTAAAAACGTGTTGTCTGTAAATGTGGAGGTCAGTAGAGAGAGAAACTAACCAATCAGGTCTCAGTAGAGAGAAACTAACCAATCAGGTCTGTCAGTAGAGAGAGAAACTAACCAATCAGGTCTGTCAGTAGAGAGAGACTAACCAATCAGGTCTGTCAGTAGAGAGAACTAACAATGGGTAGGAGAGAGAGACAACCAATCAGGTCTGTCAGTAGAGAGAGACTAACCAATCAGGTCTGGGCAGAGAGAGAAACTAACCAATCAGGTCGTTCAGTAGAGAGGAAAAATAACCAATCAGGTCTGTCAGTAGAGAGAAACTAACCAATCAGGTCTGTTGTTTGAAGGGGAGAAATAAACCCAAACAGGTCTGTCAGTAGAGAGAAACTAACAACAGCTTTGAACAGGAATAACCAACAGTTGTCAGTAGGAAGAAACTTTACCAATCAGGTCTGTTCTAGAGAGGGAAACAAAGAAACTCATGGAAACATAACATGTACCATTCCGCTGCTACAGTTAGCACCCAACAGGCTTAAAACAGGCAAGTTTAAAACATGTTTTTAGCCTCTAACATGTTCAAAATGTCATTAAAGGAGCCTCCTCATGTGCAGTGATTCCTCTGAGAGAACACAGTGAATCTGACTTGCTGGAGAAAGGCATGACAGTTGTGCTAAATTAGGGTATATAGTTAGAGTGTCAGTCAATCTTTGTTCTGCTTTAAAAAAAATCTGATGAAAACGTCATTTACTAAATGTGGGACCCAGTTTGTGCCCTCATGTATTCTATATTTCCTATTTTAATTTATTAACGGGGGGGTGAATAACTTAAACACTTTCAACAAATAACAAATTTCTGGAAACACCAACAGCAGTAGATGTTGGTCTATGACCTTCTGGATTGTTAGCCATGCTAGCAGGTGTCTCTAGGGATGATGATGTCAATCACTTTGGTCCAGATGAAATACTTAACAGCAACGTGAATTATAGCCATTTAAGTTCTACAGACAATCGTGGTCCCAATAGGTAATTCCTGCTAAGATGGTGATCACCTCCTGGCATGTAGATCTACTAGCAGGCAAAGCTGCCCCCACTGTGAAATATCTCAATATTTACTTTATGGATTGGCTCAAATATGTAAACACATTTATCGTTCCCAGAGGTGAATCCTACTGACTTTGGTGAACCCTCTGATCTTTCCTCGAGAGCCACCATGAGGTGGACATTCATGGTTTTGAGTGAAATGTCCTAACCAATATTGGAGGGATTGCCATGACATCTGGTCCACACATTCACGTCCCCCTGACGATCTATTGTATTCACTTTCATTGTTTTATAGTTATTGCAAAGGTTAGCATGCTAACATGTTCAAAAATGATTGTAGACATGGCAAACAAAAGCCAAGAGCTAAAGTTATGAGTTTTTTACTATTATTGTTGTTCATATCTGTTTAGAGTGCATTATCTGTTCCTATCTGAATGATAGATTTGTATTTGAATACATCCTTACTTTGATCAATCACACAAGCAATTTTGTTTTATTGTATTAAAGAAACATCAGAAGGAAGTTTCAAATGAACAAATACATGACTCTGTTTAAATTAGTCTGGTTTGATGAAGAGAATCTAATGTGAGACAACATATGGAGTGTGTAGCTTAACAAATGCAACCTGGTGAACACGTAAGCTGTGTTCTTCCATTCAGGACCAGAGATAACAAACCATGTTTAAAAAGTGGGCTTGTCTGTGGAGTCTCCTCCAGAGGTTTGTTCAGGCTAGCAGTGTAGACCCCAACCATAAGCTCCTGCAGACACACCTGTAGAGGAGAGTATAAAGACCTGGACTGAACTGAGTCAAACATCAAGCTTCAAGGAGTCTCTCCACAGCAGCTCTCCAGAGAAGCTCCACAGCCTCCAGACCGACCCTGAAGATGAGTCCCTCCGCCGCCGCGTGGGCCTGCCCGGCCCCTTTCAGGACTTCCTTCCCGGAGGGGAAAGGGGGCAAAGAAGAAAAGCCCCGCCCATCGACCATGACCCCCAGGTTTGAACGCCAACAAAGGCAGCAATGAATCCGCTGGGAAGGGGACCTGCTGGCCCCAGAACCAGAAATGCCAGAGGTGCATACCAGAATGCTTTGGAGGAAAAATCAGGGGAGGTGATGGCCCCCCCACCCCTGAGCAAGAGACACCAACTCAGGAAGCAGTGTCAGCAGGCCTTTAGGGCTCAGCGGCGAACCGTATCCGCCGTCCCCCCTAGCAACGAGTACGACTACATCACCCGGCAAACCCAAGGAGGTGTTTCTCCCACTGGCAAGTGGGGGGGGGGTCAGGTGCTCTCTCTCAGAGGCAGGATGCCTTCCAGGCATGTCCAGCACGAGTTTGCCACGCTTGGGCTTCAGCAGACAGGCAGAAAGGGACCGTGACAGCTACTAGGATGTGTGGGAAAAAAACGACCTGCTCAGGCCCACAACTCAACAAGAGGGGCCCAACAACCGAAAAACTCCCTAGATAGCTCCTATGCACATGAAGCACCTTTTCCTCAAAGGGAGAGCCACGAGGGCCCCCAACTCACGTCCAGTCGGCCCGAGGAGGGGGCCTCCTGGGACATAAAGGATCAATAGCCAGGCGCTAGAAACCACATTTCTGAAGTTACAGTTTTGAAAAAAAAGTTTTGGGTTTAAAATTCTTTTGCAGACGCAGAATCAAGACTATGGGGGGGAAACTGTAATTCTTGGTATTAACTTTTAAATTAAAGCATTCATTTAAAATTTGTTTTTTTATTATTATCTTTTTAATCATAAAACCTCTTTTTAATTTTGTAAAACAGCTCACACATACATTGGCAAAAATTCCAAACTGATAAATAGCAGGAAAAAAAAAATAAAAAAAAACCCCATTAAACTCACCCTTTTTCTGAAGGAATGCGGGAAATTTATTTCTATTATTTTATTTTTAACAATTCCCCTGAAAAAAACCAAAACCAAAAAAGAAGTCCGCCAACAATGGTCTCTGTATAAGATGTTTCTCTGTCACGACCGGTTTTTTAAAAAATAAAAGTCCTCGGACAACTGTAGCATTGGTTCCCTTTTCCAGGAACATGGACAGGAGTTTATTTTAGTCCATTTCACTTTAACAGTCGAGCGCTGCCCTGAAAACACACCAGTAATCCCAAAAAAGGGGTAGGGATCGACCCCAGGGTACCTTACACTTTCCAGGGGGTGGTGGGTGGATAGGGGTGATCCACTGATTGGACAAAAAAAAATAAAAAAATAAATTAATAATTGGGGGAAAGTTGGACGGGGGAAAAAAACCTGGGGGGCCCTAAGTTTCTTTGGTGGCCCGTAAGATTAAAAACAAAAATTTCCCCAAAGGGGGGGAAACCCTTTTAACCCCGATGAAGGGGTTTAAAATGGTTTCCGAAAGGAACATTGAAAAAGTTACCCGCTTCAGGGCCCCGGTTTCCATTAAACCAAAAAAAAATTTGAGGGGGGCCCCCAAAAAAGAGTAGGGGGGCCCAAAATATGGGGGGCCCCGGGGGGGAAATTTTAAAGTTGGAGGGTTGAAATGAATGGGAAATGGGAAAGATAATTTTGAATTAAAACAAAATTCAATTTTTGTTTTAAAAAAGTTTTTTTCCCCTTCCCCTTAAAAAAAAGGTTAAATTTTTGGGGGAAATTTAAGTTGGAGGGGTTTTTTTTAAGGGGGCCAACCTTTTCCAGAAATTAAAAAAGACCCCCACCCCAATTTGGTAGTTTTTTGAAAACCCCAAAAAAGGGAAATTTTCCCGGAAAAAAAGGGAAAAATTTTTCAGAAAACCTCGGTCGGGCCCGGGGCCCAAAAATTTTTGTAGGGGTGTCTGAAAGGGGGGGGTTAAAAAAGGGGAAAGAGGAGTGGGAAATTAACAAAAAGAAAAAAATTAATAGATTGGGATCAAAGGTTATAAAAGGAAAATTTGGGAAAGAACCCAGCTAGTGGGCACCAAAAAACAAATATTTGAGACAAAAAAGTGTTTGCGGGCCCATGGGAAAAGGGTAAAATTGGGTTTGGGGAAATTTCGAGATGGGGTAAATTTTTAAAAATTACCTAAAGTAATGGGTAAGGGGCAAAAAATTTCAAGGGAAAATTTTTTAAAAATGAAAAAACAAAAAAAAGGTTAAGGAGGGGGTCCCCCCGGTCAAATTTAAAAACTGGTAAAAACGGTTTTTTTGTCTGAAATGTGGAGGTCGTAGAGAGGGAAATAAACCCAAACAGTCTTTAGAGAGGAGAAAATAACAATCGGTCTGCAGTAGAGAGAAAACTAACAAAGGTCTGCAGTGAGAGGAAAGAAAACCCAACAGTTTCTGTCAGTTTGAAAAAAACCAAACAGGCGTTTAAAAAAAAAACATGTTTTAAAAGAAAAACCCCCATTCAGGTCTTCTGAGAGAAAATAACTGATGGGAGAAAGGAGAATTTCAATTTTGGTTTAGTTTGGGCACAAAGTCTGTTTTTTAAAAAAAAAATAAAAAGTCTTTCAAAATGGGACCCATTTTGCCTTTTAAATTTTTCCAAATGGTTCGTGGAGAAAATTTTAAAATATAACCAAATTTCTGAACACCAAAACCCCAGGTTCAGGGGGGGTTTTTACCCTGTGGGGGTTACTTTTTCAAACTTTGGGCAAAATTAAAAAACCGTATGGCATTTTTTTTTAAAAAACGTTCCTTGGAAAAAGGGTAAGTTGGTATTTGGTGTTTAAAAATTAGAGGCAAAGGGCCCCCCAACTTTGTTCTCTTTTTTTAAAAAATTTAAAATTATGAAAAAACCCTTTATTTAAAGGGGAACCAGTTTGGGCCTTATTTTCTAAAAATACTTATTTTAGTGAAATTTTAACGGAGGGTTGAAATTTAAAACCCCCCTTAACAAATTTCAGTTTTTTTGAAAACACAAAAGCAAAAAAATTGTAGACGGCAAAAAACCGGCTAAAAAGAGTTTTCTTAGGGTTATATTGTCAATATTTGTTTAGAATGAATTTTTTTAAAACCAGTAAATTTTTGCAAATTTGTTTTAAAAAAACCCCAAAAGGAAGTTTCAAATGAAAAATACTGCTCGTTTTAAAAATTTTGGTTGATGAAGAGAATCTAAGTGACACAACATTGGAGGTGAGCTTAACAAAAGAACCCGGTGAACCGTTAAGCTGTTTCTTTCCCTTCAGGACCCAAGATAAAAAACCATGTTTTTAAAAGGGGTTGTCTGTGGGGTCCTCCTCCCGAGGTTGTTTAGGGCTAGCATGAGCCCCAACCCATAAGCCCCTGCAGACACACCGTAGAGGGAGTTAAGCCTGGTAATGAGTCAAACATCGCTTCAAGAGTCCTCCACAGCGCTCTCCCGGAAAATCCCAGCCCCAAAACCGACCTGAAGATAGTCCCTGCACCTGGTGCTGTCTCTCGCCTCTCTCAGGCACTTCCCCCCAGGAGGATGGGCAAAAGAAAAAGCCCCAAAACCATCGAAGACCACCAGGATTCTGACCCCCAACAAACGAGCAATGAGATCCGCTGGAAGGAGACTGCTGGTTCCCAGAACAAATGGAGGGCTAACCCGAACTGCTTTGGAAAAAAAAGCTCCAGCGGGAAAGGTGATGGCCCCTACACCTGAGCAATGAGTACACCCTCGGAAGCATTGACAGCAGCGCCTTGCAGGGCTTCGCGGAGAACCGGATCCGCTTGTCCCCCGTAGCAAAGTAGACTACTAAACCCTGAGAACAAGGAGGGTTTTCCCTCCGGGCAAAGTGGGGGGGGTTTTAGGTGTCTTCAGCGGCGGGCGCCTCTACCGGCACGTCCGCACGAGTTAGCCACGCTCGGGCTTCCAGCCGAACAGTGCAGAAGCGACCCTGACCGCTACCCGGATCGTGTGGGAAAACAACCCTGCCAGGCCCACAACTTCAACAAGCGGACACCCAACACCTGAAACCCCCTAGACCGGCTCCCTAGCCTATACAGAACACCTTTTTTCCCCAAAAGGGAGAGCCCATGGGCCCCCCCCCCAACTCTAAGTCCCCGATCGGCAGAGGCCGGGGTTTCCTCCTGGACACACAAGGATCAATAACTTAGGCTGCTAGAAAAACAATCCATCTCTATTTCATTAATTTTTCTTTTGCCAAACTTTAAAAAAAAATTTTTTAAAAATGGCTTTGGGTGTAAATTTTAACGCACCCCTTTAACTTTTGATTTTGTTTCTGTGCCCTTTTTTTTTAATCATCTGTAAAAAATTCACGGGAAATTGGGTTTATTTTCTTTTGTTTTTGTAGTTTTTGTGTGTAAAAAACCCCCTCATACTCCAGCCGAACATTAATTCGGGAACAAAAACCTTTAAACCAAACCGCGAGTGGAGATCTAAAGGTTAAACTGTGAAAACTAAAAAAACACTAACCGTCAGAGAACAACTGAAGGCTTCCTTTTTATTTTTCCCCAATGAAACAGGGGTTTCAGACCAATACCCCTTTTGGGGTGTGATTTCTTGGGGGTGACAGTGGGGGTTTTTTATCGCTGTTTTTAAAACAAGGACATAGAAACCCTTAAGAAAATTTACAGAAGGAGCTATGGTTTTAAAAGGGATTTTGCGCTTGGGTTTCTTAGTTCCGCACGAATGAACTGTGTTTAACAGATTTTACCTTATCCCCAAAAAGAGGGACCATTTTCATGTTACCCTCTTTTTCATCTTCATGGGTATCTTCCCCTCACCACCTGCCCGCCAACCCTCTGCCATGAAGTGAGGACGTTCCTACAGGCCCAATTTTATATGGGGACCCCCTAACTGATACAGCAGGACAGGGAAAGCAAAACCAGTCTGTTTTGCCAAAAAGCCCACAGGGAAATATATCCCCCACACCACAGATTTGGGGAAAATGTAGTAGGCCTAAAAAGTCAAACCCAATTTGGTGTGCACGAGTTCACCCCGTTTAAAAGGTTTTTTTAAACTTCTTTTTTTTAAAAACCCCAACTACGCCATACAGCACACCATGAATAAGTAAATTTTATCAGGGACCAACGGGCAAAAAAATCCTATTTCTGAAGACAAAAACAGCAGAAGGGAGAATAGAACCCCCTTTTATTTGCATGAGCAAATACCAGAATTTTGTGATTTTCCTTTAAAAAAAATTAGTTTTAACTATAAAATATAACCCAAAACACTGCATAAAAATAGAGATGACAGTTTTTTGTAAAAACCTAAACTAAAATAAGTGTAGCTCAAAGAAATTATATTCAAAAGCGCAATATTTACAATACAATATTTAGTATAAAGTATCATAAAATGGAATGTTCTAGAGCATTGCACTTAAGTAGATATGATAAGTAGATATCATTCTACCTGTGAGTTAAAGTCAATGTAAAATGGGGTTTCTTCATACTTAAACTTACTCATACTTAGTATTGAGTGTGCAAATAATATCTTACAACAAGCCACATAATCACATTTATAAAAAAAAAATACACACTGTAAAATGTCAGGCATTAAACCAGTTTAAAACGTAACAGTTAAGAGTTGTCCATGTGTTGGAAGCTTCACAGGTGATCATGCTTCAGGTAATTGTGTTTAGTGTCATTTGGGGGTAGTTGGGTTTAAAGAAGCAGCTTTTAAAGAACAGCACATTAACACCACTGCCAACACAACAATTGTAAGCCTATTCTATTTAGCATTGAGGCTAAGACGACTACATGTACCCAAGCCCTTGGTGATGCCGATAGATGGCAGCAGAGTACCTAACTATGTTGCTCTATTCTGACCCAACAGCATGTCTCTGTACGCCACCAAACCGGAATCTGCACTGTTTTTGTCATTCATACAAAGTGCCTCCATTATTGTATTCCTTTTTTCTCTCCTGTGTCCACTACTACTACTCCTACTTGCTTTGACAAGATTTCCCCACCAGCATCATTACAGTTTCATTTTGTCTTGTCACATCCTGGTCTAGAGATGAAAGGGAGGTCACAGATCCAACCCCCCTGAGAGACCGGGGACCGGACTACAGGATAAATACTATTTAAGGGTGCAACTGACTGGTTTAGCTGAGCAGCTAGATCCCCCTCTGCAAACCGTCTCAGAGACATAACTGTATGACACACAGAGCCAGTTTACAGCAAGGTTGTTGCCTACAACGGAAAGCTTGAGCAGGTTTGATGGAATGTAGCATTCAAACCCAACATTTCAATTAACAAAAACCTCCTCTCTGACCTTTAGCATATCTATCAATTTATCTAATTAACCTTCATCTGACAAAAAGGACACAAAACACAACCCCAGAAAACAAATTTTGTCCCTTAAAACTTCTTTTTTTAAAGTTGAGATTTTGTGTTAGCATGGTGTGACACCTCCTAACTGAGGCTTTTTCAAACCTTCCTTTGATCCTACACAGCTCTTTCATCTGTAGATGGATATTAAATGGTGAAGAAAGATTCATGGTGCACAACACACCGGCAGCCATGTTGTATGTAGCTCCTGGCTCATTCACTCACACACACCAACCACACACACACCAGCCTTACACACACCAAACTTACACACACCAAACTTACACACACCAACCTCACACACACCAACCTCACACACGCCAACCTTACACACACCAACTTCACACACACCAACCTTACACACACACACATCTCTCACACACACACATCTCTCACACACACACACCCACATTCTAAACATACCTCTTTACTGTCATGTGATGATGCACCCTGCTGCAACCTACCATTTACCTGAAGAAGAAGAAGAAGAAGAAGAAGAAGAAGAAGAAGAAGAAGAAGAAGAGAAACCCCCCTATCGAAATGTACGCACTGCACAAGTGTGCACAGTGCACTACTTATAAGTTATTAATCTCTTCTTGCCACTAATAACTTTAAATCACCAACAAATCATCTCTGATAGCGCTCCATTGTTAATTAGCATGGATTTCGCATGTAATGTTGAATAAGGAAACAATTGCCATATGGTCCATTTCTGAAATGGTCCCTAAAAAATTCAAAGGATCTGAATCTCTCATACTGAGACATTTTGAGTCACTGTGGCCCTGTTTTCCCCTGGTTTTAAAATCTGATCTGAGTGGACAGCTCTAATATCTGTGTTTACACCTAGCAGCTGAATGTGTCTCCAAATGGGTCCTGAGTGAACCTGGCCTGCGATCCGATCTCACTTTCCTGATCTATATGCAATACTTTGAATAAATATGTAGTTTAAACAGGCGGTCCTAATGGGGCCCAGGATACATACCTGCTCTCACTTGTATGAGAATGTGGACTCATGTGGCCTAAGCCACCTCCCAATGCGGTCTGCATGATCGGATGTTGATGCGTGCTTAGGGTGTTTTCACCTCTACCTAGCGCTGTCCGCTGGTCATCCGATCACTTTAATTTTACTACAAGCTAACGTGTGTATGTCTTTATTTTGTGATCTTGTCATGCTTTTGGTATTTATTTATTTTTAATTACCAGGTAAACACAAAGTATGAAGATCAAAATCATGTAGGTATTACTCATAGCAACTTGTTAAGACATCTGTCCAGCACCGGTGGACAGACAAAATTAGCAACTAACATTAGCTGGTGAGAAGCATTTAGCAGCTGAGGGCAAGATGTTACTGGACCAATACCGGGCTTACAGTAATCACTGACAGACAGTCAACCGCAAATGAATGTTAGCGTTGCTCCGTATCAGCTGAACTGAACTAGCTAACAGGTTTACACAACTGAAACACAAAATGTAAAAGGTTACAGATATGTCAATCTGTGTTTATAGCTTGTTACGCTACTCACAAGTGGCCAAAACAAAGATATACCTGTATACTTTTTCATAAATTGTGGCAGAAAGTGATTGCTGCATTTTTTATGGGTTGAAGCTTTCTGATGGCCACATTCTCTCTTTTATCTAACTATGTAAATGAATCATTTACAATCCCCTAATCGTCTCCATCTGTTGAAAGCCCGACCGAGATTGACTCGGCTTTGCCAGTTGTCTTTCCTTTTCCCTTTTGGCTTTTAGTTGTTCTTTGTTTAATTTCCTTCTTTTCTGTGACTTCCCGGCTCCAGTATCAGCCATAACTACAGCAGATCAGTATGTTCAATTCAATTCAATTTTATTTATAGTATCAATTCATAGCAAGCGTAATCTCAAGACACTTTACAGATAGATACTGTATGTGCTGTGTGGCGCCGTCTACCTGCCTTAGGCAGACACGTTAATGTCTAACTATAGTCTTCTTGTTAGTCTTGTTTGGTGTTACAGGTTGTTTATGATCATCAGATGGAACATTAAACAATTTTAGAAACGTGTAAAAGTTACATATAGTCACTCTAACAAAGATGTATTTCCAGAAAGGGGTGATGCAAATGATAAAGACAACAAAACCACATGGGTTGGTGAATCAGCAGCAGTAGAGGTCTATTGAACAGAGGTTTTCAAACAGTGAAAACTCTTTTTCTTCCCTCCCCATCATGGCAAGGTGCATGCCAATGGAAAACAGGACTTTCTCTGAGGCAGGTCCCACGCTGTCAGACTTTGAAAACTCCCGGGAGAGAAATGATAAGCTGTATGAGGCTAGTAGAATCCTTTCAAGGAATTTGGTGCCAAAGAAAAATAGAAAATCACCACACTTATCTTTATACAGCTTGTTAAATATTTGATTACAATGACCCAGGACAAATGAGGATTAAATGTTACTATATTTCTCTCGCATTGCTAAAGCCAAATAAGATATAAGATATAACTGTAAACTGAGTAAGCAATCTCCAGCTTTTCTTTGCATCAGAACTCAAAGTGCAGTTGAGTTCCTGGTAGTGTTGTCATGTTTGAAAGGTCACAGTAGGTGTGTTAAACGCCACATAGACATGACAAAACAAGTTACCAATGATTGTAGCAACCTGCTCTCTGGAAAGTGAGGACTGGGCATAGATGTAATGATTTCCCGCTATCTCTGCACTTTATCTGCACCAATGCTTGACAGAAAGAATTGCGTTAGTCTGTACAGTAAAGTGGTTTCACTGCAGGGAGAATGCCACGTCTTCAACCCAATTTGGTTCCAAAGCCAGAGTTTTCTCACAGATCAAGCACTTCTTTCTCTCAATTTAAAGCTACTGAAATATTATTTCATAGTCATCTTTCACTGCCCAAAACTGCACAAACAAATCACAGTAAGAAATGAGACAGTGTACTAGTCTGCAACACACTGATAATGAGGCATTCCCCTGCTCCCCCACCACAAAATATGGACTCAAATAACTCCACTCAACCTATTGTATTATATGCTCTAGACTCCACATATTTGAATCCATGTGGAAAAGCAAACAGCCACAATGCCTAATCCCAACCACTGTAGGCCAGAGACTATACCCAGGCTAATAATATCTCAATCTAAGGGACATCAGCTGACCCCATAAGAAGTGGTGATTAACCAGAGGCTGAAAGATGTAGCCCAGAGCAGTCAGCTGATCCAGCTCTATGAAAGCACGATTCTGAATGGATTCTGTAAGAGAAAGCACTATTTTCACAGAGCCACTGGTCTGCAACACCGTACTGTAGGTGTTCACTCTACACAGCCAGGACATCTGTGTGGGTTTCATGTGAGAACGTTGAATTGGCGGCTGTAATGAGGCAAACGCAAAACATGTTTGTTTCTTGGATTCAGCAGCTGTCTTTTAGCGAGCTACAGGTACGTGCATCTGTTCTGTGAGCCTCACGACTGGGATGTATGTTCAGAAGAGGACTGTGTGATGATGCACTCATGGGTCAATGTGATCCCTCTCAGTGGACAAGACGTGATACAAGTGGACAGGCCTGGGAAGGATCAGTGAGCAGGGAATGAGTTGGCCTTCTCCAGCCGAGAACAGATGAGGAAACAAAGTGGGCCAAGTGCAAAACAATGTCAGCAATAAGAGTCATCAAACACATTCAATCTTTCAGTCTTGGCTGAAAATAGGACTGCAGTCCCAGTATCAGTGATATTGGGACAAGTGACCAACCAGAACAGCAGTATTTTCATGAGGGACTATGGTTGTGTGTCTTTCATTTTTTCATTTAGCCAGTAATCATTCTTTCAGTCAGTCACAGCATCAACAAAAGATGATGGCACAGGTGGTGTCCCCACTATAAAATCCACCATTCTGGACCATTATGGGTTTGAGTTACATGGTCATGCAGTATATCTTATGATCATACATCATGTCTTCTGATAAAACAGTTGTTGTTTACCATTTTCTAAATGTGAAAGATTATGATTTCTGCCTTTGTGTCCACCAACAATGTGAACTTATGTAATATAAACTTACATATTACATATAAATTATATATATATTATGTACAATTTGTTTCCTTTGCCCAATCATGCTAAAATGAACACATTATAGAGTAGTCAGGACCCATCCGTTTACCCTGTAGTTTAGAATTGTTACATCCTTCTGGGTCTTGCATTCATTACATAATGCTTGGCCATGCTTGACCAATGTTAGCATGAATTACAGGTTGAATGTGCGTTATTGGTCACCTCTGCACTAGTCTCGCATCGCCCGACATATCTCCACAGTGCTGGTAAAGAGGGGCTGGCTAGTCCCCACAGCATTGCTGGATTGGATAAAATGTGCTCTGGTCACATACTTAGAGGATATACTTGTTCATATTGTTACATAGCATGCATTCATCCTTCATGCCCTGAACGCTCCCTGGACAGGTGGGGAGATGCAACATTTCCGGCATAATTTAAATTGACTTCAGATTGTCCTAACAATTAGTCACACCCATAATGACATCTTTCACGGGTACGCGAAACACGATGCTTTGGTCTTCTTGGATTTCTGAGCTCCCATAAATCTCCTTAGACACATGATTTAGGATGTTTGGATCTGCAATCTCATTTTTTTTTCAGTCACCATGCCACACTCATGGCTACAGGCTACAAGAATGGGTGGGAGTAATATTATTATCATTCCTAAATCGATCTCAGCCAACCCCCCCCCCCCCCCACACCACACACACACACACACACACACACATCCCATTTTTTTCTTCTCTTTTTGCATTTGTTCTTTCCTATTTTGTTTATTATTATTGTGTGAGTGTTTTAGTCATTTCTTCAGTTAGTTATTTTCTGTCTTTCCTGCCCAGATTGCTGTATAGTGGAGGTTTAGTGCTGTTACATGTTGTTAAATGTGGTGTGTTTCCCAAATGGAAAAACAATAAAAACATTAATTAAAAAAAAAAGAATGAGTGGGGGTTGGAACAGAGATTGTCAAGATCTAAATTAAATGAGAGTATGTAATGAATAGCTCAACACTATACTAATACTGATCTACTAGACCTGATATAGAAATAAAGATTGTCACTGTATAGTCCCAGTAGACTGCTGTTGGCTACAGTGATCCTTTGTCATAACACCATCCATGTAATGGATGCTTTTATCCAAACCCTTCTCCCTGGCTCTAAAGGCTCCATCCATTAAGTCCCACACGGCCTGACGGCAGAGGTTGGTCAGCTCTGGTCCTCTGCTTCTGACAGACACTAAGATCACTGCCCAGTCAGCGAGTCCCACGTGGGGTGAAACACCAAGCATCCTGGTCCCTGTTGTGTATCCCTGTCATCAGAAAGCCATGAAGAGAAGAGAAGAGAGACAAAGACATTCCCTGCACTTTCTTACAGCAGATTTCAAGGTCAAGTCCTGCCAGAAGCCAGACCCTGATCAGACGTCAGCGTCTGTCTGACTGCTGATATTCAGGTTGTCCAAATCAATGGCTGGTAGTGTCATTCTACTGGGAACCTTTTTGAAATGATAAAATGTACCTACCCAATCCATAAAAGGAAAATCTGTTCACCCAAGGGCGTAACTTTGGGTTTAACATTGGGGGGGAGGGTGGGTCGAGATTGTTACCTATCTAGGAAGGCTGTTCCAAGTTCATTTCAAGAGACAGCAATAATATAATAACAATGAGAACAATATGATCTACATATCTCAACTAGTTCAGCTGAATAGCATTATTAGCCATAGCATTATTCACTTTGTATTAAAGCACCATATTTGTGACATCACTGTGTTTCATGGGCCCTGAAAGCAAACCTCTGATTGGTCAAAAAGACTGTCTCAGAGCATCATGGGAAAGCTGAAACGGCTTTAGCATTAAAGCTTTAACTGACCAAAAAATAAATGGGGGAATAGTTATTTTTTCATTCATCATTATGGTAAGATATTTGAAGGGGGGGGGGGGGTGCACTGTCCAGTTTTGAATATTATCTAAATAAATTATGTCTGTGTGTTTACAAAACCAAAAAACATATTAACATAGACGTAGCCCAGAGAGAAGTAACTCCAACCTGGGACATGATCATTCCCCCATCATGAAAACACCTCCCAGTTTACTCATTGAGCTAATCCTGAAGCTGGTTTTTCCTTGACTGTTAGCCATGTCTTAGCATCCCGCTTGGCTTAAAGGTTGTGTTTGATTCATGCTCGTGAGTCATTCATTTTCTTGTGCAAGGGGAACGTGAAATGCTTTGATTTGTGGCCCTGTCTCTTGCACGGCCACAGCAATTCATCTCTAGTGGCTTTGGGATTCTGGGCCCATTTAACAGAATTCTCTCAGGTAGAGATTGAGGTGTTGGAGCCATCTGGTGCTCGCTGGACACATCCGTTGGATATGTATTTATCCAAAGTGTGAACTGGAAACATGAGTATATATCAGAATATTTACCACAGATTGGACACTAAATTATTTCACAACACAAAATGATTAGATAATATTAGCCGAAATCCAATACAAATAAATACATTGTGTTACCAATGATTAGCTTCATCCCTTGGGGTTTGTTCTTTCCGCCACTGTACCTCAGCTGACTCTCGCCTGTGGAGACTCATCCATTAGACATAATTAAAACCTTAATGTTTAAACAAAATGATAATATTCATTTATTTCCAGTAACAACAAATTTTCCTTGTAAGATGATTCATGTATGTATAATATGTTACTTATCCAGAGAAATTCAAGACTACACAACAGTCAAATTGTTTCCATAATCTAGCCAATGGACTCAAATGTAAAGTAGTGGCAATTGCAAAAGCAGCATCTTCCTTCCACAACGCCTCATATTGCAGTAGTATTCCAGCAGCTGTCTTCCTTCATCTCCTCATTATCTCTGCAGGAAGTTATTTCTATAATGATCCAACCAAATAAATCCCACTAAACTCTTAACAAACTCTTTATCAGACCATTGCTTATGAATAATTACAACAGCTTTTCAAGCTTGTGTAGAGTGCAGTATCATGGGGTTATATCCCAGAATGAAAAATACAGGAGTAAACAAATTAGCTGCATCGTTTTCGTTTGGATTCCGATTCCTAAACCGAGTCTGGAAAAAGTGAAAAAATGAAAGAAAGGCTCTTCTATAGAGTTTTTTTTTCTTTATTGAAAATTATTTAAATGTAACAATATATTAATGTTTTAAAGTACTTCAATATATGATAAGTAAACCTAAGTTACCTAACACACATCTTCAATAATTTAACAATAAATTACAGCAACTCTAATAAATAAATGTTGAGGTGGTATGCTAACCAGAACACGAGTGTCGGACTGGGGGGGGGGAGCAGGGCCCTTATGTGAGGAGGGCCCAAAAGATGCTTGAATGAATAGCTGTGGATGCGGGGAGGGGCCCATCTACAGGGCCCAGAATCTTGTGCTACGCCTCTGAACCAGAGCCCAGAGAGAAAACACGGCATTTTAAAAGCAGCTTACGTTTACAGTAGCTAGCTCACGGTAGACCACAGAGAAACGGTGATGATTTTACGCCCATTTCGGAGCAACAGAGGGAAAATATTTCAGTCGATATATTAAGTGGAACCGAAATGAAGAAGTGGAATTTACGTTCTAATCCAGTCCGATTCCTACCGATTGTAACCAGTTCCATTGTGGAACCGGGTTTCGGTACCCAACACTAGTCATTGTGCATGCTGAGTCACTGTCACACTGTCATGAATGACGTGATTACATGATTAAAATCCTTGGTAACATTTTCCTACTATGAAATGATGGACAGGATAAAGCATCTGTAAATCTTCGGGTTTTGTTTTGTGGTCCTGTGGCTGCAAACAAAAGCTCTCAACCTCAGAAACCCCAACAGTCATTTAAAGCTTCCTTTCAGACACGGCTGCCATCTCCGCCCTAAACAACCTGGGCACACGGTAACAGACTTGTATATTGTAATGTGCTTGTCTGCTTGTGCTCCGTTTTTGGATATTACCAGTTTCAAGTATTAAATATGTGTTCCCTCTGTATAGGACAACAAACAATGAATCTGAATCTGATATGAGTGTGTAACCACATGCAACAGTACTGTTGTGTAACCTGACAAACTGTCCTCTTTTCTTTCTTTAGTCCTGACCCTGGTAAATGTGTATGGGAGACTTGTTTTTAGGAGCCACTTACACAACACACAAAGCAACACACAGCTCCGAACATATTTCGTGTGTTGAAAAGATGTTATATAAGCTTTAAGTAAGATGAACACCCTGGAGCACCACAAACATAAAGACACGTCTAGGTGATGGATATTTTATGTTTTCAGACTTATTCTGCAAATGCATGTTAGGTGTTGGACTGAACCTCTCAAGTCATTTCCCTCCGGACCAGCTGGACGGTCCTACATCCAATCAGCGCAACAAAAAATGGAAACAGACTATAGCATGCAGAGATGAGCTGTGACAGTGTAGCATCGACATGTGTGTTAACATGCGTTGCCATCAGAATTTTAAAATTGCACTTCAACAGAACGTTCCACATCCGTTGAAAATGCCTCAACGACGCTCCTCTTTACTTAGCTCGGTTTCTGCTCCCTGTTTTTCCCTGGGCGAGGGGGCACGAGCCAAAAACAAAGCACTAAGGCTGGAATTGGACCGACCTAGATGTGGTCGGCTGGAAATCTGCCCGACCGACAGGAGGACCAAGCTCCTCTGCCAGAGCAGATGAAACACACGAGCTGGCAGATTTATCTGTTTCCAAGGCTACAGACAACCCTGAAACAGGTGAAATTGGTTAAGCAGTTCTATTAGCAGTGTCAAGATCCTGGTTCTGTTCTGTTTTCGGATTATTTTGTACTCTCAGCGCTGAAATGACAAGGATCTCTCCCTTCAGAGGAGCCTGACAGCTTCTGTCTTTCTCATCAGTAACTATCCTCTTTTCATAGGGCAGAGCAGTGGCTGTACATTTCCTTATGGTGGCCTTAGTTTCCAGGTCTGACATCACTGTGGCGTTGCAGTGGCAGCTCCTTCGCCCCCTGCGGAAGCGCATGGTGAACAGGCCGTAGATGATCGGGTCCAGGCAGGCGTTGAAAAGCCCAAAGATGAAAAGGATGTGGGTGAGGGAGTGGGAGACTTTCCCCTCCAGGTCGTCGGGGAAGAACCAGTACCACAAACCCAACAGGTAGTAGGGAGTCCAGCAGACGATGAAGCAGATCACTATGACGATGCTCATTTTCAGAGTTCTCATTCTAGCTTTGGGGATGTTGTTCTTTGAGCAACGGAGATGTGGCTCGTTTGAGGACGCTGTAGGACAGAAAGAGAGCCAGGTTTTAGTGGACTGATGGGATGTGAGCATTCAACATTATTACTAAAATAAATGAATCCCTTTCAGGTATTTTTCTGACCCACTCTTCTACAGTATGTTCTGAACAACCAAACACCAGACTCAGCTGAGAGCTTACAGTTATTTTTCCTCATCCGTTTGGAGATCTGGATGAAGATCCTGGTGTAGCAGACAATCATAATGACCAGCGGCAGCAGGAAGAGGAAAGAGAAGGTGAACATGTTGTAGGCTGTTTCCTGCCAGTGAGTGACAAAGCTCCCCCTAGTTGTGCACTGAGTAAAGTTGGCTGGATATGTGATGGTCACATTATGAAAAATGAACATCTGTGGAATTAAAAATGAAAAGATATTAGGATAGCATTTTGCTGGCAGCGGTTTTCATGCAGTATTTTCGTTGCCCTGTCTGTTTGGCAGATTACTTGTTCCAGTGGTCTAGGAAGTAATGTAGGTCCATTTCAATTGCTGAAAATAGTCATGTGTCCTTTACGTATCATGGCAAAAAAGCCTTTTCTCTATAACATTAAGAGTCAAAACACACTGTTTGAAATTACAAATAAGAAAACATAAATCTTCTCATCAACTGAGGATTTTGTTGCCTGGGATATGCAGCTTTAAGCTGAGGAAGGCAAAAATGTCATCATAATAACGTTTTATCAGCATATTGTAATTCAAGTGGACTGAGAGAAGACCGGACGTCTGCATCTCCTCTTGACCCTATTTTCAGGCTTCAGAAAATCTATTCGTGACAGGAGGCGTTGGCCAATCACAGGTCATCCCAGAGAGATACAGCGTTCCTATTGGCTGTTCTGTGCATACATTACGCTTTCAACGGAGAGGGGAGAGCTGCAGGAAGAGCTCTTACTTTAAATTCTTCTGTTATTTGCATTTTACTCACTGCAGCTTAAACTTCTGGCTTTTCGTTATATACATATATATATCTATATATATATATATCTATATATATATAGATATATATATATATACACATGCCTGTAAGACCCCTTTTACAGGATTTTAAATCAGCAGTGAATGTTTACTATTATTTTCTTGAAGGTTTTTCTCAAAATGAATACATTTACAATTACTTCAGATCTAATCTTATACAAATATGCTACATGTGGATATGTGAATTATTAATTGAAAAACCAATGGTTTTGAACATACATTTATCTAGTCTACAGCCTTCTGTGTGGAGATTCAACCGTATCGCCACATTTCTGCTTTTTCCTCACGTGATGGACAGTGTAAAATGCTCGGGTGCCATATGTTTCACTGTTTACAGTCAAGCATATTCTGCTAGGATTAGGGATTCCCATTCTTGTGTAACTAAATTATAGAGTCACTTATCTTGAATACTTCAAAGCCTCTATGAATTGCCACATTTTATGTAAATAAGCAGAATGGAACTGGAGAGATTGATGAAGTCTATATGAGAATGTATTTCAAATCAATGTAAATCCAGATTTCAATGTCCTCGAGCATGTGTGGTTTCTCTACCTCTACGAGGATGAGATGTGCATGTACAGTAGATGCAATAATCCGTTGCCAGATATAAAGACCTATAGCCTGCTGCATGGAGCACGGAGGAACGGAGAGATAGTTTACAACCTATCCAGGACTTGTGTCTGAATCACTTTCTTCAAAGTGATCAGTGATGAGTTTCTGGAGGGCTCCTTACATGTTGTGTACTATGGAGAGACATGTAGCCTACTACATGGGCTATGGGCTGTCATACATACATAATATGTTTATTTGGCAGTTCTGTGTCTGTTTTGTTCTAATTTGATTGTTTTGATCTGATTATTTCATCTTGTCTAAGTAAGTGGGGATGATGAGCGGGAGGTTCAACTGATGTGAGATAGTTCTGTATTTTGTTCCAAAACAAAATAAAAATTGTTCATCTTGAAAAAAAGTGGTCAGCCTAACAGAACCAAACAAGCTGTAATTACCTGTGTTTTCCAACCTGTGTCAACGGGGCTTACCTGAGGGATTGAGAACAGGGCGCTCATAGTCCACGCCACCATCAGCATGACTCGGTTTCTTTTGCGGGCCATGCTGATTGTCAGAGGGCTGAGGATGGCCGACTGCCTGTCCAGACTAATCACCACTGTGACAAAGGCACAGGAGTACATGGCCTGCAGCTTGAGGAACATCAGAAATCTGCAGGCCAGGTCTCCGGCCAGCCACTGAACTGTGATGTTCCACACTGCGTCCACAGGCATCACGATGAAAGTAACCAAGAGATCGGCCGCAGTCAGGTTGATTATCAGCACGCGGACGTGGGATTTGCGCTTGTGGCCATTGACAGTCCACAGCACAGCCAAATTGCAGAATGTGGCAATGCCACACAGAATGAAGGTAATGATCACTCTGACTTGGGCCGCTGTAGAAAAGGTGGGCAGCTGCAGAGCTCTGTCCACCGATGTCCTGTTACAGGGAGCGGTCAGCCAGTCACAGCTGGCATTGAGGTCAAATCCTGAGCTCTGCTGATACATGATGACTGCAGGATCACAGCATGAGGCGTTCATTTTATGACCCTCACCAAGTAGTCAGCGTTTGTCCAGCTACATGGAGGCTGGTGGTGGCACAGGGAGATAATGCAAAAAACATACACATAAGCACTTTTGCGTGAAGTTGGTGCAAAAATAGTTATCGGCATTGATTTGCATAAGAAGACTTTAAGATTATTTCTGTGTGAGTGATACAGTGGCTGACAGAGAGACAGCAGTCTCACTGCTCATGCTGTCTCTATCGAAGCTCTGCTGTGCATATGGGATATGCACAGCATATCCCAAAAAAAAGATAGTCGTTTGATTTTTATAATGAAGCGGTTTGTTAGTGTTATGCTAATATTACCGTTTAATTAAATAGAAACCGTTAGTTTTTGCATTTTGCACCACTGATTCATGGTTATCACACAAAAACTACCTGACGGGTTTCCAGGTAAGAATTAAGAACAAGATTAAACATATAAGTTGTAAAACGTTACCTTGAAACAAAAGGGAAATATTTGGAAAATAAAGGGTGCATTTAGCATTATAATATGGTAATTACCAATTTTAAATTCCAATAAATTTGATCTAATCTGGAAGGTATTACGCTAATGGTAGCCTATATTACTGTTTATTATCATGTACATATGGTTATCATCAAACCCATTCCTAGTTATTACCTTGGTAATTGCATGTTATTACATCTGTAACCTTCTTATCACCTTATTACCCCAGTTTTACATCTCATTACTGTGATGTATTACCCTGTTTTCACTTAGTATATATATATATTATTATATATATATATAATATAGGCCTAATCAACATTTAAGAATTACAGCCAACGAATTGAATTATGTAGCTTGGATTATATTCAGTTTCTAAGTTTCATATCGAAAATGGTACCAACAACAAGAGTGACAAGTGTTACTTAATGAAATAAAAATGTTACACCATTAACACTATTACTGCGTGGATGTTTCTTTCTCCTTTTTTATATAGAAACAGCCTTACAGCCTTATCAATATAGATATAAATCTAAGAAATAGCCACAGCAAACTCACATTCCGGCCGGTGCGGTGTCCGTCCCACATCCGAGAGGGTCGACCCTGCCTCGCTGCCGGACTTCAGCTGAATCCAGCACTCTGCAGTCCTGCTCTCAGTTTTATCTCAGCGTTTCTTCAGGAGTTTGCCCTCCGTCCCGTGCGCGCGTCCGTCGCTCTGTGGGCGCGCGGCTGCACAGCGCGAGCGTCTCCGCAGCCCAGGAGCGTCACTTCAATAAACGCTGAGCTCCAGCAGGTTTCTAATTTTAACCCAGCTGGAGTAAATGTCATTAGACACCGCAGCCCCTTTTAGCATCCCCAAATCTGCTCCTGATAGCTGCGGCCATGACGTGTCAGAGGGGGTGCACATCACCAGATATCGTTAGAAGATACAGTTATAAATGCAATCAAGCTGAAGGCGTTTTGCTGATACTGTCAGAGAGTTGTTGCTGTGGTCAGTTTGTAAAAGCCATATTTTGTAATGTGCATTATATTGCCAGGTTTCTTATTTTTTTGTCCATCCCTGTATCATTTCTTCAATATATTCCAGTGATACAGAATGTTCTAGTTGTCATTTGTCATAGCAGATGCTGGGCTGGTATTGTTGGAGTGTGAGTTCATATTATTTGACCCTAAGTTATGAAACATGTACATAATGACATTCTTCCTATATACATTGTTTTAAATGTATTCTCCTGCAGATGTGGGATTTTTCGTGCTTTGTTGGGATCCCAGAGCTGCGTTGTTAGGAGGTAATGGGGATCCCACATAAAGAAACAAAGAGAGAAGGAACAATGTTACCTCTTCCAGTCAGCTGGCAGTGTTCAATGAGCCCCAGCAGCACGCAAACAGGCAAAGAAAAGAAGAGAATCATTAGAGAAAGCGGTCCTCCTCCTGCTGTGTGTGTTGCCAGTAGGAGAGAGAGGGGTAAGATGAAACAGTTTTATGTGGATGTGGAAGGACAATGAAGACGTCTACTGTCAATTAGGGACGTTGCCTATCAACTAAAAATATGTATTATATATTTTATATTTACAGCACATTGTGAAACACCTACACTATACACTCACATCATCTCAGCTTATGTGAAGTAACAGAAGAAGTCTTTTTTTTTTATTATTTAACCTTTATTTAACCAGGAAAATCCCATTGAGATTACTAATCTCTTTTTCAAGGGAGTCCTGGCCGAGACAGCGGCACAGATCACAACGATTCCGTACATTACAGACAATTTCATAACAATTTCATAAAACTGTTTAAAACATTTACAGACCATAGATTTCATTTCCAAACCTTTGAGCAAGAGTTTAAACTGGCCAGTTGCAACCACTTCCTTTAATTTCCAGAACTTTTGTAAATTGTTCCATGTTGTGGGGGCAGAATAGTGAAATGCCACCTTACCAACTTCTGTGCGGACACTTGGTGCAGACAGTAGCAGTAAGTCTTGTGAGCGTAAAGAATACAGTCTATCCGCTTGGGTGGGATTCCCGTCACACATAAGGAAGACTGGAGATCCAGAGTTCTCCCAGAGAACAATTTGAATTCACTCAGCGAGGTACTCTGCCAATGAGTGATGAGGCCCATTACCTGTGGCCTTGGAGCCGAGCTGCACCAATCCCATCAGTGTATCTGATCCAGGCGGGCCCGAGGTGAGCTGCACCAATCACATTGATGTATCTGATATAGTTTATATACAGTTTTTCTTTAGAAATAAACAACGGACAAATAGAGACTTTGAACGCATCAGATGGAAAGTTATTCTCTGTCAAAGTGTCGATGGAGTGCTAATGGCAGGTGAGTGCTTTGTAGCATTAAAATGGCGCCATAGGAGCTACGCTTGGTGGACACCTCCTGCCCCCCCCCCCCCCCCCCCCCCCCCCAATGTGAGGAGAGGGCAGATTTGAGTCACACATGCTCAGATTTAAACGGTTTACAGCATAACTGTCATACTGAAATTTGTGAAATACATGAAACAATAAACCTCTCTCATTACAAACAATAACAGAAGATGGAAATCATTTCAGAAACATAGTTATCCATGACTGTTTGGTTGCTAACACCATTCAACTGACAGCCTTTGTTGTGTTTGATGCTAACTTGTAGCTAAGCTAGCAGTGAACCAACTTGGTTAAGTAGGTCCATTTCTACTGGGTTGACATTCCAGAAGTCTCTCGTTAGCATCTCGAAGGCTTCTTGTCGCCTACAAGAAAACATCGGGCAGTAACGCCCTTAATCTTTCAGACTTGGGTCTGGAGTTCCAGGCTAGTGTGTAGGCCCTCCAACAGGGGAAAAAAGAGAAAAGGTGCTTAGAGGAAGAGGTTATGAACACAGTCAGGGGTTAAAGATTTAGCATCAGTTCATTAAAATGTTTTAAAAGTGGTTCTTGATTTAGAAAATGGAAATAATTGCAAGAATCAGCTAAATTTAATCCACTGAAATGGATGTATATTTGGTCATATTTCATTTCCCGCTCTAACTTATTAAACAATAGAGAGTAGAAATTATGTTGAGAAAGGATGACCTGCTTTCAAACTGTGACCCAGAATGTTAATCTATCACCGCGCCTCCTCTCCTGTAACAGAATGATTGTTTTAATATCATATCAGGCATCAGACGTTAACAGAAGAGAGACATGCATGTGTTCATCACTAAAACATAACACATAGTTGTCTTTCATCAATTGCTTGATATAATTACAACAAACAAAATGGAAATGGTTAATAATTAATTGGTATTTTGTTCTATTTTGGACATTGAACAGGAGCCATGCAGAGAAGAAAACACGCATTTTGATGTACAGCGGAGGATTATCAGCAAGCGAGCTGTAGGAGCAGCTGATTGGTGCTGGCCGTTGGTTCATGCAGATGTCCCACTCTGGGCCACTGTCCAAACAGACCGAGACCTTCGCAGCTCCATAGACATCCGACTCATTTTCACAGTGATCCTCAGTATCTGTGGTGCTTGTACTGGGGCTGAGTAATTGGATCATTCTTTGCTTCACCCTGATGTAGCTGAAATCCCTCCCCTTTATCAGGGCACAACCAGTTAGGTATCAAATTCATGACTCCAGACAGATTAAAGTTCACAAATGGGTTCATTCCAAAACCAGGTAACAGTGTCCAAATCCAAATCCAAGGGCGAGGCCCAAAAAACAGACATTAGTCAGGAAAGGCAGAGGTACTGAATCGCTTAGGCTAAAGGCCGAGTGAAAAAAGTCCCTAGAAAAGACAAGATGAATGCTGGAACCTTCACACTAGGGTTCAGCACATTAGGATGCATTAGGATATAAGGAATTCAGCATTGGATTAGTTCAATTCATACGTTTGGAAAGGAAATCCTTTCTCTAAACAATAGGTGGCCACATTGCAAGCTTTTGTGATACTGACCCACATGTGGGCCAGATGTGATTTAACAGGCTAGAAGGAGCTGGCAGGGAACTCAGCTGGCAACAAACTTGCTGAATCTACATCAAAGCCAGGCAAGATGTGTGCACACAGTACATGTCTCATAGTCATTGCAAAAGTGATGAGCCCAGGGGTGATCTGACCAGCATGCAATCAGCTCATTTTACCACAGACAGCACAAATGTTTTATAGAGCATCTAGAACCCGTGTGTAGACCCCACCCGCAGACTTCAGTAAGGTATTCTGTCAATCCATCCACAATCCTTTGCTGTTTTCTCAGTAAACATCTTCCATTATCATAAATTTAAGAATTCACTCTAAAAAAAAACTGTGACCAATCACAGTTGATAACAAAATCACAAAAGTAAAAAAGAAAAGTCAATTGCATAGGAAATAAAATAATAAAATATGTTTGATAAATTCATATTGTTTCAACAACTACCATGGCCGACTGCTGCAACCAGTGGGTGGATGTGCATTAAGAAGGGGCTCCACCGATGTATATTAACTGGTGGCTCACTGACCCAGGTCTACGTAAAATACTGGGGTTAATGCAGTTTTTACCTAAGAGCAGTGAAGTAACCATTGACCTTCATTAATGCTAAAACCTGTGCTGAGCCAACAAATAAACATATCCGTGACAATACTCCAAATATCATTATCTGTGTGGACAGACGGTTCAGAACTGAAGGTCACCTGAATCAGACAATTTTATCAGATGATGACACATTCAACCTGCTGCAACAGAGCCAACCTTGACCAGGAGCTGCATGCTCAGCGAAAACAGATTTCCTTCAGAATGCAGTGTAATCATATTAAAGCAATGCCTGGCCAGGAGGAGCCAAGGTTTCACTCTATAACAGGTACTCTGGTGGTGGAAGGGACCACAGAGGTGGCAGGGAAGGTCAGGGGCCTCAACGGACCAGACCTGTGCTACTAGTTAGATCTGGTGGGGCTTTCCTCTACGCACAGTCTCGGTTCTGGAACCGTACTCCTTGATAGGGGTTGGACTCTGTCCTACTCCGGAGTTGCCCAGGGTGTGAGGCGCCGGGCAGGTGGGGGGATACTCACAAGCCCCCGGCTGAGCGCCGCTGCGTCGGAGTTTACCCCGTGCTAGTCATGGATTGTCTATGACAAACATCATGTTCAAACATAGGGATGCTCATAAGTGTACTTGGTACCAGAGCACCCTAGGCCAAAGGTCAACGATCGATTTTATAATCGTTTTATCTGATCTGATCAGCAGGAAACCGATGGAGTGCTTTCTTCAGGTAGGGAATGAGTCCTTGGGGTTAGGGAGGTGTTCCAGGCACGTCCAGCTGGGAGGAGGCCCCGAGGAAAACCCAGGACTAGGTGGAGGGATTGTATCTCCAATCTGCCCTGGGAACACCTCGGGACCCCCCAGGCGAAGTTGGTTAACGTGGCTCGGGAAAGGGAAGTGTGGGGTCCTATGCTGGAGCTGCTGCCCCCGCGACCCGATACCGGATAAGCGGACGAGGATGGATGGATGGAGGGATGGATGGTTGGAGGGATGGAGGGATGGATGGATGGAGGGATGGAGTATCATTGTGTTGTCAAATGGATGTTTGTTTCCCGTATTGTAAGTCTGGAGCTATGAGCGAGGAGCGAGGAGGCTTGCCAGAGGAGCTATGAGCGAGGATGCGCAGGTGAATCCATTGAAGTTTTTTTTTTGGGGGGAAACGTGACGTAAAAAAGGGGCATGAAATATAGAAACCCTGGTAGCTGTGCAACACAACCCATTTAATTGACGTAGCTTTGAAATGACAACGTGTCCAAATGTTCCACCAAAACAAGTTCCCTCCAGACACTATTTTTCACTACCTTGTGGGCTTGATTGATTGATTATTTGATTGATTGATTTTTATTTTGGGTATAAAAACAGGCATACAACATCCTTGGATGCTTAGCAGACCCAGAGGTTCCCACATGAAGGCTTAGCCAAGGAAACTATAAAAGCTGTTGGTGACAGCATGCTGTTTCTGCATCGCTGCAACACTTTGACTTTGACTCTACATCTATTTAAGTCAATGGGGCGGGCATGGCAAGTCCCACTATTGCCCATCATACATGTGTTGTTTCACCTTTGACTCAATATGCTTCCACAAAAAAAAAATATAAACCCATTGCACTTCAACACCTCCTACGAGGCGCCAGCACTGCAACAGGAGACTGGCTGTAATGGAATATAGCAACACTTTCTTTTTTTTTGATTCTAGATCAAAGCCTACACAACTGGACATGTTCCAGCATGAATGTGATGCGGAATTGGGGGGGGGGGAAGATTGGCAACCAAGATTAAAGGTTACCCTGACATTACAGCATGTAGCTTAATGAAGCAGGATGTAGAATAACGCCTGGTGTTGACTCCTGCGCAGTATGCCCATGTTAGCGGCGACACGTGTGTCGGGTGGAATCTAGCATCTTCCCAGCCTAGGCGCCGTAAATGCTGACGCACATAGCATAGAACAATAATGTGATCTTCATACATTTTGACAAAATAAAGATAGTACCAGCCATGTGTTCTTTGTTTCAGTACAAAATGTGCCACCCTATCCATTATGTAAATTATTTCATTTTAGTGATGAAATAAAATACACTTGACCATTCAACCTGACCTAAATTATACGGGCTGTTGGCGGTGATGAGCATCATATGTAAAACCTTTTAATAACCACTTGCTATTTTGTACAATAGGTGAACCTGAACCAGCCTGCACTTAAGCTCCCATCTGTAATTCTTCACATATCACATATCACATATCAGCACAATAGCAGAAAGATAATTGGCATGCTTCCCAGTCAACAGGTCTACATGCACATGGAGATTGTTTCTGGTGTGCTATGAATAGCGTTGCGTTTCGCAGCAGGTGTCCACAGGCACAAAGAGTTCAAGTGGTCATGGAGAGGTTTGGTGTTGTGGTACCAATCAAACTGAACATGAAGCCTGGGAAGGAAGCACAGACTTCAGAAGTTCAGAAATGAATTCATTATGATGATGAATCTGCACAGACACCACTGCCACATCCAAGAGAAATACAATCTTGGAAAAACATTGCTATTCAGTATCACCACATTATCTTATTCAAAACGTGGAGATTAATATATTCTGAAAGTACTTTAAATTCAGTGGAAAGTAAACATTTCTGCATTACCATATCCCACCCTAGGCCAATCAGAAATGAGATGCATTGTCTCTTTGAGTTGAATAAACATTGGACTGGAGTGGAACTGTTACTTCCCATATTTTTAACTTACATACAATATGCAATTGGTCTCCTGCCACACTGAACAGACAGCTGCAGAGATGTGGGGCAGGCGAGAGAGAGGGAGGGAGGGAGGGAGGGAGAGAATTACATTTCCCATGTACAGGTCCCATATATGAAGACTTAAGAACCAAATATTTCCAAAAATCTGAAAGACATATACCAGGTTTCACTGCCTACACTGAGGACAAACAGCTTCCTTTTTTATGAGGGGAAGATAAAATCACAGTTACATAAATAGAGAAATGTACATATTATTAGGGTCCAAGCCTGGGGGGGGGCTGGGAACTCTACTGTTTTGCTACGGGTTTTCCTTCTTCTTCTTCTTCTTCTTCATTATCCTTCTTCTTTGCGTAAAACTGCCGCTGCAGCCTAAACCGTACATGGTGGGGGTGTGCCATTTTCAGTTGATCTGCATGAAACTTATGACATATCATCTCCAGACCGACCTGACAAAATGTTGTTAAAAGATTTTTTTATAGAATAAAAATTGTGCATGTTACACACAAACACAGTTTTGAAAACACCAACTTTGCCATATCTCAGTCAAAATAAATGCTGTCGAAGCCAAACTTTAGATAATTCCTCGGTGTGACCCTCTGAGACTCTGAAACTAATTTCACGGAAGGTGGCCACTAGGGGGCGCTACAAATACAAAAAGTTTATATCTTATGAACCGCTCATCCGATTTTTACAAAATTTGGTGGGTACCATCTAGGCCCACCTCTGAGCCCCCCCTCGGCTGATGTGGGATTAACCTCTTACACTAAAGGGAATTACTTGAAATTAACAGTGTAAATGAACAATGGGGAGATCACTTGATTTACCAAATATTACACATGTGGACCACTAGGTGGCGCTGCAATGACGTCAACAGGTTTTTGCCTATAACTCCCACAATATACATCACACATTAAAAATCTTCACATCCACGTGTTCACTGAATCAAGCCAAGCCACGCTCATTTCTGCTCAAAGTTCTTTTTGTAATATTGCGCTAAATGCAAAACTTACTTTTTTGAGCTCGTCCTAGGCCGCGTGCCAGATCTGCACGAAGCCTGGCATGTAACATCTCCAGATGGCCGCGACCAAATTCACCGAATTTCGCTGCGTTAACGTAACTGCATATGACGACCAAACAAATTTTCTGTAGCAAGCTACCAAACACATATCATATAATATCTCGGCAAAATTAAAGGATATCAACAAAGAACTTGGACAGATTGGCCATCAGGGGGCGCTAGAACAAACGTTTATTGGTTTTGTTGAAAAACTCAATGCTCTTAAATGGGAAATTTTCAATTGGAATATCTGTGCCACAGTAAATGTTATCAACACCAAACCTTCACAGATGGTTTGGCATGCCGCCCGGAGGCTCTGTACCAAATCTGGTAAAGATTGGCCCTTAGGGGGCGCTATAATCAAGGTAGACAATTTTGGGCCATTTCATCACTTCTGAGGTTATAAGTGTTGTACGTGATGTCAAACGGCTATTCTGATTCATAACTTTGTAACTTAATAATATAACTAGTAGAAACATGCTGTCTTTTGGAGCTAAAAGCTAACGGTGTCCCCGTTCTGCTGATGTCTTTGTTGTCTTCCTGTCCCTTACAGAAGGTTTTGTATCCAGCCTAGAAGCCCGGAGTTTTTCGGGGTCATTGTGCAATTAATCCGTACAGTTACATGCCCCTCTTCATATTTCTTGACATTCCCCCCCCCCCGTTTTCCTCTGGGTTCCACTATCCTGCTCTCCCCGGGTCACCGGGGCCAACTTGCACGGGGAGGCCTGGACCCCGTTGTAACTGTTTGCACTTCGAGTCATTTTTATTTTTCTATTCTTTTATTTATTTGTATTATGTTTTTACATATATTATATATTATTACAACGTACCTTTTGAGGGACATGCACATAATTTGTTTAGTATCTATAATTATATCATAATTATCCTGTTTACCAGAATTTAGTCCTTGTTGTTGTAATTGAAATGAAATTTAAAATTGAAATTGAGAGAAAGAGAGAGAGGAGAGAGAGAGAGAGAGAGAGAGAGAGAGAGAGAGAGAGAGAGAGAGAGAGAGAGAGAGAGAGAGAGAGGTGGGGCTGTGAATGAGTGCCAAAGCTCGTCTGCTGTCCTCTCTCTCACTCAGACAGGCCGAGTCGTCCCAGGTTCCCCCAGACAGGAAACTCAAACCTGAGCTGGATGTTTCATGCCCAGAGAGGGGGGGGGGGGGGCACTGGGCCAACACTCAATACTGTCAAGTCAGCCATGACCTGACAAAAAAGATTCAATTATCAGCCAGTTGAGGGGGGGGGATGATGGATTTAAAGCAACACTAGAGAACTTTTCCCCCTTTGGTCCCCTACAGGTTGGAAGAGGAATTATCCCATAACGTCTCATTGGAACTACAGATCAAACTAGCACAGTTAGTAGTAGTAGTAGTAGTAGTAGTAGTAGTAGTAGTAGTAGTAGTTGGTATAGTGCGGTTATAACTGGTAGAGAGCCGCGAAGCGAATGCAGAAGTGCCCTGCAACAAGTTCATGAACCACTGAAACGATTTTGGAATTTTTTAAGGTACAGAACGTTCTCTAGTGTGGCTTTCAATAATAATGATTTCTGGATTTTCAGTGGACAAAAGTTTTTATTATTGTAATATCAGATAAATCTCAGCCTAAGTGCAATTATTTTGAGCTTCTGAGAACGCTATGTGCCTCCATGACTAATCCCTGACTTCCGCTTTCAGCTGTCTGAAACAGCAAGTGAGAGGAGGAAAGAGAAGGGAAGTAATGGCACGCATCTAAAAACAGGTCGACAAGGTACTCTGCTCATTTAGCCTTTGTTAAGCAACATTTTCCAATTAAGACAAAAACATGGGCAGCACCCGAAACAATTTCTCAGTCATTATAAGGTACACATTGTCATGGATACACATAGCTTAGCCTCTACAATGATTGACAGGTCGGCGTGTAGCTACGCCCTGAAGCATGCCCTCTTTATCGTCAATACATTTACAAAATGAGCATCTTGCTGTATTGAAGAAGGGATGCACAGATATAACGAGACTAATGCTGTGTCTTCATTCAGATACTTCTAAGAGTACACTTACATGTGTACACTATGGACAGGGCAGTGTGGTCTCAAATCCCACTGCTTGGACTCTTCTTTTTAATGGTAAATTGCAGCAGACTTTATGAGTCACTCCATGGCAGAAACACACATCTGGACACAGCTGGTTGAACCTTTGTTGTAATAATCAAGGTGAAATCTGCTCCTGATCACTACCCTCACTTCTCCCCATACACCATCTCTGGATGTGTGACTTGTACTGGGAGTTATTTTGTCCGATACCTTTTATGGTAGAGAGACCCTCAGCGTGGGTCCGCCACTGATTACGAGCCAGATCGCACAATAAACAGGTGATGTTCAACGATGTCCAGTACAAGGATTCATCAGTTTAACAGACCGGAGGACAGTCCCAGGCATCAGAATCTCTGCTGATTGTGCTCATCTTGCTGTCACATTAGAGATGATGATGATGATGATGATGATGCCACTAAGGTCACTGTGACAGTCTTCTTTATTCACACCTTAGTACAAGTTGTACTAACTTAGTACAGGTTGCACTAAGGTGTGGGATATCTCCACTGTGTGGCAGGTACCTGGTTGCAGCCCTGACGGAGCCTCTCAGATGAGACCATGCTTTGACTCCGATGATTTTGATTGTTTTTATACTTACAGTATATGTACAGTATGGCGCAGTTGGAGTCAAATTCCAAAATCCAGAATACTACTTCGACACCAGTGGGTTGTATCTACTGATACATGAAAAGGAAGTGTAGGGACTGGAGGGCTGACTCTATTCACTGTGACATGTCTGATAAATGATACAGACATAACTCCATCCCACGACCATAACTGCATATTTAGATAACAGGCTTTTTCATAAGATTAATAATGCTGGTACTGTATGCTCTAATTTTGACAAACAGAGAACACTATTGCAGATATCTGCAACATGGCAGGTGGCTGAATGCTTGTTAGGAGTACCCTCTAGTGGCAAATAAAGTTCTACAGGGAGATATTTTACATTCAAGTAGTCACACTACAGACTGACGGTATTTGAACCTGATATCAGACCAAATTGATTGACAGATTTTAGACCACAACTAAAAATAATTGAGATAAATTGTTTATGATAAACATGAAGGTTTGTTTACATCTGCAATGTTTCCAAAGATCCAAATGTTGTATCGTTCTATCTACTTGATTTTCTTTTTTCATACTTAAGTGATAATGTCATTTTAGGCCTACAATAAGCTTTTAAAAGGGTTTTCCTCCTCCCCATGCCTGCTAAGATTACCCATGAGCATTCCAAGGTAAAAAGACAGTCTCCCTGTGTGAAAGATGAGTTTGACCTGAGTCCTTTACATCTCCATCATGTTCTTGCCCTTTATTATTAGGGATCTAACTCAAAGCACTTTAATCCACATGACATCATTTCTTAGATCCTTTTAAGAGAACATGAATGTGTATCGGGGAAAACCCTACAGTTAGTTGGATGGTATTCTGCTGCAGAGGAAGTTTCTTTCCTCACTGCAGCTCATGATCTTCCACTGTGTGCTGTGGGGAACCAGGGCGCCGCAGTGCTGCTGCTCGGCCGGGCACTGTGGAAGGTCAGCGCTCAGCGGCGTCTGTGGGCACATCCACAGCCACTCCCCAGCCAGGAAACGCAGTCCAACCCACACCTACAGGAAAATACACGGCGGGATTAGTGACCCGCAATCACTGCTGCTGACGCACCCCCACCAGTGAACCACACCACACATTTCCCATTTTAAAAGAAACCTAATATGCTTTATGTTCTTCATATATATACATAATGTTGGAAGCTCATTAGAAATGTGGCCAAAGCATCAAATGAGGTAAATGCAAGCGGTCGTGTAGTTTGTTCTTTATCAGGGATTTTTGACGGTAGAACGTGCTAACTACATGTAGCTACATGCTAACACACGTTAAAGCTTGGTTGCTGATGATAATTTCTCTCTATTTAATGCTGCCTTTTTTAAATCACGTAAATCTTCATATTACGTAAGCCCTTATCAAAACCACAACATCACTTTTACATTTACATTTGTGAAGAGATGAAAGAAATGGACATAGTGTGTTCATTAGTGACAGAGGTGGCGGTAGCTGGATTTGGTTTCCTCTGGACAGAGCTAGCCTTTTCCAGTCTTTCTGCTAAGCTAAGCTGCTCTCAGCAGCGTTTTTCTTTATAGCGTATTTTTCAAAATGCCGATCTCCTTTAATATGACCACCCTGACCACACACATGTAAACCGACTGTTTTTACATAGCACTGTTCTAGTCTAACTACACACATTCATACACTGTGGCCGAGGCTGCTGTACAAGGTGCCACCTGCTCATCAGATACACACTCACACACATTCACACTCCGATGGAGCAGCATCAGGGGCAACTCAGGGTTCAGCGTCTTGCCCAAGGACACTTCGACATGGGACCACAGGGCCACGGATCGAACCGCCTTCCAATTGGCAGGCGACCGCTCTACCATTGAGTCACATCCACCCAGTAGCACACACACACACACACACAAACTTTACAGAAAAACATCAAACCTCATCAGTAGTTGCCTCCAGTCTTATCGTCTCCGTGTCCAGCAGCCCTTGGTTGGGTTCTGGCAGGATGGCGAGATGGTACGGGCGTGGGCCACCTCCCTCAGCCTCCAGCTGTCTGCACTGCACCAAGGCTTGCTTCCACGTCTTCTTCTCCCGGACCAGGATCAGGTCTTCATCACACAAGAAGGGCTTAGTGGCATCGCAATTTTCAGTTTTCCATTTTGGTGACGACGTAGTCTTTAAAACACAGCGATGATTCTTGTCTGGTTCGGCTACAGGAAGAAGGGAAGAGAGAGTGAAATAACTGTTACATGGACATCCCAGGATTCTCTTCAGTGCTAAGAATAATTCAAGTGAAAAAAGTCAAAACCCCAACAGTCTTTACACTATTCAGCTTACAGAAATATGTACAGTATAAGGTTGCTTTGAGAGCTGTGACCTCTGACCCCTCCTAACTATTTCTGGTTTGCTGATGTTCTTACAATGTTCAATTAGCGTAAGTTATATCAGTGGAATAATTTCATTAGTTTGTGGACTTTCACAATAATGGGCTATACCATCCTTGCATGCTCAAAAATATTCTTATTAAAACATTTTTCAATAATAATTTTCACACAATCATGTTCAAGTAAATTGCATCATTTTATGCATTTGAGCCATTCCCACTGCTTTTTCATAATAAGCTAAATGAGCTATGGCTATGCCAATACATTATTAATACTATCTTAAAACCTTTCATACAATTCCCATCACGTGGTGCAGCCTCGTCCTGGGCTAACCCTGGAATGAGATCTGCATTAACAAGACGGGTGCTAGTGCCTAGGCTGCACCTAGCAATATGAACATAGGCATGCTTACACAATGACAACGTTAATATTTACCAGGAACAATGTTCACCATCTTAGTTATGTGTGTTGGCTTTTGTTAATTAGATCTAAACACAAAATGCAGCTGACGCTGATGGGAATGTTTAATTTTTAAAGGTGTTTGTTTTACAGATAGAAGAGCTTACTATATACACTATGATATACTATAAATACAAAAGTAGACCTGCTGATTAGCCTTGATGATGTGCTTATTAAGGGATTACAAAAGTTATTACAATTCCTCCACTAGGAAACATGAATGTCAATCCAGTTAGTTATTGAGATAATTCACTCAAAAGCACAAATGTTAACTTCATAATGGAGCTAAAGGAAAAGCCAGGGGATCACCAAAATCACCAGGCAACCATGAAGGCCTGTACTAATATTGTACTCATTTATCTGATACATGTTAAGATAGTTAAATAGATAAATGAAAACTCTGACCTAGAAGCACAATAAGAAGAGTCAGGGGATCACCCAACTCTCTGTTACCATGGATATCTGTACCTTATTCTATGGCAATGCTTCAGTTATTTGTCAAAGGGATTCATCCTCTGGGGAACATAAATGTTTCAAATTATATTTTTATAACTAAATATACACACCTTTTCCTATGCTGCAAGCATGGCTAGTCCTACATTCAATTGTCATTGTGTGAGGAGTGGATGTAGCAAAGGTTAAAAGTGTTATTTCATTATTGTCTAGTATGCATAGACCATAACGTTGAAAAGACGTTGGACAACAACCCAAAACCTTTATTTCAATCAGCCTCTATAATGATTGACAGGTCGGCATGTAGCCACGCCCTAAAGCATCCCTTGCTTTATCTATTCGTTTGTATCCATTTTAAAATAAATGGGACTATATTTACAAAAATGAACATCATGCTTTGAAGAATTGAAACTAGTGATTGAGATCATAAACTCATTATGAAAATGTTTACTGTGGTAATAAATTAAAATGTTAAATTTGAATAAATCATATAATATAATGATCTTAATAAATCAAGTGGAAAGTCCTTTTCTCAGACATCAACATAATTATGGGATATCTTTTTGCGACCAGTGGAGTCGCTGCTATAAATGAGAGAGAGTGCAGGTTCCAGCCACTTCCACACTGGCTTCACTCTTCAGACCCAGAAGCTTTCCATCCAGTATTTTACAGTCTATGTCATTTAATCACATTTTAAACTCTTAAATTGTGGAATACATTAAAAGCAGCAATTGTACACAGAAGCTGGACATGAGAACATGACTCGGTCAGTATACTCATTTTCTTACAAGAATCCCAGTTGAGGAATGTGGTGTACTCTTCTCCTCTGGACCATTTCCACCCACACTCCGACGTATTGCAGTGCAAACCGATCCAGCCTTCGTACGGGGCGAGCATGTCAGCCTCCTGCTGGTTTCTGATGGTGATCAAGTCACTGTGGTGCCACCTGCAGTAGTTCTGGGCAACAGCCCAGGTGTACGGGCTGGGGATGGGGACAACCTTTGAGATGCTCAGGCCTGTGGAGGCAGCACACGGAGGAGTGGAGAGGACGAAAAAGATGAGGGGGATGAAGAGAAGCCTTGGCATGTTTCTCTCCATGTTGTCTTCAGAAATGCTTCAAAGTAGAGAAATATGTTATAACACAATGCAATAATAACAACAAGTCTGCTACCTTCATTACAAAACACAATGTATTCATCATCCATCCATCCATGAGATCCACTGAGAGAGATATTCATTAAAAGTAAGGCAAATTTCACTGGAATTTAAAGGGGCATTTCAAAACACATACATGCTATTTATAGTCTAAAATTATTAGTACCCAAATCCCAAAAACTATAGCGCTAGAACTCACATTTCTGATCTACAGTCTGGACGTGCTAAATATATTATGAATCGGGACAAATGTTCTAAAGGGCACTGAGAGCTCCAGGGGAATATTCTAAGTATAAGGGTACACTTTCCTTTTAGAACTGAGAACACTACAAAAAACAAGCACATTTGGGTATAAAAAAGAAAACAAGAGTCATAATTTTAGTGTCTATGGAGCTGCTCCAGACCTTACATGATGACGTCACAGTGTCATAACCTGGCTCAAAGGTAAACGTGATATTAGTTTATGAGTAATGTGTGTAGTGTATGGATGTGTGTGTCGGTGTAGCAAAAGATCACTCAACCCAACGTCCAAACAGACCAAGCAACCTCGAGGAGGGATAGAGGACGAGAGACTGTCCAGCCACTCCTATCTATGGACATGTGAGCAATCCGTTGATCCTGGTGTCAATCATCAGTCCTTATTAGCCAATCCCTGGATCCCAGCACCCAAAGGGACTTGATAGGTGTTGAGGCCTAGGAGCCGTCACACAAGTTTAAGACTTGCTTCTCTATTGTCTGGCTTTGAGAGAGAGTAGCTCATGTTCACAGATATTGATTTAATTTTCCAAGACTATGGAATTAACGTATCTGAATTCCTAATTTAGGTGATGGAATTCTATTAATATGAGAATAGCACTATGACGGAGCAGCAGCATCAGGTGTCATGTCAGACAAAGGCAGTAGCTCACTATCTTAGGATAAGCAATAACTGAGGATTGTATTTGTATTTATTATAAGGATCCCCATTAGCTGACCCCTAGACCACCAGCCAGTCTTCCTGGGTCCACAACGTTTAATCAGACAATATTAAAATATTTCATGACATATGCAGAAAAGAAATACAGCAATATCTGCTTACAGAACAACAAAAAACACTCAAAAAATGAATTAAATAAAAACAATAACAAACCAAGCAAATAGAGAAATATCTTGAAAACAAAGTGATATATGACAGTATACTATATACTCATATACATGGCTAACATCAAGAAGGAAATCAAATATTTTAACCACACAATAAGAAACCTCATGATAAATAATTTAAGTAAAGCTAATATTTGACTTTCTTTTTAAAATGTACCTTTCCTGGGATGTTACTTGCAATATTAGTCCAGAAAGAATTTGCTCTGTAAATGAAATATTTTTTATTGGATTTTGGTAAAGGTGCAATAATCTGCCCTGTACTGGCTCCTCTTATTAAAAAGATAAGTACGTAAATAAATGATGGTGTCTGAGTTTGAATAACAGCGTGCAAAAAAAAAAACATTGGCTAATAGTTTTTTTTCAACATTTAAGACGTTCATGCATTTTAACACTGGAACTAGAATTTGAACATCAGAATAAATCTAACGGTCTAACAGTCTAATGTCTAATATTCTGCTTTGTTTTGTGCTAGGATGAACTCTCTCTCTCTCACTACATTTAGTCATAAACTTTCTTTATTCTTTATTTGCACAAGCAAAAATGAAAAGCTCATACGATACACAAGCAACAACCAAGCCTGTTTCTATGGTAACACTCACCATAAATGACGATACCAACAAAGGGAGCTCAGCATGGTGGAAATGAGTTGAAAAGAGAAGCTCCTCACTCAAAGACAGAGCTGATACAGGGCTATGTGGTCCGTCCCCCCCCCCCCCCCATACATATCCGAGCTCTGACCAATCAGAGCAGTGTGTAGAAACACCTTGTCCAAAGGATCCAAGTCGTCCACCAAACACACAACAGAACTCTTAAACCTTGTTTTTCCTCACAGTTAAATGTCTTAAGCGGGGTGAAGCAGAGCGAGACCAGGACGCCTCGTTATGATCTTAGTTCTCCTCAACAGACAAACATAAGCATCTCATTTCAATATTCCCTTTTTACATATTTCCTGCCTGGAGATTTGAATATTATTTTGCAAACAGTACAACCCCACACTGAAATTTGTTTGAATTATTTTGGTTGAACTAATTCAGAATTTAGATATGTGATTGCACACTACCAAGATTTGGAAACATTTTAGCTGTATTTTGCAAATGGTTGCAAAAACCGGACCTGAAGTTAAAGTAATGTTTATGTTCCTGTTATTGTGACAGAGATTTATTAATGCAACAGAGATTTATTAATGCAACAAAGATTTATCAAGCAGTCACCACTGGGGTTTGGACCAAGGATCTCCTGTTTACTAGACAGCTGCTTTAACCAACTAAGCCCCAGGGCTTTTTGTAATGAATTGATTTCAATTTGCAATAAAAACATGTTAGCTCTTTACATACAGTATAAGTACTTTGATGATTACAGACATACATTTAAAGATGTTAGAAGAAAAAAAGAAACTTACAGATAACGGGCTCACTGGTCAACTCTTGCACTGTAAAGATAGTTGAGAGGGCAACACCAGTTAACCCTGAGGACCCGCTGTGGGCAAAACCAGACATTAAAATGAACAGTTGACACCCCCGTGTAACTGCTTGGGTTGTGTTTTGCTGCAATAACGGGACGTGATGTTAAAACATGAAACACACAATCAGCTGGGATCTGGTGAGGCTGGGGAACATCACATCCAGCCCTCGGACTAATAGCACTGGCACCCCCCAGGGGTTGCTCAGCTGGCTCTCTGGTGCGGTCACAACAACTATGAACTTAACACGCTCAAAACTGTGGAGATGATTGTGGACTTCAGGAGGAGCCCCCCCACCCCCCCCCCCCCCCCCCCCCCTCACCACACTCAACAGCCCTGTGTCTGCTGTGGAATCCTTTTAGGTTTCTGGGATCCACTTCCAGAGTCAGGAAACCCATCTAACCCCCGACACAACCTGGTCCAGCTTCTCCCTCTGGTAGGCGCTACAGAGCACAGACAGTACGCCCAAAACCAAGGTTACATCACTCTGATGAACAGCTGACTCTGACCCACAGTGCCAGGTCCGACTCCCGTGCAACAGGCAGCACGGTGGCTCAGCGGTCAGCACTTCTGCCTCACAGCGAGCATGTTCTCCCCCTTGGTTGCGTGAGTTTCCTCTGGGTGCTCCAGTTTCTTCCAACCATGAAGACATGCATGCTGGGTAACTAGGACTACAGTTGAAAATTAGCCAAATGGCTAACACTGAAGCCTTTACAGATATGTTGATTAATGTCCATTGTCTTAATCAAATAAATAAATCTACAATAACCCAGCAACACTGTCTCTAATCAGTCCGTTTACTGGTTCCACTTATTTATTCATCATTCTCTATTTCAGAGCTGTTCGTATTGTACTATAATACTTATATAACATACTAGTTATTCCAGCACCCTTTGAACTATGCTCCATAATTAAAATAACTATCATAATTATAATTTACTCCTGCATACTTTGCACTCTTCATTGCACTATTGTCTCAACCTGTCAATATTGTTTCTGTTATAGTGTGTGCATAGTGTGTACATATATTGGTTGTTTTGTATGAGTAGGTACATTGTGAACAATACGATCCAAAGCAAAATTCCTCAGTGTGCTCATACCTGGCAAATAAAGCTGATTCTGATTTACTAGACAGGTACTCGGGGTGTGTTGGGAGGGGGAAGAGAGAGAGAAAGAGAGAGAGAGAGAGAGAGAGAGACCCCTGTAGCCTAAACGCCCTGCCCACATTCAAATGAAGGAGGTGTTTTTGGCCTTAATGCCTGATTCAGTTTAACTCCTAATGCTGAGCTTGCATGTTGAAGCCCAACAGCTGCAGGTTGGATCAGAACTGTAAGACAGGCATCAGTGGGATTAGAACCCAGCACATGGTTTAAAGACATGCTCATACTTTCCCTTTGACCAAACTGAAACAAAAAACCAGGTCAGCTTATTACTGCTTGCTATAATTTGTAACTGTAAATCTTTGGCCTTGAGCGCTTTGGCAAAAATACATTTACTTTGTCTAATAAAACTACAAAAATTACACAAATTAATTTTGTTTTACACAGCACTAGCGCTTTATTTAAGCATTTCATTTGGAAGACACATATAAACTGAAGATGGTTGGAAAAGGCAACAGCTACAAAGTAGTTGCTATTCATAGAAAGAGCTTCTATTTGCTCATCAACTGTCCAATGTAAGTCCGGCCCATGCCAGGGCACACTGATGGCCATCGTGCACGTGCTCCCACTCCACTCTCCCTCAGCTCTTCGGCACATGTAGCTAAACTCTTGGCTAAAAACAGACGTTCTGCTCTCCCAGTGAAGCCACAGAAGGTCTGGCCTGGATGCACCGCAGCAGGTCAGACGGGTCTTCATAGGTTTTAGGAGGTAATGGAGACCATATTGTTAGGACTCAGGATCTCAATCCAGTAGCCATCAGGGTCCTGAATGAAGGCCAAGCCTTTCATTTTACCTGAGAGGATAATAAGAGAAGGGCAAAAAGGAGTTGTTAATATTGTATGAATGAACGTGAAAAAGACTTCCGATATCCATAAATGTGCTTTAATCATGCAGTAATGACACGGTGGTACACGGAGGAGAATCTTTTTAAATGGAGATGAAGGTGCTGAGCAGGTGCTTTCTGTTGTTGTAGGAAAATACATATTTATCTTCTGTCACTTACACTGAAGGCGCAACACACACACACACACACCACACACACACACACAACACACACACACAACACACACACACACACACACACACACACACACACACACACACACACACACACACACACACACACACACACACACACACACACACACTATAGTGTGGAGATCAACACAGACAAAGTAGATTTATTATTAATATTACATTACCTGTGAGAAAGCCGATTTGTCACCTTCACCATAATATATTTGTGTGTTTACTCCCCTGTCCTAAGAGTTTGAATCAAGTAAATTTATTCTTAAATTAATGGTTTCAACCCACATTTAAATTTTTTTTTTCTTTCATTTGTGAGTGAATGAGCCAACTAAAAAAGGAGGTGGAGAAAGAAAGATTAAAAGTTGTGAAGAGAGGTACTAAAAGGTCTGCCAGGACACTTGGAATCTTACCATCATCTGGCTTCTTGACAAATGTGACTCCTTGCTCTTCAAACAGTTTGCAGGCTGCATAGACGTCTGGAACGGCGATGCCGATGTGTCCTGTCAAACGCGTCATAAAGGTGAGGACTGTTCACTATACAGCCACCCTACAGAGTGCTCTAGTGAGCCTTCAGGCAGTAACAGACAGGCACACAGGATAGCATTTAAAAAAGTGGCGCACAACAGTTAAAAGCACTTAAGATATTTGTAAAAACTGATAGCTAATTAAGGGTGTCACGATTAAATTAAGTCACAATCTTGAATTTCAAATTAAAAAATGGAATCGTTCTATGACAACAAAAGCCACAGTTTGCTAGCTGTGCTATGTGCGGGTACCATATTCTTCCACTAACGTGTCCTTATCCGAGTGGTTTATGCTCAACTGTTTGAACATTTAAACACTTAAACTACTTCCAGAGAAGACTATGGACATGGCGGTCTGCTGAATGTGATCTCCTGTGACAGGAGAGCCTCCTCCTGCATACATTTCACTTTCCTTTTCAAAAGTAATCCTACTGGTCTTTCCTGTCTGTATGTAGAACAGGAAGGCGGTCTTACCGAAGCCACGTGGATCAGAGTTCCCATTGTGATAAGACTGGCTCTCATCAGCCTCAGAGCCCCAGTTACTGAAGGACAGGAGGAATACAAAAGAATCGCAAGTAAGAGAAGAAATGAAAAGAGGAAAAAAAAAAAGAGGAAAAGAGAAAGGCACACATTGGAGAGCCTTACTGCGTCAGCTCAATGGTGGCTCTTCTGGAGAAGGTCCAGGCTGTCTTTTCCTTCACATCCGCAGGAATCTCCTTCTTGTCCTCGTAGCCCAAGAAGAAGAGAGAGAAACGCATGGCGGGGAAGTCAAACTTTTGCAGAAGCCTGGAGAGAAAACGCCCCGTTAGTCACCAAGTCCGGTTCTCAACAACCCCCAGGCACACACCCAGCCAAAAACAGCTCCGAACATGTTTAGGATTCATTGGGTCACTTTTTGGGAATAATTTGTTGCACATGGAAATAAAAATGAATTGAAGTGAAAACTAACACACTAGTACTCACGTCATGCCGAGGATTCTGGTGTAAAAATCCAAGGATTTAACCGGGTCTTTAACCCGCAGCATGGTCTGCTGCATCATGAAATCCTACAACACAGAAACACAGTGACGGAGCTTTAAGTACACACATTTTATATATGTACACAGTATATACATAAACACACACCACTAAGACACTATGTCTCAATCCCAAAGATAACAGGGCAGTAGATTTGCCCCTTTTTTGTTACATGTGAAAAACATTAAAGTGCAATTAAAAAAGGCCATGATGAAAACAGGCTAAAAAAGAATATACACATAAAAGAATAAAAGTTACAGTGTATGTACAGCATATCTAAACAAAAATCAACAATTACCATCAACAGTCACACCCTTTAGCAACTTAGCAAATCTTAACTAACAATTCTTTATTTATCATTTATTTTGTCTCAGATTGGACAGATAGTCTAGCTAGCTGTCTGGATTTACCCTGCAGAGATCTGAGGACCAGGTAACCATAGTCCTCAGATTGGACAGATAGTCTAGCTAGCTGTCTGGATTTACCCTGCAGAGATCTGAGGACCAGGTAACCATAGTCCTCAGATTGGACAGATAGTCTAGCTAGCTGTCTGGATTTACCCTGCAGAGATCTGAGGACCAGGTAACCATAGTCCTCAGATTGGACAGATAGTCTAGCTAGCTGTCTGGATTTACCCTGCAGAGATCTGAGGACCAGGTAACCATAGTCCTCAGATTGGACAGATAGTCTAGCTAGCTGTCTGGATTTACCCTGCAGAGATCTGAGGACCAGGTCACCATAGTCCTCAGATTGGACAGATAGTCTAGCTAGCTGTCTGGATTTACCCTGCAGAGACCTGAGGACCAGGTCACCATAGTCCTCAGATTGGACAGATAGTCTAGCTAGCTGTCTGGATTTACCCTGCAGAGATCTGAGGACCAGGTAACCATAGTCCTCAGATTGGACAGATAGTCTAGCTAGCTGTCTGGATTTACCCTGCAGAGACCTGAGGACCAGGTAACCATAGTCCTCAGATTGGACAGATAGTCTAGCTAGCTGTCTGGATTTACCCTGCAGAGATCTAGGACCTGATCTAGGATCTGAGGACCAGGTAACCATAGTCCTCAGAAATAAGCCACAGGATAGAGCCCCAACACAGAGAAAGAAGAAGGGGACGGGACCTTGGCGAGAAGACATGTTTACGGCACCGGAATTGGTACGTTGATGATATAGACTAAAATTTCTTTAAAATGCTGAGAGAACAGTAAGAAATGAGGAGCAACAATTTTACTAGCTCAAAGTGTGAATGTGGATGCGTTGCACCCCAGTGGGTCGGTGAGGAGCCCAGGACCAACCCCTGTAGGTTACTCAGAAACACAGTGAGGCCGTCCATCAGCCAATACAGAACCAACAGCAAATAATTAATGATATACAATACCAAAAGCTTGCATGTTAGCCAGCGTTAAAGGCTGGTGGCCTTGTTGTTGTTCCTGTTCTAATTCCCCTTCAGTACACATGTGCATAATAACTACAGACCCTGCTATCACAGGAAATAAAGTACACTGAATATACATAACATGATGAACACTACGGTACTGGGACACAGGTTTGGTTATTTATTGTTTGACTGTGGAATGGTTTTTATTTATTTATGATTATTTTGGTCTTGGTATTGTCCAAAAGGTTTGATTTGTTCCAGAAGGCCGAGCTGAACATGGACACTAGGTGGAAATTTAATTTATTATGAGTACCTAAGTTTTCAACTTGTTCCTAGCCCTTTTGAACATGAACAATATTAATTGAGTTGCTTATATGTAGCTGAGGATGTCGTCTGATTAGCTTTTTATTGCTTTTAGGTTCTATGTTGTGTTCTTTTTAACATTTTCAATAAATTGACCGTGTGTGTGTGTGTGTGTGTGTGTGTGTGTGTGTGTGTGTGTGTGTGTGTGTGTTTCTTTCTTCAGAGAAGCCATCTGTTGGCTGTCTGGATTCCAGAAGACTTCCAAATCTAAATTGCACCCGGGTCTGGGACTCACTCGGGACGAGGGATTTCAGCCAAACCACGCCTCGGTGCACCCGACCCATGACCGCCACATCTAAGCGAGCATCAGTCAATATTACCATACTGAAAAGATCAGGCCTACATGGATGAGTTACATCAAATTCCTAATTGTATACGCAAAAAACATGCCATGACAGTGATGAAGTCCTACGATTCATTCTGTAGGGTCCATTTCACCGCTTCCACCCATAAGCAAATGGGGATTTTTAACGATTGTTGCATGTAAATTGAAGACATCGTTGAGAGTCCTGCATGACCTCTCGCGCCCAGGCATGGCTCACACTCTTTGTATCCAGTGAGTCTGTTGTGAATAGGGCTGCACGATATGAGGAAAATATCTAACTGCGATTATATTTGACTCATATTTTGATTGCAATATGATTCCCGATATTGAAGGGAATTATCGTGTTTGTATCATTATTCTTATTTTCATTGACTAATATTAAATCTTAAAAAATGTTAATGATCATAGTGTGATCTGCAGGCCGGGATGTCTCTGCAGCACCACAGTACTTCATATTTTGCCTTTAACAAATACCCCCCCCCCCCCCACTTGCATTTACTGATGCAAGAAGAAATTATCTCATAAGTCGCAGCTTGCATGCTGCAAATCTGATAAAATTGTTTTTTACTCTGATAATAATATACATTTGTATTCTTTCAGTGTATGAAAACCAAACAAGTACTCTTTGTGTTTTCCAGTCCAGTATTACCTCTGTGGTTAGCAACTCTTCCCCATTCCTCAAACCAAATCCAACTGTCAACTTCCTACAGAGTAAAAAAGTACCAACACATCCAAACAGTGCTGCAGCGTAATCGGTTTCTCCAGTTAACTAGGTCCACGTGTTTCACATGTTCCAGTCCCCGAGCAGCTCCAGTCATTCCTCCAGGCAGAGCTGATGGGATGACAGAAGCAGTGCATCGAGCCATTTTATGGCGATATGATTCTGTGGGTAACTCAAAGCAAACAAGCAGCTAAAAAGTGGATCATGCTGCATGCATGAGAGGTTATACAGGAATACAGTACTATAGTCTCTTATTTCTCAGGTCAAATTCTAACAAATGTGGTCTGTGGTTGTGCTGAAGCTGCCAGAGCTCTCACTGCAAATGGAAACACGTTTTAGAAAAGACTGGGATGGAAGGGACGCCAGCCAGTGCAGATGTTTCAATATAATGCTACAAATTATTTAATTATGTTTTTTAACAAGAGCCTGTAAAGCAAGGGGCCTCTCCAGTGTCCTGTCGATTAGGGACATATTAATGCTGAGCTGTACCTGACTGCTAATATTTTCGGGTAACGTTATTATAAGCTGTCCTTATAATAAGCGATCCTACATGAAAGGATTTTTACCGTACGTATCCAATTCCTTATATCCAATTCCTTATATTTCTTTATTTCTTGTATTTCTACACTATTTATAATATTGTGCAACTACAACACAGAGTTTCCCTTCGGGGATCAATAAAGTATTTCTGATTCTGATTCTGATTCTGAAAGACTACATGCGGAACAGGTGGACGGACGTTGAATGGCTGGCAGTGAGTATGGTTATGAAACAATGTATATGATCTTCAACTTGTGGATACAAGATATCACTAGCACGTTATGCTTGCAACACAGCCCACATGAACCAACCCAGTACCGCCTGCTCTTTCCCTTCTGGTCTGGCCTCGCCTACATCCCAACGTTCCTGGGACTACGGGACGAACAGGGCTTCTTCTGCGCATGCCTTAATAAATTACGTCTGAGTTTTAACACAAAGTTTGGAGTTTCTTACTACGCAAGTAATTACGGCTGTAAGTTAACGTTAGCTAGCTTACAACACCCTGTGATAAAACCTCCTTTAGTTATTCAGCGTGTGGACGTCGATAAAACCCTGACCGCAAACCTGTCCGATAATGGACGTAGCAGGGGAACCTGTTTGGGAGTCGGGTCCTGGTTCTTGGCGGGGACTGGCTCACGTCTAGTTCAACTTCAAGAGGGACGGCGACCAGCTTACCTTAGTGACGGGGTCTCCATCTTTACAAGCGGACGCCGCTGCCTCGTCTGACAGACCTTTGTCGCTCATTTTGGCTAACCGACTACAAAGCTGGACCGCGGCTCAGCGGGGCGGGCTGACAGGAGAGTGGGACGGGACTCAGCCGGACTCATTTCAACAGAAACACTTTCCGGTACCGGCTTTCAAAATAAAAGTCACATTGACGACAACATTGCATTGGACTGCATTGGAATGTACTGATCACAGGACAGCACTGATGGGACATTGACACTTCTTAAGAAAGGGTTTTCCCCTTTATAATTAAAAGACTGATTTAATATTACATATAGAATGGCCAACAAAACAAAACCAAATAATAGCATATTTTAAAAAAGTATTTTGATAGGGATCTTTATAACACAAAACTGTTGCAGTTTCAGGAAGTGTATTCTACTCATGTGGTTAAAAGCCCCAACCCTAACTCTGATGATGGTCGTGCACTGTGATAAGCAGCTATATATATCCCTTTGTTTGTTCTTTTCTTTGCTTGGATGATATGCACTTGCACTCGTAGTTAAGTGCAAGTAGCATCACTTCGTTTTTTTAAATGAAGACCGGAAGTCTGTTGTCATCTGTTGGCCAGACAAGGCTCAGTACTATTCAACAATAGATTGTATATATATATTTAGATTTTAATATTAACGGTCTATGTATGGATCTAAGGATGCTTGCTGTAGAATCATAGACAGTCTATGTGTAGAATGCGTAATGTGACATTATCACTCCATATAGTTGCCAGTTTAATAGCTAAACCCACAAAAAGTATTCCAACACAATAACACTGTAATCACTCTTATGATCTCATTATGCTCAGTTCAGCTTAACACTGCATCCCAGCATCGTAGTTTGGTAATAGTAACCAATGGTAACTATTTTAATCCTCTACTACATGTACATAGTAGCCTTAATTCATTAAGTATAATACTCACTTATTTCATTTATTTCATTTCCTCTTACAGTGTCCTCCAACACAAATGTCCCCGGTTTACCATCTCCACTCATACTGTTCTAGGATCAAAAACACAGGCCACTTTGCCATGGAAATTGCTTTATTATGGACAAGTTGTAGAGTTCTTTAACGGGAGAATAGAGACAGAAGACTACATCACTGACTATAAACCATGAACAATTCCTCACAGCTTGAAGTCATTTGGCTTTGGGTAGTCTCAGAAGTTTATATTAAGCTTACATTAAGATCATGAGCCACACTCCGTAACCAGTCATACAGAAAGAAGGGCTGATAAAGCTGAGAGAATACTAACCCGGCTACAAGCCTGAGTACCTGCAGAGTTCCTGAGACAGTTTGGCTGCAAGAGATGGGACGGTTGGCGGGACAGACTACTTTTCTCCAGACAGCAGTAGATGGTATGCTTCTCAGGAATTTCTTTAACCAGTACTGTATGTCTTTAAGTTTTTCCAGATTTCAAAAAGTCTAAAACAAACTAAATCTGAAGGTTTGTCTTGATAGTGTTAAATAGGGAGTTATAAAAAATATCAATTTTGAAAAGATAAGAAACATTTAATATTTGCCTGGTGTCTCTTCCCATTCCGATACAAACCACTGCAGGACAGGTAGCGTTCTTCTGACGTGGGTTAGAGAGTAATCAGCCATGTAGGAGGGAAACGGCGCAGCAACCCTTTTTTGTCATAACGGAATTCTAAAAGTAAATTCTCTCACCTCCACTTTCTTCCAGATGCATTATAACAATGTTAAGATATGTTAAAAAAACAACAAACAAAATATTCCCATCCTAAATACCACAGTCCAGTCACCTCATATCCCCGTTAAACTACACACTAAAAAGAGATCAGGTATACAGAAGAGAGGAGACAGGAAAGCCCTTTCCACCACTATGTCCATGCTGGTGCTCCAGCAGAGCAGGGTTTAGTAGCTGCGTCCGAACAGGGTGTAGTACTGGGCCGGCTCCTGGCCGCTGACGCACATCTGACCAGGCTGCAGCGTCTTCAGGGGCGAGAAGGGGATACAGAGGCTCTTGGCTCCCATGGACGGAGCGCCAGGCTCCAGGTCCTGGTCCCTTCAGGACAACCAAGCACAAATTGTCTTTAATGGTTGAAATGTTAAGCCCTCAAAGCAAAATGAGAGGAAAATGGCCAGAATAACTAATATTTAACATTTTGTATTTTCCCAAAAACATATCTAAATGAAACAAATAAGACTTTACAAATAACCCTGACTGAAAATCCTAAATACAAGCATTTGAAATGACTTCATAGAACAGCAAAACGTTAATTGTTTTCCAGCCCAGCGACTGCATAATGAGACTCAGTGCTTATTGCATATGTATATTTGATGGATTCACATCATCATCTGCACAGATAATGATGCAGGCAACTTGGTTGAGCAAAGCATTAACGATCGTGTCAGACATTGACTGGACCACAATCTAACATGGCTAAATCCAGCACCTTTACATGCTGGATTACAAGTGCTCATGTAAATTAATGTGTATTTGCCCTTCTTACATTAAATACACAAACATGTTTGACGTACTTGGCAGTTGTTTTCTTGATCCAATCCTCGCACTGAATTCCTCCACAGAATGGGATCTGGACAATCTATCAAGTAAGGTACATGTATTATCAAATATTTACTCAAGTGAGGACACAATGAAACGTGTTGTGCTGCATGTGGTTTGTGTTTCTCACCTTGCCCTGGTCCAACTCCTTCTGGAACTGTTCCATCGTGTCTGCAGGCACCATGTTTCTCTTCAGGTCATCTGAAGCTCTGACAAACACACACAAAACACAATTTTACCAGTTGTCTTGAATATCTATGGTCACCATCTAGTCATCTCTTATTCTTTTCCATAATTCTGTGTTTTCATTTACAGCTGGATCATTCATTCAGTCAGTGTACATCATTGTTAACACGTTTTCCTCAGCTGGTTGGGAAACAGGATGATTTTAACCCAGCAATAACAGATTCTTGGGGCCACCTGGTTGCAGCGAAAACCAGTTGTGAACACAACATTGTCATATCATCACATATAAGAGGATATGGCTAACATCTTAGCAAACAGTTGCTTCTTTACGCATCCAGCAGCACTATACAGCTCTGAAGCTGTATAAGCTGTTGGGAGCTGCAGATTCAAGTGATAATTCCTATGCGCAACCAATCTTACATTACAAAAAATGTAAATTATAGCCACTTCAATTTACAGCTACATGAACCACAATAATACATTAAGTTTAATATGGCATGTGTTACGTGTTTTGTGCCTTTATGACAGCTAGTGATCAGCAGCTGTCCTAAACAAATGACAGCAGAAACATTTCTGTCAATATACATTATGTCATACATATAAGTGTATTTTATTAAAGCAAAAACTATTTCTAACTATCTGCTACATGTATGGCTTCATGTATGAAAGTAAAGGTCCGACAAACATGTGAGGGTCAGTAAACTGTGTGTCGTTTGCCTCTGAAACAGCAGCTTTTCACATGGTGTTAGAATCCTTTGAGTGAGATTTGACTGCAGTGCCAGGCACAGAGAGGGCAAGTCTGACCCTGCTGCATCTTACTTCTTGAACAGAGAGTTCTGGATGTCCTCCAACATGGCGACCAGCTTCTTCTCCACCTCAGCCTCTGGAATTGTCAACTTTGCGCCTGAGTCTCTCCTCACTGCGACACACTGACTCTGCTTCATATCTTTAGGACCCACTTCTAGACGGATAGGAACTCCCTGGACGAGAGACAGGCAAACACAGATAGAAACAAGAATGAAAAAGAGAAATGGACACCGGCATCGTGCCTTTTTTTATGCATTCAGGTAAAGAACTTCCTTAACTACCACTACTACTATCACTGTTGCCTTACTATTTCATACCTTGAGTTCCCAGTGGTTAAACTTCCACCCTGGGGAGTAGTTGTCTCGGAGGTCAGTCTTCACCCTGACGCCAGCATCCAGCAGCCTGCTCATGTATTTAGAGCACTGGGCCAACACTGCCTCTTTCTCCTGCTCTGGCAGGGTGGCAGTGATCCCACATGGGATGACGACAACCTGGGGAACAAGAACATTTTATTCATATAGTGCCATATTCTTTTTTTCTCTGTATGTATCAATTCATGACGGGTCAGTGGTTTATCCACTCTGGGGTTTGTTCTTCATCTACTCTTTCAGTCATAAAACATAATAAGGGGATAAAAAGCAGGTGTCTTGGGCTAAATGGGTATATCATTAAACATTTGTCAGTCAACTTTAACAAAGTATATCTACCATATTTCCATGTCTCTGTGTGAGAATGTGAGTGTCTACCTGCAGACAGGCCACCCTGGGAGGCAGTACGAGTCCCATGTTGTCTCCGTGGACCATGGTGAGGACGCCGATGGTCCTGGTTGTGATTCCCCAAGAGTTCTGGAAGGCCAGTTGTTTTTCACCCGGCCTCTTCGGATCCTCAAACATGATCTCAAACATCTTGGCGAAGTTCTGACCAAGATGGTGAGATGTAGCACCCTGAGGAGGCACAAAGCAATGCAAAAGGCAAAATGACTTTATGTTGTTGTTGTTGTTTTACATTGCAATTACTTTGTTCCTAAACATTAACCCACATGAATCATTGTCTGTTTCTCTGCAGCTTCAATGATGAAATGAAGTGATCCGACATAATACAGTACCTGAATGGCTCGTCCACTGGCAGAGATGAATGCCTCTACAGTAGTGGTGTAATCTCCTCCTGCAAACTTCTCCTTCTCCGTCTTCCTCCCCTTCACCACAGGGATCGCCATCAGCTCTTCGTACACCCTGGCGTACAGATCCAGAATTGAAGCACCTACAAACACACATGTGACGCACACAAAGACTTACTCATATATACAATGCAGCATGGTTTGAACAATAACACAATTTGTACCATAAAAGTACTGCGCCAGTATGCACCTCAGCACTTTACTCTGAAATTTTTATTGAAGTTCAATCACAAACACAGAAACGCTCATACAATGCACGTTTTCATTTTTTTTTTTTTCCCAAAGTGTCAAAGCACAAACCCCCCTCCCACTAACCATATCCACAACATCTCCCAAGGAGCACTGTACCTGAACACTGCTGGAATCTGCTGGAAGTCAAGTACCAAGCCACAATTGTAAATACTAACAAATTAAAAAAAAAAAAAATTTGATTGCCATGCCACCATCTTTTTTGGATCTTTGAAGATGGACTGTTTAGTCGAGGGTGCTTTCCCCTCCCTATATTGGCCGATATCATTGAGTCCAATGAGTCAAAGAAAGATTTAGGAATGAAGATTGGTATAAATTGAAAGAGATATAGAAGTTTAGGAAGAATGTTCATTTTAACAGAATTGATTTAGCCTACCAGGGATGTAAATAGGGGTGACCACTGCTTCAGGCGCTCTTTCACATGATTTAGTAGACTGAAAAATGTCTCTAAAAAGACGATTATGTTTCCTTGTAGATATAATGCTGAAATAGGTGAATTTATGTCCCACAATCTTAAAAGGGAAGTTGGTATACTTTAAGGCAAGTGCCTCTGTATTCACAGGAAAAAGTTCACTTGTGTAAATTCTATTTACATCCCAAAACCTGGCCAAATTGAGTGAGTAAGGACAACATTGCAGGCAAAGAGGTATCTGGGTTTGATATGAAAAGTAAAAGATCATCGGCGTACAGAGACACTTTATGTTCAATTCCTTTCCCCAAAATCCACCTCAGCACTTTGATATTAAAATGCACATTACCCTATGCTATGTGTGGCATTGGTTGTACGCTACATACTGCATCTGTCTCTATACAAATGAACATTAAATGAATAACAGCTTGTGTATTTTAAACATAATGGACAGAAGAGTGCTTGTTAAACCAGAGTTGCCAGGGCCGTTACCTCCTCAGCTGCTTCCTCTTTGTTGGCGAAGGCTGTATGTCCCTCCTGCCACAGGAACTCTCTTGTCCTCAGGAAGGGCTGGGGGTGTTTGAACTCCCATCTCTGGAGGGAGAAGTGGGGGAGAGAAAGCAGTGAGAAGAGAGAAAAAGAAGAAAGGGTGCTAGTGTTTTGTGTAGCAATTTCTTCATCAAGTTTGTAACTATGAAGTGAAGATGAGGATGCAGATGTGACATTAGGAGGATACTGACCACAACGTTACACCACTGGTTGAGTTTGATCGGCAGGTCTCTGTGGGACTGGACCCATTTAGCGTAGGCGGGGTACATCACTGAAGCAAAACAAAACAGTCACAGGTTAATACCAAACATGACTCCGCAAAATCACTCCGACTGCTCTATTAGAAAGCCAGATAAATGTTTAAAAAGCTATTTACACTTTGTGTACATTCAATGCAAGTGCGTCTGCATTGACACATAGTTTGGTCTTAAAGTCAAAGTCCATTAAGGAGCTGTGGTTCAGACCTGTCTCACTGGTGGGTCTGACAGCGATGGGCTCTGCCAGCTCAGTGTTTCCTGACCGGGTTACCCAGGCAACCTGACAAGGATGACAACATCACCATTAAATGATTATCAATGTTGTCTTGTTTTAGCAATGCATACTTCTGGTATTTCCATTTTCTCTTTTACCTCTGGAGCAAAGTCTTCAATGTGGGTTTTCTCCTTTTCCAAGGCGGCCTGAGAGACGAACATGGGGAAGTAGCAGTTCTCCACACCCATTTTCTTAATCTCCCGGTCAAAGAAGTCTTTAATGGCCTCCCAGATAGCGAAGGACCAGGGCCGCAGCACATAGCAGCCGCTAACATCGTAGTACTCAATCATCTCTGCCTTAGTGATGACCTGGGGAGAGGAGGAGCAATGTTGCATTAAACAGGGGAATTATCAAAGACATTTCAGAAAAGACTGGCAAGTGTTGTGTTTTTAATTGGCTTTTCTGGAAGTAGAATACAAGGTTTTATTGGAGTAAAGAGGACCCGTGTTGATTTAACTCACCTGAGAGTACCAGTCAGCCAGGTTCTCCTCTTTCTTGGCCTCCAGGCCCAGCCTGTCAGGAGACAGACAACTAAGTTAGTGTGATGCAAACCCCGAGGTTAAGAGGTCCAAAACGCTACAATACATAGTATTTAAAGTGGGTTTGTGTTTTGTTAATTACACATTATACTTGATTATTTTGTTTGTAGGCATCACATTGTTTAAGAAGTAGAGAAGATATTGTGGAACTGTCTATTTAACTGTATTAGAGTATTCCCAACTCAAATTGTACTATTATCTTAACGCTGAAAGAACAATACGTAAATTTAGAGACCGTGGTAATTAAGCACTGGCCAAATACGGTGGCAGAGCAATCTGGGAAATTCCCACACCATGCCTCATTAGTTGGTCTATGTGCAGGTACAACATTTGAGTTGCATGAACACAATCCTAACAAAACGCACAGCCATTCCCAGACCAGCCAACCATGCAACTCGAAGCTCACATCTGTAACTAAACCGTTAGCAAAGCAGCTTCGTACTGCTAACGGACAAAACAGAGAGAGCTGCACCATAAGGGCCAAATCCCAATCTCTATTTTTAGAAGGATGTTGTGATCATGATTATAACGCTTCATCTGAGGAACAGAATTTTATTATTGTACTTTTTGCATCTTATATCCAAACCTTGACAATTTTATCTTCAGGGTTTACAGGGCTAATGTGTGTGTTTACTATGGATAGAAAAACATGCAGAGTATAGATATTTAAATATATTAGTAGTGCAGCACTATCATATCACATTTGCTCCTCGAGGCTGACAGCAGACCACAAGCACTAATCAAGCAGACGAAAAACACATCAAGCATTTTAAACTCACCAAATCTGAATACAAAAAAACAAAAGTACTCTTGAGTTGTTAAGCTACAGTAGCAGAGGGTTCTGCTAACAGACGATCCATCTTCAGTTTCCAAGTAAGAAATCCAAGTATGTGTCTCTGTCTCCACTTTAGTATTTGTTTAAAAAACTCAAACATACATCTCACGGCATTGCAAGTTTTAAATGAAACTATCCATCAACTGCCATAAGCATGTTAAGTGTTTGTAGCAAGTAAACATCCATTCAAAACAATGTTTCTCGTTAAGGAGGTGTCTCATTCATGTCACTATAATGTACCCAAAACAGAAAAGACAGTTTAGTACGAGGCTTTTTATTGACCCAGACACTTTTACTTTGTCACTTTCTGCCAACTCATTATCAGTACAACCAACTGTGAATGCCATATGGTCTCACTATACATCTGTTTACCTAACTTCAGTCTGCCGAGCCTTGCTCCACATGTGGGACAAGTATTTTCACTATTGTTAGAGACATAATAAAACTGAAAACACGATGCTTAGAAATAGATCTGGTTAAATTTACACGAGAAAAAAAGGAGGTCAAAGCAAAAAAGTTGACTTCAGATGCCAACAGTAAAATAATATTCTGTTCCTCAGTATCTAACGATCACATTATTTACTCTATCATTTTAGCTGAAATAAAAAATCATCATTATGGAGTCACATTTTATACTAAATATTCTGCTGGCTGGTATTTAAACTTTTAAACTAAACCAGATGAAGAAAAAGCTACTTCATCATTGTTGGATCTTCTTGGATCAGTTTCCAGCCCTCACCGTGTTTGCTTCTTAGGTCCTTGACCATCTCCTGGGGCCCCTGCCCTCCGGAGGATTCCTTGCCCTGGCCGGCTTTGTCTCCTTTAGCCTTCTTCCCTCCTCCTGGTCCTCCTCCTCCCTGTTTCTCAGACTTGTTCTCCCTCTCCTTGCGGTTTTTGTCCTCTCCTCCGCTGGCTCCAGCAGCGGCCACTGGTTTGTAATCCTGTCCAGTAAGCGTCTTGTACTTGTTCTTCAGGTCCAGGAGAGTCTTGACGGCTTCATCCACCTGTTCCTGAAAAGGAAGGAAACTTGTTCTTGTTGTTTTCCTCCCCAGTTCTAGCTGTATTTAACTCCACACCGTGACTGGTTCCTTACCTTGGAGGCCTTCTCGGACTTCAGCTTTCTCACTAGCTCGCCCTGTTGGGCCACCTGTGAGAACAGTTCCTGAGCCTGTGGGGGAGAGCTGGGCTGACTCTGTACATGGCTAGCTGGGGCTTGTAATCCTGGTTTGTAATCCTGTCCGGTCTGCTGTTTATACTCTGCCTTTAGAGCCAACAGCTGCTTCACTGCCGCATCTACCTGATCCTGATGAACAGCCAGCGAGAAGAGAAACATTAAGCCATAGCCGCAGAGACAGCTGCAGGACGATCAACAATACAAAGACTCTGAAAGTAGGGGAAACACTGGTAGTACATTGGTATGTAGTAGCTGTGATAATCTCCCTTGGATGCCTTTCCAACCTTCAGTTTCTTGACCACTTCTCCCTGCTCAGCAACCTTCTCATAGAGGGCAATGGAAGCCGGGGCAGGGCTGTTCTGAACTGGGGGGGTGGCTTTCTGGGCTGGAGCAGCAGCTTTCTGGACTGGGGCGGCAGCTTTCTGGACTGGGGCGGCAGCTTTCTGGACTGGGGCGGCAGCTTTCTGGACTGGGGCGGCTCCAGGTTTGTACTCCTGGCCTGTGACCTGTTTATATTCTGCCTTTAGGGCTAGCAGCTGTTTCACTGCTGCGTCAACCTGGTCCTGGACACACGGACAAGAAAATGCATTTCTTATTTTTACAATCCTGTAATGGGTAAACAATGTTCAAGCACCAGGTAAAGTATAAATATTGTGAAAATCTTGACATTGATAAGTTAAATCACTTGTTATATTTGCATATAAGCTTATAGCTAATTGTCGCTTTCACTGGCCAAGTTTGGCTTATAAAATAATTTTATAATTAAGGGTGTGCCACTTTAAATGAGAGGCGGTGTTGGTGTCACAGGCGGCGAGCGTAGACTGTAGGTTTTAATCAGCCCGCCTCAGCTCCATCCATAGTCCACCACTTTGCCCATTTTTGGATGATCTCTCAGGCACTGCCAAGATGGACACCCATAGACATAAACAGTCATCAGATTTTGATTCAAATGTTGCTAAATCATTATTGGTGCACAGATGTACATGACATCAACTTTCTCCAACTGACCTCCGTCCACATCAAACCAGTGAGAAAAGCATGGAAAAAAATAAATAGTCATTTCTCATGTGAAATAACCCAACATATGGTTTTCTGTGGCAGAAAACAGTGTGTTCATGTAAGATCCTATCACTCATCAGTTTGATGACAACTTGCTGCACACTGATAGTTGCAATTAAACTTTGGGTTTTTATAAGCACTGGGTTTTGATTTAAAATAGTTTCTATCACTACATCCCTACTCTCATGCTGCATAAGAATACCTTGGGGGCTTTTTCAGACTTCAGTTTCCTTACAACTTCCCCCTGTTGTGAAACACGCTCATACAGGGCTGAAGAAGAGCAGGAGGAGGAAGAGGGGGTGGTCGCAGGAGGAGCAGGAGTGGAAGGGGCCATCCCAGGTTTGTAATCCTGACCAGTCAGCTTTTTAAACTCCTCCTTGAGAGCGAGGAGCTGCTTCACAGCTACATCAATCTGCTCCTGGTACCATCAACAAACCAGCTTATTGTTGCAGGTAGTTTAGGATAAACTCGACTGGCATGCAAACAACGTGGGGGACATGGGCTGGACAAATCATTTGGGACACAAACAGCGAGTGACTGGACAAATGACTTTGGATGGGAGAATGAGGACACGTGAAATGACTGGACAAATCAGTGAGTACATTATTAATAAATAGACCGACAACTCGAGGTGTGAGTACTGATTGACGGATGCGGACGTGAACAGTAACAGAACAAGCAGATGTGGACATGATTAGTAATTGGACCAATGTCCAGGTACCTTAGGTGCCTTCTCTGACTTTAGTTTCCTAACCAGCTCGCCCTGCTGGGTAACACGGGTGTACGGACAAGCGGCAGAGTCTGTTGATGTAACGGGTGGGGATGGAGCAGAGGTGGGAGGAGCCATGCCAGGCTTGTAGTCCATACCCGTCTGCTGCTTAAACTGTGCCTGCAGAGAAAGGAAGTCATTCATTTAATCAAATAAGAGTCTTTAATTGCTAAAAGTGTAATTGTTTTAATTGCTTGTCATTACAGCTCACGTGCCTTCAGAGAAAGCAGCTGCTGAACGGCCTTGTCCACTTCGTCTTTAGGAGCCTTGGCAACCTTAAGCTGACGGACAGCTTCACCTTGTGCTACAATGCTCGAGAATAAGTCACCGGCTGAGGTTGAGGCAGGTGCTGGGGCAGGTGCTGGGGCAGCCTTGGCAGAGGTTTTGGCAGGCTAGGGCAAAAGATAAGGCAGATTTAGAGATGGAGAAGAAGACTAAGAAATTGAAGGTAACAGTTTATACCAGACATCAAAGAGACAACTGCGGGTTAAGCTTTCTTTAAAAAAAACCCTCCCTGTTGCGAGACTCTCCTATTGTCTTTAAATCTGGATTCAAAGCCTCTATTCAAAGATCTATTCTAGTCTATCATTTGGCTGACATTTGCATTACTGGTTAAACCAGTTAGCAACCTCTCTCACTCAGGTTCCTTGCTACAGCCATTGATGTCCCAAATCACTTCCCAGTACAGTAGAAGAAGTATGCAGGGCCCAGGGGGAACAATAATGGTCCCTAGCTCTGACCAGTTGATGAGCTCAGTTTACTCAAACTATACTGGTTTACTATTAATTAAAATCTTATCTTATACACCAATATCAAGTCTGATTTACAGTGTTGAGATATTGGCCTTTGGTCAATAATAAAAAAGAAAAAAAATCAGATGGTGTTTTTTCTTCTGAAAAGCACTTACTGTGTTGCTAGATGCCTTACTCTTGTCCTTGGATCCAGAAGTGGGCATCTCCTTGGTGTGTCCATCAGGAATGTAGAACAGGACACAGGGACTCTCCTTACAGCTGTTAGGGCTGTGGATGTAAACCTTGGTTAGACACAGATGCTAGGACAATGAACATGGTTGGACAGCAAAAAACTGTGACAGTGATGAGTGATATCCTTAAACTGGGGTGGTTCAAACAAACAGGTCAAATAGGTCCCTTTCCTCACCTAACAGGCTCATAAGGCTGGTCACAGATGTAGAAGCCCCGCCTCTGGAGCTGGATGATGTCCCCTTTCTTCAGGTCCTTTAGACAAGGATCTCCAAGCATCTTCTCCTCCAACTGAGAAAGTGAGAATAGCGCAATCAAACAAAACAACAGATTTGAAAATGACCAATGAGATGCATGCCGTGAGATTAAGAACATGTGTTGCAGAAAAGACCTTGCTGTTTTTATTGATGTACTCCTTGAAGTCGTCGTCTTTGGTGATGACAGCTTTGGAGATGAGAGGCTGGTAGTTTATGCAGATGGTGGGCAGCAGGGGGGCACTGTTTGTGTCAGCCAGCCACGTGATCTTTGTAGTCTTCTTGTAGTCCTTGTTTTCCAGGTTCAGACGAGCCTCCATGGACTGAACCTTACCATCTGCCCCTCTGAGCGGTAAGACAAGGCACACGTCATTACTGTAATGAGTCACCTTGTGATTCTGAACAATAAGGAATAGCTGAGCAATAATCCCACATACTTGTTGATCTTGGTGATGATGAGGTTGCCCCAGTTAATGAAGGTGACCATCTCTCCCTCTGAGAAAGTCTCAGCATCAGCTCCTTCAATCAGAACTCGAGGTCCATACCAAACCTTCTTCATGCCCACGTCTGTGTTCTGCATGGACACAGAAAGGACTTCAGCATGTGTGCTAAGAATCAACTGCGGCACCACTAAGTGAGATTCTGTGTGCCTATAATTGTAAAGTGCACTGAGACCATGCCTAATGGTGATTTTACACTTTAAATATTGATTGATTGATCTAAAAGTTCCATTTGTCCAACACTACAGCACAGTGTTGTTTGCAACAGGATCACTGTTCAAATAATTCAGCAGGAAGTGGACCAAACAGAACATACCATATCACGGCAGAAAGAAGCATACCCACAAAGTCTCCTGCTGCTGTGCAACTTTCGATCAATCAGATCTTCTCCAGGCACAAACAGCACTAACAAACATCTCAAGTTTGACGTTTGCTGAGTTAAAAAAAAAAAAAAAACAGCTCTCACCTTAGGGTGTTTGGCAACCTCCTTGATCTCCTCTGTAGCCTCTGAGACGGAGACAGGAACCACATAGGAGCTGGACAGAGCTGTGTACCTGGGAGCCACCGGGTCAATAACCTAACACACACAAATAAAGACATGCATCCACAAACAGGCCAGTAAAAGAAATGCCAGACAATTGCTTTGTAACAATCTCTGCCTACAAAATGCTGAGTAATGAAAAGGACAATGCAAATTAATTCAAATGGTTTTCTTTGAAAAAGAAAAAAAAATATCCCAAAAACAAATTCAAAAATGACTCAACTCATTACGTGGCAAATGAAGAAAGTAAGAGACACAAGAAGAAACAAATGCTGATTTAAGTGAGGGAATCATGATGGTATGCAGGCGAGGGATACAAGCTTTTCTTCAGCTGCTTGTTCAGTCAACATCCACTGTCACTAAGGTACCAGCCAGCCTGAGTGTTTAAGAGCCCAATGATAAATGATTTTGCAGAATACACCATCCCAGCAGTACCGGATCAACGCCATCCCAGCAGGGGCAATGTGGTTTACATTTTACCAGGAGGTGGATACTTTTATGCAAACCACTTCATAGAATAGAAGTAGACTTCTTTCAGTATGCAGGCCCCAGTGGGAACAATAAAATAGTCCCTAATTCTAACAATGATGGAATGGAACCGGTTGACTCTGACAAAAAAAAAAATAAAACCAGCAAGACAAACAATGTATTTATTGGATGATTTTTACAAAAGAAATCTATTTTTATTAACTCATTTACACTGATTTAGGAAATAAAGTGTGATGCACTCACTCAAAAAGTTGCAATGGACTAAGGGATGAAGGGAAGGGAATAGATTGAAAGGAAGACAGTAAGGAAGAAGGATTTAACACTGGATATTATGGTCTTGTAAAAAATAAATAAACCCAATACCTTCTCTGGTGAAGGACGATCTTGACTTTTAAAATATATTTTAAAGTTTGTTTAACCAGTCTGTTCTGTAGAGATTTAGCCCTGCATTTAGAAAATCCTTGAGTGAAGTCTAGCCATCTTACTCTTGAGTTTTACATGAGCCTAACCACACTGCAAAGCAGAGCTTCCTGTCAACTTTAGGTAAGACAATGCAGTCTCACTGTAGTAGCCCAAATTATTCCCATTACTGGTTAGGTGTTGGTATAGGCAAAAGACCTTTTTACATTAATGTCAGCCATTATTTTTTCTACTTTTATTTTGACAGGTCAGGTTCCATGTACATATGATCTTAAAAGACTAACTACATTAAATGCCTTCTTTAACACCTCCATTCCACCCCCAAAAGCCACATTTACTTCCCAGATGTCACCAATTATGTTTTGGGAACTGAAGTCTTCCAAACCAAAGCAAGCACACCGCTCCCTAGGTTTACTTCCACGCTGCTCACAACCAGTTTAAATCAGTGACGATGGAGAAGGGGAAGTGATGAAAGCAACAAAACATAAAAACACACATTGTGCAAGAGTGCAACATTGAGCCATCATACTCATTTTTATGTCATGATACAAGATGAGCTTTCACACACATTAGGGAGCCAATTCAGAGTTATAGAGAACAAGAATAACTAATTTACCAATCACTTCATTCATTTGTCTTATTTCTCCTCTGCTGCAAAACAGCACCTAGGAGCTGGTAGAGACAGTGTCTCGTTAAAAGAAATGTCTCTCTGACCTCTGCTATACAACTCTGCTGTCCTTTGCTTTTGAACACCGTGTTCTTTGACAGGTTTGATAATAGGGCTGCACAATATGATGAAAATATGCAATATCGTTGTATATTACATGGGATTAATAAATAGATATTAAAGTGCAATCAGTTCTGCTGCTTTCAGTATTCTGCTAAATTAGAACAAGTTGCTTGTTGAATTTGAAATAATTTCAACATTTTATTAAACAAATTAAACATTGAATTAAACGTATAAGGCACCACTTACAAAAAAGTGACATTACAATTAGTGCAGATTTCTACAGATATTTTCTTTCAACTAACAAAAAAAATCTCAATATCTTTGCCTTTCACCAGTTAATAATGCAATGCCAATAAATAAAAAAATGGATAAATTATGTAGCCCTTATTGACAAACATTATTTGGATGGATTATATATATATATATATATATATATATTATATATATATATATATATATATATATAACACCAACACACAATACACACACTCTGAACCTCTGATTGGCTGGTAAAACAGTGAAGGCTGTTGGTGGATTTTCAGATAAACCAGCCAATGAGGAAGCAGGAAGGGAGTGGGTGAAAATAAGCAAGAAAAGGTGGAAAAGGAGGTGGGGAGTACCTTCAGACAGCTAATTGGCAGCTTGGAAACAGAAGTGTGAGATGCTGTTTAATGTCATACAAGGAGGGAGGAAGAGAGAGAGGAAAGAGGTAGAGACACATTTACACAGAATGGAACGTTTATATTATTTCCTCTCACCGCTTTGTCTTCAATTTTGAAGGAGTTATTAACATTAGCTTAGCATTGCAAGGACAACTACCTCAAGTGACAGTAGCAGCGCCTGCAGAGACACCAGTTTTATATTTATATATATTTATTGTCAGTAACTCAGGGGAAATCTGTTGTGGTGTGCTAAGATTACTTCAAAATGTGTTTCAGCTTGAGCTAAGAGTGGGTAAACAAAACATTATTTATTCAATCAAAGTCATGACGTTTGATTCAAGTTTTAGGTTGTGTTAGGCAACAGATTTCAGACACAAATGTAACCAAATAGACTTGTGGCAATTCACTAGTAATTGTGGGGTCACCAGTAAGTAACCAAGCAAGATTCATAAAGCAACGCAATTTGGAAAACATTATTCATCTGGTTTGCTATTCTTATATTTTTCAGAATGTCTGATTTAATAACATATGTATACCTGTGTCAACTGAACTCAAGAGGCTTTAGCTTATTATTAAATCATTAAAAACATATGTGAAGAATGTCTGAAACCACACTTAACATGAGCTGCTGTTACTACAAGTGCACCTATCGCCAAGTTGACGTGAAGGAACGTTGGGGGCTGAAGAGGGCAGGGGGGGAGTGGGTTAGTTGAACATGCATATGAATCCTAAATTGCCAACCTGATACCAACATGTTAAACATATTAACTTCACACCTTCCACTTGACTCTGGGATGAAGCAGCAAGTGCAAGCACAGAAAACACAGAGGAAGCACCACTGATGTCCAGACAGAGGAAAATGGGGGACACCAAAACATGAATACAATCAAATGTGGCACATGAAATGAAGCAGCTGTTGTTTTTTGAGGTTTTCAGTGTTATTGTGGGTCATATGAAGGGAACCAGCAAAGTGAACTAGCAAATGAAAGCATTCAACAGAATGAGAACAGCAAAGCAGAAGGAAGCCATGCCAGCAGTGAATCCACGGGCAATTCTCTGAACCCTGGTCAATTACAGGCAAGGTTTGAGTCATATTCATTCATTATACTCCCTCTTTCTCTAACATACATGACAAGCCAGGTCAAACAAATATCCCCCTAAAAAAAGTCCTTTATCTTCAAAAGTAGCAAATGTCAGCTTATGAAAATGGTCTGCAGTTATATTTTGCCAGAGACAATTCAACAGTGGTCTACAGAAGGACCCGTCAAAATATTTTAAATGATTCGTACGTCTTACCTCTACAGCAATGCAGACCATGCTTAATTAAAATGGAGCCACATTCAATGTCAGAATCATTTGTATCCCCAGCTAGGTTCAGACAATCAGGCCTCGATGTGCAATGAGAAAGGAGAAAATGTACCTTCTTATTGAAGGCCCAGATCTTGTCCCACTCCATGTTCACCACTGACCTTGATCCACCCTGGAAAAAAGGCAAATAAAAGAAAACAGTTTTAACTGTTAAAAAAGCTTTTGCACTCGATCGATACAATAGATATGCTTTTATTCATTACATTTGCAACTGTGCACTTAAGTCCTTGACTTTGACATTGTGTCATTTAATTGAGGAAATTATGCAGACTGATCATGTTTATATAATGTTTAAAAGTTGTACTAAATAATGTAAGCGTGCACTCACACACACACACAGAGTTAATAAAATGTCAGAAAATGGTGAAACATGTGGATCACTGTTTCCCAAAGGCCCAGAATGACGTCCTCTAATGTCTTGTTTTGTCCACAACTCAAATATATTCAGTTTACTGAAGGAGAGAAGAAACTAGAACATATTCACATTTAAAAAGTGGGAATCAAAGAATTTTAACTTTCGTCATAAAAAAAATTACTCAAACCAACTAATCAATTTATCTTTGCAGTTCTTAATGGGCAAACTGCTTTTGAGGTCTCAACTTGCAAGTTGAAAATGTTATCTCATATAGTCTTTATCTGCAATCATCAACCTCCTTTGTGTTAGGAGGTATCTGGCCTTCTCCTCTGCCCATCCACAACTATTAAACATGTACCTGGGCTGCTATGAACTGCTTCAGACCCTCAACGGTCATTCCTCTCCTCAGGACTCCTCTGACAGTGGGGAAGCGAGGGTCATCCCTGGGGGATGAGATGACACAAGTCAAAAGAGAACATGGGGCTAGAGAGGAGGAAAGAGTAAAGGTAAAAAGAGAAAGGGGGAGGAATACAGGAGTAATTTTGGGGAAAGGGAGAAGAGGAGGTTTTGAGCAGAGTGAACGAGCAGCAAGTGCAAGGATTTTGAATGGAACGTGGAACGGATATTTAAAATGTTGGAGTGTCGCCTTATCACCCGCTCCATCCAGCTCCAATTTTGCTCTGGTACCGCTTCATCCCGCTCCACAGCTCACACTATGAGTTCAAAGAATGCCCGAGCCTGTCACTGTGCTACTGCAAAACAGAACATGCAGATGAACAGCCACCGCCCTCCATGCTGCAAGTGTCATCTGGTGTAGGTAGCAGCACGAAGGGAGGGTTGATACCGTTCAGATTATTACACAGCTTTTTTTCTCTTTTCGGAGCAAGTAAGCAATTTGAGTGAACCGGGGAGAAATCCGAGTTGAGCGCCAAGCAATACTAGAGGAGCAGCCTGGTGCGCCCAGGAGTGGGGGAGCGGGTGAAGCAGACAGCTCTGTGAGCAGACATTCTCACCGCTCCACTCTGGTCACATGCTCTGGTTGTGAAGGACCACAAAGAAGGAGTAGAAGATATAGACGCTTAATTCACGTCAATCAGCATCAGTTGCCAGGTCTTTCAGACTACACCTACCATCCATCAACGTATCCCTGGTCGACAAACCAGGTGAGCTTCCTCTTGGACAACACCGTGTTGTTGAGGTTGAGTCGAGCATACTCCCAGATGTGGGGCTTCCTCAGGCCCAGAGCCTCGATGATCCAGTAGAACTGCTCGTCCCGATCGTGGTACTCAGTCGTCCTGAGAGCATGGGTCACACCCTCCAGACTGTCCACGATGGGACAGGCAAAGTCGTATGTTGGGTAGACTCTGGAAGAAAGGGAGAGGGGCAGTTTTAACAATTCATATTTGAGGAACATTTCAATATGTCCAATATTTGGTGCAAATACTACAGATGTTAGTTCTACATCATTGAGACTAATAATCTAGTTTTCGGCATTCCTGGATGTTGTTTAAATTAAGTACTTGTGGGTGTTTCCAGTGCGAGGGTGTGGCGTGGCTTTGCAGCGGTAGAGGGTGGGGTCTCTCATGCAGCCGTTGTTTGAGTTCATGTCTATCTTGGCCCTCATGCAGCAGGTCTGACCGCTCTCTGTCCCAGCTTTCATCTCCGCCCACATCTTCATGTTCTGTTCCACCGCTACGGGGGGGGGGGGGGGGGGGGGAGAGGGAGAGAGAGAGAGAGCTTGCTTATTGGAGCTTCAGAAAGTTCAGAAATTAGCACTGTAGCTTCAACATTCACTGGGATTGTTAAACATGTTTCCCAGGCGTACAGTTATTTCTGCATTTGGACTCTGTGCGCTGCTCTCTCTCCTGCTTCATCTGCTCAGGAGGTGTGTTGTCGATGTAGGCCTTGCCCTCGGCAAGCAGCTGTTCAGCAAATCGCATTATGGTGGCAAAATGGTCGCTGGTGTATGTGAACTGGTCTGGATGGATCTGGAGCATGGAAACATCTTCCAGGATCACCTGAAAAGCAATAAAGACATATTTGATAAAAGACATTTGACAGTTTTTTATGTTAATAATGAAAACACAGCACTCTTCTGGTTTCTTACTGGTAGTATGGAATGATCCGAGTATTTTACCTTCTCAAAGTCCTCCTTTTCCTTCTCAGGGTTGGTGTCGTCGAAGCGCATGATGAGCTTGCCTTTAAATGTGACCTGGTAGTGCTGGTTGAGAAGAGCAGCCTTGGCATGGCCGATGTGCAGGTATCTGGCCACAGAGAGACAGATAAATGCTCCTTGTAAAGTGAAGTACTAGATGACCATATATAAATCAGAACTAATCCAAAATTCCAGTTCAAGCCTTACCCACTGGCCTCAGGAGGGAATCGAACCACCACCTTGCCCATCTCAGCTCCTGGCAACTCCACAAACTTGCCAACATCTTGCTTCTTCTCATCCGACTGCCGATTACGAACACAACCAGTCAGGAATAAAACAGGACAGCTGCATTTGTTTAGTAGGCTACTTGTTCTACTACATTTTTTTTTTCCATTAAAGCGAGCTCTGCTGAGGTCAAACGAACAATTATTTTGAATTAACCGAGCCCAAAAATATTACTCAACCAATGAATCTGTAAAGACTGAGAAGTGTTTTAGTAGATATGGATTATCAATTCAGTTTCTATACAGGACAACACAAATCACTTGTTAATGTCATACAATACACTTACGTTGGATTTGCTTATTGGAGCATTCTTACTGGCATACTTGTTGCACACAGCAGTGAAGGGAACCTGCGAGCTCAGGAAAGAGAACCAGCGATTGACATGGGAGAAGGATTTGCCCTGGCTTGGCCATTCCCTATGACCTGTGGGAAAACAACCACAACGGTTTCACCTGTGTACTTCCACACTAAAATAAACAAAATGGCAGAGATCCACACTGGTACATCCTGGATGACACTGACCTTTGAGGGTAGCCCAGACAGAGAGGTCAGCCAGGGTGAGGGCATGTCCAACCAGGAAGGTCCGCAGGGAAAGAGCCTTATCCAAGTCACCCAGAGCCACGCTCAAAGCAGACTGACCACACAGATGCCGAGCACTGAACTCCAACCAGTGGTCGACCTGAAGATACCAAATAGTATCTCAAATAAGTAAATTAGAACACCAAAGAAAACAAAACAGTTCCAACAAACACACACACACCTCAGTCTGCTCCATCAGGTTGGCTCCATAGAGGCCCAGAGCAGGAGCCACCCGGGCCAAGTACCGACAGATGGAGTTTGAATCATTGAACTGGATTGCACTTAAGGAAGGAAAGAGCACACAGATGAGAAATAAATGAGTATTACTAATAAAAACACCAAAATTGCTTTTTAGGTATTTTGATAAAATAATGATATGACCTACTCTGAGATGAGAAGCCGGGTGTCTTTGCCTTCCTCCACTGATACCTGCACACTGTCCTTCACATGCTCTGCTGTCAGAAGCGCTCCTGCAGGACAGAGGAGGAGAATCAGTTTGTAAGGGTTGGTTGTGAATCTGGGTAAACATGGTTTTGACAGCCTAAATCAGCTTCAGTTAATGGATTCAAGTCAAGGGCAACTGACAACTTCAGATTCCTAAAAATGATCAGCATCTCCTACAAAAGGTGTGTGCAGAACAACCAGGACCTGTTTGACTGGCATTCTTCACACACACTTTGGTTTGATAACCAGTTTTACTGGCCATGCAAAAACATGCACACTGCAATGTGACTTTGGCTTTGCATACACATTTCAGTGTCAAGGACTTAATACAAGTAAAAGAAGAAGATTGGGCTAATTTGCAAATTAACTTGAAGCACATCCTAAAGAACCTAGGGTTCTTTCTGCATTGGCAGTTCGATGGGAGCTTTACATTAATATTGAAAAAAGGTTACAAACCCCTAACATGTCAAATGTTATACAGTTTCATCTTAACAGTCAATCATATGGTCTGATGGTAGAGATTCACAGATGGTTACTTTTAGTCTGCTATCTTTACAGAGGAAAACTGAGCGTGTAGGCACCTCCCCAGCCACTGACTAAAGGTGCCCAGTATTCCACTTTCCAGGAACAGTGCTGCTGGTGTTGACAAAATGAAACCGATAGCTATAAGAATGCAAAAGTACGCACTCCAAAACCAGCACTCCACGTTTCAGCATGCTTGCATCAGCCCGCTGTGTTCACTGCCACCGCACACAGCGCTGTTTAGCGGCTGTCAAAGACAGCTAGTCAATACATTAGCTTGCCAAAGTGCATAGCATCTACAGTTAAAGAGCTTTTCCCTGACTGTATTTAACACATAATGTACTGTCACATATTAATAAAATATGACAGGGTATTGAAACCATACAGCAACTCTGTGTGCGTCTCTAAACCACCTAGCTGAGCTAACCTGGGTTAGCTAGCTCTTGCCAGCGTGTCAACTTATCAATAATGTGCATGTAGCTGTGATTTGTCAATGTCCATATACATAATGAATAACGGTTTTTGCATGTAACGGAGCAATGTTTATAGGAAGCCGACTGTGAAATTTGAGAAATACAAAATGTAGCTGCTGTCATTAAAAAGAGAATTTAACGAACTGTCCACATGTTGAGGTTTCGTGTCCCAAGATCACAAGCTAGCTAGCTAGCTAGCTAGCTTACGTCAGCCTGGCTGGAGCCAGTGCTGCAAACTCTCTTTAGCCTGCTGACTAGCTAGTTGTATTGGGCTAGCTAGCTAGCTTCATACACGCCTCATTTGAACTTATATGGACATAGAGTCATGCCAACTGTAATTCATAAATAACAAACTTGGCTGTATCGTAGCTTTTTCTGTTTTTCGAGTTGAAACAACAGTTGTTTGGTTCACCTTGTTCCCATAAAACAATATTGACCCAATTAACGTTACCACAAAACATCACTTTTAATTTGCTTTAATTGTAATGTTGTCGTCATGTCTTCCGTATCAACTAAATCCTGATTTGTTGGACACAGCTATCTAGATTTGTTTTACACACAAATAAACATGACAGGGTAAATGTTTCAAACTGTCTCTTTGTTAGGGTGACACGTAGCTAGCTAACCCAGCTAGCCAGCTGTCACTAAGAGCATGCACACAACTCAGAGAAGAAGGGTTTATCCAGGGCTCGGCCGGCTGCCACTCACCTAGAGGCGGGCTGCTTGTGTTGATGGTGAGCTTTAACGCCATCCTGTCAAATCTTTCCACTGTTTAGGAAACCCTACAGCAGCTGTAATAAGCAGACAGCCAAGACTGCTCTTCACACCAAGCTAGCACCCCAGCGGTACTACAGCAACACAGCGTGAGGAGCGAGACACGACTTCTCTCGTTTTATTACTGCTGTCCAACAGCTTGTTGGTGCAACACTGCCCCCTACCCCAGGAGGATGAACACACACACACACACACACACACACACAGACACACACACACACACACACACACACACACAGACAGACAGACAGAGAAAGAGAGAGAGAGAGGAGAGAGGAGAGAGAGAGAGCACACACACACACACGCACACACACACACACACACAGAGAGAGAGAGAGACACAGACAGACAGAGGAGAGAGAGGAGAGAGAGAGAGAGAGAGAGAGAGAGAGAGAGAGAGACACACACACACACACACACACACACCACCACACACACACACACAGACAGAGAGAAGACACAGACAGACAGAGAGAGAGAACACACACACACACACACACATACACACACACACATACACATACACACATACATACACACACACACTACACACACACACACACACACACACAACACATACACATACACACACTACACAACACCACACACACACACACACACACACACACACACACACACACAGACAAAGCTCTTATCTTATAAAGGCTTATTCCCTAAACATGTCCGTTGGTGGAATTCAAATATCTTTATATTAGGTTAGTAATTTGTGGGGATATTTTTGCATCTAATGCATTGGATTAAAATAATGAAATATAGCATATACTTTTTTGTTTATACTATTTATCAGTGAAGGTTTCGGAATTCAGAAGTTCATTTGAATGTGTCCCAAAAAATGTTATTTCTTTTCCATTATGATGCTAGTTATAATCGAAATGAAAGACAGAAAAAAACCTCCTCTAAGTTTGAACAAAACAAACATGATCAAAGACCAAAACTACCAGACGAACTGATTTGATTATATATATTTTAATGGTCATGCATGTGTACTAGCCCTGATTTGTTAAACTGTTACCGATTTGCTGTTCCCTGCTTGGTTTTTATTTGTTTATAGTTTAGTTTTAGTATAATTGAATTACTGAATTTATTATTAATTTTTAAAATATACATTATGTATATTTTCTATTTTATTTTTCATTTTACATGACTGTAGTATTTGGGGGTGGTAGTAGCTCAGTCAGTAGGGAACTGGAGGGTCGCCGGTTCAAGTCCCTATACAAACCAGAGTATGGTGGTGCACCGGTAGCTGGAGAGGTTCCAGTTCACCTCCTGGGCACTGCCGAGGTGCTCTTGAGCAAGGCACCGAACCCCCAACTGCTGTCTGTGTGTGTAGTTCAGGCCTGTGTTTAATGTGTGTAATAACAACAGAGTGGAAATTGTAATTTCCCCTTGCGGGATTAATAAAGCATGCTTTATTATCATTACAATGATTATAATGATTATTATGATTATTATTTATACAGTTAACGGTTTGTATCCACAGACCATTAATATCAATAAATAAATACAGTATATACTGTACAGTCTACATTTGTATCCCGTGGTGGCGGAACGACAGGAAAGGAAGGAAAATGAGTTTCGACCCGGACACGTGTTCCTCATGCACCTCCTGCGCTGTTAGCGGTGGAGCGCTGGAGACTCTCCGTTCCCCCCCCCCCACCTCGTCTACCTGCACGGCTGACCACCATCTGACTCGGTAAAGCAAATACCACGCGCTGCCGTTATGTCACATTATTTCCGCTCATTATGATGTCATCATCCTATCCTATTTGAAAATTGCAGGACTTCTATTGTCTCATGTTGTTTACTGTGATACTCTTTAATACTCTATAATACTCTATATTAATATACATCATATTTAGCACATTTTTTTTTTACCATTTCGTCTAAGCATGTTTTAATGTTATTGTGCATGCTCATGTTGTTAATGTTGACATATTTTATAAACCCAAAGTTCTCTGTTATTGACTTTGCACTTTGCACTAAATAGACCATGCGAAATAGATCAGATGCACCCAGGTGCTGACATCCTGTCTGATTGTTTTTAGTTCCAAACTACCCTTTAGTTTCTAACCGGGGATGGAGATCACCAGCGTGTTGGTAGAGAGCTACATGTCCTATCTCTCAGAGCAGGCCTGTTAAATGCTCAGCCTGCTAACATCCAGCTTTACTTCACTGTGTTTCTGGTCAGGCATGACTCAGGACAGTCAACATGGCAAGTGGACCATCTCCAGCAGCGATGATGATGATGACAATGACGATCTTCCTCTTTCTGGGACTAGAACATCTAAAGCCCACCGTCCTGCTGTATCCAGTCCCAGCTCCCCTCTGTCTGCCTCTCCTCCCAGCCCCAAACCGGAACCAGCTAACACCCCTGTGTCCTCACTCGTTATTGGCTCTGAGGCGAGACAGTTAGCAGCAGCGCACCAGTTAAATCCAGTGAAGTATGAAAGTAGTCCGTCATTGGCTGGAAAGCGGAAGAAAGAGGTGTCAGACGGCCCAGGCTGGGCTCTCTCAGATAGTGATGATGATGATGGAGATGTGAAGGGGAAGAGCCTCAGTAACTTACCAAAGAGGTCACCTCCGAGCCCTAAAACAAAGAAACCAAAGGTGGAGAACGAGCGTCCTCCGAGCCCCCACGGCCGGCTCTACTACATCGACGAGCCAGAGGACTTCTTTGAGTCCAGTACTCCTTGTCTAAATGAGACCTACAGGTTTTACCTCAACAAAGTCACAGGCCTGGACAGGAAGTACAACAGTGGAGCTCTGCACATCAGAGGTGAGAAGAGTTTAATGGAATGACATTTTGTGCAGACAGTTTTGTTATTATAACTATGAAGTTTTGATAAGAAGGTTGCAAGTTAAAGTCCCAGACGAGCAGTGTGTCTGACATTATTCATTCATTCACCTGGCTCATTTGCTTGCTTCAGGTTGTTTGTTAATACGTTGGTCCCTTTTTTGTTATGAAGTTGTAACGAGAGGGCAGCAGAGTGATCTCATACGTAGATCTGAGTACAGCTACCAGTTCTTTTAACCATTCTATTATATCCAGTAATCTTTAGTTTTTCTTTCATCTAGACATTCTCTCTCCATTATTTGGGACCCTGAAAGAGTCTGCTCAGGTCAGTAATGTCCTGTGTTGTTGTTTTAGCAGCATGGCAGTGTCGGTCTGTCAGTGTCACTGTTGGTGTCACTATTGGATGGATTGCTGTGACATATTGCATAATGACCATTTAGTACAAGTACAATTTCACAGCTAGCCGTTAGCATTCCTGACGACTCCTGTATACATCTACCCACCAGGGTTGGAGGGGATTGGTTCTATTAATATAGGCATACTCTCTTTCTTTATAGTTTAACTACTGCTTTGATATTGCCTGGATGGTGAAGCAGTTCCCACCAGAGTTTAGGTAAGTTTTACTTCTTTTTTGCTAAAATCACATTATCATAAACAAATCCAAAAAATGTTCTTATTTGTAGGAATCTGCTCATGTCCACATTATACGATGGCAGCACCCTCTATTGCAGGGGTCTTCAACAGGGGGTCCGCGACCCCTAGGGGGTCCGCGGGGTACGCATGCGCGAAAGTTTTGGTTGATTAGACTTTTTTTTATATTCCCCCCCCCCCCCTGCAATTTTTTCCACTAATTGAAATGTCTTTAAATCCACATTAACATGAACTCAACACACTGTAGTAAACAGATAAATGGAGGCAGAAGATGTCTTTCAGTCATCAATGCACACACGGCACTATAGGACCAGTTTGATTTAACACATTTTATACAATATATATTATTAGGGGTCCCCACTGCATCTTGCCATCAGTTTGGGGTCCTTGGCCTGGAAAACGTTGAAGACCCCTGCTCTATTGTATTATGGCCTTTGTAATATGGTTGCAAATGTATTACTGTATGTGATATTTTCTCATAAATAAACTGGAGAAAATCTGAAAAATCTCTAACCAGCTCTCTTGTGACAGGTTTGTGTTACCAAATGAAGGTGATACACTACACATTTAATTATATGGGAAATGGCATTTAAATGAATAATTGCTGTAACAGATGAATCCCTCTAGTAATGGCAAATACAAGTACATGCAAGTGGAGGAACGTAGGGATGCTACGTCTCAACATTTGGTTTTTGGCTTGTGTTCACAGGGATCGTCCAGTTCTGATCGTCCATGGAGATAAGCGGGAGGCCAAGGCCCGGCTGGTGCAGCAAGCTCAGCCTTTTCCACATATTCGCTTCTGCCAGGTACATGTTTACCACCACCCTAACAGCCTCTCTCTGAAGTGCAGTTTGGCTGATATTATGAAGACGTATCTGTGGAGTAGGAGAGTATTAAGGTTAACGAGACTAATCTGTGCGACTTTCCCTCACAGGCCAAACTGGATATTGCTTTTGGAACTCACCACACGTAAGCATTTCTTTTCCTGCCTGGTATCATACCTGTTTGTTTTTGGTACACACATCCCAGATCAGTTTGGGACGTTGTTGCAGCTTTATGGATTGCAAGGTCCAGAACTTTGTCCAGCCTGAGTGCCCATGACATTGTGTCCAGACAATCAATGTCCCCAGAAGAGTCATCTTTTCACTATGGTGATCCCCTGATCCTTTTCCTTCAACAATACCATAAAGTTGAAATTTGTGGTTTTAAATGAAAATGTCTCAACAACTATATACTGTATCTTGCTACACATGGGTTTCTAATCTAAGCTAGTTGGACAAAAACAAAGTAATAACCTGCTTTATCGGGGCTAAAGAAGTCCAAATATCTTTTCAGAGATAATGAACACTAGACACCACAACACCATTTGTAGATTTGTTGAGCCCAGCACCCTTTTCACAGCAGACGTTTGGACTTGTCAAAGCAGGAATAGCACAGGTGTATCAAAAAAATGAATGACGGTTCTGTTCCCTTTTATGTGTCCCTATAAGCTATCCATCATATTATTAAATATACCTGAGCCTTTACTGCTATGAAAAGTCCAAATGTCTAAATTTCTAAACTCTCTATACATTATGAAATGATTGAACATTAATGTGTGTTGCCATGCAGAAACAGTCAGTGGTTTTGCACATTTTAGGCAATACAATAACAATAATAATATGCATGTATTTCCATTTGGCAGGAGGTGACTTATATTCCAGACAGGAAAGGTCTTGGAGTGAACTCTGTGTTGTTGTCATGTTAAGAAGAACATTGTGTGTCTTTGTGCAGGAAGATGATGTTGTTGTGGTATGAGGAAGGCTTCAGAGTCATCATTCTGACCTCCAACCTCATCAGAGCTGACTGGTACCAGAAAACACAAGGGTGAGTTGGTCTGCTGTAGGTTATATGTTTAAACCTTTATTTATCCATGGAAATGTTTTCATTTGGACAGCCACGTGAAAGAAGAGATAGTCCAACTTGAGAAAGTTTCTTTGTTGCACTGTCTCCGGATATAAGGTTGGGAATTCCCCTGAATATATTATTTCCTAACCAGAATGTGGATGAGCCCCTTGTTTCCACGGTTACCAAAGGGCAGCAGCGAGAGCGCAGGTGAGTCGCCGACCTTCTTCAAGAGGGACCTGCTGGAGTACCTGGCAGCATACCGCGCACCAGAACTCGAGGAGTGGATCCAACGAATCAAAGAGCACGACCTGTCAGAGACCAGGTAAACCACAACGTGTAACTCCGTTGTAAGTAAATATAAAATCTGCATAGCGAGTAACTCCATCTTCTATTATCAGGGTTTATTTGGTCGGCTCAACCCCCGGGAGATATGTTGGCTCAGACATGGAGCGCTGGGGCCACCTGAGGCTGAGGAAGGTACAGAGATCTCCGTTGTCTTTAAGTCACAGCAAGAACAGCTGGTCTGGGTGCAATTTTAAATACATTTAAAAAAATATGCATTTCCTTTCCTTTCATAGTCATGGTTTGAGTTTATTTTGATGCAATGTGAAAATCAACTTTTACACTTAAATGGTCATCAGTAATGCACAGTTCAAACTGTTTGTAGTAGGTGGTCTAGAAAGTATTTTTCTTTTTGAATGCTGCATGGCTGATTGTTTAGCAACACTGCTCATATCACTTAAAGGTATTTCCCCAAAAAACACTCTCAGGTATTTGCTTGCATGTACGTAGTCCATTATGAACAAGTTTCAGCTCAGCATTAGCCCAATAACCAGGTGAATTGGACAAAGTATCTAAATGTTGCTAATGTAATGTAAAAATAAATGTTGTTTCACAAGGCAATGACAACATTTACAATTGTTTTGTGAAAATCCCAGTGTTCTCTGACGGGGATCTCTTTCTTCTCTTCTTCTTCTTCTTTTATTAGCTGTTGTACGACCACACTGACCCAGTGGCCGGGGAGGAAAAGTGGCCTGTGATTGGCCAGTTCTCCAGCATCGGCTCTATGGGATTGGATAAGACCAAATGGTTAAAAGGGGAATTTCAGCGTACGATGACCACGCTGGGGAAATCCTCTCTTCGCTCAGACCCCCCCATGCACTTGGTATGTTCCTCCAACACAAACTTGATGTAGTGCACGTTCAATCTCAGAACGGTGTGCACGGTTTCCCTGCTGAGCGACATGTCTCCTCGGAACGGTGGGCAACTGCTTTGGGATGTTTTCTATGTTCGGTGGGTGTGTCTCTCGTTTATTGGCTGTGTCAGGTGATACCCAATCAGCAGAGACATGTCTGTAAACTGGTGTTAATAAAAAAGTCGAGGGCTTGGACACACAACAGCGTGCTCAATGCACCCCCGTTTTAGTTAAAACAAACGTGTTGCTACGTTTTGTTGGGGCTGAACGTGGCCCTGGTCTGTTGTTTTGTGATGCAGCGTTCTAATGCTTTGAAAAAAGACAGGACAAAACAATACAATAGACATTAGGAGGATGTCCCAGGATGATGGAACAGTCATGATGAGGTCACATGTTTGCCCCTGCAGGACATTTGATTGCCTAAAACCAATTTGTAAAGTGTTTCAGACACAATAATGCTTGGTTGAATGCTGTTGGCACTACTGACTGATCCCTTGTATGTAATGTAGTCTGTCTTAGACAGATAGAACAGTGAACTCATTTCATAAATTACAGTGAGACTATGTGACTCTTGAAGAAAAGAAAAAAACATTCTTCCTTGTACATATACAACGTTGAATGCATTGGCAATAAAACACTGTAACTGACAGCAGTTTACTGAGTTTTCTCTATTTGTGCTGAACTTGGTACTAACCATTATCCTGTAAATGCAAGGCTAGTCCACAGTTCAGTTAAAATGACATAGGTTCACTTTAAGATGATAGAGTTATGAATTTCTAAAACAAGTGGTTTTTACAGGTGTATCCATCAGTGGAAGATGTGAGGACCAGTTTAGAAGGCTATCCAGGTCAGTAATGTTTTTTTTGGAAATTGAATTTGTTATTATGTCATGTGTCACAGCTGTTACTAAATGCAGGTACATTTTGGTCTCAGCATGATCACTTCTGCTTAGTTGTGTTTATTTAAAGTGGGACTGATTGCTCGACTGATCGGGGGTTTGATCATTGAGTGGTTGCTGTGTATTTGGTTGGGACATGTAGTTTGTCTCTTTTGTCCTCCAGCGGGCGGCTCTCTACCCTACAGCATCCAGACGGCTCAGAAACAGCTCTGGCTCCACTCCTTCTTCCAGTAAGTTCCCTCGTACAAATCAAAACGCAGTCGTCATGTAATGTAAGGGTTCACTGGTACTTCTATTTACATATATCGATGTCTTGTATTAATGTCTGTCTTGACGTTCTGTAACCAGGTTTTATGTTTCTGCAGAACAGGAACCTGCTGAAAACCTGTTTTTAAACTGAGTCAGGCCCGTTTTTATATTGTAATGTAATGTTACTTTTTTTCTAACTTTCCTGTATAATAAATATATGAAGTGAAATGAAATGAATCACCTCTGTGAACCCTGTTGGCCTAACCCATGATAGCTTCCTTTTTTTTTATTTGTAATACTCATATTGCATAAGTTACATTTGAAATTTGTTCAGAAATGATATGACAAGATGGATTTATCTTGGTAATGACCTACATAAAAATAATAATTATACATTTCTATTTGTTTTGGCCACATGTTGGCCAAAACAACATGTAACATTACAGAGTCACAGTTTAGTTTATATGGTTATATTCATTGTTCCTTAAAGTGTAATTCAACAGATGGTGGGTGTGTGTGTGTGTGTGTGTGTGTGTGTGTGTGTGTGTGTGTGTGTGTTGTGTGTGTGTGTGTGTGTGTGTGTGTGTGGTGTGTGTGTGTGTGTGTGTGTGTGTGTGTGTGTGTGTGTGTGTGTGTTTGTAGCCGTTGGAAGGCAAATGCAACAGGAAGAAGTCATGCCATGCCCCACATCAAGACATATATGAGGACATCACCAGATTTCACTCAGCTTGCCTGGTTCCTCGTCACAAGGTGTGTGTGTGTGTGTGTGTGTGTGTGTGCGCGCAAACTGCTGGAACTGGTGTGGTAACTCATTAATAAATGGTTCTATTAATGTTTACCCAAAACCAGAAATCTAGTTTGTTGTGTTTTACTTCAAAATAATTATGATGAAATTTCACCAAATTGTCACTCACACTCTACATTCTTGTTTTTTATTATTCAGATCAGACTTCTGTAGTTGAATGCCCTCCTTTTATGTAACTAGCAATATATTGTGTGTTAGATGTAAAACATAATCAATAATGGAACATGCATGTGTTTCTCATCAATCTGTCAGCCGATAACACTGTCCATGCCAGTCATTTTGGGCAGCAGCAATGTGTTCAACAGATCAGATCCCAGATCAGATCCCATCCCACTGAATATACATTTAGATGATCATTTCTTATTTACAATAAAGATGATGTGTGTGTATGTGTGTGTGTGTTCAGTGCCAACCTGTCCAAAGCAGCGTGGGGTGCACTGGAGAAGAACAACACTCAGGTGATGGTCCGCTCATACGAGCTGGGAGTCCTCTACGTGCCCGCTGCTTTTGTAAGAACCACACATGGACAAACAGCAGCAGAGTAACAGAGCTGGGAGTCAGAATAATATGTGGTGTGATGGTTGTCTCCTTCCAGAACATGAAGACATTCCCTCTTCACAAAGATTCGTCTCCTGCTTCCTCCTCCACTGGTTTCCCAGTGCCATTTGACCTCCCCCCCACCTGCTACTCTCCTGAAGGTACAGAAGCGTGTGTGTTTTTTCAATCTTGTTGAGATTTAGTGTGTGTGTGTGTGTGTGTGTGTGTGTGTGTGTGTGTGTTGTGTGTGTGTGTGTGTGTGTGTGTGTGTGTGTGTGTGTGTGTTGTGTGTGTGTGTGTGTGTGGTGTGTCTCCCTCTAACCAGCAGTTTAGATCGGGTCCTCCCAGGTGTAACCTGGTTAAAATACCACATGGTTTGTACTAATGTATCTTGGAAAATGTTAGTACAAACATTTTTCAGTTGTTTTAGGTTTTTGTCTGGTTTCAGCATTACACTGAACTCAGTAAACCTCAGTAAAACCACGTGCTTACTGCTAAAACTGCAGTTAGAGTGACATCTAGTGACATTTAGGTAAAAGAGTTGATTCTAAAACCATAACTGTACGGAGGTTTAAAAAACACATCGACTTATTCCAAAAAACATTCATATTTGTCCTAAAAGCTGTGTTTTGTGTTCAGGTTGTGGCTGTTGTGTAATATATTCTCTCCTTTGTTGTTTAAAACTGAAACATGTCCAAGGAGTTGTGGCTTATTCTTCATAAAGATTTGTACTTGTATCATTAGTTTGTGGGTTATATGTTTTTTGGATTCACAAAAAAAACACAAAAAAAGGCAATATCACCCAAAACGTTATCAGACACTCCCTCTGCTGGGTTAAAAATGTAGTTTGCTAATAAATAGCACATTTTAACAAAATCCTTTATCATCATCATTATTAGAAAGTGTTCTTTTGGAATTGACATATCGGAGGAGAACTCTGCCTAATTGGCACTTTATCGTACGTTCTGTTCAGCGTCAATAGTAGTAGCAGTACACACATCGTAATAATTCTACCAATGAGGTTGAATGAATTAATAGTACTTGACTGCAGTACTTGACTGCAGTACTTGACTGCTGGTTTCCAGAGTGGAGTTTCCAGAGAAGCTGAAAAGCAGCCGCACTGTAAATCTCATGGTCACTAGTTGTCTGCTATGCTCATTTGTGTCGTTGTAAGTCATTGTATTTCTTGGCTCCAGTAAAGACAGGGTTGGAGTGTCACTAAGCCATATCTTGGTAAAACATTCTAGTACTTATTCTGTAATTATTCCAGAAATGAACATTCTCATCATATAGATTATTTCTGAAGCCAGAGCCATCCAATCCAGTTTCTTCGTGGCAGATGAGTAGAGCTAACATTGATAGGATCTCTGAGAGACTGCTAAGGTATTCAGCCCTGAGTGGGGCCTTTTCTTTCACCTGGACAGTGGACGAAGACACTGCAGCAGGCATTAACGCCGCCATTTTGTCCAATGTAATGTCCTTTCTGTTTATCAAACCATGTATTTGCATTTCATTTTACTGACATTTTTTTCTTTCTGTGTTTTCAGATCAGCCTTGGATCTGGAACATTCCGTACAGCCAGGCTCCTGACACACACGGCAACATCTGGGTTCCCTCCTAACACAATCCACACACACACACACACACACCACACACACACACACACACACACACCACACACACACACACACACACACACACACACACACACACACACACACACACACACACACATTGTACAGACCTCTCTATTACTATTATTAGTACTACATCTAGGTGTTAGTTGTCAGTAACATTTATTTTTTTATTTTTTTATTTTTATACCGGCCTGTAGACACCATGTTTTCTAACAATAAAAAAAATGATGTTATCATTGTCTAGTTGTGACGTAAAGTTTCTGTAAATGTCCCAACTGGATTTAAATGGGAAAGGAGATATCTCATTAGGTTTATATTTTTTATATTTTTACTTAATTCCATTATTTTAAATTCTCACTCGGATTAATGTTTAGCATCATAACGTAGAGTGATTCTTTAATTCATTTGTTGATTCTTTAGACACACAGTGCAGTTGGTCAAAAATTATCACCAATGTCAAATGTGTCCTTAAGTGTGTCCAGAGGTCCGGTGGGACCATATTTTGGCTTAATGCTGCACATTCAGCTGAGTAAACCTGAGGTCCTGCAAAAACACACAATTTCTTCCAAATCATAATTGCAGATTAAACAGTTCCTGAAAATTATGTTCTCATCATGGATAAAAAACTGATTTTAATAAATACAGAAAACAACTTTCTAAAACAAACGGGACTTGCAGACACCGGGTCTAGTCTGTTAATAGTTTGCTACCTAACCCGTCCTTGCATACAGCAGTGGAGCCCCAGCTCTGCAGGTTTCTAACCTACCAGGTTGATAATTAGATTCCTACTGCGTGGGGTCCCAGGTCTTCCTTTGTCACTTATTCGACGTCTAGAATGCAAACCAGCAGGGATCTGTGTAATGAGCACAAGATCACTGATCTAAGGTCGTACGTACTGAAGGTTCCTTCTATTCACAGCATCAGTGGCATTCTGGGTAAGGGAGTCAGACCCTGGTGTCGTAGGTACTGCCCCTGTACTTTTTGTTCTGAGGGCTGAAATTGGAGAGAATGTTTCATGTCACTACATGAAGAAACTGTGACCTGGGGGGTCCAATTACTCAGATGTCAGGAGCCATACTGTGCCCACCTCTGTCTGGTTCATAATAAATATACATATACATAAATGTATGTGTATATATGTAAATGTGTATGCTATATATACAGTATATATATATATGTATATACGGATATACGTACAATATATATGTATATAAATGTATAGTATATATATATATATATACAGTCTATGGTCTGGTTCCATGGTTTGCAACAAGACATCTGGGAGAGTTTTTGAGTAGGATTAAGTAATGTTTACTTCAGCAGGATGGCCGTTTTTTTCAATCTTTTTTAGATTTAGTGTGACACTAAATACTTCTAATACTTCTCTGGCACTGTCAACACAAGATGATACTGTGTTGAATTCCAGTTGTGTCCAGGTGTACCTAATAAACTGGCAGCTCTGCGTGTACAGTAAGTTCCGTAAACTGCGACTCCCGTCGTTCCTTGCGTCATTGTGTCAACATGGCGCCTGTCTGCCGGACAAAAGGCGAATCTGTTTGACGGTGGATTGAAACCCAATTATAAACAGAGGAGACATTTTGGGAATACTGTCAGTGTCCGTGTGTCCCGGCGCCCCGAGGCAAAGGATATATGGTAAAATAATATCTGTGGAGGCTCTTAGACTGGAATATTAAGGTAAGTTAAGTCCTGCAGCTCCAACTACTGCAGTATTAAAACGGTCCTGCTAGCCCGATACGTTACCTTTTCTCTGTATGGTGATAACTGAAAACTCCTTAAAAATCCGACTGTACTGCGGCGTTTTACTTGGCGCTTAATGACACCACTGCCCAAACTGGTTCACACGGTCTTATCTGAATAATAAAGAGTCAATATGTAATTCGGCATGCAAATAGTTCACCAAGAAACAGTTAATCAAACACAATGTCAACTTTTACAGTAGGACTACAATGCTCGCTACCGCGATGCACAGTGTCTTTAAGTAGTGTGGTTATTACGATGCAACAACAGGCGAACACAATGCAGTGCACAATTTTTGTGTGCGTAGAATGGACTAGTTTATTGTTCTATGCCGAATAGAGGAGTTGTCCTTCATTATCCCTAAAACGTTTGAAGGCACCCTCTATCGTGCATGCTTATTTTCCTAGAAGCAGGACAAAATTAAAACACGTTTTTTCCTGATGTGATTCGGCGTGAAAGTCGATCATTTAAAGCTAACACTCGGCATTGGGGCTACCTTGACATTTGGGACTACTACAGTGAAGTCTGCTGTTCTGGTTTTTGGGTAAATTTCGGGGTTTCGATGCCAGTTAAAGTAGCCTACTTTAATGAAATGACTTGTCTATGTGCTCCTGGCACCGGGAGGCAGTTCAACGTTATGCCACGTCTGGTCAGGATCTTAGGTCAGGTCACTGGGTTCAGGAATAGAAACACACCTCATCGTTAAACCTTCTTTGTTTTTTTTAGAAGTAATTATTCAAGTATACACAAATGATTTTGGACAAACCAGGGCCGATTCTAGGATCAGACCTTTAGGGGGGCTCAGCCCCAAATGAGAATGTGACACAGTTACAGTGCCTTGCAAAAGTGTTTACCCCCCCCCATGCTAAATGGGTAATTTTATTATCTGATAATCTCTGAGCTATCTACTGAACAACAACGTCAACTAACATTTTTTGACACTATGATGGAACTAGCCCTGACACTTTGTAAGTCTCAGTAATAATAACCAATTTGACATTCAGCAATTTTAGTTGCTTACGTCTCAATTTGGGTTCTAATCTGCTCCATGAAATGACCAACTTCTTCTCTGGGGACTACCGACGCTAAGCTCATAGATGGTTAAAGAAATGGACCAACAGGTCCCGTTGCTCTGGACGGAGACCAGTGAAGTCTATTAGGAGCTCTTTCCCGGTGATGCTGAGCGTTACTGCACAGACTCCAACTGAGCTGGAAGACATAGATGTGACGTGAGCAACTTGTCTGGAAGCTGTAAGTCTTCTGGTAGCTGTGCAAGAGAAATCTCAATCATTCCCAATCAGCAGAGGTAGGTACATGTTAGGAGATAACATAGGCACAGGCTAATTACTGCTAACTAACATGCTAGTTAACATTAACACAGGCACCGGCTAATTACTGCTAACTAACATGCTAGTTAACATTAACACAGGCACCGGCTAATTACTGCTAACTAACATGCTAGTTAACATTAACACAGGCACCGGCTAATTACTGCTAACTAACATGCTAGTTAACATTAACACAGGCACCGGCTAATTACTGCTAACTAACATGCTAGTTAACATTAACATAGGCACAGGCTAATTACTGCTAACTAACATGCTAGTTAACATTAACACAGCCACCGGCTAATTACTGCTAACTAACATGCTAGTTAACATTAACATAGGCACAGGCTAATTACTGCTAACTAACATGCTAGTTAACATTAACACAGGCACCGGCTAATTACTGCTAACTAACATGCTAGTTAACATTAACACAGGCACCGGCTAATTACTGCTAACTAACATGCTAGTTAACATTAACACAGGCACCGGCTAATTACTGCTAACTAACATGCTAGTTAACATTAACATAGGCACAGGCTAATTACCGCTAACTAACATGCTAGTTCACATTAACATAGACACAGGTTAATTATTGCTAACTAAAATGCTAGTTAACATAAACATAGGCACAGGCTAATTAATTGCTAACTAACATGCTAGTTCACATTAACATAGACACAGGTTAATTATTGCTAACTAAAATGCTAGTTAACATTAACATAGACACAGGCTAATTACTGCAAACTAAAATGCTAGTTAACATTAGTAATTAAACTTAAACAGCTAAGTCCAAACTGTCTGCAAGCTTGTCGTGACAATACGGTGATTTGACGACTATGCCACAGCAAGTTGCGTGGTTTTGACAATTGTTGGTCCAGTTTTATAAAAACGTCTGCTACGGAGACATAACGTGAGCTACAAGGTACCGGAGCCTTTTATACATTGTTGTGTTTCTTTAGAAATAAACAACAGACAAATAGAGCCTTGAAGCACTTCAGATGTAGAGTTATTAACTGTCCTAGTGATGTCAAAATGAATGGGAGTCAATGGGATGCTAACTGCAGGTGATGGCTTGGTAGCATTAAAATGGCGCCATAGGAGCTACGCTTAGAGAGGAGAGGCTTACCCCCTTGGATGAACTACACAACGGTCTCCTGCTCTCCCTCTGACAGATCAGATAGAGACTCAGCCAAAGGCGGGAGTCTGGCAAAACCACCTCTGATTGGCCAACACTATGTTTCTTTTAACCCTTTCCTTGACGGGGTTACAGGTGCATAGCATCGGAGACAGACGCACAGGATATTAAACCTGTTTTAAGCCCTTTGAACCTGTAATCGTTTGTCCTCTGTCACTAACAGACACATTATCAAACTCTCCCTTGAAGCACTTAAATTTATTTTAATATTGTTTTTCATCTTTAGGGTGGCTGAGATGAACTTGAGCCCCCCTATAAAGGGTCTAAAATTGCCCATGGGAGAAACACTTTGTGAGATCCTGGTTTTGCATGGTGTAAAGTTTATCTGAGAGTTTCTTGGTGTATGACAATGTAGTCTGGGATTCTGTTGAGCCGGTACGTGTTCAGTGTCTTGCTCAATGACACCTCATGATTTGAATGAAATGGTTAAAAAAAGTATTACCCTGGTTGTGTGGTTGTGAATGCAGTGTGTGTGTGTGTGTGTGTGTGTGTGTGTGTGTGTGTGTGTGTGTGTGTGTGTGTGTGCGCACATACTTCCTACTGTTGCTGCTTAGCACAGATCTCTGAAGAAGTTGAGCAGTGCCAGTCAGCCCTATTTGATTACCAGTCCCTCTATTAAAAGTAGTTTTAGTCATTAACAGAAAACTCAGATTGGACAGATAGTCTAGCTAGCTGTCTGGGTTTACCCTGCAGAGATCTGAGGACCAGGTAACCATAGTCCTCAGATTGGACAGATAGTCTAGCTAGCTGTCTGGATTTACCCTGCAGAGATCTGAGGACCAGGTAACCCTAGTCCTCAGATTGGACAGATAGTCTAGCTAGCTGTCTGGATTTACCCTGCAGAGACCTGAGGACCAGGTAACCATAGTCCTCAGATTGGACAGATAGTCTAGCTAGCTGTCTGGATTTACCCTGCAGAGATCTGAGGACCAGGTAACCATAGTCCTCAGAAATCCACCAGAGGTTAGAACACCAACACAGAGACAGAGGAAGGGGACGGACATCCGGCCAAAATGAGGGACGGCAGAATTTCCAGCAGCAATGGAGCAATCCAACGTAACCTCAACGATACAGGCTATCTTATTACTAAAGTGAGGGTGGCTGCTGAAAATCCAGTTAATCTGCTGCAGCCATCATTAGAAGCTTCAGTGGAACCAAGGTGGCTGGGTCCTTGCTTCAGATAGTGTGAAAAATAAAAGCTTAAACTCAAACTAATGCGGTTTACTCTGTGGCAGATACAGTAAATGAAAGTTGGTTTCCTGCACTGTTATGGGTTGCTGTCGAGGAAAACAGCCTTCTGTTGGGATACACTATTGTCTGCAATGATAATGGTTCATTATCTGTCTTTTCCCAGGGCAGGAAGGAAAAGTTAGGTTTGCCTCCCTTCTGGTGTTGTGCATCTTAAAGCCACTGTGTCTATTTACAATAGTAGGACCTTGTAAAAGTAATTATTGCAGCGAGGGGCACTCTGGTTCCGCTTGGTGTGTTTTCGGTGTTAATCATTTATTAAAATCTGTCCAAACATTTAGTCAGCTGTTACTTGCTCATGCACTCATAGGTGTACAAGTAAAGTGTTTGTGTTCATCTTAGTTTACAAACTTGGATTGATTTGAAATCTACAGATTATGGCAATCATCAATATATTCCAGCTCCCTTTGAGAAAATGGCACCGTTTTGATTCAAAATGTGTTTCTCTGTACTCGTTAGGAGATGTTGCAGTAAAGTTGCGTATGGACGGAAAGCTTTCACGGACCCTTTGTGATGTATAAAAACTTAACTTGACGTGAGAATGTGCGGGTCGTCTGCAAAGTCTTTTCTGGCTCTGTAACGTGGCCAAATCAAACTGAAAAGTGCAGAAAATCACCAAACATTACAAATTAACGTTTCCACTTCATTACTGGCATACGGTAGGTCGGTGACATTGTCTATGAAAGAAGCATATTTATATCTGCTGATATTCCATAAAAGTTTGATCATTTATGTGGATAATGTTACTCATCTTTCATACACTAATAATTCAATTTGCAGGCTACTTAACCTCTGTGAGGAAGGGAAATGAATGAAAAATCCATTTAGGAAATATTTTTGGATGCAGTTTCACTGAGCCTACTACCACTTAGAAAATAAAGGGCATTACACCAGGGAGTTCAAACTGCTTAGTGGGGGGAATGTGGACCGACACTGAGCTGCATGTGGTTCTGGATCTGCTGGGGCGCTGCCACTTGGGCCTGCACGATTCAGGGCAAAATATCAATCACCATTGTTTTGCTTAGAATTGATATCACGATAATTGATATCATTAGTTTTTATTTTTATTTCGTTTGGACTTTTTGTTTTCAAATTCATTTCAATTAGTTTTAATTAGTTTTTAAAGCTTATTTGCTAGTTTAGTTGTTATTTTTTGAAAATGCTTACTTTTAGTTTAGTTTTTATTAGTTTTAGTCTTTTTTAGTCGGGGATTCAAAAAGGTCAGAAAAAGTGTGGTGTAATAATAACTCAACAAAAACATCATACAATTTTACAAATATGTATTCACAATGTATTAAACAATAACAGCAGTACAAACAATGTACATATGAGGATGAGCACAGATTTGTAATATGATATATTAGATATGTGAACAGTCAACACAAGATGCAGAACGTGCGGGGTCTGGGGCTCAACTTCCTGTTGATGTTGATGTGTAAAGGAAAGATGTGCAGGACCTGGCCTACGCCCGGTTTTATACACGTGAATATTTCTGTGCGTAGGTAATTTTCATGTTTTGGCTGTGCACCATCTTCTGGTATGAAAGCTGTGCCATCTTTAATACATGAGGCCCCTGCTGTCTGGAAAGGTAAAGCCAGTTTTTTGTTGCTTTTCACTGCACAGCTTCAGTGCATGTTTCTGAAGGCGGTGACTGGATGGAGGCGGACCATTCAGATGGTACTTAGATACATCTTGTTTCCTTTGATCATTCTGAACTTGTCTCAAAAGTGCATCTGGTTTGCATCTAGCCGTGGACCTTTGTTGTCATTCTCCATCTCTTTTTTTTTCTTAATTTCCTCTGATCTCTCTGCTGCTGGCTATTTGGAGAAAGGCTCACAAGCTGATATACATATACATATTTGTCACTTTTTAAGTAATTAGTATTATAATGTGTTTGGTTTTCTTGCATGCTTTGTTTGGTTGTCTAAACCACAGATCGTTTGGTTGGAAAGCGTATTACAAAGAAGGATGCTATATAATGTGTTAATTATATCCGTTTTATAAAGAGCTCCAAAAACAGTAATGCAGGTGGAAGAAAAATCATTTCATTGTTAATCTGAAACAAAATAGAGACACTCAAGACAAAAAACTTGGATCAGTTATTATTAAATTGAAAACCTAATAGTTGAGAGGATCATTTTGCAGTCCTGTATGAGTCGTATGTCGTCTGACTTTATGCAGCGTGACTCATCTTCTGCTGCAGTGAAACAAAGTATGGAGCTTGGCTCTGTCTGAGATGTACAGTTTTTTTGGCATTTTTCCCAAGTCGTATGCACACACACACACACACACACACACACACACACACACACACACACACACACACACACACACACACACACACACACACACACAAACAGTCACCCTCCTGCGCATTAGAAGTGTTGACATGTCTGCTGACTTTGATTCTCTGCTGTGCCTGTTTTTCTTTTTGGCATTAGAAGGAAAAACATCATGACAGATGCATTATCTCATTTTTCGTTAATCTCTCCATCCTCTCTTTCTCTCGCTCAGTACAGTGCAGTGAATATTTTTACAACATTTCTTTTTTAGAAATGACATAAGATGGGTGCACATTTAAAAGGACATGGCATATCAAACCAATATAGATGGGAATCAACAATATTTTTTTGTTAAAGCTACAATAAAGTGAGCATGCTTTTGATTTGAAAACATACCACACATTGCATCAATTGGGTAACATTATATCATGATTAATGGGGTTAAAATGTGATAGCAGCTGCTGAGCTCTGATGTCTTACAGTGTGTGTGGCACACAGTGTGTGCGTGCATGCGTGTGTGTGTGTGTGTGCTGTAAATCTGCAAGCATGAAGCAAATGATGTGGATGTGTCTGTTCTTCCATTTTGGAGATGTGAAGCTCAGTGGGTAGAGAAAGGTCACTAATGAGTAATTATGTATCAATTAATCAGAAGTAGAACATGTAGATTTCCATTACATCATCTTCCATTTCTGGCAATATTCATTACCAGTATTTTTTGTGCAATAGTCACTTTATGTATTTGCATTAGTTGATTTCCTTTCCGCAGTATAAAAGAGTTTGCTTTGCCCTGGGTTCACAGAAAGGCCGCAATTACACAATGCAGAAGTATTAGCATGTTGGACAATATTGTTTACTGTCTTGGTTAGTCCTCTTTATGAAAGCAACAATGAATCCTCTCAGTGGGTTTTTTGCCCCCAGTGGTGAATATGTGAGTTCAGTTCAGCGAGTATTATGATGCCATTTCTTTTTAGAAATGAAACTAAATCGGTGCGGTGGCACCTGTACTGTCAAATCTCCCTCACAGTTACCGATGGTAACCACGGGGTCGACAAATCAACCAGGACTGAATTATGTTCTCTTCAACACACATGGTTTGTTCCTCGGATGTAGACTATGTGTTTGTTTTTTCTCTTAAATATTTTTAAACTGTGCATTGTTTACATTCAAATGATCTTGTTCACAGTTTTTTTACACTGTCTTTGTTGGTGCATTGCTCCGCTCCTTTTGGGGGTTACTGCCCCCACCTGTCGATCAGTGGAAAACCAAAAGTTAAGAGGTGAATCCCAGCGCCTGTGTTTGCACTACCAACACAAGAGGGATCCACTCTAACATGTCTCCACAGCGCTAATAGTGGTCAAAACGCTACAGAGTACTATTTAAATACTTTATTTTCTGTATATTAGAAAATGTTAGGATTTATTTTAGTTGCATAAAAGTAAAGGTTAGAGACAGTAACATGTTCTGCATGTATAGAATTGTTTCCGTTTGCAGAATAATACTGTAATTACAAAGTAGAAAGTAAATGTAGGGGCGTCCTTTTCCTTGGTTATTAATGGTTTGGTAATGGCCCCCCCCCAGGATGTTCCAGCAGTGTGAGGAGCCTCGTTTCACCATCGAGCAGATTGACCTCCTCCAGAGGCTACGGAGGACAGGTATCACACAGGTGGAGGTCCTCCACGCCCTGGACACCCTGGACCACCTGGACCGCCAACATGGACACAAGTTGACCCATAAGCCTCCCTACATGCCTCCCTCGTCTTCCTTGTCTTCATCCAGCGCCGTCGTCGCTTCTTCTTCCATGACCTCCACCGCTACTCAGACAAGTTTCCCTAACAACCGGCTCTCACCCTCACCTAACAACAACTTCGACACCACCTCCCCGCTTCTACCAATTCCAGTAGCATCGCCTGTCGCCATGGCTGCGGTAGTCCAGAATGGCCTAGTTGCTGTCACCAATGGGAAGCTGTCACCCCCCCGGTTTCCTCTTGGTGTTGTTAGTGGCAGTGTCACAGCGCCAGGCTACGGGTTCGAGACCAGCGAAGAGGACTTAGATGTTGATGACAAGGTGGAGGACTTGATGAGGTAAGACCTGACTAGACCTGCCGTGACCTAGACTAGGTTGGACCAGGAGTTACCAGGCCAGACCAGCTCAGAGATGAACACAGAGTAGTGTCAGCTTTAAACATGCGCCTACTGCTTAACTTGGCACCCCCGTCAGAAAAACATGAATTACTAAACGAAGGAAGACGTGGATTCACAATAACGCACACTTTATACAGATGTACAGTATCATAGCAAAGTGAACACAGTATCCTAATGTATGTATCTAAATAATAATAATGCTAAATGCAAGGACAGTATTTTGTCCTTCTTAACTTGGGAACCTGAGGTGTGCTACCTTTTTGTCACTTTCTAATAATAATAATAATAATAATAATTGTGAATTGGTAAACCAAAATCAAACAAGTCATCTCATAATTGTATTAAATGCAGCTGTGTTTACCCTGTTATGACATGTCTGAGAGTCTTTCCCACAATGTTTTCATGACTGATGATGATGATGATGATGATGATGAAAAAAGTAAAACAAATGTAAAGTCACTAGCACAACCAACTGGATTTAGAGCTGCAGAAGTATATTTGTATAGTTTGCTACAACCATGACAATAATTAGTACTAGGGCTGTTTGATTATGGAAAGATTATGGGGGGGGCAGAGGGGCCGCATTCTGCCATCTTTACTTGCGCTGAGTTTTTAAATTCCAGTGGATGATATGCACACGTCTTGCCCCCCTGACCTTATAGGCTGAGAGAGTTTACGGCTTCTGGAGGGGGGGATGTGCGTGTGCGCGTGTCATTCAGAAAAACAGAAAAAGGCAAAATAATTGTTTTTTCTCGATAATATTTTGGTGATCATTGGGAGCCAAAATTGAAATCAAAATTCAGTTACTTGCACAGCCCTAATTAGTACTCTGAATTAAAATTTACATAATTGCGATGTATATGATTTATGAAGAACCCAACATATATACAGTAGATTGCTGTACCGAACATTAGGTGTTAATACAGACGGTCTGATGGTCGACAAGCCTGCCTGTAGCTCACACTGAATATGATACAGGGCCTACACGCATGCATGCAAACACACACACACACACACACACACACACACACACACACACACACACACACACACACTCTCTCACTAGTGCTGCTCATCTGTAGTCTGCAGTCAGACAGTTGCAATCAGATGGGTATTGATTTGAGGTTGTGTGAAGATGAAATCAAACCAGAAAGCAGTCAGTATTACAGCAGCAGGATCTGGCCTCTGATTCCTGCACATATTCAGCTTCAACAGCAGCTGCCAGGAATATATATGTGGATTGCAGAGTTATAGCTGGTTAAGTATAGTGACTGTTACTTTGTGCCATAAGGGAAATGTGAGACTGTGAGACTGAGCTGTAACCAGTTACTGTACTTTGTGTTAAACAGTAGATTCCCCTCTCTGCTTGTAGGAGGGACAGTGCTATGATCAAAGAAGAGATTAAGTCTTTCCTGGCAAACAGGCGGATCTCCCAGGCTGTGGTTGCTCAGGTAACGGGTGAGTATCGACTAACCACCAGAAAGGTTTGACATGCCAGCAAGCGTCCAGCCTACTGATGGTACAGATCTCGCTCTGTTCCTCTTCCTTCAGGGATCAGTCAGAGCCGGATCTCCCACTGGCTCCTACAGCAGGGATCAGACCTCAGCGAGCAGAAGAAAAGAGCCTTCTTTCGCTGGTACCAGCTGGAGAAAACCAACCCTGGTAACACCACCCATCACGCTTACATCTCCTGCATAACCCCCCAACTCTTCCACGTGTAAAAAAAAAACTACTTCAATAACACCTGGAGTTTCACTGGCTGAGCAACAATCATGCAGTTCAGTTAGGAGGACAATCCCTAGGACAACACACTGGAGAGAGCTTGTTATCAGTTAAAACATGTTGTCATTGCGTATTGTCAAAGTCTCCTTGAGCAGACCTCTGGACACCCCCAGATTGACAGCTCTAATACATCAGTGCAGAAAAGAAAAAATTGGACCTCAGCTCATTGGTATTCATGTTGGGATTTCAACAATAAATAGGACAGTTACATGCATTAATTTCCCAGCAGAGGACAGGTTTACAGTATTTGGAAAGTTGCAGATGTGACAAACTGTAAGTTGTAATCAAAGAGTTTTCAGACAGAAAAGAAAGGCACGGAATGGGTTTGTGTTTTTTTATGGGCACCTCGAGATCTCCCTGGTTACAGAAATAAAGATTGTAAACTGTTTTCCTGTGATTGAACAATGAATACGTTGTGATTAGACCAACAGGGTGGAATGCTCAGTATTAAAAACACAGAACAGTCTAGTTATCCTGTGTCTTCCCTTAAAAAGAGAAATTAGAATCTCTTGACTTCCATTTGGCTAGATGCTCCAAAATAAATGAAAGTCAGGGTGTAATAAATTACTCTTTGTCCTTTGTCCTCATGATGGGGTGTACACACACAGTAAATGTGCAATACACAATAATTTCTTTTCATTATTCTATTTGAGACCTATTTTTAGGTGGAAACGCTAAATAAAAAAGTGCTTATGCTGCTGCTTGTTATATTGAGTTGACGTCGCTTTAAATGACAGCTCGGAGGTAGAGATGTCTCGTGTTTGCTTAATGGCCGTTGCCCCGACTCCTCATCTCGAATCTACCGTGGGCGGGACTAAGACGTGAGGGGGGGGAATTGAGGACGCACAAACTGGGAAATGGGAAAGGCCCACTGTGTGGCATACTGTAATGAAAATAAGATTTATTATTATTAAAGCTGTCTGGTGTCTGTGACTTCAGGTGCCACTCTTGCTATGCGAGCCGCCCCATTGGCTCTGGAGGAGGTGATGGACTGGCATCAAGCCCCGCCTCCTTTTGGCTCAGCCCCCGGGGGCTTCCGCCTGCGGCGAGGGAGCAGATTCACCTGGAGGAAGGAGTGTCTGGCTGTCATGGAGAGGTGAGCTGGCTGGGGGTGAGGAGGAGGGGTGGACTGGCTCAAAGTGTAATTGATTATGTTTGATTGGCTTTGTCATTGTACCATGGCATGGTGAATACGTGTGTGTCTGCACAGCTACTTCATTGATAACCAGTACCCCGATGAAGCGAAGAGAGAGGAGATTGCCACCGCCTGCAACACTGTCATTCAGAAACCAGGTAGGTAATAACAGGAACAAATGACTAAAATTATAATCCATAGTACATTACTATACATTGTATATATAATTGCTTGGTTAACAAAATAGTTTTAATCTTTACTTTTAGCAACTTGGCTCACACAGTTACACATGTAGCTCATGAATCAGAAGCAGCTTTTATTGAGTGAGAGGACGAGCGTTTATTGTTTTGCACATGGCTGTTAATAACATATTCATGTCAAGTAGCCATAACTGCATGGATATTTCTAGACATGTAATTGGCTATGAATCATATTGTATTTAGTAATGACTGATGATATAGTTAAAAAACAAGGTAACTAGAAGAGTTGCTTCATAACAAACACACTGCTTATTTATACATATAATACTTATGTGTAGGATACAATTAGCAGCAGCAATGAATCGGTGAACTGCATTGTAAGCTTTCATGTCTCAGCAAAAAAAGCAAATATCATTTATCAAAGGAAGAGTGTGTGTGTGTGTGTGTGTGTGTGTGTGTGTGTGTGTGTGTGTGTGTTACAGGTAAGAAGCTGTCCGATTTAGAGAGGGTGACATCTCTGAAGGTCTACAACTGGTTTGCCAACCGCCGCAAAGACATCAAGAGGCGCGCTAACATTGGTAATGTCTACCTCTGTGTGTGCGTGTGCGTGTTTATGTGTGTTTGTGTGTGTGTGTTGTGTGTGAATTTTATTAGAGTTACACACAATATATCCTAGTATGACCAAAGGTCGGAACAGCTTGAATCTGAGTGTGTTGTTGTTGTTTGACGTCGATATGCTATGATGAGGTTTGTGTTTTTGAAGAAGCAGCCATCTTGGAGAGCCACGGCATCGAGGTCCAGAGTCCAGGTGGTCAGTCCAACAGCGACGAGGTGGATGGCAACGACTTCCCGGACCAGGTAAACTGAACGTAAATTAGTTGTAGGATGTTATTTGCACTGAGCAGCTCAGAGGTATGCTTGTGTTGCCCATCAGTAAAGTTAAACAGTCTATGAAATATTACACAAGCTTCATTGTTTTGATTCCTCTTTGTGTAACCCGTTTTTCTTTTTACATTTAGTCACATATTTGACTCAAAGATTATGAATCACTAGCTTAGAGGCATTCTGACACTATTCTTGTGACAGCAGACCTGGGTGTTGTATAACCTGTCTTAACCTGTCACAGGGTTGTGAGGTGTCCTTATTTGACAAGAGAGCTTCAGCCAGGCAGTTTGGTTTCAGTCGAGCTGACCTGTCCTCTCCAACCCAGGTACAGGCCGACTTGACACACACACACCACACCACACACACACACACACACACACACACACACACACACACACCACACACACACACACACACACACACACACACCACACACACACACACACACCACACACACACACACACACACACACACACTTCCTTTGATAAATGATATTTGTTTTTTTTGCTGAGACATGAAAGCTTACAATGCAGTTCAACGATTCCTTGCTGCTGCTAATTGTATCCTACACATAAGTATTATATGTATAAATAAGCAGTGTGTTTGTTATGAAGCAACTCTTCTAGTTACCTTGTTTTTTAACTATATCATCAGTCATTACTAAATACAATATGATTCATAGCCAATTACATGTCTAGAAATATCCATGCAGTTATGGCTACTTGACATGAATATGTTATTAACAGCCATGTGCAAAACAATAAACGCTCGTCCTCTCACTCAATAAAAGCTGCTTCTGATTCATGAGCTACATGTGTAACTGTGTGAGCCAAGTTGCTAAAAGTAAAGATTAAAACTATTTTGTTAACCAAGCAATTATATATACAATGTATAGTAATGTACTATGGATTATAATTTTAGTTTAGGATTTACCCTGCAGAGATCTGAGGACCAGGTAACCATAGTCCTCAGATTGGACAGATAGTCTAGCTAGCTGTCTGGATTTACCCTGCAGAGATCTGAGGACCAGGTAACCATAGTCCTCAGATTGGACAGATAGTCTAGCTAGCTGTCTGGATTTTCCCTGCAGAGATCTGAGGACCAGGTAACCATAGTCCTCGGATTGGACAGATAGTCTAGCTAGCTGTCTGGATTTACCCTGCAGAGATCTGAGGACCAGGTAACCATAGTCCTCGGATTGGACAGATAGTCTAGCTAGCTGTCTGGATTTACAAGAGATCTGAGGACCAGGTAACCATAGTCCTCAGAAATCCACCAGAGGTTAGAACGCCAACACAGAGACAGAGGACAGGGACGGAGCAGTACCGGAGCAATCCCAGTAGTGGAATATCATGGATATAGACTATATACTGCATTGCCTCAGATGAAGAGATGAGGGCAGATTTACAATAAACATAATAATTCCTCCTATTCTCGCTCAGGTACCCACACTGCTCCCTAGCTGGTTTTCTGCCCTGGGTAGAGGAGGCTTGTCTGGACAGAGGGGCACTTCTCTGATTGGCCGATCCCTCCCCCAGGCGGAAGGTTCCAGATTGACAGGCGTGTCCTGGTCTCCCCCCTCGCCCTCCCTCCAGGACGAACCCACCATTCACAGCGTGCTGTCCGAGCCCCAGGACCCAATCGGTTTGGAGAAGGCGGCTGTCAATCACAGCAACCAAGCCCAAGCCAATCAGGGGGATGTGGCGGGGTGCAGTATTGGGAACGACATCAAGACGGAAACGCTGGAGGACGACTGAAATGGGTGGTGGATATTGGAGTTGTCAGAGTGATGAGTGGAACACGATCAGAGGTGTGTTAATATGCAAACAGATTTTATAGGAATGTAATAAGTGGAAAAAAGACCAAAAGTGGTGTAAACTCCAACCCTCAGATACCTCCCAACCCTACCTCCAACCACCAACCTGCTCTGCTACGCTCTTATACTGTAGCCATTACTAGTATATTATAATAATGATAACAATAAGAATAAACTTTGATTTTTTAAAGTGCATCCCAGCTGGCTATGGAAGATTATAAATGCCTATATAATAGCAAAGTGAAATAGATTAGGAATTCTTTAATTATGACGCATAGCAGTGTGTATTATTTTTCACTTTATTTCTTTGCTGATTTGTTTCAGGCATTTGAAATCTTCCGTACTAACAGGACTTGATGCACTGTGCATTTTCCCCTGCAGGACAACACTGTATTTGACACAGGGTTGAAATCCTTTCAGGGTCTTGCACTGTGATCACAACACAACTGAACAGCCTCAAAAGAAAAATGCATGGATTTGAAGTTAAGCTAACTTTAACTGATTGTTTTTTTTAACTTGTGTTAAATTCATTAATCACAGTTGATTATATTTCAAATTTTGTCTGTTGGTTCCTTCCAGTGGGAGAACAGCAGATGAGCTCATGAGCTCAGTTTCATCGAGGTCACAGCACGTAGGGACTCTTCCTGTGGGCCTAAACATAATCTGACATATTTAAAAGAGAAAGAAACAGATCGACCCACACCTCCGTACCCTGCCCTGGTTTATAAGCTCAATATATGGAAGCAAAGAAAGGAATACCTAATTGAAATTTAAATAGCACTGTGGATAGCATTGAAATGTTTTAATTCACAAACTATATCATCTGAATATATATCTATCTGAATTCCAGTGGTTGAATTCTCTTCTTACAAAAAGTATTTATTTGAAGTTGGGGCTTGCGATGATTCACCATCGTTGACGGCTGACTCATCACTCCTCTTAACCGGACGGTGGGGGCCGCACGTGATCAACAATAAATCACAAAAGGCTTATTCAGCAACCGGTTGGCCTGAAATCCAGCCTCGCCCCGTCGGTTGCAGACCACATGTTGGCCTTTGTCGTGGCTCAAAAACTGACATCCATAGAAAAGTGGGGACCCGTTTTTAACTGGAGTTTCTGCAGTTTACTGTAATTCCCTACCCGACAAATAGTGATTCACTAAAGTTAGGCATGCTACCAGAGATGAATAAATCCCTGTTTTTATCTTTGCTGCCATCTCGACCCTAGCGCTGCTGCAGGTACTGGCAGGGAGCGAGAAGGTTTTCACAGGGGCAGCGAGGCTGGAAACAGGACAGTGGTGTTCAGTCAGAGCCGGGAGGGACAGTTGAGTCAGACTCTTCTCTGTTTGAGAGGGGAGACCCCATGTGGACATCTGCACTCTACTGAATGCACTTTTCTAGTTTGCCTTACCAAGATGTCTGAATTTTACAAATTAAAAATGATCAATTGGACTTCACCTACATATTTTGATCAGAAAAGGAATGAAGTAGAGCAACTACATTGTTTTATAGTAGACCCCTTGATCTTAAAGTGCTCATATTATGCTCATTTTTATAATTGTATATATATATATATATATATATATATATATATATATATTAAGTGTTATTTTCAGAAAACACCATATTTTTGTTGCACTGCAAATTGCGGCAGCTCCTCTTTTCACCCTGTGTGTGTTGAGCTCTCTGTTTTAGCTACAGAGTGAGACATCTCACTTCTGTTCCATCTTTGTTGGGAGTCGCACATGCTCAGTAGCTAGGTAAGGACTGCTAGCCAGTCAGAAGCAGAGTATGAGGGCCCTGACAGTACCTAGGTAAGGACTACTAGCCAATCAGAATTAGAGTATGAGGGCCCTGACAGTACCTAGGTAAGGACTACTAGCCAGTCAGAAGCAGAGTATGAGGGTCCTGACAGTACCTAGATAAGGACTACTAGCCAGTCAGAAGCAGAGTATGAGGGTCCTGACAGTACCTAGGTAAGGACTACTAGCCAGTCAGAAGCAGAGTATGAGGGCCCTGACAGTACCTAGGTAAGGACTACTAGCCAGTCAGAAGCAGAGTATGAGGGTCCTGACAGTACCTAGGTAAGGACTACTAGCCAGTCAGAAGCAGAGTATGAGGGCCCTGACAGTACCTAGGTAAGGACTACTAGCCAGTCAGAAGCAGAGTATGAGGGCCCTGACAGTACCTAGGTAAGGACTACTAGCCAGTCAGAAGCAGAGTATGAGGGCCCTGACAGTACCTAGGTAAGGACTACTAGCCAGTCAGAAGCAGAGTATGAGGGTCCTGACAGTACCTAGGTAAGGACTACTAGCCAGTCAGAAGCAGAGTATGAGGGTCCTGACAGTACCTAGGTAAGGACTACTAGCCAGTCAGAAGCAGAGTATGAGGGCCCTGACAGTACCTAGGTAAGGACTACTAGCCAGTCAGAAGCAGAGTATGAGGGCCCTGACAGTACCTAGGTAAGGACTACTAGCCAGTCAGAATTAGAGTATGAGGGCCCTGACAGTACCTAGGTAAGGACTACTAGCCAGTCAGAAGCAGAGTATGAGGTCCTGACAGTACCTAGGTAAGGACTACTAGCCAGTCAGAAGCAGAGTATGAGGGCCCTGACAGTACCTAGGTAAGGACTACTAGCCAGTCAGAAGCAGAGTATGAGGCTAGCAGCTAGGTGAGCATTACAGCGTTTGTCTCTGAAGGTTGGACTACAACAGAGCTGTTTGGAGCAGGCTGTGAGCAGTGGTTTCTGTTGGAGATGGTATATATAGATATAGACAGATAGATATATACATAACACAATGAAAAAGTCCAAAAAGCCTAATATGAGCACAGAAGACTTTTTTAAATTGAATTCTGGAAACTACGAAGAGGAGTTTTCTAGACAAAAATACTATGAAAATACTACTTATTTAAATAGTATATATTCACTAGAGATCACATTTCAAAATAAGGTATTCAGTTGCTAATACTACTCAAATCCTTATGGCCTCTCTTTGCTTCCATATTAAATACAAGTAATACAATACAAGTTACTCAATACATAAACAGTGAAGCTATATGAAGCAGTTAATTTGTAAGAAAACTAGAACTGAGTAATTTGTGCCCGATGGCGGAATGAACGCTCACTGTGAGATGATCTAGAACCCATACAGGTCAGTCCGTTGGGAGGTATTCAACAGTGTCAGAACTGTTCAGATACTACAGAATAACGTGTAACATGAATACATACATATACTACACATGGATGTATGCAAACAGTATGCTATATAAACTGTGGGGTATATGCTGTATATGTACCCTGATCCATTTCTATTTACAGTATATAGACGTATTAGCTTCAAACGAGAGGAACACCAGTAGGAGTCTTTCATGTTGGTGAAAGGTGAGTGAAGCATTAGCCAAAGTATTAAGTTTGAATTGTGTGTATTTTCTGAGTGTGTGATAGTCATGGGGGGGCACTATGTATTAGAGATATGCTCATCGAAGATGCATCAGATGTGTCAAATTATTGCAAAGGAAAATGCATTTCCTGTTGTATTATTATTGTTTGTGATGGATATGCCTTGTGTTCTAAACACATACTGTCAAGTTTAAATTGTACTTTTAATTTTAAATGACACTTTATTGGATCCATATGATGGTGCTCAGAGTCCCTGCTGTTAGAACATTCGATTGGTCAGTCTGGATGACTGACAGACCAGAGAGGCAGTAGGAACACTAAACGAGTTCACATTTAGTGAGTGAGTCCTGAAACAACCACAGCAAGAATCATTCTTTAGAATAAGGAATAAAGTAATATGTATCCGGTACAGCCATTGTAGACGTCTCTCTACATCCCCACAAGGAATTATTAAAAGTCAGGTTTCCCCTTTTTTTAGACAGTGAAGTGTGGGGATGCGTTACCATGGTAACCCACTGGTTGGGGGAACACTACCTAAATTTAGAATTCCAGTATGTTTCTGGCTTCCACCGAGCGCTGAGGACCATATCTGGCTCTTTATCTGCTGAACGCCCCACTGTGATCAGCAGCTAGCTGCTAACTCGGTTAGCCCGCTGCTGTGTGCTGCTGGGGAGGTCGAGTTAGGGTTTGGGTTTGGGTTCGGGTTCGGGTTAGGGTTTGGGTTTGGGTTAGACACTAGAGAGCTTTTCTACTAAAGACACAGGGCGGCTCCGGATGGGAACAGGTTAATGAGAGAAGAGTTAAGGAGCTACAGAGTTGGGGGATAACTGTCCGTGGTTCAGCACTACGAGTGATCCACTTTTAATATTAAAAAAGCTAAGTGCAGCTTTAATTAAGGTTCTAACTAAAAACTCCCTTTTAATGATACTGAAAGTGTTCAGTGTACTCTTAACACTAGAAATCGTACCAGACAGTGGACGTGGTATCCAGCTCTCTGGTTTGCATACGTGTAGTTAGCTTCTATTTCACTCAGTAGTTTTACACATTAACTAGTGACACTAAGCTAGTTAAAGAGTAACTAATACTGGAGTTTGGTGCGTCAGGTGATCCAGTCAGACTGAATCATGTCGCTAATGTTCCATCCGTTTGGTTCAACGTTCAGCGGCGTACTGGATGCTTTTCAGTTGAAGTGCCTTATTTGTTTCAGTGCATTAACACAGGATTAGTGCAAGCAGAGGGACTTCTACAGTGGCTGTATACACCGTACACACACGTACACACACACACACACACACACACACCGTACACACACACACACACACATACACACCGTATACATCACTGGATCAGAACCAACAACCGTGGCTTCAGTCGTACGGTTTATTATTGTTCATTACCAGGTGCTTTACAGGCGAAGCTACTAGTTCAGAGTTAGAAACTCGACACAAATACCTCACTTTACCCCCCCCCCCCAGCTATAAGCTACAGCCCGCAGGTTCCTCCTCAGCTGCTTCAATGTGAATCCGAGTTCAGACGCTCGAGGGGAAGAGATTAGCGATGGCTGATCTGGAACACCAGAACCGGCAGCGTCCTCTAAAAGGGAATATTCCTTCTCCAACTCGAGCCAATATTAAGTTTGAAGATAAAGGGAAATTCCACTCCAAAAAACAACTTATCATTCATAAGCTCCTGCTGCCACCAAGTCCAAGGAATATAAAATGTTTCCCTTGTTCCTGGTGGACCACTAGCACGGTGTGGGCTGAGAGTCTTCTGGGGGTCCCAGGTGTCTGTTGCTTTAAGCGTTTGGATACTCGGAGGCATCATTAGCAAGTGACGTAGCTTTTTTTTGTCATCTGTTGTCACCATAATATTGAAAAATACTATCCCCCTAGGGGTTAGAATTGTGTTTTTTTGTTTTTTATAAATCTGCCAAGCAGACGTCTTTGAGAAAAGAATCCGTTGAGTTCATTAACGACAACGTGCTGTTGGAGATTATTTCTGGATTTTGAATCTTGCAGTTGCTCTCTTCACGGCTTTCTTATGAAGTTGTACTTTGGAGTTGTGAAGCCGCAAAGTGATGTAAAATGAAAAAGTAGTTTATTAGTGTCATTTTAGAGCCAAATAGTCTGAAAGTAAAAAAGAAATAAAAACGATAAGAGAATTCACATGAGACCATAATCAGAAACTCACAATCTCTCATCTCGTCTGTTCCTTCTGATTGGTCTTTGTTTCTTGACATTTCATTTTGCTTTCGGTTTCTGACCCTGAATTGGCTCCGTACTTTGTCTTTACAAAGTGTTTATTCTCATCATCAACTTGAAATGCATAATAAGTCAAAGTTGTCATGAAATGGAGAACCAGGCTTTCCCATAAATGACAAAGAAAGCCTGAGCTGCTCCAGTGAGATCCAGTAAGATCTGATCCAGTGAGATCTGCTCCAGTGAGATCAGTGAGATCCAGTAAGATCTGATCCAGTGAGATCAGTGAGATCCAGTAAGATCTGATCCAGTGAGATCTGCTCCAGTGAGATCAGTGAGATCCAGTAAGATCTGATCCAGTGAGATCTGCTCCAGTGAGATCCAGTGAGATCTGCTCCAGTGAGATCAGTGAGATCCAGTGAGATCTGATCCAGTGAGATGTGCTCCAGCAAGATCTGCTCCAGTGAGATCCAGTGAGATCTGCTCCAGTAAGATCTGCTCCAGTGAGATCCAGTAAGATCTGATCCAGTGAGATCAGCTCCAGTGAGATCTGCTCCAGTAAGATCTGCTCCAGTGAGATCCAGTGAGATCAGCTCCAGTGAGATCAGCTCCAGTGAGATCCAGTAAGATCTGCTCCGTATCTTCCTCGCAGGTCTAAAGGCAGTTTCAGCCTTCAGCCCCCGGTGCCTCGCTACAGTTTTGTTTAAACGGCTGGTCTTCTGGGGGCGCCTGGTTAGCTCAGCTGGATGAGCGTGTCCCCCATGGACAGAGACTCAGTCCTTGATGCAGCGGCCAAGGGTTCAAGTCTGGTTACGGGTTTATTCCCCCCTTTCAATTCTTCAGCTATCCTATCAAATAAAGGCCTATAATGCCACAACAACAACAAAAAAAAGATAAAATAAAAAAAATGCACGTCCTTCCCACGGAAAAAGCGGCTGATGTTTCACGTCCAATCCCGGCGTCGACTACACCTGGACTTCCTGACCCGTTTACACACACGTACACACACACACACACACACAGTACAGTAAGGGATTGTCAGGCCCCTCTGTCCCTACAGCCACTAGGCTGTCCAGGGTGCATGCTGATGAAGGGGTGGATGGGGTTGGACAGAATCTGATCTGAGGTCTGCAGCGTCGCTGTGGTTTCCGTCGGCCACGCCTCAGGACCGAACGTCGCCGGTGTCCGTGGGACATTTGGACAGTTGTATTCCAAGATGCTGTTTTTAATTTAGGTGATAAAACTTCATCATTCATGCATTCAACATAAAATGTAGATGTTCCAGTGTTAATGTCCTTTATTCAGCCAATGACTTAAAATGCTTCTTAGTCATGTAAAAAGCTTCTTTTTCTACTTCTGAGTGGTTCAGTTTGGCAATAAATTATTCAATAATTCTCTATAGAATGAAAAATATCAAACCTCAGCAGGATGTTTGTTCTATCACTTTGAATTAATTTGTATCCCCTCGTTCTTTTCTATTTCAAGATTTAGTGCCTTTTTTGGACGGTAGACTGTTCTGTAAATGCGATGTAGGAAATCTACATTTGCCTTTTGTTACTTTTTCATCTGTTAATAAACCTTTTTGTTATTTTTAAGGTGTTTTTATTGATATTCTATTTACAGCAGAATAAAAAGTGATCCGAGTCTATGCCGTGTGTGTTGGTTTGTGTTTGTGTCAGGGTTGGGGGGGGGACACGTGTTGTACATGTAGATGAACTCATAGTACTGTAAACTGTCCCTGGAGACTAGTTTTCTCAAACACTGAATACTCACAGCTAAAGAAGTAAGTCAAAGAAAATGAAAACATGCTTATTAGAATAAAAAAAACTCAGCTAACCTACTTCATCAAATACACGTCCCTGTCTTTCACGAAGCCCTGCTGCCTTCAAAATGTACACACAAAAATACTCATTTTACATTAAATAACCAAAACTGTTACGCCAGAGTTCTCGCTTCAGTTTCTCCATGACAACTGAGCATACACGTAGACAATAAATGAAGTAATACTGAACGCTCCAGAGAGGTTAGTAAGAGGACAATGAGTTTGGATTGTTTTGATACGATATATAGATTATTATGTAGAAGGGCTGGGTACAGCTACGCAATTTAATATGAATTTCATATTTCAGTTACAAAACCAATTTTGCCTGGATATGAAAAAGATTCTGCAAACCAATGCTGTAAATTGTATAAGGAACCGTGTAACCTGGTGTAAATTTAAAAGTATATTTACATTAAGAATTTGCCCGCTCTTTAACCCAATCACTACGCCCCAGAACCTACACTCAGTAGTAGTAGTAGTAGTAGTAGTAGTATTAGCAGTAGTATTTAGGGACTTCTTCTGTTTGATTTCTTGAGGTGAAGTCAAGGGACCCCGATCCCTCGCCAAATGAAGACCAACTTCAGAGCGTTATTTAACCCAGGTTCCTCTGGTTTGAGATGATACCAGAAAAAGAGATTCTGGGTTTTCTGAATCTAATCAGAAGGATCAAAGATTTACATTTTTTTTTTTAAACCTTTTTTAAGTCAATAGAGCCAGGTTTGTTTTAAGAAATGCAGTTACCTCGTCCAAAAACATTTTGTACGTATATATCTTTCAAACAATGCAGGTGCTACTTACCTGGAAGTACAACCTCTAATACTACATGCTGCATCGGTCTCCCATTAAATCGCTTTGGTACAAATAAAGAACAAATACTCTTTAAATCTTCCTTTTTTATTTATTTTTTCTTACCAGATTATTGATCAATGATAAAAAAAGAAAATTATAAATGTATTATAATACATGTTTATTCTTTGGATTGCAGCATAAAATTGCATAAAACAATTAAATTAATCAAAACCCAAACTTGTGCTCAGATTTGTCTTTTTATAAGTCTTAATATGCGCATATATACACATACATACATACATACATAGAACAACCACTCCAATGGTGCACTCACACATACACATGACACATCAAGGCAAACCCGTTCCACAGAATCAACAGGAGCAACAAACCATTGATAACGATCAGTTAGGATGATGTAGTAATGATGTTGACATTTAATGGATGTCTTATTATTCTAGCTTTTCTTCAGCTGAGTGTGTGAACGGTTCCAGGGACTGGAGGGCTTTTCTGCAGGAGTAACTTCTACTAAAACTCCCTGACCGAGCAAGCACCAAGCCTCTCCTAAGCTCCTATTGGCCTTCCATTATTACAGCTCAGTCAACATGGCTGCTGGTACCCAAGACGTTTTAATGCGACATCGCGTTGATACCAACGGCCCCTGAAATGCACCAAGAGGAGAAGTTGTTTGAAATCTTTCCTGGAACCCCGCTGTTGACAAAACCTACAAGACAAACTGCAACAAAGCTGCATTGCACCCCCGGACAGCCAGGTATTGCTTGTGAGTCGTATTCGAATATTTCAGAACACACAGAAAGTGAACTGGTTGCAGCCAGTTCAGCAGCGAGGCAGGTTCCGTCTCTTTGGCCCCGTTTTCACCCGGTATTAATTCAAATCCAATCAGAGATCTGATCACAGGTGGACTGCTCTGAGTACATGAGCCCGAGTGAGCACCTGTGATCAGATCCAACTCCCCCGCTCCATATAGGGTTAGCTATCAGATCTCCAGACAGCACAGGGACAAAGCCGTAGCCACATCACAGACAGTATGATAACACCTAAAACTCCCAATTCGGTCACAATTGGTTGTTTCTGTGACACAAGAAATCCTTTGAATGAGAACAGAGGTCTGCTCACAGTTCAGGACGCGTTCCTTAATGTGGACCAGGACACTGAGGCATTCGTACATGGGGCCTAAGCCACCTCTGAATGTGGTCTGAGTTATTGGATCTCAATGCGCCCTGATACTGGTTTTACCTCTACATAGAGCAGTCCACTCAGATCAGGTTTTAATACCAGGTGAAAACGGGGCCTTCGGCAGCGAACAAAGTCCTCAGGGAAGAAGTTGGCAGAACGCTTTGGACAGGCGATGAAGAGGTAGTAAAAAAGGTGAAGACTCACTACCAAGGCAGGAAAATATGTTTGAGTACCTGGCAAATACAAAACAATCAAGCACCTACTTGTCTGCAGGTACATTTGTTTAGATCAGATCTGGGGGGGGGGGGGGGGGCATGCTGCTGTAGGGCAGTGGTGGGTTGGGAATTTCACTGATGATTTAATAGTGGTATAGAAAATTCCCTGTGTGGAAGTCAGGCCTTTTTGACTGAGGTGTGACAGCAGCACGGGGGGGGGGGGGGGGGGGGGGCAACACAATGACTCCCCCCCCCAGTAAGGCAGTATACATGAGGTTCAATCAGTGAAAATCTTATTCCAAAACCCCATTGATGACAGCAGCAGTGACCAAATGACCTACCTCAGAAGATAAAGTTAGTCCAGTAGAAAAAGGGCAATAGTAAACCAGAAAGGGTTAAAATGGTTTTGGAATGGTCCGGTTAAATAATAGCAGAGTACACTTCCATGTTATAGTACAACAGTGACGTGTTTAGTTAGAGTCTGGTTCCAGGGTGAAGGCCACATTAAGGCAGGGTCGCTTCAGACTGCTCATCCCACACAGCTACAGGACTGCAGAACAACATGTGGAACCAAAATCTGAGCGAAAAAGAAGCACTTAAGACAAGAAAAGAAACCAACAAAAAGAAACATTCTGCAGGGCTGAAGATTCATACACATCGATATGAATATGCTTGGACACAAATCCCATCAATACAAGTCGAACTGAATGTGGTTCCTATGGGTGCTACAGACATAAATAACACTGCTGGCTGAGATGTACACCACTCAAAGTTACCACATTAAATCCACTCTGAGCAAAACAATATTACTGATGCTAGTTTTCTATTTTTACAGATCCTTATTGAAATGGCTATGGTGCACCAGGCAGCCCCTGAGCTGCCTGTCTAATCTGTAACGCATGAGGCTGCACACTGAGTGAAGACTTGTAGAGGAAGACGTGTGCTGGGAGAACAGACATGTATCTGGTACTACCACCACGTTTGAGCTTAGCTCTGCTGTCAAGTAAAGTAATAGCTCCCAATTTAACCAATAGTCGTATTTTTTAGGTGATGAATATGGCTGAAGAATATTGACTTGAAGCCAGAGAATTTAAACTATTTCAGTACAACAGCTAACTTGAGAACCTGAATCTTAAAATAAGACCAGGTTGCATTTTCTTCCCACATATACAAGCGTTCCAGAAATGAACTCTTCCAATTCCCGTCTGGAGATATGAAAACAGTATGTGGAAGACACATGGTCGGATGGTTTCTGAGGCACAATAACATAAAAAGGGACAACCAGAAGCCTGAAGTGATCTCAAGCCCCTGTCACAGTTCCCCGAGCTTAGACCAGGATGGGAAGGACACCAGCCCCAGACTGGAGGTGTGAATGTATCAAGAGAGCAGCTGGTGGTCGTTTCCCATCTAGGCAAGAACTCAGACATAACTGAATCAAAGACAGGTCTTCTTCCCCCCCTACACACACACACACACACACACACACACACACACACACACACGACTTTTATGAACCACAATATGACGTAAAAAGAACTTAACAGGAGTACCTACAAACCACTTCACAACTTATAACACACACAACAGCCAACCAATCAGAGGACTCCAGAGGTCCTGGGCTTTTAGGCCAGATAATAAATACATAGGTAATAACTAGACTATGGTGATATATCGTCTTTTCCTTTAACTCCAAAATTATATTTCCTCTTCCAAACTCCACGCAGGAGTGAATTTCCAACAAGAAAATATTCAAACCTTTCCTCCCACATCATCTTCAAGGCTCACATGACAAAGTGCCTAATTTTTAGGATTTTTACTGCTCCATATTAAAAATATATTGGCCACTAAACCAAAGCACGGACTAGTTTCTCAGATTAAATCAACCGAGTATACAGTAAGAGATAGAGTAACATAACACAGTAAGAGGATCAGCTGATCCATTTACAGGTAGATTTACAATGCTAATAGCAGCAATTTTCATGGAATCATTTGTGCAATATTTATTAAAATAAAAAGGCTTTTTATTGATTTCCATGAGATAAATGCATGTGTACAAGCATTTAAATATAAATAGTAAATTCAGGCCTCTCGAATTAAAAAGACGCATGATAAAAAAAAGAAATGGAAAAAAATAGTATCCATAAAGATGATAGAGTTCAGACATACTGAGTGCGTTTACATGCACGTGGTATTCCAGATGATGCATTCAAAATTATATGTATGCATCGTCATATCAGAATCTGGGTAGACTCCTATACATGGATAAAATAAATGTTACCATAGAAACAGCATATATCATATCATATTCAGGTTTGCCATCACCGGGATCAGAACTTACAGCCGATGTAAATGAGACAAGGTCCTAAAGTATACCGAGTGGTGGTGATGATGAAATATTACGGTACTTTTTCTTCATCAATCCCACCTATCAGCACATGGCGCTGCTCACTTGGTAGACAGCATCGCTTCACCTCCGGACGACTCCACCCAAACACCTCCCCTGACCTTCACCACTTTATCAAAGGGAAACCCTTTCATACACACACTTCATGAAGCTCCCCCAAAGCTACAGAAGACGTTACACAAGTGCTTTCACAGGCGGAGTAGGACTCCTTATGAGAGTAAACTAAACATGTGTAAAATTATGATGGAAAAGTATTGGGAGTACTTGTGTATTTTGTTGACCCTCTCCGTGAATTGATGGTTTACACAAAGCATATGAAAGTATATAAAGTCTGAAACAGTGCTGTGATATATTGCTAATGTTTTTCCACAAAGGAATACACAAAGAATAAGGTCACTGTAAAATGTTAAAGTCCCTCTGGAATGTGACATTTAATAAAAAACTCATTTTAAAAATCCCAAGGTCTGGAAGTTTTCTTTAGCAGACATGCAGGAATGTTCAGTCAGTCATAACTGCTTTCTGTTTAATACTCTCCCAAAACACACAGCCGCTTCTCCCACTTGAGTCCTCAGTCATTTAGAAATAAAAAGATAGAAACTAGATTTAAAAAACTGATCAAATGCATAGAATCAAATCAATTCTCAAGTGGGGAATACGCAGCAGAGCTTCTCACTTTCCTTAACACATACTCATGCCTACTCGCACCAACACCAGTACTGCAGTGCCCCCCCGGCATCCAAATGTCAGTCACAGAGGGCAACTAGCAAATTAGCTTCAACAACAGGCCTCCAGATGGAGCGAACCACATCAACAACCATTTCCACATTAGTCGCTGGTTGGAGGAAACGGTTTCCACTGGTCCTCGCTCGCTGCACCGCGACCACACACACCTGCCAGCACACAGCTGCTTCTTCTCCAACGTCTCCAGTGCAAAATGGACTTTTAAAGCCTCCCAGGACAAACAATTTGCTCTTATAGTGGCTTTGTCCAACAAGGACACAACCTCTCCTGCTTCACGCAGTCTTCATGTCAACATCGCCACGGCTACGACAATACAAACTTATCTGTGCACATAGGGCAACACTGTATAACGTTTAAACACACACACGGCGCGCACACACACACACACACACACACACACACACACACGCGCACACACACACACGCCCCTCCTTGTCCTTTCCCCTCTGCAGTCCCTGAGATCACCTCACACTTAGCACAAGGCATTCTCTTAAAACACAGCCAACAGAAATTAAATATACAGAAAAACAAATGCAAACCAAGCCATGGAGAAGGCACATTCTGGGAGGATCTATTTTCAAAAGAAAAGGAGTCCAGGAGGAGGAGACGAGTCTCAAACAAGGAGTAGAAGTGTCTGTAGACAAGAGAGTTCAGGGGAGTGGCAGCCGGAGCAGGGCATTCTGGGACATAGAGTCTCAGGACTACCAGGCAGAGACATCATATCCAGGGATGCAAACACACAGTATGGCATGGATTAAGCTTTATGTCACTCTTCCTCCAAATAAAAAAAAAAAAAAAAAATTGTGTCTAAAAATTCCATTGGATCCGTTTCGTCATTCACCAAGAACACAGAGCACATACTATAGTGAGACGTGTAGGGAGGATAATAAATGCATAAAACACTAAAGAAAATTCAATATTATTCATTTAGACATTGTTTTCAGCTCTAAGAATGTGTATATTTTGATATTTTCTGATAGCTAAAGCTACTGATAATAACTTATTATGAATGATAAATAGAATAAAAAATTGCAAAATATTTTTATTCTGTAAGTGGGTTTTCTGTACTCTAAAATGCTCCCCAAGTTTAAAATATATATTCTCTGATGTGAACTGGGATCAAAAAAGTGACTCCTGCCTGAAATGTGACTGGTTGCATCCCTGTATATCAGCTCAGAGAGCATCTCTGAGGCCAATCATCCAGTCTGGAGCATCCACCCCCCCCCCCCCGCAGAGCTCCAGATACAACAAAGACTGCTCTGACTTTCATTTACTCTCAGCAGTCTTCCCTATTGACTGCCATTCTTCCCACATTATGATAAATAGTCCTTCCACAGACTTCTGTACACTCTGAATAGTCTCATCAACTTACTTGCCCTCGTTCTAAATGGCCTCTCCATTGTCTTTATTCTACTTCCATCCATTACTTTTAAATGGATGTAGTGAGTGTAGTTTCAAACTGTGGGAGGGTAGGCAGTATTTCAGTTCTGATGTGGGAGCCTGTTGCATAGCTGGGAGGAGAGGAAGAGAGGAGGAGGGCTGTAGGGAGCTCATCTCTCCCATCCAGCTCCTACTTTCCCTGTCTCAACTGCTCCACGACTTGCGATTCTCCCCCTGGCGGGCAACAATGGCTTCTCCTCGCAAGACGGGGACATGTGCAGGAGCAGTGAAGTCTCCCGTTCGCCGGCTGGTCGGATCACGGCAGGACAGCCGGTCCGGGCGAACCAGCACCCCGTAACCCGGTTTACATTGGAAATACCGATGACCTCCAACGGAACCGTCATTTTTGCCTGTAGGGAGAAAATAAAGTTCATCACCGCCAATCCAAAGTCATTTAGCACTATACTGTAGTCAGCTCCACCAATCAGAGGCAGTATATTAACAGGGGAGCCAATCATGGTGCACCTCAACTTATTTTTATTATTGTAAATGCAACTGTAACAACTACTTCCTAGGCAAGGCACACTGCATGTTTGTGTAGTGATAAAGATCAGCTGTCATTTCAGTCTAGTCTAGTAAGTTTATTTTTTGTTCTGCCAAAACCTGATCCTTGAGAAAGTGGTTTCTCATGTATTTGCACAATTTGGGTAAACTGACCCTTTCATTGAGTACCTACCTACAGGGGTGTCCAGCTCCACCCCCACCCACACTCCATCCGCAAACTGCGTCGTTCCCACGTAGCGCACTGCCCCGGCCTTATTGCTTCCTACTGTAACACACGCCCCTTCTGTCAGCCAGTCAGGCAGTACGTTGTCGTGGCTACGCTCTTCATCGTCCACAAAGATCTCCAGCCTCTCAAAGCCATCCCCCCCTCCTCCTCCTCCTCCTCCTCCTCCTCTTCCTGAGTTGACCAGCTTGTGTTCAGAGAAGGAGTTTTCTGCAGTGAAGCTGTTGTGATTGGCTGAGCTGTGGGAAGCGGGTGGAGCAACGACGGCCATCTTGGTGCCACACTGAGAAGGAGAGTTTACAACATCGTTCCTGTCAGCACCCTGCTGCTGGGGGTTTGTGGGTAATGTAGTCTCAGCGGCCAGGAGGGAGGACGACGAGGAGGAAGGTTGGAGAACGTCAGACAGGGTAACGGTAGAAACACTACTGGAGAAGTAGCCGCTTGATGACTGGCTGAGGGGGCTGAGGGGGGTGATGTCATGCGGGTCATGCACAGGAAGAGAAGGGACTTCTGGGAACTCTGCCCGTCTGTCTTTGGTTGGGGGCCGGAGAATAGCAGTCTACAGGAAACCAACGGTTGCCACAGGAACAGAGGGGCCGACGAGCATGCAAGGCAAAAGAATAATCATCAATAATTATTAACTTCCCCAAAATGTTACAGTCACCCATATCAGGACCAATCAGGTGCTATAAAGTCTAGGGTTGTGTGCAGCATGAATAGATTGACATTTTGCAGCTGGTTGACAGCACAAATAACCCATGTAAAGTTACCCATGTAAGCCGTAGGACATAGTGTAGGATCTAGGGCTTCTGAATACTACGGACTATCAGTATCTCCATGCCTGTTCTGCTTCTATTTTGAGCAAAGTTTCTGTCTGTCTCTGTCTTGAATATAGACTGTCTTGTCAGATTGATGAAATCAGTGGCAGTGGTTATCCCCAGACCAAAACATTTGATCAAATTACTAATACAAAAAACTGAATATGAAAGATTTCTGTACATGGCACAAAACAAAACCCATGTTGATTAAATCCAATTGTTACATAAAACACAATCTGAGCTAAAAGTGACAGGATCTAAAACAGAAACTTCTGAGGGGGTGACAGGATCTAAAACAGAAACTTCTGAGGGGAAGGTGGACAGGAGCACCATCTCACCGTCTCAGCCTTGACTCGACTGTCGTCCCCTCCTGATGTTACGATGCGAGGGACATGCTGCTGAGTAACAAAACACCAGGTCATGACATGACAACACTTCCTGTGCTCTCGCCTTGCTGCCTAAGATTCACTCATTCAAGCATTCTAGCATGATTTACTACCAATTATATACTGGACATTTGTAATCTCTTTTACTTTAGCAAGACCATTCACACAGTTAAATGAAGACCGGAGGATTCTGAGCTGCACGGAGCTACACTGTCTGCTCTGCTGACCTGCTGGTTGTGTGGCGAAGGTCTCAGCTCCTTCTTCTCGTCTCGTGCTGGAAACAGAGACTTGAGCAGTTTGGGCATCTGAGGAACCAGGGCTTTAACTGAAAGATAAGAGGCAGCAAGTCCTGAACGACCTGGGGAAGGGGGTAAGGGAGTGACAGAGGAGGCAGAGGAGGAGAGGAAAGAAGCAAGGGAAGAGGAGCGGGTGTGGGAGGTAGAGGAGGTGTGAAAGATTAAGACAGAAAGTTGAAAGCGAGTCCAGGAAAGACCAAAAACCCCAACACAGTGATTGACTGATAGAAGGAGACATCAGCCGGCCATAAGACACTGACAGATGATTGATTTAGCCATTTACAATGTGATTGAAAAACATCCTAATCACTGGAATGTAAAACAGAGAATACAAAAAAATGAATTCTGTTCATTTTGGGAACGGAATTAATCAACAGCATGTCACAGTAACTTTGACATGGAAAAGAAATCACTATGAGACAGTAATATTTGGATTGATGAGAATGAGACTGATTACATTGAAAAGCTTTGATTATGATTATGACGTGAAAGGAGAAGAGTTCACACTGCGTTAGACAAAGAAGGGTACAGAAATGGATGGAAGCGACCCGCAAAGGAGCAGGCAGGACGATAGATGTACACACATCACATTTGCTGGGAAGGACAGGAGCAGAGCGGAGACAGAGCAGTTGATAAATTAAACAGTGACACATGGGATAGTGTAGTAAACGGCTGTATTTTATCATCAACATCAAACAGAATGAGTGGAGTCTCAATAAATAAGCTAAGTATGATTGCGATGAGTAGAAATGGTTGAACCCGCTTGGAAAGAAGAAAAAAAGACTTGGTAGGAGAGTAAGAGTTGGAGGAGAAGTGACATGAAATGTATCGTAGAGGAGAGAAGAAAGGAAATTAGGGAGAGGGGGTTTAGGGAGGATGTTTACCTTGCTCTGGTTCCTGGTTCTGTGAGGATGTTATGCCAAAGGGAGTGGGGGATGAAGAAGGGGAGGTGGAGTAGGTGGAAGGGGAAGAGGCAGGCCGGGGGAGGGTGCGGTGAAACTGAGAAGGCATGAAGATATCCTGCTGACTCTCCCATCGACCCTGAGAAACAGAAAATAACAGGACATCAGACGCGGAACTATTGGATAGCGGTGCTTACGGGCCCAGACCAATCAGGGGCCCGCGTGACTGGAGGATATTGATTGACAGCCACGGCCCCCTATTGCATTTTCATTACTCGCGACAATCCCAGCAGTCCCACGAGCACTCTGAGAGCCACCGGCCAAGCGGGAGAGAATAAGTCCTTCATAACAATGGAAAGATCAACAAGCCACTGAGACACATGATCAAATTTGAGTCATTCACTGAATTATTACTTTATGTTTTAAATCCAGCCATTTTCATATTATACCAACATTTGCAGCATCCTTGGCCTTTTTGGTAAGGTATCTAGGGAACCTCAGCCCAGAGTAATTTTATTCTCCCCAAAACAAGTTTCCTTTTTATTTTTAAAGATACAAAAAACTATACAAAAAACTTTTCTTGCAACTTTCCATCTCCCGCAACTACAATGTAACAAAAATACATCACAACTTTTATCGCATTTTTTTAACAAAAGCTTCCGCAAAATCAGGCATTTCGGGCCGTAACAATCTAAACAAAGGCCGCAAAATCCTGAGGGACTGCCCTTGTGTTTTTTCATGTGTCATGGTGAGTATTCACCAGTGTTGTTGTTGTGGTGGGGGTGCACGTAGGCTACTCCTGATTTTGTCAATAATGTCATCTCTTACATGCGGTGTCTCTATGATCCTGTCCTATTCATGGTAGCCTACTCGTGGACATTGCACCGTCATCCCGTGCTGTAGTAGGGGGGCCGCCTTGATAATCCTGCTTAAGGACCCAGTGTTTGCGCGTTACGCCACTGCAGGACATTGGAATATGGCATCAGAGCTACCAGATGTTGATGCTTCATATGAACAGGTACATGATGTTTGGTTTGCTAAAGTTTCACATTTGCTACACAAAACACTAAGTGGCAGGTAGGTCTGGTTTGTTATTTAGTGACATCAGACTAATAATTACCACTGGATCCGCAATTAATCACAAAATGTTTGAAATCATTTACAATCAACATGTTGAGGCACAAAGCAAAAAGTTACCTTATCGTCCAGGCAGGTTGTGGACAGGTCTTGTCTACTTCCCGACAGCTGAGAATGAATGGGCAGAGAGAGAGAGAGAGAGAGAGAGAGAGAGAGAGAGGAGAGAGAGGAGAGAGAGAGAGAGAGAGGAGAGAGAGAGAGAGAAGAAAGAGAGAGAAGAGGAGAGAGAGAGAGAGAGAGAGAGAGAGAGAGAGAGAGAGAGAGAGAGAGAGAGAGAGAGAGAGTGTATTTAAAAGAAATCATGTTATAGTATATTGCACGTCATGCAGTGCAGTATTACGGGATTGTATTTGTGTTGTACCCTGTGGACAGAAGGAGAACTTATGCTCCGTTTGTTGCTCTTCCCTCTGCCCGTCAGTTGCTCCTTCACTGCCACCTCCTAAAAACACACACAAAGCATATTTTCAACATATTAGAAAGAACTTGGAGAAAAAAAACTAAAACAAATAACAATTTTGATGAATTTAGCCAAGCCATGTATCTTCTGGGTGACTGAATGTCTGCCTATCTATCAATGTGTCTAATTTCAATCTGTCTATACCTCCAGTTTCTCCACCTACCTGTCTGAGTCTATCCAGAGTCAGGATGTTCTCCAGACTAAGGACACTGCGGAGGTATTTCTCAATTGCAGCCTCGTCATCAGCTGACTGGCCGTTGTGTGCGCTGGCAGCGAGGTTAGCCAGCATCTCCCTGTCTTCTGAACCAGGGGCGTCCTGACAAATACATCAGAAAGAAATGTGTTTAATAATCAACCCTGCTGAAAGTTTATTGGGCACATCAACAAATGCCTAATATTTGTCTCCGGCTTTACCCCGGGGATGTTGGAGACCACCTCAAAGGTGACCCCACAGCCTGGTATGGTGCTGCGGGTGGACATCCTTCTAAGAAAGTTGTGTGCAAAACCCTGGCGGCCCTGGTTAACGTTGACACAGATCCTCTTTCTTAGGACCAGCTGCATGTCGGCAGGGTGGCTAAGCTGAACCACCACTCGAACTGTCAGGTATACCCGCTGCTCCGGCCACGCCCCCCCACGACTGAGCTGGAGACACTCATGGACGGTAGAGTCCCATGATGCCTCTGCTTTCACCTGCATTGTCAACACACAACTGGTCAAAACCAAACAGAGTCAAGGAATTCCTCCAGGAAATACCTCATGCAGGCCCATCCTCACCTCTCCATCGTAGTGTTTGACGATCTGCAGGTCAAAGAAGTCGTCCTCATCCTCTCCACTCAGGGTGGCATCCCAACCTCCAGCTTCAGGAACCTCAAACTGGTCTGGAGAGCTGAGGTCATCAGCTGGGAAAACAGATAGAAAACACTGTGAATCAGCCAGTGAGGAGTAAAACATGTAAGCAAGCATACATTATTTAGTAAAAAAGTGACTTACGTTTGAGGTTCAGGAAGAGGACAGGAGTGTGAGTCTCCATGCCAGGCAGAGGAACCCTGTGAACAAACATAAAACACACACTGGGATCAACATATACAGTATATACTGCGCCTTACAGAAGTTAAGAGGCAGTCACAAAGACCCATTGAATTACACACACACACACACACACACACACACTGCCATGTGTCATACCATTCAGCAGGAGCTCCAGGAATGCCGCTGCCAGCAGAGGGCACCATGACAGCATTTCTCTCCTCTGTCAGAGTCAAGCGCCATTCTAGCAGCTGGGCCTCTCTCTCCATGTCATCTTCTGTTTTTTCTGTGCACACAACCCTCAAACATTTAACACTTCCTACACTAAAAACCACCAAAATGTAACTAAGATGCCAACAGTAGACCACTACGACCATAAGAGCTACAGAAACAGAGGCCAGTTACAGACTTTTGAAAGTGTAAGCATGTTTTTCATTGTGTGTGTTTGGCCGTTACCTGCTTTGCTGACCAGGCTCTGCAGGTGCTGATCGAGGTATTCCTGTCTCTTGGTGAGAGCAGCTAACCACTGCCGCCGCAAACGCTCCAGGTCTCTTTCCTATACAACAAACCAACAAGTCAATCATCTTGGGATTCAGATCACTTGATAGTCAATTTAAGACTTCTTGAAAGAGGCAAACAGACTGCAGAGAGAGCTGTATTAAACTGATCTACCTGATAACTGTCCATCTCATCTCCTTCCTGGTTTGCTGTGGTGTTTCTGACCTCCACACAACCCACTGACACTGCAAGTAGTATTTCTGCTATCAGAGGCATGGTGCCCGAGTCCTGAACTGAACGCACGTCCACCTGGATTCGCCTTGACTGACCCTGGAGATGAGGAGGGGAAAGAGATGTAGCGGGACACAGAATAAATATTAAAAGTTGGCTTTTTAGTTTGCTTGTTCCACCTGTTGTGACCAGGTTGACTGTGGTTTTGTTTGGGCTTTTCCTTACCTGCCGAAGCTGGAAGATTCCCCCAGTCCGCACATCTTTGGCAGGAACCACTTCCACTGGGACAAAGTCTCCATTCTCATTTATCTCCAGGATTTGAATCCACAGCTCCAGGCGACGTGTTACTTCACTCCACCTACAAAAACGAAAATTATCAGCACATCTGGGCAACACCAGTGCATTGTTTTTTTGTTTGTTTTTTAAACGTGACTGAAAAGCCAGAGGGATGCAAAGAGTCAAAAGTGGCTGTGTGTGTCTACCTGTCTCGCAATGTGCGTGTTTTGGCCTGGATAATGCTGAGGTCCCACAGGGCGGGGTTTCTTCCTGCATCAGCCTGTCTGTGTCCATATACCTCAATGACAACTGCCCCTTCAGTCAGGTATTCAATGAAATCCTCCGTCACTGACACTGCCACCTCCTACAGGATCAAAAAAAGATTAGTCTTTAAAGATTAGTCTAACTGAACAGTCCCCCACCACCTTTTATACAAACATTTTCTTTACAACTACCTACAGTATGTGTCAGTCACTTAAACACAATAACAATTAAACCCAAACAGAGTGCATGGAAGCATTAACTCTGGACTTGTTCTTCACCTTGCAGCTGTCAAACACCACCATGCAGTGTGGGTCCTTGGGGCTGGGCGACGAGGATGATGGGTCTACTTCAGGAGCCACAATGACAGGCTCAGGCTGGTCCCAGAATGAATACTGACAGAAGACGAAGTTGGACAGGTACTGGGGAAGACCAGTGGCCTGCAGGATCTTAATCTGTAGAGGACCAACAGGTCAAAAGTCATCTGAACACCCAAAAATGAAGTAATGTAAGTTTCTCCTAACATTACCTCCACCAAAATACCTTTATAACCACCGTGGTTATGTCTACCTGGGAGTGTTGGTGTTGGCAGTGGTAGAAGTAGACCTACTTAAAACTTTCTGTGGTACTTATTCCACAAGGTACAAGTCCCGCATTCAATGTTTACTTATCGTGAGAGATGCAGTATAAGTACATTATACTTAAATTTTCTTCACGTCTGTTCAAGGTGGAGGTTTTAACCCTTATATATTGCTAGATAGCTTAATGAATAATAATGATCTGAAGTTGAAGAACACAGTCATGAATACAGTTGAGTTGTATATTTTTTAAGTGCTTTGTGTCTTCTATAAGTTACTTTGTGGTACAATGACTTAGAATATTGCCATTTTCAATATTAAATACCAGTAGGTGTCTTTTTACCTCAGGTCCACAGGCAGTTGCCTTTCTTGCCAAATGGTAAAATCTGCTCTGGATGTTTTTTTCCCCATGAACATGTGTGTTTCATCTGTGTTTCTGACTGTAAGTAGCTGTGACTTTGGTATGTGACATGTAACTATGTCATGGCAGGTGTATTGCTCAGGACAGAAGGAAGAGCAGTGTGGGTGTGAAGCTGATGAGATAAGCTGCTAGCAGCAATACCACAGGCAAAGCAATCGACCCGTTTTGAACAAGCATGTTTTGAATGGGCACTGTAATACTAAAAAATTAAGGTAAACTGAAAATGAAGGTAAATTACAGTAAACTGAACACATGTAATGCTACTAGAAAACAAAGCTCCTGGAATTAATTTAAAATACTGACTGACCCCGGTCTGAATAACAGAGATAATGTCCTTCTCTCTAAAGATCTGTCTCTCTTACCATGCACACCAGTTTGCGATCCTGGACTTCAGTGTCTTGGTTGTTATCGGATTCATCGCCTCCAGCCATATTGTCCTCTAATCCCCCTCCAACCCTCACCACCTCCACATGAAGACGCCCTGTCACCTGACCACAGGAGAGGAGAGGGAAAACATAAGAAAACAACCAACAACCTCAACTGGAAACGTGTCTGTGAATGGAGGTTCTTCTACCCCAAAGCTACTCATCCATCATTTGGAGATTACTTTTGAACATTTCCTTTTTTTACAACTTTTCTTGTATTTTGCTTTCATACGTTAGCACTCTACAGTAGCAACATAATTATCATCCGACCATCACGTAACCTCTGACTCTATCGTCCGTAACGGCAGAGGAATTTTAATTTTTAACTACTGTTCTCACTGAAAGTCACTCTGGATGGTTGTCGGAGAAATTACAAGAAAGAAAATTAAATATTAATTAAGTAGCTGCTGAAATTTAGAATTTTAGAAAGATTTTGAAAAAACATTTAAGAATTTGACATAAAAGTCTAGAGACTGATGAGAGCTGTGATTCCTTATGAATTCATCTGATCATAAAGAGATGGAGATTAAGGAAAAGAGATTAAATAACTTAAATAACCAACAAGACTACCCACCTCCCCCTTCTGATTGATGATGGGAACAGCGTACTGCAGCTTGACATCGTAGAAGAGACAGGAAAGGAAGACATTTGCAACGCCGATCAGACTGTGGTTTTCCTGCTCGTCAAAGAACGGGTCTGCTCGACGGAAATATGAGCGCATCACCTGAACAAGAAACAAAAAAAAGAGAACATGGAATATACACACAGGAGAACTTTGTTTTCCTCAAATGCAAGTTAGCATGTTTTAACCACAAGTAGGACTCAATAGTGTTCATCATTTAGGACTTCATAAGCTGACTAAAGGGTCTTCATTTCTCAATGCATAATTAATATAGTTGTTGACTTTATTCATGTACTCCTGCTTACTGACAGTGCTGTCCTAGTGACCTGGCAGGGCTATTGTTTAGTCAACTCACAGGGTTGTCATGGTGATGGAGGTTGTAGTCCTGCCACTCTTGGTAAAGCTCTCTCATGTCAACCAGACGGTTCTCCATCTTCTCTAGACTCCAGATCTGCTTCCCTCGACACCGACGCCGAACCTGAATTGCTGGTTCACTGAGCACTGCATCCCTCTAAACACAAACACACACAGATATATTTTTGAGGATTGGCTGTTATGGCAAATCTGTGCATGAGTGTCTACATGCCTGTGTGAGTTAGACCTTGCGGTTTGCGTTGAGGTTATCCGATGGAATCTGCAGAGTGACTCTGTACTCGGTGTGTCGCTCCAGCTCCTCAGAGATGAAACAGGCTTCTTGAACCAGGAGGTTTGCTCTCACTATCTGCTCCCTCAGCCGTCGCAGACTCCTAACCAACACTGCCTCCCTGAAGGAGGAGAGCAGGTGGCAGAGAAGAACAGGGGATAGAGGCGAGGAGGCGGCAATGTAAGGAGGTGTTTAGCGTACGTTCATGACCAAATTTACATAAATATATACTTTTTTGTCTCTGATTCAGTGAGTATTTATATTCTTGCTCACCTGTCCTCATTCCACTGCCTCAGTCTGCTCTGAGCACTGGTTGAATGACTTATCCCTCCCATACTGAGTCTCTCCATGCTGCGGTAGTGAGACTGCTGTCCTGGACCTTGCTGGCCAGACGCCGGCCCTCCAAAGGAACCGATGGACAGCCGGTCCGGGTTCAGCTTCTTGCGGAGCTGCTGGAGTTCCTGCTCGTACATTTGTCTTTGTCGCTCCAGAGCAGAGCGCTTCTCCTCTTCGTGCTGCCTCTCCAGAGACTGCAGGACTGCTTGCATGGGGTCTGACGGGATAAAACAAAAGTCAGGAGACTAAACAAACTCATTTTCTGTCAGTGCAGAATATAGATGTTCACTTTCCTGCATGCCTCCTTACCATTATTGCCCAGGGCCTTCATCATGACCTCTGTCTGGGCGAACTCATAGGAGAAGCTGACTTCACTGGACACTTCGCTGGCTGTGTCACCATCTGCATCCAGCTGCTCACTGCTGCCACTGTTCTTCATCGCACTACCTTCACCCTCTTCATCCTCAGGCCCCCGAGAGCGCCGCTTAGGCAGGTTGATCCTGCAGGTAGGATGTCCAGTTAATTGACTGTAATCTTTGGTACCAGTTGGTTAATGATTAGGCATAATGAGCTACTGTATATCTTTAATCATTCTCACAAACACAATGACAGAATGTAATACAAAATTGGGAAGCATATTAAGAACTGGGTGTGTTTGAATAAGAACTGAAACAAAACTATACTAAAAAGATATATGTGTATTTAAAGCAGGTGCACATATGTAAAATGATGGTAATCAAATGAAAAACAGAATACTTAAAATTGAAAACAGCATTCAAACATTGGGAGTGTATAAAATTACCTGAAGAAGTGGTTGTTTCCCCAGAAAATTCGGTCACCATGGTGAAGCTGCAGAGCACTGGTCACTGGAGAACCATTAACACATGTCCTAGAAACACAGCAGTGACAGAGATGACTGTTAACAACTGATGTCTCTAGTGGAAAAAGAACTCGCAACACTGGTGCCTTGCTCTCTTGCTTATCCGCTACACTCAGCTGCATGTTCCCATCACTCAGCCTGTGATGATGGTGTTCCTTACCGAGCATTGCGGTAGGGGGTGAGGATGACTGCAGTATCTGCCATAATGTCGATGACACAGTGCTCTGCCTGGATACCCATCCCGCACAGCTGGATGTCCTGAGAGTCTGCCGAGCCCACCTTTGTGTGTTCCTGAGACACAACATTCAAGATTGACTAGACGTTATCAGCTGAGAGTCGGAAAAATAAATAAACGTGACAGAGAGTGGTGAGTTAAGCCATGTATACGTGAGTAAAGCCTACACACAAGCTGGTAATGTATGTCCCATTTTTGTGCAAAATGCAATCTTGCCTCAACTTTATTTGCCCCTGCCATGATTCTCTTGATATGACTATCTGTTCTGATCAAGCCCATCAAACACCAACCTAATAATTCAAATCAGTCAGATGACAACTGACTATCATTTAGTTGCAAAAAATGAAACTTCAGTTTTTATATTCCAAAAAGGGTGCATTTGAGTCAACATGCTATGTTTAAAGGGCAGATGGATTGAAAACCGTGTCAAACACAGATAGTGAACTCAAGTATAGTGATAATATAGTTTGGTATTCTGTGTAAATATGGAAAATAAGTTACATGGCATGAAGTAAAGCATGATAAGTGTGTACCTTCAGGTAGTACACCAGCAGTTCATTGAGGGCAGGATCGGCGTTGAGGTTGACAAGAAAACTCTTATCATCTCCAACTTTAATCCCTGAAGACTGGAGAGAAATACCCAGACTCTCCAACTGCTTCTGGCGCTCCTACACACAGACACACAGACACACAAATCCAATATCTAAAATTTTTGCTTGGGTGGAGTTTTACCAAATGTAAAAAATTAATAACTTTTGCAACTCGTGTGTGTCTTACCTGTGCAATCTCCTCAGTTTTTCGAAGCTTCTCCTCCCAGGTGATAGTCATCTCTTGGATCAACTTTTCTGACTCTTCCAGACGGTCTTTAAGCTCTGGAGCCTTCAAAGACTGGAAACAAAACAGCATTTGAGAGTTTGAGAAAGTAGAGATTTCTACATACTGATTTTAAGATTTTAAAAGACATATCTCACCTCTGCCTGAGTCAGTTGCACTCGTAGTTTCTCCACTTCCTCTCGGAGCTCCCTGATTATGCGAGCATTGGGGTCTTCGTTAACAACGGCATGGTTAACAATGCTCTTTGCTCTGTCCGCATACCGCAGCGTTGACAAAGTCTCCTCATAGTTGTCTGCTGATGGACTCACAGTTGCAACCATCGCTGTGCGACTGTTGCCACCCAGACAGTCCTGGAGAAAGGCAAGATGCAAAAGAAGATAAAGAAGAGAAATTATATAAAAAATAGAACATGCACTGTACAGTCAAACAAGTGACATGTATTTTCATCAGTCTCTGGTGAACATGTTTATGGTGTATGTACCTTCAGCAACCATGTCAGCACAGAGTCTCTGTAGGGAACAAACTTGTTCTTGTTCTTTGTTGATCCCTGTTCAGCTAGCGCAGAGATCACCAGGCCCAGCGTAGTGAGAGACCTGACAAACACAAAACACAAGAACCCTAGGGTCAAGTGCTTTCCATTCTATGTACTGTTCGAAGACACATTCACTTAGTATTATACTCTGTATTATACTCTGCTGTAGTGGAGCAACACATTCACAAAGCTAACCAAAAAGCAGGTTATATACTTTCTTTCACATTTACAGCTGTAAGTGCAAATGACAAAAAAAAAAATGAAGAGTCATAAGTCTTGCAAAAGAAAGTAACACTGCCAGGGCAAAACATCTGTAAGACAATTTATAGTTTAGACTCTACTAAACAGCCTGATTGGAAAAACACCCACTCATGTTTGTGTGTGTGTGTGTGTGTGCGTGTTAAGTGTGTCTGTGTTGAAATGCTTTTGCATACTTGTTGATATTGCTTCCCTCCTTGAGTCGCTCCCCTGCTGCTCCAGTCTTTGCCGCTCTCTCACTTCCAGCCAAGTCTACCAGACTCAACCGACTCACCTTCTCCCCGCTTGTCTACAGAGAAAGAGAGACACAGAGAAAGTCAGATTATTGTCTTATTCTCTATAGCATATTCAGCTGTTGCTTTTCATTTCTGTCCACTGCCAAATGTAACCAGCTAGTATTCTCCCTCTTACGGTCTTCTGACTGAATGTCACCAGCTTGTCACCAATTCATGGTGGCCAGCACTATGACAACGAGCAGCGCTTTGTCCACCCTGGTCTAGGTCATACAAATGTCTTGGAGCTGCAGTCTAGGACATTTTTACAGATCTGGATCTGCTGACATTCCTGAAAGCAGTATCACATATCCACATGAGGTCTGACTGGAGGACTCTGATTTCTCATTAATCACCAAGAAGGCCCTACATCAAGGCTATTCCTGCTGGAGCTTTTAACTAAGTACTACTTTGATTCGCCAGCATGACAGGAACAAACCACCCAGAAATAAACAACCAAGTGTTTGGCTTAATCACAAAGGTCCCCTCAATGTGCTTTTGTTCAGAAGACGTTCCCTATGCTTTCTCTGATTCGTAGGATTCCACCAACCAGGAAATACCAAAATGCTCCATTAGACTTTGGTTTCCTCCTCTTTCAGTCTCTTGTTGACAGGTGCCTTTGGTTTCTTCTTGCAGGATGTTGAAGGTGGGGCTATCACATTGCCATCTATACAGGGACAGATCCACTCCCAGCCAAGCCTAACAGCTCAGTAGCTGACAGTGCTGAATGTTAACACTGGATCTTCACCTGCCACACAGCGAATGCAGCACATCAGCAGCTCAACACCAGCAGATGCAGTCCTCTCTCTGGGTCTAAAGTGGACCTAATCAGCCACAGTACCTAGGCTATGTTGGCTCAGAAGCAGGCCTGCACGATTCAGGGAAAAATAGGAATCACGATTTCTTAAGTTTAAAATAATATCACGATTCTCTGACACAATTATTTTTCTCACAAAGTGTCATGTTTATTGCACACAATAGAAGAAGAAAGTAGTAGCGTTTGTGATGCAGTCGGCTTGTAAAATGTAATGAGAAACAAAAAAAAATCTAAATTATAAAATTTAAACATGAACAGCGTGAATCAAGATTGCGATTTTATAACAATCATGCAGGCCTACTCAGAAGCACTTGACAAAATCCTAATAGACTATCATGTACTTATGCGTGAAAATACCCCAGTGAAGTAAAAGCCTTTGAATAGCCAGTGTTGTCACGTGCACTTAAGTTAAATATCTAAATATTTTATCAGATCATCTGCTAAAAATCTGGTGTTAATATCCGCTGGTTGTCTTTATAATAAGACTTCAAATGAAAAGAGTTTTTCCGTCATACAAACATCGAGGTGAGTGACACTGTCCAGATCCTGTGATATTGCCCTTCTTGTTTAGGAAACAGGTTTACTCCTATACTACCCTCATACCTTCATTAATCAGCCTGGATTCCACACTGCATCTGCTATCTTGAGAAGGCCTGACTACACGTATGACAGCATGAAATACCCTACCATTAGATAATGGCAGAACACAGTGTAAATAATCAAATGCTGTGCATATATAAATCCAATGTCAAAGTTGGAAAATACACCGTTACTCTCTTGCGCAATCGTACACTTAATGTCCTCGTTACTGGTCCGAACTTTAATACTGTTGGTGACAAAACCTGCATGAAGAAAAGCGGGTTTGTCTTTTACACTTTCGTCTTCAAATTGTATCTCTGGGTAGGGGGAATATAGTTGATGCTGTGATTTTTGCAAGGTATTAACAACACCTATATGTTGTAAACAAAAATACTGCGTGACCCCCCCATGTGTAATGCTGCATGATACACTGCTGGCTCTGCAGGAGGACTAATGCTCGATTCAGGGAAGAATCAGGAGAGAAAGAGACCTCAGGGACCATGACGATGACTGGCTAATATGACGATTTAAATTCCCTAAAGCTGTCCTCTTGGATCTATGTACTGTATTGGGTTACACTGTGAGAGAACAGGACAAAATAAAAATTTGATTTGCAACAATTCATAAGAGTCTGAGAAGTTTTTTTCTTTTTCTCCTCCCGTCATCGTGATTTGTCATGATTCGGCGACACTGCCAGGGTCATTAACATACTTATCAGCTTTCACGAGGTGCTTCGCATTGACTTTTTATGGTTAAAAATGGGCGTGAACAGGGCGGGATAAGAAGCTGATTCACATTTATTTTGGCGTACGCCATTTTTGGCTTTTGGGTGTATACACACTTTCCGTAAGGATCCTACGCACAGTTTTATAAATGAGACCCAAGGTCATAAGATTAACTGATGAACATCTACTTTAACTGCACTCATACAGATCAGCCAAGTACTGCTTCAAGTCCCCCAGAGTAAAGCAAATTATTAAACAAACAAGAGATTTATAAGGCCCAAAACTGTAAATACCTTTTGGAGAGCCAGATAGATGAGAGGCAGGGCCTGGGAACACCAGTGCATATAAAAGGAAGCTACAACTTAGTATAATTCAATAATTACAGCTATTTATTGCAATGACCAATGAATGACTGGATTTGAACATACAGTGCCAGGTCCTGTTACCTAGTGCTGTCCAACTTGAAAATAAAAAACAATAAACCAGCTCCACTTTATGTGTATGTGCATGTGTACAGTAATGTCCTATTCAATTCTTAACTTCTAGCTGGCTGATGAAATAGGGAGGAGGAGGAAATACCAGCCTCTGTGGCATTTTCCTTTCCTTAACAAGGGATTCCGTAACCAGGATAGATGATACCTGGGTCAGTAACCAGATCAGCAGGCAGAACGTACAGCTTGTCAGACTACTTGGCCGCAGCTTTAAGGTACCAGCACAGAACAAATGACAGGGCATCAACACACGCTACATGTGTTAAACTATCTAGTATCATCCTCCTCGAAATAAAAAAGGGAAAAACAATTCTTCTTTAACTCTGCACTATACTAAACTAAGTCACCAAAGCTTGACTGGATTTAGCAAAGCACAGAACAAAATTAGCAAACAACTGAGAGGTGGCCAAATGGGGCCAATGTTCAAAGTGACTTTGAATGACGTGTTTGGTTGACTAGTCTGAGAAGGGCATGTTATAGGAAGGAAATCCTGATGAGCGTCAGAATGACTCATCTAGCACTGGGTGATTTTTTTTAGTCATTCACAGATTAGATGTTACTGTAGCTACTGTTTTCACTGCCTTGAGAAATTGTGGTCTGAGGATCAACGGATGTTTTAAAGCACTGTGATTCAACCACTGACTACGCGGTCTATTTATTAGCCGTTTGCTTGATGAACCTACTGAGTGACTGACTGACCAACTTAATGACTCTGGGTGTGCCATGAAAACAGAGCAGCATGTATCAGCTGACAAACTCAAAGTCATGCCTGTGAATTATTAACAGGATTCGTTGGAAATTAGAGCAAGTAGCAGAAGAGCCTAAGTGGGTCAGTGATGGAGAAGAAGTCATTTAGGTCTTTACTTGGGGTGCCTGGTCAGACAGCTGAGCTGACATCATCCCATTTTGTAACTACTTTTTTACCCACCAACTGCAGGGGGTGATTGACCACCAGCCACTATTTGCCAGGTCAAGTGTAGACAATTACACATACACTTCTGTTGTAGTACAGATAGAAAAGGTCTGGACTGTGTTGACACACTATAACAGGAAAAGAAAACACTACATCCAAAATTAATTCACCAATAAATCGATAGGATTAGAAAATAACCACAAGATGTAGCAGATGGATTCTAGGAGAACAGAAGGTGAGGGAGGAACGGCATTTAATGTCTCGATGTGCAACCTGGGACAAACTTAGTGCACACATTGAAATATACTGTAATACCAAACAACTAAAATAATAAACAAAAGGTAATTGTGTGAAACAGTGCCTAGTCTGGCTTTGCCACCAACGTTTAAAATTACAACACAAATATAGCGGAAAGGAACGGACATCCATGCACCCGGCAGAATGTCCTGCAGCACCAGAGCAATCCCGGAACATCAACAAAGGATGTAGACTAAACAGTGCCCTACCCCAGCATGTGTGAGTTATATCTTACCCCGGACTGCAAGTCTTTCAGTGTGTGCGTGAGGATGATGTTGAAGACGGCGTGTGATCGACTGCTCTCCTCGTTCATGTTGGTAGCAGCGACAGTCCGAGACTTATTTCCCTCTGACATCAGAGACTCAATGTCCTGTCACAACAGAAATCAAGCAATAAATAATAAAGCAATCTTGAGTCTCCCAGCAGAATAACCTTTTAAGACTGAATAATATTATACAGTACATTTATTGAGATTCTATGGATGTTTACATATTTAGGAACCGTTTCACTTGGTGAAGAGTTTGAGTCATTTTCATAACTAGCCTCCTTCCAGTGTGATTAGTGGGCACGTCAATCAACCATAAAAGCATGGCAAAAACTATTGAAGATAAATATTTTTACCTTGTAGCTAGCCACAGCTAGTCGAGACAGGCCATCCACGTAGGGACCCAAAACCTTATGTTCCCTCACCCTCAGAGTTTGTCTACCCCTGGACAGAAAATAAAAGCAGGTTTTAAAGCACAGACTAACAACATGGTTACTTTTGTTAAATCACTATTCATGTGATTAGCAGGGGTTGCAATATAAGCTCAGCTGGTTGTGGCCACCACTACAACTTTCCCCAGTTCCTGGAGACTTTGTTAGCAATTGACTCTCTGACCCTGATTCAAACTTGCTCCAGGCCTGACAGCTTCATCATTCTCTGCTCCACCGCAAAGCCCATATGGGTGTCAGATGGTCCGCTTCTCTTTAGCCCGTTTTACTGAGGTGAAAGGTCAGATAGTGATTGAAGGCCAAAGGTTATGTAGTCTGGAGAAGCAGACACAGGCCTGTGCTCCTGATTTACAGCTGACCTGCTGGACATGCAAGGCAGAAGAGTGGTCTTTTTTTATCTACTGACCACAGCAGCTGGTGTACCAGAATCCACAAGCTACTTTCTCTTGTTCCACCAACCAACTTGAGGTTAAAACAGAAAGTGACTTCTGACAGGGTTTGTTCAACAAAAAAGTATACTTACTTACTAAAGACAGACAACATTTACGTGTTATTTGTGACTGTTACTTTATATTTGTGTTTCAGCCCAAATATCAGCTCCCATGGTCTGCATTTGGAAATGAACCTAACATTAGCTATTCTACCACTAGTGACTGTAACTTAACATTTCCTGTAATGGCTTCATCCTTAAAACCACAATCTTATCTCTCAGTAAATAGATTTTACTGTGAATAAGCTGTTAAGAAGTACAGTATATTCTTCTACAACTGCCTACAGAGAGAAAGAAAATAATTTCTCCTTCCAGGAGAAGATTAGCCGGAGATCATACCCTTTGGGGTCGAGCAGATCTCGGACCTTCTCGTTGTAGATCTCCATGTAGGACACCTCAACAGTGAAGCTCTCCTCCTCCCGCTGTTCCTTCTGGGTTCGATCAAACAAAGCACTGCACAGCCGGGGAATCAGACCTGGCTGGTCCCCTGAACCCATCATGGTGTACGACTTTCCCGATCCTGTAACAACACACACACACACACACACACGTTAATTTGAAAGGTGAAAATCAATCAGTCTTTAACTATTAAAACAACCTTGTATACACTACGTGGCCACTTTATTAGTTACAACTACGCAAATGCAATTCAATACAACTGTTCTGTGATCAATTCTACCTTTACAAAATGTTTAATGTTTACTTTTTGTCAAAATTGTCAAAAATGTGTAAATGCAAAGATTTATTAATTACTGAGGTCCTAGTTAAAGGTGTTGTGGTACTGGACTGGATTATATTGATCAATGTTTTGTCCTTGCAATTTAAATGAGCAGAATATTGGAAACAGCCCTAAATATAATGGAATCCAGCACAACTCCAACTAGTGGGAACTTAAATCTAAAACATATAATACAATCAACACTTCTATGATAGTGTCAAATAAACTGGAACATAATGTTCCAGTTTATTTGACATTATCAGAAAGTGGTATGGGATTCCAGTAGGCCAGGCAGCTTTATTAATATAGCACATTTCAGCAACAAGGCAATTAACCTAACTGACTCACTGAATTCACTTACATACATAAAACAATAAGACATAAAGTATTACATAAAGAATAAAATAAACAGTGCTGTGTAAGAAATGAACTATTAATTCAAAAAGGCAGCATCAAAAAGAGAAGTCTTCAGCCTTGATATAAAAGAACAGAGTTGCAGCAGACCATATGTGGAGCATAAACACTGAACACTGCTCCCCATGTTTAGTTCTGACTCTGGCGACAGAAAGCGGACGTGTCCAAGATGACCTTAGAGGTCAGGCTGATTCATAATGCAGCAGCAGATCAGAAATGTATTTTGGCCTAAACTTAGTGCTTAATAAACCAACAGTAGTTTTTTTAAATAAATTAATTTAGAGACAGGAAGCCAGTGTAAAGACCTCAGAATGGAGGGATGTGATCCACCTTCTTGGTTTTAGTGAGGACTCATGCAGCAGCTTTCTGCATTAACTGCAGCTGTCAAATTGATATTTTAGGGAGACGTGTAAAGACCCTGAAGATAAAAACATGGACTACTTTATCCAAATCTGGCATACATTGGTAATACAGTGGCCACTAACTGTACAACTCCTCCTGGCTTTTGTGTGGACACTGGATGGATTTATCAGCTCTAACAAGTTTGTTGAAAGATTTGTAGTGTTGGCATTTTGTGTAAACAGAGTAGCGATTCTCTTTTTACACCGTAGCTACACAGGACATGGTCCTGCCCTGTTTTTTCAGTCATCAGTCTGATCTGAATGTTTGAGTTTTAGCCACACTCTTTTGGTCAATCATGTTGGTTGGTTGGTTGAGACCTGCATTTGAGCTTTGGCATTGTTTTTCATGCTGAAAAGAGGAGAGGCTGTCCAACCTTCCTGCCACAACACATCCACTCCTCTCTTAGTCATTATACAAAAAGCTTTAGGGCCTTAAGCTGATGAGGGAAAAGAGAAATGGTTCATCAAGTGTGTCCTGTAGGTACTTATGAAACATATTCACATCCTATTGACTACAGAACAGTAGGTTGTCTCGTGGTAAATTACCAGTTTGTCCATAGGCAAAGATACAGGCATTGTAGCCCTGGAAGGCGTTGCGGAGAAGACTTTCCCCAAGGCACTGGAAGACCACCTCTTGGCCTAGAGAGACAGAGACAGGGACATACACACAAAAGTTTTAGTCTATATCATGGTGAATGATATAGTCTTTCCAAACTGAACTGTTTGAGGGGCATTTTGTTGAAGAGATGTTTTCAAACTTTTAATAATGTGAACTGGATCAGTTAATGAACCAACCAGCAAATCTCTCCTTATCGGTCTCATCCATGGACCAGAAACAGTAATCATAGGCAAAGACCTGGGAAGTGAAAAGAGTAACAGTATGAGAGACAAACAAAAACAAAAAAATCATGGCTGATGTAACGTTCATTATGATAGAATACCTCCTGTTTAAATGCAATGTTTGTGCATACATGTAGAGTCTCTTTCAAAAGATACATTTTAAATTATATACATTCATCTTACCAGTTAAAATTGTTATAATTTAATTAACTTTAAATGAGAAACAAAGTTGGATATAAACTACTTATCATCAACATTGTATATTTTGTGTCGGCACTATGGGAGTTTTTCTTTTGATAGAAAAAAAAAAAGACCTTCTTTGGAAATACTGACAGAGTAAAGTGAGCCGCACAGCCAAAACATATTCAAAAGGTTTCCTAGCAACAAGTATTCCTCGAGGGTTTAATGTGAATGAATTAAACAAGACTCTTCTTCCAAAAATTGTTTTACAAATCATTACTTTGTATAACTGCCTGTTTGGTTGGTCACAGTTCAGAGTCAAAGAAATAACCGTGGCTTCCTTGTTTAACACAGAGATGCTTCACAAGCATGGCATTAGCTCAGTGTTAAAAATGGCTGTGCATGTTTGTTTGTGTGTGTGTGTTTGCAGTTACCTTGGACTGACTCCTGATGATGTTGGGAGGGTCAAGGTCCACAGCAGCATTTGGAAAGATAGGAAGAAGACATTTAGTGCACATTTTACAGAGGATGCAGTATGTTAAGCTATTCACAGCAGGCTGTAGTTTCTCTTTTTCCAGGCCGAGAATAGAAATGATTTACAGTATCTATCTGTTTATCATAGTTGTTAACTAATTATCATGTGTCCCACTAATCAGAAAAGAGAGGGGATCGGTTCAGAAAGATAAATAAAGACACAGGTGAACAGAGACAGACAGAAAGACTAAAGCAGAGCCAGAGCTCCTGACCTCAGGCTCAGTCACTTTAGCACACATCGGATTAAAAATCCGCCTTGTGCTTGAGCAACTTGTTTTAAAAAATTACAGACCTCTACATGTTTTGTAAATAGGAAAACCTGCAAAATCGGCAGTGTATCAAATACTTGTTCTCCCCACTGAATATGTCCAGATGCAATTATGACTGGCCTATAATTACACTCGTCCACACTGATAATGCATAAACTAGGGGTACAGCTCCGTATTTTACATCAACCCAATAAATGGTACACCTTGAATGGTCTGCATGTTTATAAATTAGCATAAATGTAAGTTGGTGGTAAGGATGGGCAAATAACAGTATCAGAATCCTAGTATAGCTCTCATAGCATTAACAGCACACCTGTCTGGGCTTTTCATATTTTTCAGCTCATTAGATAAAATATTTGCTTTTCTGCAATCGAGAGATGCAGCGTCACAGACAATACAGATCACGCTGATAAGATCCTGACATCTCAATTACCGTGTGGTGCACTTAAGAAGCACAGTTTGGGACCCTGCGCCAACATTAATTACCACCATTAAATCATTTCAACATCCAAACTACCTGGCACTCAGTCATTCAGCAACAGTCGTCAACTTATTCTGCTGCCAAGCTTAGCATCAATCTGCTTTAAAACTCAGCGTTTGATTGAACCTACTGGACAGAAAAATACGGGTGGCATTTATTATATGAGGACAATAAATAAAAGAGTGATATAGTGAAACTAGCTGGAAGTGCATTTTTTTATTTTCAAGCCACTGAATCCAATGAGCTAGCAATTTACGTCAGCTAATGTCATGTCAATTTCTAGTAATGTTTGAACAAATCTCAATGACATGCTTTATCGTCATTGTGAAGCGATAGTCGTCGTGTGGGCATTAATGCCATCCACTTGGTTAGTGCTTTAATCAAATAGGCTTACTGCAATTTGACAGCTTTAGGACTGGCAGACCCTGAGGCAACACAATCCAGAACACTAGCAGTCCCTTCTCCCCGTTAACCCATACAAATCCAGCAGTGCTCAAATGGATTTCTCCATGGATTTATATCTCAATGGATTTATAATGTCTGTCCGAAATTATTTCTCTCTCTTTTTCTTTCTCTGAGCTTCTTCACTAACCCTAGTAATATTTCTCCTCCATCTTTGCAAAGCTGGCTCCACCCACCGGGTCAGGGCAGCTGTCAGAGATCTGCGTCAAGTCAGATGAGGCCAGAGGTAAGAGAATCCGAGTGGTTTACTTTAAACACACCCACACATACTTCTATTCTCATGACAACCCTCAACTACATTGATTCTACACATTAATCAGTGCTACATGCCTGACACTATATCAGCCTGTGTCCCTGAGCTACATCACTAAAATGTCCTTAGTCTAAATGTCTAAAACTAGCTCTCGTGAAGATAGAACTACAGGAACAGACACAAAGGCACTCACACACCTGTTTCCTTTTACCCATGCACATTTTTTACAAAACGCCAAAGCTGCAGCTTTTGCACAAACCAGCCAACATCCAGTCCAATCTGTAACACTTCATATTTCACCGACGTTCCACTGCTGACGTGCTGCATTCAGACAGCAAATGCATGCAGTCATTCCTATCTGAGTCCTAACTGATTCCAGCAGCTCTCTTCAAACAAGGATCCAATGAGGACGTCTTCTACACAGCAATGACAACATTAAACCAGAATACTGTTTTTAGTAGTAAGAGACGGAGAGAGGACGATGATTCCAAGGGTGTTTGAAGGAGGTTCTCAGGATACTAACAGGATGCTAATGTAATTCTATAAAACAACAATCTTCACAGATGTGGTTGCTTGGAGTAAAATCTTGACAAACTGGAATCCCTCAACAACATATATAAATTTAAAGGTTTGCTGATATTAAATTGTTTATTAATCCCTGCTTCCCCAATAACTTTATTTCTCTGACTGCTCTTCTCAGGGGCTTTTTTAGCATCCTACATGTCTACCAGGTCCCCACAGTCATTTCTACAAACACTGTCGGGAGGAAATCGGTGTGGCAGGTTTTGACATACATAGTGATGACAGCTGTCATGGTTGCTTTAAAGGCTGCAGGCGAGAATGGTCACTCATGTCTTGCGCTCAAAACGCCCATTAACGAAGCGAGGGGCCACCCTGACCAATGAGATGGGAGAATGAGGCAGTCAGGAGAGCTGTGAGCCCACCTCCCTCGGTCCTCGAACACTTCTATTTGCCCCTCCTCCCTCCGGCTTGCTCCTCCGCTCTGATCGCCGTCATTTAAAAAATAACTTCATGCATGGTTGCTGCCCCCCACCCCCTCTCTTTCTCTACTGTTCTAGCATTCTCTTTTTTTCTCCTCTGGGACTGTACCATCCACGGCTGTGTAGGGAAGAATGAGGAATGGAGGATGGAAAGGAGGCTGAAGGTAGCCAGGGGGTTAGGGAGCAAAGAGGCTGAGCCTGAGACTGGAATGTTAAGCTGAAGCAGAAACAGCATCGGCGTAACACAGTGCAGTACATACCGATGGAACAGGACTACTGGACATGGAACAGGTTAATACTTACGTTCAACACATACTGAATAACACCGTGTAGGACAATAGTTCCACACATACAGTGAAAAAGGGTAATATGGTAGACAGCCCAAGCATATCTTTCTACATATACAAAGTGTATGTTGAACGGGACATAAAGCGGATTATACCAATCACTGATCACTTTACAAATATACATTGACAGTAGAGTTTTCCTGCAACCTACTGATGTTGAAAAATGACTTCACAGCCATGTCAAGGATGCCATGTTACACCACCCAGTGAGGGTGGTGTTATTCACACAGCTTCTGCCAGGCGTATATTTCACCCGCCCTTATGTCATTTCTTGTATATACGTGGAATGTGTAAAGCTGTTGCCTTAAGACGGATTTGTCCTATTCTGGATATGAACTTGATTTTTCATGGTTTCTACCATGCATGTGAGGAATTCATTACTATCAAATTCAGGCTGTGCCCATTTTTGACAATAAAATTCACAAATGCAGCCAATTTACTACTTGCACTTCTTTTTAAACTCTTTATAAAGAACCATTTAAATTAATGCATGTGTCCTACCATTAAGCCCTTGCATCAAATAGAAACTATGTGAGGCATATTAACTCTGGATGTTTTTTGCTTTCTCATGCCAGCTTTCATGCTCTTCAAAGAAATTCAAAGCAAAGCTGACCTAGAAAATATAAATAGTTTGCATGGGTAATGTTTTTCATTATGCCAACAGTAAACCAGTTCATACGTAAATAACACATTTTCTTGCTACTAAAATACTTCGGCCAGGCCCCTGGATGTTCAGACCCGAGCACGACAGCCAACAATGATTTCCTATCCCTTACCAGACCTAAGATCAATACTTATTTCACAAATTCATACCAGCTCACACAGCCCCCGTCCAGCCTCACTCATAGAAAAATTTGCATTTTTAGATATAATGCTGGTGTCTGACTGCACATTGTTGGAAAGGCACACCACATGGGCAGTGGTGACCATGGTAGCCTCCTCACATATTTAAGAGAGGGATAAGTGCACTGTCTTCTCTGCTCCTTCCTTCTGGAGCTACTACACCGCCAACAAATGGAAAAATGTATTGTTTCCTCTTCTCCTTTCAGTCTTTAATTCTTCGGGCTTAATGCTGACTCTAACTCTCTTCACATTTACTCTGGTTTAAGGTTGGGGATCACAGTGATGCATTCCAACTCTCCTTACTTCAGCCCAGAAAAACTCAGTTTGTGTTCATAGGGATGTAGTAGGTAGATAGGTAGTAGTAGATAGGAAAGTCTAATATTGAATGGGCTGCTGAACAGCAATTGTTTTAATGCACCACCCTTTCTCCTACCGCTCGGATTTTCTGACAAGCAGCTCGTGAATACGATGTTGTTTGGCACCTATGAAGTCTCAGATGACTGAGCTACCACCAACACAAACGCACCACACACTGTTAAAAGCATTTGCTGCAAAATGTTTGCTATACTTTTAAAATAGTGTTTTTTTTTAATTCAGACAAATTGATTTTGTTAAGTCAGTAGCATAAACTGTCCAAAGCCCTACCTGAGCCAGGCCAAGTGGTCTGAAACCACAACATTGTGAAAAAAATGAACCATTGTGGCCTGTGAACGAATGTCCTTTATTTCTAACCCGGGTATTATGTTAGTGGGCTGTTAGTAACTCCCACCACCACATGGTTGGTTCAGACTGTACGGTTTAAGCACTTTGATTTACCCTGCATCAAAATTTCAGCTTTCTAAATGAATAAATATACTGTAAATCCTTCAGACACGCACAATGTCCAACATCATTCCAAGAGTGGGGGCCGCGCAGTCCCTTTTGTGTATCTCTATGGAAACCAAGCCGCTTGTGTTTGCCTCACTGATGTCTGACAGGAGACAGATCGTTGTCAGTGTGTGTCAACATCCAGGTTTACCAATCCACTGCAAACAACCTCATGTCATCATGCAAGCTGTAGTGCCTGACAACATGGCTGCAGGGAGGGTAGCTGTTTGCTTATCAGACAGACAAGTACAAAGTGCCCTGGTTGTAAAGATCAAACTCTGTTGGTTAGGACATCCCTGGTGGTTGAAAAGAGATTCAGGGAAGGCAGGTGCAAAAGCAGATAAAACTGTACGCACTATGTAATTTAGGATTTAGGATTACTGTTTTCTTAATAATCCTGTATAAGCAGTGCTTAAAGAAAGCCCAAAACTAAAACTTCATAAAACCAGTTACCACTGCAGTGAGTCACAGAGGGGCAGCATGAGGAAGTCTCACTGCCCAATGTGCACTGCTGGTGGAAAAACTGAATCAGACACAGAAGCATAAGACACAACTGAGGAGTGAAAGAAAAGGAAAATGAGCTTCATGTAGTCTTCAGAAGGTTGGGGGTTCGATCCCTGGCCCTGCAGTCCCATTTCGAAGTATCCTTGTGCAAGACACTGAACCCTGAGTTGCCCCTGATGCTGCTCCATCGGAGTGTGAATGTGTGTGAGTGTGTATCTGATGAGCAGGTGGCACCTTGTAAAGCAGCCTCGGCCACAGTGTGCAAATGTGTGTGAATTTCCTGTACTTCCTTTCCTGTACTATGTAAAAGTGCTTTGAGTAGAAAATTGCTATATAAGAACAGTCCATTTATGAGAATATCTATCTTGTATCATTCTGTTGAAACACATTGTGCCAATGTCTCAAGTTAGATTTTGTAAATAACCAACAGAAGTATAGAAAGAGTTTGGATCCACTCAGACAGCTGCACTCTCTTTTTTATCCTTTATCTACTTCAGATATGTCAGTTTTAAACAAAGGGCATCCTAAACAAACACCATGCACCTGCAACATCCAAACTTCACAGCATACGTCTATTATGCACCCACTCCAGTCTTCGTCAACTTTTAACAAGACAAGATGCTGGGTAAAAGATAATCCTTAGCTGTTAACAATATGGAAATGGAAAACAAGCAAACAAAATGACAAATAGCATCTGCACGCTGAGAGCAGTCAGTCCATCCTGCTGCTGCTTCCTCACTCCTTTGTCACTGAGTGACAGAGAGAAAAACTACAGCTCTGCTCTTGTTTAGTCCTCCATAAAAGTCACTGGGGTAAGTTTATGGACGACAGATGCTTGCCTCTCCTAACTCAAGAAATGGGCTTCACGGTCACCAACAGCGACCCAGAGTTAACCTCCTCCTGTGTTGCCAAGGAAACGGAAGAGCTAAGAAAAAGGGAGGAAGCCGGGCAGTGGGAGTTACGACCCGACAGTGTGAGGGAAGAGAGGACCGAAGTGGTCTGTCTTTTCATGTATAATTGTCTCTGTCTGCCTCACTGCTGCCTTCTTTCTTACAGCCGGAGGCACCTCTGACAAACACACACAGGAACACATGCTGCTGCTGTCTGCTCCTGCACCTCCGCCCGAGGCCAACCTCATTCACTAATTGTGAACTGGCAGTCTGCAGTCAGCTCCCCTAGTCACAAGAAGGTCTTTCTTTCAACACAGCTGGCTTCCTCCAAGATGGTGGGTAGGTAGTCAAGCATGGCCTACTGGCTGATTTTGAACCATTACATAATTAAGTTAAACTGCTGTAATTATTACAATTTCTCATTACAAATGGAGGTGATTAACTTCACAGTTAAGTCCTCCTGGTGTTATATTTGCCAGTTTCCTGGGCGTGACCACTACTGCAACACTCCCTCACTCAGACAACTCCCGACAAGACACACACAGAGTACATGCAGCCACCCATTTCTGTTCTGGCCAATTCAACGAAATCTATCTCGCCTAATGCCTCAGAGACGCCCAAGACTCCAAGCACCATTCAGCATTAACCACAAACAGCAGCTGGTTAACAGGATGGCATATGGGTAAAAGCCAAGCTATTGAAATAAGTGGTTTGAGTTGAACTACACCTGTCTCTAGGAGGTCCAACTGCTGGTGAGTCAGCTTCCTAGTCAGAATCTGAGTCTGATTCTGCTCCAGCTGTGATTATGGGACGTGTTTCAACCCAACCAGGAAAGAAAATGCCTCTGCACTCAACTGGATAGAACTACAATCAATTGTTACCGTTGATCATCGGTCCATCATCGTATAAAGCACGCTCTGACAATTGATTGGTCAAAAAACCTCTGGTTGCATAGCTGCCCCACAACGGATCTAGTCTAGACCAAACTTCCCAACCTCAAAGGTTGTGGGCGGGGCTAAATTAGGCTGGCATTCAGGATACACAAACGTAGAACAGCTGTAAAATCTATGTTTCTGTGAGCAATAAAAAGGTAGCTCTAGAGTTCCAAGGATTAAGAGTACCCAAATTGACAGTGTTAAAGTATGCCTATATAACTACTGCATTAGCACGCAGTTCTTGTTGGCAATGTTGCCATGGATGTACAGACAACTACCAATAGAGGACTTTGACACTTAAGAAACCTAAAAACATGATGTTTCTAACAACTTCTTGATTCGCGATGGTAAGATAATGTAGAAGATGGATATAATCTTATCCTCAGAATGTTTAAGGAATACTGAATGAAAATATATGTGTTTCATGTCTGTTATCAGATTTATATTTATTCTTTCAGAGAAAGAATACCATTTCACGCTAATTGGGGCAATTGGAAGATAAGTGTTTTAAAGTCCCATAGATATATTTGTGTTGATTAGAGGGAGAAGCTACAATAACTCACCATTGTTTTTAGAACACCTGCATGCACCTGTCCCTTTCACCTCACGCAGCAGCTTTACCTTACATCTCGCCCTCTGCACCCAAACGCATTCCTATTCCTAAGTGTGTGCAATCCCCAATGACTCTTCATTTAGTGCTCCATAAAATGTATACTGTAATACACTGTCCCACATAAAAACCAACAACACTGTTTTGGACGTAGAATGTAGTCAAGCTTCTGACAAACGTACCTGGAGTCTGCTTTGCCCAGGTTAGCTCCGCCAGGATGGAGGATCGTTTGGTTCTTCGCCATCTCGACGATACATTTAGTGTTTAGTTCCTTTTCTGTGGATTAGACAATATATAGTATTACAAGCAAGACAATAAACCTCACCACAACACATTTCTACTGTTATCCTTGATTTATTTCAACATCATTTCACAAGTTGTAGGTCACTTTGCCATCTCCAGCTCCATTTCATGACAAATTAGGATAGACAGTGTAACAAAGATATCACAGTATCAACAACATACAGGAGCACACACATATTTCCCTTAGATCCTTCCCATGGTGGGAATACAACCGCAGAAACCTACTAGGGACCTTGTAAACGTTGACCCCTTTACCAGCCAACTTAGTATTCAGAGAAATGACCCAAAATGTTTGCCATCTAGTAGAACCGGTCAGAAACCTTTTACAAGCCTTAGACCAATAGCTCTTTCTGAGGCTAAGTTGCATTATTGATAAAACACAAGTTAAATACCTTCCTGTGAAACATCAAGCTCTAACAATTGTGTGAGTAGGCCAGGAAACATCAACTCTGAAAATGACCTTTTACCTTGGAATGAGAATTACACTAATCAATATGAAAATACTTTCCAGAGAGAGAGAGAGAGTTTGTTCTACAACTTTAATTTCCCATTAAGAAATACAGTACTTTCCCTACACATTTAAGGAATGCATGAGTACAGACCATATATCTGATCTTTTTTTACTAAGATATATATCTCAAGTGTTCCTAGTATAAAGCACTACATATTAGGTTTGTTTTCATAGCTGAGTCACTCGTATAACCTTCTTATAGAAGCTTTGCTGTGAAAGTAACCAGCAGGAGTTTTGGAAAATAACAACATGAACTGCACTGGAAATTCACGAGGCTGGTAAGTCACTCCATTCACTTTTCTTGCCAATGAGACCTAATGATGGTTGTCTACACACAGGCTTGGTACTGCCAGCATGTCCTGGGCATCCAGTTTTTGGCCAAACTGGTCTTGCATTAAAAAAAGGCATTTGACAATTGGTTACTTGCAGAGCAGACTAGTTTAAGTAGCGACTTCTAGTATTTTAAATTACTGCTTGTGAATGTTTGGGCCACAGCCACTAAAATATGACATGTTTTTCTTGAATGGCCAATTGTTGCAATGCACACGTAACGTTTTTTTGTAAAATAAATTTGTAAAATAAAAATGTCTTGTTAAGGGTCACAAAATATTAAATTTACATAAAGAGGATGTCAGTAATACGGTCTGCTTTTAATAACAATAGTCTTGATCTTGGTCTATAGAATGTCAAAGTCATTCTATTAAACCTGATCAGATACGGGTGGGACTCAGGATTCTTTGCCCCGCTGTCTGGCTGCTGGTGGGGATATCCTCTTCTATTTTGCCCCCTTTCACAGAGAGGTCAGAGGTCAGGGCAAGAACAGCACTTCTTTATTTGCAAATCAGTGTTTTCTCAGGGACACTACAGCAGAGAAGAAATAATAATAAATAATGTCCTTCAAATGTCTGACCTGGTTCAAGCATCCATCCTGCTGAGTAGTGTACTGGGTATCTCAGTACTGTAGTGACCGTCACCATTTGGCCCAGTATTCACATATACACTACTACATTTCTACGACACAATCATTCTCCATATGACTGTCACTAAGCATGTCTCCATTATGCAGCAAGCATGCAAGGATTTTACATTTTAGCAAATGTGTAAGGACAGGATAATCATTCTGTGGTATTAATTCCTTTCCTCTATATGACCTGGCTAAAGCAGTATTACACTGCATAATTTTATGCTATTACGCCTTCAGCTGCTTTTTCTGACCAAGGCGTGACTATTCTGAAGCAGAGACGAGCAAATAGAATATCATGAATTAGGGTATGATGGTATGAGATTCTCAACAGTCAGCGAAATATCCAGTGTTGATTAGAGTGCATAGGACATAGAGCCATTTAATAGACCTTTCCTCAATTTGTGATGACTTCACCAGACAACAACTTATTGCTTCAGTCACAATGCTGTTGCAAGAAGCTTAGCATCCTTACCAAACAGTACCTGGCCATACCTGCCCAACTGTTCCTGCCAAGAGTGTTTTTAACTGCTGCGTAAGTGGTCAGAAGTAGTGGTCCACTGATTAATTGGACTAGTCAGAAGGCTCTTGTGATGTGTTCCTAAAAAACATGCCAAATAACCATTTTACTCTTTCTGTAATGGCAGGTGAAAAAGAATGTACAAGTCACTTCACAAGTTTATAACTTTTTCCTAAAAGTGGCTGCTCAAGTAGACTTCTCTAACTTAATCAACAATCTAAATATACCATAATTTCCCTCCCTGAGATACAAAAGGGGAATCCCAACCAGAGGAGCTCTATGCTTGAGGAGAAGCTAGTGGTGCCTGTGCAAAGCAGCATCATTAGGGATTTAAGGCTAAACCATCTGTTAAGAGTGCCTCAACGCTGCAGTTCCTGGCAGGAACACAGGGGGAGAGCAATGGAAACGTGGGTGTCAAAGGTCAGAGGACCGAAATCACCCTCCAATCCTTCTGCTGTCAAGGACACTACAGAGCAAAAAAAGCAGGGTGAGCTAACAGCTCAACAGGGGGGCTGACACAGACATAGAGGTTGCACTTCCTCTCTTCCTGCTGCCTACATTACCCATGTGCCCCTACTGCTGCAGCTGTACTTCCTGCTTAACAGTAGGGATAGTGTGATGCGTTGTGGTGATGAGGATAAATGTATCCATTGTTATCTGCCTCTCCTTGCTCCATAACCAGTTCCCACTTTCCACTTCTCTGTGGTCCTTCCCTGGTCTAACGGTGCTGAGGCTTGGCAGAGCAGCCCTGCCATCAGCCAGGAAGCTGATTGGCCGTTGTGTTGCCGTTGCTACGCCTGAGTTTGCTCTGTTCTTCGAAGGCCACAGCCATGGGAACTTGGAGCATTACGCAACGTTAGCAAATATTCATTCAGACTCACTCCCTTCCTGCCTTTGTCCAGCAAGGCTACTACACCACCTCTCCTCCTCAACCTGGGATACACAGGGACAGTGCCCTCGAGAGAAGCCTGCTTATTATTTCAGTGTCACAGGTCTGAATCCCTGTACTAGATGGGCACATGCGATGAAAGAAAGTGAATGTGTATTCCTTTGCCCTCCCTTAACTGCTGCTACTATGTCCTGAAGCAACTGTCAAGCAGCAAAAGACAGGGAAAGAGCTGTACCTGAACTGAGCAGCTCAAAAGGTGAGAATGTGTGAAGGCCTGAAGAGAAAATTATGTGCTTGAAAAGAGGGGCGATTGATATGATGGAAGAATTCAGTGTCCACTCAGAGATTATGTGGTATTTGGGGGCTATTTGAATTCATAAAAGTCTAAACACTGGTAGATATGGACAGAAGCTCCATTCAGACAGGGATCAGGGAGGCACTACTGGAAACGTGGCACTGCTGCTTCCAAACCCTTTCCCACTGCCTTTAGTAAGCCATTCATTTGCCTGCTTGTTTTCCTTCACCAAAATCATAATTGCTTTTTCTTGCTGAGCAATGGAAGACACATGCAGGCATTTGCTTACAATTTTAACAACAGAAAATTTGCATGATTGAAATTGAGCACCAGTGAAAGCCGGACATACACGTAAGGAACCTGGCCGCTGCCAGGGGAAAAATTTACATAAAAAGGACTCTTTGTTGGACTTTGTTTGGACTTCATTGAACGCACCTTCTTTTTAATGTGGATTTTTGGTGCTTGAATAATGATTATTTTCAAAATAAACAATAACACAGTGGGGGTGTTATTTACTCAGTATTCTTTGTTAAATCAACAATGGAATTAAAGGAAACCACAAAACAAAGAGGTGTTTCAGTCAAGTGAATCTGACAGACAGTTTGCCATCACCTGTACCTTTCAGGTTAGTTGGATAAACGTGAATGACACTGACAGCAGGAAGTGGACATGGACTTACTAGGAAGTGGTCAGGAACAGAACGCTCCCAATATAAATAAATTAGATTGGCCAAAGAAATCCATTTCAGTAAATCCCTACCTTTGTTAATCTAAATGTACCTGATCTGAAGCTGAATTCCACCAGAGCTAAACTGTAGCCTCTTGATCCTTCTCACCATCTACATGAAGACAACCTTGGCAGTCAAATTACCCAACATCCACTGACTCATGTTTGTCTTTCGAAAACAGAAATACATGGAATTTCTGTGTGTCCAAAACAAATGTCTAACCTTGCACAGAGCCATTTCTAAAAAAAAAAAAAACAGACTGAGTTAAGAGATCATAGTAAATCCCTGCCTATGGGAAAAGTAAGGCTTGGTCTTGTGACCGACTTCTCCAGCCCACAAAAAGGGGGGGGGGGGCACAATGTAGAGATACACGCAATTCCTTCTGCCAGTTGTTGATCAACCACCCTGCCTCAGCAGCTCTCCTCCTCCTCCTCCTCCTCCTCCTCCTCCTTTCATGGGACATGACACATGGTCTCCTACGGCAAAAACACAGCTTGGCAATCAATCCTTTATTGCATGCTGCACTGAATATTTGCAATATTATTAACCAGAGAATTTGCACGCAGATTTGTGTAACACTGGGCCTTTGTTACCCAGGCTTTTCTAGAATTAGGGATGAGGATGTAACCATTTGAAGACATGTAAGAGCCTAGGAAGGATTGGTGGACTAAAGATACATGTATGTTGGCCTAATGTCAGTGAGACACTGTTGAAAGGAATGACAAAAAAAGCTTCTTTTTCTAGTAGCAGGTACCGAGTAACCGAGTGTACAGATCCATTAAGAAGAGTTTTTTCTGACATCTTGCTGTTGCCCTCCTTAAAAATCATACCAACCCACGGCTATCCAGTGAAACTACTGACTTACCCCATTGTTGCAGCAAGTGACAGATGAAGTCTAGAAGCTATTGGGATCTGTAACCGCCAGCAAAGGAGCTAAAGCGACTAGAATTTAGTAGATGGCACGCAGTAGCTGGATGGCTGAGGTAAAGCACTATGGCAGCACTGTACAAACATGTGCCATGCAGACCACTTCTCTTTTTATCTGCAGCAGCTCATTTAACTAATGGGTGGTGATTTCTGACTGGCATCGCACTCCCGGTAAAATTGAACAGGGGGTAATTAAATCAAGGCAGTCTCCCGGGGAGAGTGTTATTGTAAAAATGCAGTACATGTGGTCTATGCATTATATGAACCAGTTATGACCTACTGTATCTTCAATAATGTTAATCGGATTTTGGTATATTTATAATAATAATAACAATAATAATAAGACTTTTTGGTCCATAATAAACCTCAATGTATCCATCGTGTTAACCTGAAATTCAGACAATGCAGACAAATGCCGTCTCCATATTCAGCATTCATTTGAGAGCCAGTGTATGTGAGCAGCCTGAAGCCCTCTCACCTCTCCTGTTCATCGGCCGTACACGAACAGCCACCTTGACGTTGGCGTCGTCCAGGCTGGGCTCCCCCATGCTGGCTCCTTACCCAGCCAGGGGATGTAGCGCTGATCCGAAATAAAATCAGCCCTTCAGCTAAACAGTCATCCAAAAGCCTGGAAATGTAGCGCTAGCCGGACTGTCAGCCAGCTAGCTTAGCTCAGCGTTGCTCCATCGAACAGGCATGTCCAGGGAAAACAAAAAGCCTTGGCAAAATCCTGCAGGAAGCCAGCCGCCGCTGCTTATCTTCTTCTTCTGCTCATATTCCAGGCTAATTTAAATCCCAGAGACGTGGAGGCTGGAAGGGAAAGGAGAGATGTAAATTAAGCAGCTGGTGGATGTGACTGAGCTATGGATATGCTATCTGCACGGCAAAAAAAGGCTAGCCAGCTAATTTGCCAGGCAAAGTGAAGGGCAGCAGCGACAGGAAAGAAGAAAGTTTTGTCCATTACCAGCCGATGGACTAGATAACATCCACAGACACAACCCAACCTTCGAGCTACATACCTTGGTGGACACATCCCAGAGGTGACACCGCTAACCTACAAGTACAACCGAGAGAGATCCCCAGAGAAGCGCCTGGCGATGATCTACTTCTTCCCAACGGAATCCACTATGTCCTCCTCTGTACGGTCTGTGGTCGAGCTACAAGCAGCTAGCAGCATCCGCCCTTCCGCTAGAGCCTCGCCTCTTCAAATTAAACTCGGTTAAACTCTCATCTGTCAAACTTAGAAATGTAACTAGATGATACACGTGGAGTGACAGTTGAACATCAAGACAAAAGTAACATTTAGGATGAGCATACACATATGCTACATTTACCTAGCTAGTTCTAATCCTATAGTTAGCATTACAGTGTAAAATAGGTCCTGAATGCATTACTTTTCTGCGTCGCTAACGTTAGCCGAACCACCAAAGAAGCCAGGGACCGCTGTCAAACCAACTGTTAAAACTTCTGGTCACACGCTTTCACGGCTAAATTATCTTTTAAAACTAATGTCAACTGGGGCTGTAGCTAGCTAGTTTAGGTCAGAACCCCTTAAATAGCTAGCTAGCGTTAGTTAGCCTAAATAATTTCAGCACACTGCCGTGCCTTACCACCGCATTAATATAACGTTAACGTTACATTCCGTTATAGACCTAATACCAACCAGGCCTACGGACTCGTTTGAAGTGGATATGCACCTGTTAACAATGACTGTTCGTTTCATTTTTGTCGAAACTATCTGTTGAACACGTTTACATTGCTGTATTGTAAGGTTTGTGGTCAAAGGTTTAGTCTTCACTCTGCGGGTGTGCGGTTTCCACACCGGGGGGACACGGGGTTCCACAGCCGCAGCAGACCGCTTACCCGCCGGCCAAGCTCGGTTAGAAGGAAGGCTACTTTACATGTTACACGGCAGCCAGGGGAAACGGACCACATAACAATTCACGGTAGCCTTCTTTTGGATAAAATATTGGGAAAGATGTCCTTTACCAGATGTGTCCAAGACCCCAAGCAGTCACGCGACACTTCCGCTGTCCACCATCAAACAAGGTTAAACTTCCCATCATAGTTTTCAAAATAAATCCTTATAATGCGCTGGGTCCATAGACAGTAAATCAACGGTCTACGCTTGAGTCCCAATAGAGTTCAGTTCAGTTACGTTCAGACCATACACTGTAATATATAATATAATATTAATATACAGTCTATGATTCAGACAGGCCAGTTTAGTTGGTATTACACTTCACAGTAAAAAACACATTAAAGCACAGTCAGCAATATACAACAAAACGGAAACATTTACAAATACACAGAACTGAAATAAATTCTACACAAAAATACAAAATGTAGGTAGATATCAAAAACTCACAATGCAGCTATTTAAAGCAATTATATTTAAATATATGATTGTTGCCACCTATATCTTTTTTTACAATAACAAAAACAACTTGATACATGCTGTCAAGTTAGCTAGTATAATACACAACTGGAATGCATTGGTTAATACGTTTGGGTTTGATTAGTTGCTGTCAGTCAGTTGCAGCATCACAAAGACAGAAATAAGTATGCTATGGATAAATAGAGGAGGAAATAAAAAAAGAAGTAAAATAAATCAAATTAAATATAATAAAAGAAAGACACAGATACAAGTTTAAAGTAACAAGTTATGTGGTAAAGTGTGGAGCGTTTGCATGTTACTGTTAATGTGCCATGTGTCACCATTTGTTTTTCTCTTGACTGCCCAAGACGAATTTCTCCTATAGGAGACAATAAAGGCTTATCTTCTCTTTCACAAGCCATAATGGCATTTACTGTAATGGAGCATAAAACCAACCTTGGTTTTAATATGTATGCAATGTTTAATAACTGTAAACAATAAGTTCACAATTAGCAAATCTAATCTGTGATCACATTCTGTACTTTGATGAATAGATTCATTAGTACTGATATTGAACGTGATAATTTGCACAATCTAGCCAACCAAATGCAGCTCTTTATCAAGATGAGCAATTCCTAATCAGTATTGTTTATTAAAGGTAAATAGATACACACTTATTGATATGTATTCCTTCATTACCTTTATTTATTTATTTATTTGTTCATATTTAATTCTGTAATTCTTGTGTATAATCCAAAATTACAGCACAAACCTTTTTTGAGGATTAGCTATTATTTTGAAAACAAAGACCGGAAATAGAGAGGCATCCTGTAACGAATCATATGAATTTATTGGAAGGTTTCTGCCACCTTCTGAACACTAGTGGTACTACAAGACAACAATATTATACAATAACATATTGCCTAATATTAGGCATTTTCTTGCAAGTGGATGCATTTCTGCAACTGCGGATGAACATTTAAATATAAGGGGGGGGGGGGGGGGGGGATGCTGGCTGTGAAGAAGTGTGTGGATGTGAAGCCAGATGGAAGTGGTGAAAAATGAAGGAAAAGATGATCATCATCATCTACATCAGCTAGTGAGGGCTTCTTCAACTTTCTTTTCTTGGGAGGAATGGATCATTAGTTCACCAAACAGGACTTTACCCAAGTCCATATAAGTATATATATAAGTATATTTAAAATCTGCTTCCACAGAACAAAAAGAGGAATTGGTCTCTTCCCTCATCCCCTTTTCAAAGGAAATGGGCCCTGCAGATATTCCTGTCTCAACCAAAATGTCTCATAATTTGTCTGCCTAATCATTCAAAGACTTTCTGGGTTTTTCCATTTAAAAGCAGTGTGTACGTGGACCCAGTCGTATCCCAGCAGTTTGCCGTCCTGTCCTGGCTGCTGCTGGGATCTGGTCCCTGGGTGAAACCACTAGAGGACAGTCTGCCGTCAAATGTTGCAGCATTGAAGTGGAATGTGGTGGAGGACAGCTGGCTGGTTAACATTCCTTGCAGTGTAGAATTGACCACTTGTTTAACCTTTACATAGCCTACTGTAACTCTTTATGGAATTAATATAAGGTATATTTATGTGGAAATTATATATACTATCTATATTTTAAATATTATAATGATAATCTTTGTTGTTTTAATATTAGAAGAAGAAGAATGCATGCCTTCATTTATCCAGCAGGGGGAAAACACATTACACTACTAAACTAGTTTTTACACACATTACACAAATATTATTTATGGTGTGTCTAATGATAAGGGAGTGGAGGTAATAACTTAGAGTCCAATCTTTCTAAATGTCCCCCAACATCATTCTAGCTTACCCACACTAACCCCTGTCTCCCAGGTGAACCGCAATCGGAAAAGGTGACCAGAAGGAGAGAGCGTCTTCAGCTCTGTCGTCACAGTGTCGAGAGCGTAGGCCAGAGAAACACCCAGACAGAGATGCCCCCCCCCCCCCCCCCCGCCTCTTTTTCCAGGAAACATGTACACACCATGCAGCATCTGCTGTCATTGCTGATGTCTGAAGGATTTTCAGCTGTTGTTTCTTTCTGCTGGGTGGCTTCCAGTGTAGTTGGTTGTTGTTTTTAACGAGAGAATAAAAGTGCATTGGTCAGTTATAGCATTTCATACAAAGATTAAGAAAAAAATACAGTATCAAGACTAGCCCTGTATACAATGCCCATATTCTGTACCCAACAGGCTTTGCATAAACCAGACTAAAACTGATAAAGCACCAGGATGTAAATGTAATCTGATTAAAATAATGCTCCGAATGTTAAGCAGTACAACGGTGAGACGGCTAGTTTCAGTGTTGAACACTCATACTTGCTGGTCAAACACTGGGATCTAACAAACTGTACACACTCATTCACATTTTAGAGAATACGTTATTTTTGAAACAGTAGTCTGTTGTAAGACACAGTCTGTAGTTGTGTTAATCACATTTTATGATGATAAACAGAGTGTAGACTAAAACGCATGGTCATGACATAAAGGATGTAACCAAGCAGTCAGCTTACAGTCAGAAGCTAGTGGACAAAACAGATCTGGCAAGTAGACAGGTAATCTAATGTGGAGACAAACTGTTTCAGGCAGGTAATACAAAGGCCTGCAAAGAGTACAGTGGTTAGGTTTTTTTAAAGATATTTTTTGTGGCAATTTTGGCTTTTATTTTTGACAGGACAGCTGAAGACATGAAAGGGGAGAGAGAGGGGGAACGACATGCACCAACGGAGCTATCTGGACGCCCTAATAGGCTGTTTAAGGCCAAGCACATTTCATTTGACTTTTCCTCTGCTTCCCCATCCCTCGCTCTGCACGGAGCCACCCGCATGACGTATGGTGCTACGTAAGTGCTAAGAAGGGGATGTCAAACAATTACTGAATCATGGCACTCCTTTTATATGTACTGTAGAAGAACTGGAAATAGCAGGAAATGGAGGGGCGGTACGGAGAAGACAAGGATGTCACAGCTGTCACCATGACACATAGTAAGGAACTGGATGAAAAATAATAATAATAATTTGCTCCTCAGGTCTGTTTACTTTCTTTCAAGCTGGTTAATTCAAAGTAAAACTTTAGAGGTTTCGAGTGATTAGGACTCCCAAGGGTGTTTTCTATGCAAAGGGAATAGACTGTTTATATTATTTAATTTCAATCAGCATCTTCCACTCAGGGTAATGAGGAAGTAGCCTTGTGTTATCTCCCTCACATAGATGCATACAATAAATATCAAATGAGAGGTCAGAGGTCAACAGGTAGGAGCACCCAGGAAGGGAACACACTGAAGGGTTAAAAGGTAATTACACACTCAAATTGTGCTAGAAGCCTTTCCACCAACATATTTAAAAATAAAAGTGAATAGAGCAGTGAGGGAGCAACAGATGTAGGTGTACATTGTGTGTGAAATAACCTAGTGAGTACAATTTTAGTATTAGTGATGAAAATAATTATAAACTACAAAATGTAGCTGTGGAAACAAGAGCAACAATTCAATACTGGTACAGTGGAATAAAACAAGATTAGGAGAAACAAGGGAGCAAGAATAATGCATTTCAGAGGAAAGAAGAAATGAATTAAAGGATGGCTACGTTTACACGTGGCCGGCTATTCTCCCTTCTCTTCCTCACTTTCTCTCTCTTCTCTTCCTCACTTCCTCTCCCTTCTCTTCCTCACTTTCTCTCTCTTCTCTTCCTCACTTTCTCTCCTTTCTCTTCCTCACTTCCTCTCCCTTGTCTTCCTCACTTTCTCTCTCTTCTCTTCCTCACTTCCTCTCCCTTCTCTTCCTCACTTCCTCTCCTTTCTCTTCCTCACTTTCTCTCTCTTCTCTTCCTCACTTGCTCTCCCTTCTCTTCCTCACCTCCTCTCCCTTCTCTTCCTCACTTCCTCTCCCTTCTCACTTCCTCTCCTTTGTCTTCCTCACTTTCTCTCCTCTTCTCTCCTCACTTCTCTTCTTCTCTTCCACTCCTCTCCCTTCTCACTTCCTCCTTTTTCTCTCACTTTCTCTCCCCTCTCTTCCTCACTTTCTCTGTCTTCTCTTCCTCACTTCCTCTCCCTTCTTCCTCCTTCTCTCTTCTCCACTTTCTCTTCTTCTCTTCCTCACTTCTCTCCTCTCCTTTCCCTCTTCCTTCTCTCACTTCTCTCCTCCTTTCATCCTTCTCTTCCTCATCTTCCTTCTCCTTCCTCTCTTCTCTTCCACTTCCTCTCCCTTCTCTCCTCACTCCCTCTCCTTTCTCTTCTCCCTTCTCTTCCTCTCTCTTCTCTTCCTCACTTCCTCTCCCTTCTCTTCTCCCTTCTCTTCCTCTCTCTTCTCTTCCTCACTTCCTCTCCCTTCTCTTCCTCACTTCCTCTCCCTTCTCTTCTCCCTTCTCTCCCTCACTTCCTCTCCCTTCTCTTCCTCCCTTCCTCGGCTGTCTGAACCTCCGTTTGTCTCAGTTTACGTGCAGAGAGCAAATAGAGATTTCCAAAACCTCCACCTGATGAAGACGGACTACCAAGACAAGAGGGTGCTCACCCGACTGGCCAATAGGAACAAATTTATATTTAAACTTTTTTAGTCTCAAATATTATTATTTTTTTTTTATTTGTATGAAAACTTTTTCTCTCAAACATTTTTTTGTTCTCTTAGATCATTTCTTTTCTTGCATGTAATAAAGAAATAAATCTAGCTCCACAGGAAAACACAAGGCAGGGAGGAAACAAGACTACAAAACAAAACAGGAAACTGAAACACATACACAATTATAATATAACACAGAGCAACCTATGACTTATTATTTAAATAACTTTAATTACACAGTAAAAAATAAGATATGCAGACAGTAATACACATCTTGACTGTTCTTTGCATTGGATTTTTGTGCCAGAGTAATAGTATACATCTAATTGAGCTTTCTCTTGTTCTGTATTTGTTTTGCCCTGGTGTGTGTGTGTGTGTGTGTGTGTGTGTGTGTGTGTGTGTGTGTGTGTGTGTGTGTGGTGTGTGTGTGTGTGTTGTGTGTGTTGGTGTGTGTGTGTGTGTGTGAGTGATAAGGGTGGAGGGGTGGAGGGGAAGGTCTGACTCCTTATCTGCTCTTTTGCTGAGATTACTCGATTACTGTAATTGTTCCGGCCACTAATCAGACCCAAGCAGGAGATGGTGTGTGTGTGTGTGGGTGTGTGTGTGTGTGTGTGTGTGAGATGATTAGCTGAAAGATGGATGTGTTGGGGAATCTCAACATTAACTAAGCTGTTCTTCAGCTTGGCAGACACAGGTAGTGTTGATTGGTTGTAGCTGTAGTCTTTGTTTTCCAGTTTTAAAAGCGCGTGTGGGCTTTTTGTGTGTGTCATATCACATTTGTGGAGTTTTCAATAATTCATGTAACATGTGATCCAATGAAAGGCCGATGGTACACTTTGGTATTTTTTTAGATTTTTGATGTTTTTCATTATTCTCCAGCTTGGGGTGCCTTGCTCAAGGACATGCTGACAGTTGTTACTGAGGATCAGGAGAGCACTACACATTCTTTCTCCCTGCGTATGCAGTGATTGTGTGATATATTAAGTGTTCCACAAAGTGGGGACATTAAGTAGCTTTCCTTGTTTCCTGGTCTGTCTGCAGCACACAGTCGCAACAAGTTCCAGGAGCCAGCCGGAGATTGGAGGGCTGCACGGTTGAATTCCCAAAAGGCTTGGGGAAATCCAGGGGGATGAAGACATAAATGAGTGATGCTACCCTCCAGCAGTGTACTGCACACACACACACACACACAACACACACCACACACACACACACCACACACACACACACACACACACACACACACACACACGGTTTCAGTGCTATAATGATGTCTAGAACTGAACACTGTTTTTTGGCCCCCAGGTTATTCCCTCTCCCTGTCTATCCTCACTCAATCAAGATTAAACACACGGCTGTGTGATACTTACAGTACTTTTGGGAAACTAAATTGTTAATCAGACAGACTTGTTCAGCCCAAAACTTAAACATGCCCTCTAGTATTTTAATATTTAATGTTAAACATCACTCTAAACTTGTTAGATCCAGACCAGTCTTGACTGTCCTACCCAGTCTGGAGAATTTCCCGTTTTAGCATCTGAACATGATCTGAGAGCGGTCCTCCTTAGAACATAGTCACGACCTGAGTGATGTGATGTCATCCTGTCCATTACAAGAGGCAAAGCAATGCATCAAACCTCCCACATCTCTCAAACCTGCAGCTCCAGCCAACCAAGCCTTAATGAGATCTCAAATGGTTGCTTAATATAATTGTCTTTATTGCCTACTGCCTCAGTGCAGGGCATGGCAGGGGTTAGGGGTGCAGTTAGTGTTGGGTGTGTGCAGGGTGGGGGGGCGGAGGTATGCGGCTAAAAGCAAAGCGCTGTTCAGGAGACGGTGGAGATTGCTCTTTATGGCCTTGGTGGCAGAAGTCCATGCCAGAATGGCCGTCCATTACAGCGGGCTCTATAAGGGTAATGACTTTAGCAGCTTTATAGCTATGAGCTCATTACTTAGACAGGCCAATCTCATCAGCAGCCCCACCGGTGACTACCAACAAAGCCAACTGGTTCGGGGTTAAAAACAGGCCCAAGGGTTTTCCCTGAGCTTTCCGTGCCTGCACAGTGTGCATGCTAGTAAGGTTTTTGGACATCCAGAATCTGTAAGCCTCCAACAGACAGGATGAAAAACAGCAGCATCATTGACTGTTCCTGCATCGAGTCATCGGCCTGGTGCTTCCTGGGTCTGGAGCGGTCAATAGGGAGCTGCAGGAGTTTGTTTCATCTCACACATCAACCCCTGACAGGGTTATTTTAAACCTAGAGTTTGCTAGTACACAGTGGTCTAGAAGCTAGGGATGTGGCTTGTGACGGCCATTTGTTTTTTTCCTTATGATGTGCCTCTCATGTGACACTTTCCTACCTGCCTAGTCTACCTCAGTTGCTGATTTCCTTCAGTGAGTGAGTTTTCCAACATGTATGTTAAACCCCTGGGTAATATAACATCGTGCACACTAGGAGGCTAATCGGACCAAAAACCCTTTTTCCCAGCTGCCAAAAACAAAATGCTGTTCCCCAGAGGAACAAAACCCAATTGCCAGACAGAATAATAAAAACTGACCGTTCTGCAAAATCTGACATTACATTTTATTATATTGTTTAAAGTTAATATTGATTTGATTAATATTCAAGTTACTATATGTAACTTTTAAATGTTTCTGAAACTGTAATTGATCATAACTTACCTGTAGCAGCTATTTTAAGAACTAAGAATGCTGTTTTTATAATGTTTTTATTAATGCTTCTGCCCTGGTTTGATTTTTTTCTCGGAAGTCCCAGAATGATGTACGGCAGGTAGACGGCGCTACACAGCACACATTCTGACGGGTCACAGATTTGGGTGTAACACCAGAAAAGCCTGTGTTAGTGAGCATCCAGCCAGGTAAAGGGTAGCAGGAGATGGCTTTATATAGGCCTAATGATATCTGAATGTTATCTTAGAAGTTATGCTGTAGTTATGGCTCATACTGGGGCTGGACCATCACAGGACAGAAGGAAATTACACTAAGAACAAATAAAGGCTAAAAGGGAAAGGGAAAGACGATGGGTGAAACGAGTCAATCTCGGTCGGGCTTTCAACAGATGGAGACAATCAGGAGATGGAAAATGATTTAAAAAGGCAGCAGAATTGGCCCTCAGCTATGTAATATGGTTATTTCATTCATAAAATATGTTGTTGTAGTTGTACGCCAGTAGCCTAGATTAAATTACACCCCCCCTTCCATTTAGTGCGGATATTTTACTCCTTTGAGTCCGTGTTTGTGTTCTCCCATTTCCTTTTCTCTTGTCCCCCTGTAGCCTATTTGTGCAAAGCATCCGTGGGTTTCATTAAATACACAATATTTATAATTTTGTTCTAAGATTATTTTTTGAGGCATTTTTTTTCCTTTATTAGATAGTGACAGTTGATAGACATATTAGATAGGAGGTTGGATTCTAACCCGGGCCGCTGCAGGACTCAGCCTACATGGGGCGCATGCTCTTACTGGGGGGGCTAAAGGTTTCCCCAGAATGCGCATTATTAAGTTATGAAGTTATTATTACGTTGGTTGCTACAACAATCTCTTAATGCTTTGTTAGGTTTGGCTCATGATACTTCTAGAGTAGACTAAGTTACCGTCCGCAACACTTGAAATACAACGATGCATCTGGAACTTATTATTGAAAATAAAGGATATTCTGTCTGAGCAACATATTCATCGTGACTGTAAGACCTCCTGGTAACGCTAGGTCAGTAGTCTACAGTTGGTAATACAGCACCACAGCAGCTAAATTAGGTGATGTAGGAGTGTATTTCAGGACGTGGTCAGTATATTATGACGTCTATGGTTACATAGACGTCATAATGTGGTCTTAAAACCTTCAACTTGAGTGTTTTTTTTGTTTTTGTTTTTTGTTTTTTACTTAATATGTGCAATATCCTTGCATGTTAACTACAGAACACTTAGTTCAGGAAATGTGCAAAGGTAGAACGCTAGCAGGACAGTTTATTGCTTAACAGCCCTGTCAGCTCTTTCAAATGAAAGTGCTCCCAACACTTTCATAGGATTATTTGAAGAAACTCTTAATGTCTTACTTTCTCTTTTTTATGTCCTCCAATTTAAACTGTCACATCAATACCAGTCAATAGGTCAATACTATTACTGCTTTCAGTGCAACAGTGATGTTGTCCATGAACTCCTCCCTGTGCAGTTCCATGAAATGTGAAGCTTTCCCGCTGCTGTGTGGGTCCGTCTGCTTGCACCGACGTGCATGTACGAGCTGTGCATGATTGTGAGCCAGTGGTGTGTGTGTGTGTGTGTGTGACAGACACATGACTGCAGACGTGAAGCATCCAGGGAACACTGGTAGATAGCAATGTGTTTCTGTTCTCTGCTCTGCTGAACACCAATCACTTCCTCTTTCAGATAAGGCCCGGCGGAATGAAAATAGACAAGTGAATGTGTGAGTGTTTCTGAGTCATGCAGGGATGTGTGACAATAACCCATTAAGTTTTTTAGAAGTCCTGTGTTAAATATTTCTGCAGTATTGCTGACACAGCTGTCCTTGAGTAACTTTTCTCATCTTGGTCTGGACTGCCCTCTCAAGTGGAAAACCCCCACAAGACAAGGGCTTGGGCATCTCTTAGTCCCTGATGCTTTGGCCTGCTGACCACATACAGATTTCTTAGCTAATGGTTCTGACCTCTATTAGTGCCCCTTTCCATCACAGACTCACCTTTTCCATCCTCCTGCACGTATTGGCCTCCTCCTGCTCCATCTGGGTCTTAAATGTACTCTTTCCACTCCTCCCCCCAAATCCTAGAAGGATGCCACTGTCCCTCAGGTTGTTAACATCCAAGCTGCATCAACACATTGTGACACTCAAGTGTGGTTGAACAATTAATGTGACACAAAGAATGAGGTTTGGTAAAGATAACCTGAAATATAAACAACTACAAATCTACCACAATGCAGGATGATGGGACTTGAAGGAGTTTTTTTTTTTAAAGCATTTATTACAGACAGTAAAGAAACAACAGGAACTGAAAGAGAGCAGTACTACATGGAAACTGTCTTTAATCCAAAGCTAGATGCATATGTTTGCATATTAATGGCCAAAAAGAGGACTTTTACACATTGATTTTGCAATGACCAAATACATTTAAATTAACCGTTGATTAACTGATCGTTGGGCTGTTCACTGGCTGCCTAACCTTGTGACTTCTTTTGGAGTTGCAGTCCCCAGGTTGAGAACCGTTGGTGCTGGTCAACATGCCCCAGACCTCCCCTCAACCTATTATTAGAGACGTTCAGCCCTAAGCTGGGTGGGCTGGGGAGGGAACACAGACGTAGATGTCCCAGGTGTCACTGCAGCCCGTTTATCTTAAAATGAGGAACTTGTTTGATTTTGTTCCTTTCTCTGTCTGATCCTCCATCTTCTTTCATTCATCTTGTTATCCTCCTCTCTCCAACACCATTCTACTGAACAACCCATGGCTAGGTTATTGACGCTTTGGTCATTGACCAGCTGATGACTCCCGCTATAAATAATGGGTATATTGCATTCAATTTTACAGTGCCATACCAGCTCTCTGTCATCATTAAACTCCGTGGATGCAACAGGCCATCGCTAGACAGTGATAGAGAAATATGTTTATTCCATTATTTGCTCATGAGCTCTAGCTGATGTGGCCGTATCGGTGTGGCTTTTAGAGGCTGATAAATCCGCCATTGGGTGGAGCTGGGATCAAAGCCTAATTGGCTCTAGCCTCAGTGTCTACTGTTAAATGAAGCAGGCGTTGACAAAAAGATCCCCACCAGCGAGCTGTCGTCACCTTTAGCATCAGTCGAGGCCCTGACCATGAGGCTTCCTTTCAACTGATATTTGCTGACTGATTGGATGACTCAATCAAGTTTACAAAATGATTCATACTTTTTCAAATGTATAGGACAAGGAAAAGTGGAACAGCAAACCAGCTCGACCACACGTTCAATTAACGATGCAGTTGGAGGTCACGGAAGGCAGAGACAAGAAGGTTCAACCTTCACAACAATTAGCAAACATTAAAAATAAAATTATAATCAAAGGTATAAAACAGGCAGACTGTGTGATTAAAAACCACTCTTACTGACCCGGCCCTTGCTGTAGTAAAGGTCTAAATACCGGGTACAAGTTCAATTCAATAACTCATCGTAATGAACTTCTGGAAGGCAGAAATAAAAGGTTTCAGCACTGCAAAATACATTCTAAATAAAAAATTGTGTAAAATTATAAAGTTCAAAAGTGTACAAAGTAAACATACTGTGGAGGACAGCTTGAGACTCTTGATGGCGCTCGCGCCACTGGCTCTCTTATTTAGGTCATAGAAACACAAGGAAGTACAGCAAGTTTACAGAATCCATAAAATCATAAACTACCATAACTTTAAGTAACACAACTCTTGGGAGAAGCAAAAAAAAGAACTATACACAAGAAATGTAAATTAAAGGTCCCATTTTGTAAAAAGTGAGATTACATGTGTCTTTTGAGACTGTGTACTAAAGGTAGAAAGTACTGCTGAGAGGACAGCTGTGGAAGACCAGGAGACGCGGACCAATCCCAGCAGGCTCGGCTGTTTTAGGCAGTGGGACTAGGCAGGGTTGGTAATGTTAAAAAGCAACAAGAGCTCCTTGTAGCTCCGTCTTATATATCACAATATGTTACCTTCCATTGTATTATGATTAAACAAAGCTTGTATCTGTTTAAATTGGAATCATGATTTGGGACAGTTGTTTTTATTTTTATTTTTCCCTGAAGATTTATCTTGTGAACCTACCTTGAACCAATCCTCCCTTTCTCTGGTGCCCCTTTCTTATCTGTGTGCTCTCCCTCACGCCATTGAAATGAACGAAGCGATGTAGAATCCATACATCTTTGTGTGCCTCATTGATCTTTTAGAATATTGTTGAACTGAACTCTGCTTTGTGTCACTTTGTTCCCAGAGATTTCGTAAGTGCTTTCAGACTCAACTCCAGAGGTCAAGCCGTAGATGATAGGATATGGGGAATGGCATGCAGCAACGGGCCGCAGGACAGAGTCAAACCAGCGGCTGTGAGTCGAGGAGTAATCCTCCATACATGGGCATGCGCTCTACCAGGTGAGCTACACAGGCGCCCGCTGATTTACTCGTTTTATAACAATGGCTGTATGCTAAAAGTAATGTCAAGAGAAGCTGTAGGGTCTCTGCAGCCCACCATCATCAGATATGATTTGGTAGGTATGGTAATGGTCAAAGTATGAACACATTACCGTTAATAGACAGGGGCTCAATTATATGGAAAGAATGGCAGCGGTCTGCAGTGGAGAGAAAGGGGGCAGTCACAGTAACCTTTAGGGCATCTTGGTGGGTAAGATAATGACAAGGTCTGACACCTTGAATCACATCTGTGACATTTGGTCCATTGAGAGGTTTTTACACATGGTCAAGTGGATGGCAACACCCCCGCACCTGCAAATAAACAACATGGCTCAGAGAAGAAAAGTTCAAGATGGTTGAGAATGAAAAAGTTGCACACTTTCTGAAGCACTTAAAAACCAAGGCTGAATGCTTTACATTTCCTATTCAGTGTGTTATTTTAGGACGTTAAAGGATGAGTGAAGCATCCATTTAGGTTGTCTTTCACCTGTCCATTGATGGATGGATGGGTAACATTTCTTTTTGAAATCAGTCTCAAAACATTTCACACGATGTTAATGCCAAAACATCTTCCACTTGGATCACTGCAATGCTCCTTCAAGAACCCCCACTCCTCCATCAATGTCTTTGTTTCCCCCCTTCAAATTGAGGCTTGGGTCTAAAAGTCGATGAATTCAACCAGGTCTCGATTGGATCAAGCTCTCAGCGCCTGGCAGGGACGAGATAAGACCTGTTATCTCGTTCAGACAAGCCTGCAACCTCCCTCCGTCCTCCCCACGACTGCACCACAGGAAGGGGATCAGACAAAAATACATCTGCATAGATATCATTAACAACTGTCAGAATGGTATTACAAAGTGTATGAATAAAATGGAAAATCTAGAAATTGAAAGGAATTTGTAAAATGCCACAAAAAAGATTTTGTGAATTGAGTAACTAAACAAGAAATTAGCAGAATTCAATGTGTACCGTTTCTTCAGCACGTGTTTTGTGTTGTCCTTTTGCACGCTGTTGTTGGGAAAATACTTACAAGTGTGAAATAAATAAAGACTATATGAAATGTAATGAAGAAAATTGGCCAGATGCAGCAGCAAATTCCTATTAATATTAGTATTAGTTATTGGTGGATCTATGGGCTTTGGACAGATGTCTGAAAAATGATAGAATAAGATAAAACTACACAGCTCACATCTCACAGTGACTTAAAATTCCAGACAGGAGATCCCATCAGTTGTGACTTGAGGAACTTGTGTGGCTCCTTGCTGGCAGGCCGGCCAGCTAACGATGCTAACAGCAGCGATGGAGCTAACGTTGCTGAGGAGTGTCCCTCCCTCCAAACTGAAGAACACTTTACAAAGAGCTGCATTACCTGCTTTTGTTGCTGAAATTTACAAATCCAGCAGATATGGAGCAATCTAATCATTTATGTGAAATATCTGGTTCTATGTCTGGTTCTAATGCTCCACTCTGTTAAGTGAAATATTTTTTTTAACATACGTTTTTTTCTGCTGAGACAGCTGCCTGCTCCAGAAGGAAAAGCCTCTGATGAGGACACACTTATCCCGAATGTGTAAACCGTTGCCTTTAACCATTTCAGTTTTTACACAACATGAAACTTAATAGGTTATGTTGTATTAACACAGAGCGACTACTTATCACTACTAAAGAAATAATTTGTTTGTAATGTAAATTCTGCTTATTTTCCTTCATGACAGCATGATTTTAAGAGCAATGTAGTCAATGCATCTGTATATCAGCAGACTAAAGAACAGTTTTCTCCCCAGAGCTGTCTCTTTATTGAACCCTAATCCTCACTGATCCCACTCCCCTCATATACTGAGAGACTCTCCTCTCCCTCCTCACACCTGCCTCCATCTTGTCATCTGCAATATTATAATATTATAATGTCCACCTGCACTGCTGACTGTTACTATAATAACAACTGTTTATATCTGCATCTTTTTGCACTACTTACCTTTTTGCACTACTTACATTTCAATTTGCATTGCTGACTGTTTATTTACAGTACCAATTGTTTACATTTACATCTGCATCGTATTTTAACTGTAATATGCAATTACTTTCAACTGCACTTTAATTCGGATAGCTTCTGCCCAAACTTTATTTGTACTACTTTAAATCATTGTTATACTGCTCATTTTAGCCCAACTTATATCTATCTGTAAAAATTATGTCTATAATAATAGCCACCTGTATATATATTCATAGTACATATTCACCTGTAAGCTCTGTAAACCATTAGTATATTATGTTCATTGTACACATCTGTAAAAATTCTATTTATAGTAATATCCAGCTGTATATTATATTCAGTACATATCCAGCTGTAAATCTTGCTCACAATACTTGTTATCTATATTTTATATTCGTAGGACAAACCCATCTGTAAAATTCTGTTTATAATATTATTCATTCACTTCTGCACTTATGGAACCATTGTATATGTCCTGCACTTACTGCTATTGTACTTCTGGTTAGACCCAAACTGCATTTCGTTGTCTTGTACCTGTACCTGTGTAATGACAATAAAGTTGAATCTAATCTAATCTAATCCTGTACTGCATGAAACCTTTCCCTCAGTTTCTCAGGAGACAGAGTTACTAGGTTCCAGTGGATGTAAAACACGTTCTCAGAGCCCAGAGACAGCGGTGGACACCACGGAGACGTAGAAGCTGTTTTTCTACTATCCAGGTGGAGCAGATTCCTACACTACCACATGTAGTAGAGTGGCTTCCTGGACATAGCGGAACAAGTCAGCGTGGTCACAACAAATTGGCTGCAGGCAGACGTCGGCACGTTATCCAGTCTATGATCTGCACAGAGTCTACGTGGATATTTTATGATGACCCCCTAGTCTAATTTCGCCACAACAACATGTATGGTGGTTGAAACAAGCAAAGCATAACGTCACAGTGCTATGTTAGCAACAGATTTCTGTTTAAGAGGTTTTCTGTCATAAACTATGTGTCAGGAAAGCAGACATTTTGATTTTGATTTGGTAAGTGAACAAAATAAGTATGAAATGGCGGTTAGGAGGTGGACTGTACACATCATTTTGCAGGTTATTTAAATCACAACAAAGAGCAGTTAGACAATTTATCTGTGTTTAAACGTTGGTGGCATTGGTTCAAATGTATTTAAATAATGTTGTTTTCTTTCTTCTGGTTGTTTTGAAGCGGGCTAAAATTAACATCTGTTGTGGTTCTGTCTAATTTATTGTTTAGTTATCAGCCATTTCCTACAGGAAAGTCTTAATGAGTATTTGATTAATGCCATTGATTCATTTGGTGGAGGGAAATCTGCTCCATGGATCAGACTCTGACATCACACAAAGCCACGTCTCTCATTGTTTCTCAGTCCTAGTCTCAATTACTCACTTTACGTTTTACACACACTCTATTTCTTTAAATGTTTTCACTGTGTTCACTGCTTTCAGAGGGTCCTGTTTGTTGCCTCTGTAGAAACCCAATGTTACGCTGTGGTGCTGTTCGGCTCAATTAGCGATCAACTAGCTGCAGTCAGCTCCACAATATAACCTAATTGCTCATTTAGCATTTTGTGTCTCTTTTTAGATTGCCAAAACACCAGAATATGTAATTAGGGGTGGGTGTGCGATGAGGCGAGGCAAATAAATGAAGCATTGCAAACCATCATTATTGTGTGGCTGATTGTCGGATGCTGCTGACGTTGTTTTCCTTCTGTCAGGTCTCTTAAGATGGAGGAGAGTGTAACTTTGAGCTAAAGGAGATATGTATCTGATGACTATGTCTCTGCTGTCATTCTTACGCACTATCTGCTCTCTGTTAACTGGATTTGTGTGTGAGTTAAGTCCATATTACTTGACCTGAGCTGAGTTGAGCCAAGTCAAATTATTTATTATTTTTAGCCCATTTCTGACAACCAAGCTACCACTGCTGTTACAATTACAACCAGCTAGGGGAGATTCATCATCCACTTCATTGTTCAAAAACTACATCCTCAAACCACCAGGAACTCTAGACGATCACAATTCATGTGGCTGCTCTGCGCAAACAACTTCATTTTCTTTCAGCAATGATGGTCAGAATGTCGATGCTTCTGACATTTTTCTAAAGTTCTGTGAAGTGCTTTGAGCCGGATCATGGTGTGAACGAGTGGGTCTGGACAGAAATGTTAGAGGAGTGGCCTCTGAACCAGTGACGTCTTGATTATGGGACAGTCTTTTGGATTACTTGACCAAGCTGCTGTCCTTCTGCGATGCCAATCTACTAATGAACCACTGACGAGAAGAGACAAACACAATAATAGCCTATTGAACTCAGGAAGGCCGTCTTTACTGCTGAAACAACCTGTCTGTGTTTTTGACAACAGTATACAGAGATGAGAGACAAACACAACAGCTTTTCAGAAAACTCGCCAGCAACAGTAAAAGACAGAATGGCACTGGGTCAGACCCAAAGGTAGGTAGGAGACAATAATTACTCAGTGCTGATTGGATGCTGATGGTCTGTCAGTCCTACTTTACAGGGATTTTTACATTTCAGCCTCACACAGGTCAGGATGACAAGATAAAGTAAAACTTTTTTTAGAGAGAAATTGCTGTTCAGCCGTTACAATTTCCTGTTTAATGAAATGTCCCAGGGTTCTGTGAAATGTTGTTGTGGTTTGTTCTTCAGGGCCACCGTAGTTTTTAGATCCCATCTCACAAAAACGCTGTTGACTAAAGGAAACCAGAAATGACACACATAACCTAAGACAGGAAATACTCCATAAATATTAAACTAACCCACCAGGTTTACATGAAGCCCCATGAGGACAGAAACCTGTTTTAGGTTGCTTCAATTAATCTCTTCTAAAATTGACCAATCCCCCGCCCCCCCACATCAATAATTAAGTCTGTCTTTTGTGATTGACTTATTGTACAAAAATACAAGACACTCAATCAAAGGTTGGATGGACTATAGGACTGATGGGGACTGCTGTTACCACCCAGCCGAGATTACGGATCTTAATCTTTAAAATGCAGCTTATTCACAAATAAATGAGTGTAGCAACCTAATGTATGATTCCATACGGATATATATTTACAGTATATATACATCAGGTGTCACTTAATGATGAGTGTAAAAATAATAATTTTCTATGGCCTTCACAGTCTCCTGATCTCCAATTACACAATTAGAAGTGCACGTAGTCTGACACATTTATGCTTACACATACGCACGCACACACACACACACACACACACACACACACACACACACACACACACACACACACACACACACACACACACACACACACCACACACACACAGGAGCTATCCATTGACCAGGTAAGAAGAAGTAATAGTGACCAGTTAATATAGTAGAGACAGGATCTTGATCAAGATTTCTCGGTACACTTGACTGTCTGACACAACTCAACAATATTTCTTAGTGTCTTGCTGGATTTAAATTCTCTATTGAAAAAACTGAAAGTAATTACTTGACTATTTCTCCGGCTTGCTCTGCAGAACACCAAATATCTAATTGATGAAAATATTCATAAAATATGACAAATGACCAGTTTTGACACTTAGGTACAATGACTTGCTGCAAAGTCCAATAACCTTGGTGCAAGCTTCAACTTTATAAGAGAGAGAAATGTGTTCTGCTCTCCTCTCTTATGCAAAGAGATGACACACTTTACTGTAGACATGATGGGCTGTTAATTGATTCATTGTATTTCAGCCACACATCCCTGCTGTCAGTAAACTTTGTTTCCTCAAAGTTTTTTATTTATACAGACCACGGCATCACAGCAACTGCATGGCTGAAGTAAAGTAACCCTAATCAGAGAACAACAGAGCGCATCCTCCTGATAATGAAGGCCGGACAGATGCACAATAACAAACTCATCTCACACGCTTGTCGGGGTTCTTTTGTTTGCAGCGCTGATTTTCATTTGTGAGCAGAATGACAGTAATACCGTCCTGCCACTGCCTGAAGAGAGATGTTGGAAGACATCTGACTGTCACTCCTCCACCATGGTGTGGGAGTGACAGTCAGACGTCCTCCAACCTCTCCTAAAAAGAAACACTGATCATGAATCCAACATCTTCTTTGCTTTTTACAAGGATGTAACGGTATGCAGTCTGAGTATATTACTGTAACATGCCAAGTAATAACTGATAGCATATACGGGAGGTATAAGGAATAATCAGCTGAAAGGCACAGATGAATGAAAAATAGGACTTAGTAACCTTGTTTGCCATTTAAGCTAGTCTCGTTTTGTCAGTAGTTTTAGTCGTCAACAGAAAACTCAGATTGGACAGATAGTCCAGCTAGCTGTCTGGATTTACCCTGCAGAGATCTGAGGACCAGGTAACCATAGTCCTCAGATTGGACAGATAGTCTAGCTAGCTGTCTGGATTTACCCTGCAGAGATCTGAGGACCAGGTAACCATAGTCCTCAGATTGGACAGATAGTCTAGCTAGCTGTCTGGATTTACCCTGCAGAGATCTGAGGACCAGGTAACCATAGTCCTCAGATTGGACAGATAGTCTAGCTAGCTTAGGGTGACCAGACGTCCCCGGTTTCCGGGGACAGTCCCCGATTTTAGCGACCTGTCCCCGGCTGGATCTGTCCCCGGAAATGTCCCCGGTTTTCACTGTGACTGAAAGACCCGAAATTGGAATGAAAGAAAGAAAAAACTGACAAAACGTAGCCGATAATCGCACACCCAACACACGCAGGCTCCAGACCGCCAGAGCCAGCGGTGCTCAGAGCTCGGAGATGTTTTAGAAAGCCGTATTTTACGATGCTAAAATCCCTGATTATTTACATGGAGTCTGGTGGGTTTAGCAAACGCAATTTCGCGGACTTTTATGTTTTAAAGACATGTAGATGTAGATACAAGTACATGTAGATACAAGTAGATACATGTAGATGCAAGTACATGTAGATACAAGTAGATACATGTAGATGCAAGTACATGTAGATACAAGTAGATACATGTAGATGCAAGTACATGTAGATACAAGTAGATACATGTAGATGTAATGCAAATAATTTGTATTTATGCTGTATATAAAATTTAATTTTCATGTCCTATAACTGAACAGGATCTTTAAATTATACTTTGACACTTGTTTTTTTAATTTCTAAAACGTCAATAATTTGTGTTTTCTTTTTTATATTTAATGTATTAATATTTTCATCATGAAACGCAACCAGATAAAGTGAAAAACCTCCAGCATTAAAGACTGATAGATAAATAGGTAGATGCCTTCCTTCACCCCCCCTTTTTCTTCAAAATATTTCCTTCTCCTCCCTCTTCCTCTCTCATTCAGTCATTTTATCCCCTTCTACCTTTTTTTTCGCTTGCCATTCTTGCCTCCCTTCTTTTTTTACCTCTTTCTTTTGGCATTTACTTTTCTTCCTGTCCTAACTCCTCTCTCTCTCCCTTCCCTAACACACTGCCCCTGCTCTGCCCCATCTTCTTTCTCCTCACTTCTTCTCTCTGATTTCCATCCCTCTCTCCCTCCCTCTCTTTATCTCTGTAATGAAAGAGGGAGTTTTGAAAGAGAGAGAGAGAGAACCAGAGGAGGAGATTGAAGGGGAGGGGTGGTCCCTATAAGAGCAGCTGCCTCCAGCCTGTACGTAGCCAGAAAACCCACGCTGAGACTGAGGGAAGGTAACATATACGCTGACGAACATCCTCTGGCACCCAAGGGACCCCTGTAGACACCCACAATCTCAACACAGGTAAGCACACCCGCTGGAGAAGGAGGGAGATGGAGGACGAAAAGAATTGGCTTGACCTCTGACCTTTGATACAGAATTTGTCATGTAAGAAAAGGCAGTTTGTTCCATTTGTTAAAAGATTGATCGGTATTGGAGAAAAATCCCTGCTGGAGTCAGACTTTACAGAAAGATATAATCTCACATCCCTTCACCTCTAATGCTGTAATGAAGCAGGTTTGGAGAGCCAAAAAATGACTTCTATGAAGTCATCAAAAACATTTTTTAATTCAACTGAAAGAATTGGACACAAGGAAGGGAAAAGGACATCTTTGTAAGATTTTTTCAGCACTGTTAAGAAAATTAATTTTTTCCCACTTCAGTTTTTGCCTCCATCACTTGTCTATCATCCACACCTGCTGAAGGGTCCCAGGCTAACTGCACCAGCTATTGTCCCGGTGTAGTGACCCTCTGACCCTTGACTTCCTTGCGGCTGAGTGCTTGTAATGACGCTGATCAAACCATTTAGTCTTTACGTATTGTTGACAGACAGAGTGGGTCGGGATAATGTCTGAGGTGGTTCTCGTTAACAAACCACTAGTTCTTTCACAGAATCGATGCAGCGCATCTGAAGAAACAGCAACGGATTATTAAGTCCCTTAACCGCTCCCCAAAGGTCGGGTTAAAAGCATAAGGCAGCCAGGATGAACACACTCCTGGGGCAGGAGGTGTAGACGCTCCATCTGAGGACTACGCAGTTTGTCTCCAGATGGAAGGTCATAAATAGTTTGTCCTCATTAATCATTAATCGTTAAGGCCTGATTTACTGCCGCGCTCTGGTGCGTTTCATGAATGAACGGAGAGTCTTCTCACAAAGCTTGTGTGTATGTGTTTACACTTTATCTTAAGACCAGAGTGATGAAAGGTTATTTGGGTTGGTGCACGTTGACTAACCGGGGTCAGATTTTCTCACTTCGTTGGAGGATTATTTTTAGGTTTTTAATTTGCCTGAAGGTAAGGTGAGTCAATATTTTTGTTTTTAACGGCAATAAATTGGACAAATTATGTATATATGAAAGATATCTTATTTTAAAAGGTTTAATGTATTGGAGAGAATCTGATTAGCGAGCAACGGGTAGAGATTGACTCATTCCACGTTGGTTTTAAATATTGATGTTGTAATGGGAAATGAAACCTACTAGTAAATGCAGTGGTGTGGAAATACTGACAGTATTTTTGAATAAATCTGATGTTGGTTTGGAGCTGACATTTAGAAACATGTCACCCAAACTAAAAAAGAAGTGGTTCAGGACATCCAGGCAGGAAACAGGTTAAAGACAGTAGTGTTTATGAATTTTATTGATTATATATATATATATATATATATATATATATATATATATATATATATAGTACAGGCAAAAGCTTTGGAACCACCTTCTCATTCAATGCGTTTTCTTTATTTTATTGCTATTTACATTGTAGATTATCACTGAAGGCATCAAAACTATGAATGAGCACATATGGAGTTATGTATTTAAAAAAGTGTGAAACAACTGAAAACACGTCTTATATTCTAGTTTCTTCAAAGTACCTCCCCCCCCCCTTTGCTTTTTGATAGTGCTGCAAATCCTTGGTGTTCTCTCAATGAGCTTCATGAGGTAGTCACCTGAAATGTTCCCCCCCCCCACAGATGGGCCTTGTCAGGGTTCATTAGTGGAATTTCTTGCCTTATTAAGGGAGGTGGGACCATCAGTTGTGTTGTGCAGAAGTCAGGTTGATGCACAGCCGACAGCCTATTGGACGACTAGTAGAATTCATGTTATGGTAAGAACCAATCAGCTAAGTAAAGGTAAATGAGTGGCCATCATTACTTTAAGAAATGAAGGGCAGTCAGTCCAGAAAATTGCGAAAGCTTTGAATGTGTCCCCAAGTGCAGTTGCAAAAACCATCAAGCACTACAACGAAACTGGCTCACATGAGGACCGCCCCCAGGAAAGGAAGACCCAGAGTCCCCTCTGCTGCTGAGGATAAGTTCATCTGAGTCACCAGGCTCAGAAATCGCAAGTTAACAGCAGCTCAGATTAGAGAGCAGATGAATACCACACAGTTCTAGCAGCAGACACATCTCTAGAACAACTGTTAAGAGGAGACTGGATCAGGCCTTCATGGTCCAATAGCAGCTAGGAAACCACTGCTAAGGAGAGGAAACAAGCAGAAGAGATCTGTTTGGGCCAAGAAACACAAGGAATGGACATTAGACCAGTGGAAATGAAAAGGTGACGGATGGATTCTACATGCCTGGTTCCCACCATGAAGCATGGAGAAGGAGGTGTGATGGTGTGGGGGGGCTTGGCTGGTAACTCTGTTGGGGATTTATTCCAATTTAAAGGCATATGCAGAACCAGCATGGCTATCACAGCAGTGACATGCAATTCCATCCGGTATGCGTTTAGTTGGGCCATCATTTATTTTTCAACAGGACAATGACTCCAAACACCCCTCCAGGCTGTGGAAGGGCTATCTGACCAAGAAGGAGAGTGATGGAGTGCTGCGCCTCCACAGTCACCGGACCTGAACCCAATCCAGATGGTTTGGGGAGAGCTGGACCGCAGAGTGAAGGCAAAAGGGCCGACAGGTGCTGAGCATTCTGGGAACTCCTTCAAGACTGTTGGGAAACCATTTCAGGTGACGACCTCTTGAAGCTCATCAAGAGAATAACAAGAGTGTGCAACGCAGTAATCATAGCAAAGGGGGGGGGGGGGGGGGGGGGGGGGTTCTTTGAAGAAACTAGAATATAAGACATGTTTTTAATTACTTCTACTTTTTTGTTAAGTACATAATTCTACATGTGTTCATTCATAGTTCTGATGCCTTCAGTGAGAATCTACAATGTAAATAGTCATGAAGATAAAGGAAACATGCATTGAATGAGAAGGTGGGTCCAAATGAGCCAAAACCCTTTTGTATTCTGCCAAGGTTGGATTGATGAACAGTATAAATAGCTTCTGTGCAATGATTTGGGGATGATAAATATATTTAATATTTGAATTTATGTTCATTAGTAGTATTTAAATTTCTGTAATACCTGCTAATATTTTCCTGATGCCTTCAGGCATTTATGTGTAAAACGATTATGAGTTAATAAACGTTAAGATTGAGTGTCACCTTTTTCTACGTTGAATAATTAACATCGTGATTTTGTTCAGCCTCGGGCTCACATTTCATTTGACCTTAAAAATAAACTCCATAAACAAAGGCACTGCTCAAAATTGGTTAATTTAATAAAGCTTTTGGACTAAAAGCCGCTTTCAACAGCCACTGGTGATAAGAGCTTTAAAAAGTGCACATATCTGCTTCTACTTATCTAAGTAATAAAAGCTTCTTGTATTATCAGAAAGAAGCTGATGCAGATCAGCAGATAGCGCTCGGGCTGAAACAAACATCCTGAACTGATTCAGAGGAAACTAGCAGCTGCTTTCTCATACCTTAGGGCAGACACTCAAAGCATTGCTGTGACTGCAACTGATTTCTGCTGAAATTAAAACTGTTATAGGTAGCTAATTTAAGGTAAATACACGTCAGTAGTATTCAGAGATGTCAGACACACCAGCTGCTGGTGATGAGCATTCTGTGTTCTTGTGGATAGACGGCCAAACATAGATGAGGTGACAATGACATCAGACATCAGACTTGGAGAATAAAGCAACAATAGAAGTTGTGTTTTGTGGCAAAAGAGCCCTTTCTCACTCCAGTTGAACAGTTGAATGCATCAGGTTCAAGCACTTTGGGTGGGTTTTGTCAAAACTCATCTGGTAAAGAAGCACTGCCACACATAGGTTTTGTGTGTCATGCGACAGTGATGGCAGTTTTTTTGGGGGTAAATCGATGAAGAAGTAGTCAGATAGTGGGACGATGATAGTTCATTGACAGATGAACCAACAAGAAAGAGAGATCCATAGAGTAAGCGGTGTTGATTTACTTTAACCAAAAACACACTGACTGCACAACACATAAGGAACACTGTACTGAGTTACAGCCACGTGTCTCATCTCAGTAGCAGTGAATAATAAAAAGTAGCGCTGGATCACAGGTCACACGGCATTGTGCAGGTGTGTACAGCTCTGTAAAGCTGGAGTAGACTTAATCCAAGGATATCATTTTCCTAACAGAGCAGGGTGCCTGTCCATCCCTTTGTACTGCCAGGTTTTCACAGATCCTTCTTTATGTCTCCTTGCTGCCCCCGGTGTGTTCTTTTTACTCCTTACCCTGCCGGTTTCCAGATCAAAGGAGAGCGGACTCTTGTCAGATGCAGTTGATGCAAGGATGTATTAGGAAAGCTGGATATGTTTGCTGTCATTTGTCCTACATTGTACTGACAAAGAAATCCCCTGCAGTCCAAAAAGTATTTTCATAAAAAGAAAGAATGAATGATTTATCTTTTGTTGTGAAATTCTAAACCCGAAAAGGAAATGTTTGTGTAACTTTCCTGGAGCCTAGTTATGGGCGGGCTCAGTATCACGAAGCTAATTAGCTAACTGTTGTCATTCCGAGTCTGAGACACCAGGAATATCTTACAGCTGTGATATTGCCCGCTTGGTGAAAAGAACTACAGAAAGTGTCAACTAACCATACAATAGCTGTAAAAACACCTTTGCAGACAGCAACATCTAATAAAATACATACATTATCATAGCCTTGTTTGCACAGGACTGGTGTTACCTAGGGACATAGTAATTTGTAATAATTGCAGAGGTCGTCTGTGATCTTAATCTCATGTGACCCAGCCTCGTCTGTTATTTGTCAAGTAAAAATTCCAGCGCAAAATACCGACTCTATTTCTCCAAACACAGAGGTTGTGTTATAATGTTAGTCCCATGCAAATCGGCATCATCAATTATAAAGTCAAGTTTAGACAGAGCCTTGACATGTGTGTCAGTAAACTTGAGTAAAATACAGACTTGACTTAGCCACAGGGTGTGTGGAAGGAGAGTGAAATAGATATTTAATATTTGTATTACTGCTTTGCTTGTTATTGCTTTGCATGCCTGACTGGTGTCAGAGTTGCATGAACGTGTCCTGATGCTTGCTTGGCTTCTGACATTAACAGGAGCTACTGTAGATATCTGCTAGTGTCCTGATGCTGGGCTTCTTATATTAACTGCTGATGCTGTATACTTCCTGCTGCCATGGTCTAAAATCATCTGGCCAAAGGAGTACGGCTGGCCGACTGGCTAACACTGCCACATTTACACAAATGTTGATTAATGTGTAATGTCCTTTGTAAATACAAATACAAATACAAACAATGTCTAAATCACATCACAACTCTGGTGATACTTGTCCTGCGTGCACAATTAGGGCTTCAAGGCTAACTACCATTTTTTTCAACCTGGACCCTATGTTCCTATGGGTTTGTGTCTAAGTGACTGATGGGAACAACAATCTTTGACATTGGTCCAATATTAAGAGAGATCAGTCGTCAATGTAAGTAAATAGGACAATTGTCCAGTTGTCCAGTTGTCCAATTCACCTTTACAAAAGTGCTCACGTTGCCACTGACCGGCTCAGATTAATATTCTAGGTGTCAGAAAACATAATGCAAAGGATTTCTAAAGAGGTCGACCTTTCTGTTAAAGAGTAAGATCCTTTTTTCAAACATAAAAAAATCCGTGAAATTGAGTTCGCTAAACCCACCAGACTCCATGTCAATAAACTGGTTTTAACACTGATTTCCATGTGAGAAGACATTGGCTCTAAACATGCTAAAAGTGTTGCTTTTTTAAATGGAGTCTGGTGGGTTTAGCTCTAGCGACCTCAGAGCTGTTTCTGGTTAAATAAAGGAGTTTGAGGTGACCCCTGCGTAAGTGTGTGTGAACACACCTCCCAACCATTAATCTAAACTACAGTGATTTGGTGCATTGAGAAGGGAAGTTGATGTAGCTTAGCGTGGCGGCCTGTAATGGCGCCGGCTGCTAATCTACTGCCACGTCACACACAGTCTGACTGAACATCTTCTAAAAGCACTAAAGGTTTCTTCCATATGTCAAAACGCCCACGCTGCAGACATGTCTGTGAGCTGACATGACCTTTAACCAGGAGATACAATCAGAACAAACAATGTATTTGGAATAGAATAGAATAGAATGCCTTTATTGTCATTATACACAAGTACACGGTACTTGTGCAACGAGATTAAAGCAATCCCTTTACAGCGTTGACACAAAAAATATAAGAATATAATAGTATAAAATATAACAGTATAAAATATCAAAAATATAAAGTCAAAGATATAAAGTGTAGTGACTGTCTAGTGTAGTGACAAAAAAATATAAGAATATAACAGTATAAAATATCAAAAATATAAAGTCAAAGATATAAAGTGTAGTGACTGTCAAGTATACATATATAAATCAGCTTGAATAAGCATAGGTAAGTGTTAACACTCAATAAATAATATTGCACAGTGATGGAATGAAATGATTAAGTACTAATATTAAGTAAATACATATTGCACAGTAATGGAAAGGTTAATGTATTAAATATTGCACTGTATGAAATGAAATTGCACAGATTCCAGTGTCCTATGAGGTATTATATAACAGTAACAGTTTAACAATAATATTGCACAGTCGGACGGAATGAAGAAGACAGTCCGGTAGTAGTGCCAGTAGTCAGTGGAAGTGCTGTATAATAATAATAATAATATGATATTTTTATTTGTGCTTTCTTACAATAATTTCTGTAATACACTAATCATGTTGATACAGGAATAAGGCAGATGTGGCTCTTGTATCATGTAATTGGTAAAATAATTAGTGAGAGAAAGGGCTTTTTATTTGTCATGAAATAGAATTCAGTTGATTCGGTGCAGCGGTCAGTGTTTATGAATTCATGAAAGTCCCTCGTAAACTTTCATGCAAAAGGTAGTAGTAGTTTTGTCATGTTTGTATGTGTGTGACAAAGAGTGTATGACGGAGGACGGGGGAGAGAAAGAGAAGGAGTGGGTGAGAAGAAATCCCATAGAGGAAGAGAGACGTAATGCCAGATAAACTAGTACAGGTAGAAAGTGTATGTGGGAAGTGACGGACACTATTAATGATTAGATATTTATGATCAACCTGAATGGTAATATAGATCCACTGTCCTGAAATGTGTCACATCAATGACCACCTTGCCATTTTGCCAGATAGCTATCAATATTAAAACAAAGAGCACAATGGATTTTAAGTGGGCCCGAGACAAGCTGTCAATCAAAGTGACTTTTCTGACAGCTAAAGTAGTCTGCCGTCTGGCTCCAGGCAGGAGACTAAATAACATTTAATTACCTGTCAAAATGACTCATCAACGAACAAAGCCAACATCATGAATATGCTCCAATTATTTCATATTTTATTTTATTTTATGAATATGCTGGTAATCTCTCCTTGAAGAGTTGGAATGTATTGTTCTTCAGTTTAATTTAAAGCTATCAAATTTAAAACTGCAATTTATCAGGCCAGTATACACAAAAATACATAAAAATAATACAAAAATGCATTCAGGCTTTTTATTTAGGAAAGGTCAATAAAAGAAAACCTAATTTGCATATTGATAAGCTGGGTTTGAACTACATTAAACTTTTAAATTAGATTTAACTTTAGTCATTAAAACCCCCAACTAATTATTTAATGCAGACACCATAGCATAGAATTTAAATAAAAAGATGTTTTTTTTAGTTTTTTTATTTGTTCATACCTGCAGTGTGTCCAGATGTTGGGACAAACATTACATGGAAACAAACATCTAGAGAAGTTCCAGCCAGGGTACCTGGTGTACTGGGGGGCCAATATTGTGGTTCTTACATTTAAGTTACATAATAATCTGCAGTCAGGCTTTTAAAATAAAGAAGAGCTGCAGGATGGATGCAGACGGCTCCTTCGTTCACCCATGCGTGAATAATCCGGCTTTAAGTCTCTCTTCGGGCCGAGAGTAATTTTTTATTTTTATTTCCTGTTCTTGATGAGAAAATGGCAGTAATGGAGAAAAATGACGGTGGAAACAGTTGATAACACAGAGTGAGACGGTTGGGAGTTGTTGGATGATGAGACTATAAACCAGACCGGAACCTACATTTGAACGTTCCTGTAATTTCAACAGTACTTATTCATGGTTGACTACAGTTTTTTAATCAACAGCTAGAAGATGGTCATGATGTGAGAACTTTTTCCATTTAACCAGGCAAAGCTTGTTGAACGTACTTTAAGGAGACAGACTACAGACTGTGTGCTGATGTTCCCACTTAGTCAGTAAGTGTCATTTCACTTACTATTTGTGAGTTAGTTAAGTTTATTTCAACATGTTTCCTTCTATCTACATCAAAACAAATTTGTCTGAATATGTTTTACTAAACATGGTTGACACCACTACTGTCAAGCCAGCCATTGGGAATTATGGCCATTTCCAAATTGGTAAGTGATGATTATGTTTGTCTAGTTTCACATGATACCAATATTTTTGCAGCAAAAGGCCACAGGTCGGAGTCGAACCTGCAGCCGCTGCATTGAGGAGTAAAGCTCTACGTACCCAGGCACACGCACAAATGTGTTCTGCCCTTCTGACCCGCACAGTTATCGTGAAAATAGTTGAAAGCACCATTTTCACATTCACTGTGGGGGTCCTATTAATACATGTGACTCATTTTGTAAGTGATATAAGTCATCAATTAACTTGTAGTACTTGATCCGGTTTAATCACAAACCCCTGAATGCCCCCTCTTTCAAATATATAGTAGTTGTCCAGTAGATTACTGATATAATCTACTGGATAGGCATTGTCACAATTCACCCATTGTCCCTGCAATGTTACTGCTTTTATTCCTGCATTTTCCCTGACATGTTTCTGGTCTTGAGTGGAAATTGTCACCAGATTTACCTGAATATCGATTCCCGCTCCCATTCATACATGACCCCATGCAGAACATGTTCCTGAACATTTCAGGGATAAACTGTGTGACATGTAAAAGGGACTGTAGATTAGTCAGGTAGCAAAACAGCTCAAATGGCACAACATCAGCAGGTAACAGGTTGAGGCTGGATGAGAGATAGAACTGAGAGAAATTCTATGGACAGGAGTTCCTTTCATCTGAAAGATGTTCTTTATTATGATATTATATAATCTACTGGACTGTAGGACCTCCATCAGCAGCGCCTCTGCGCAGCACCAGACAGCAATGACTTAATTAACTGGTTTATTTAGTGGTTAATCAGTTAATTAGAAGCAGAGTGATTGGGTTTGAAGGGCTCTCAAGAGAACGTGGCAGACGTCAGTAGAAACCACAGAAAAGATCAGTCATTAAGAAGTCCAATTTATTTTTTACAGAGCTTTTAATAGCACAGAGTACTTTAGAGACAAGAAGTCAGAAAACAGATGAAGACCACAGGCAGTGGACCTGTGTGAATGTCATATCTGTATTATCCTGACTGCCTTCAGGCTGTGTGCTTTCTGTCTTTATATGTACTTGATAGGTAATCAAACATGGAAAAGAAAAGGTTTTCAGCATGAAAGCCAGGGCTTCGCTTTGCCACAGTAGTTCCCTGCAGTCGCCCTGAAGTAAGATTTTGACTGATCCTTATACCCCCTCTTTGACAACGACAGCTGTCAAAACATATTCTGTGATTCATATGTAGTCATGTTTCACAGAGGTTATTATAAAACAAGCATCCTCACAGGGGAAGAGAATATTCCTACCCTGTCTAAACCCTTGCAGTAAGCATATAAACATCTAATCCAGGGGTCAGCATGCTGTAGCTCAACCAATAACACACTAGCAACACGTGTGCAAGAGAGGTTTCTGGACATTTTACAATCCGCATGCCAATGACTTCTTTGACAGCCATTGGCAGGAGCACAGCCTGTTATTTACTGTGGTTTGATTGACTTTTCCCCCATCCACATTCAGCAGAGACCCGCCCTACTTGGCCTCTGATGGCCTAGTACACTAGTTGCCTTCTTCACAGAAGGTGGCGTGAAGGAAAGTAGTGGTGGTAACCTGAATGGAGCGGGCTCGGTACATTATGGCTTAATGCTGATGGAACACTGATTAACAAGAATATTTTTGAAATGGCACTTTACAAAGTTACCAACCCCTGGTCTAAATATCTTCTCTTTAAATCCTATTTCATCAATCCACCACTTTGGTCCAGACTGAAATGTCAACAACTGTTAGATGGATTGCCGTTAGTTTGGTACACACGTTCATGGTTCCCAAATGATGAATCCCAATGACTTGGTTGATCCCTTAACTTTCTACATAGCACGACATCAACATTTTGGTTTATGATCAAATACTTACAAGACAACAGAGAGAAGAAGTGAAGTCTCCTTCATGACTTATCCTTAATGACGGTAGCTAATGTTTTGAAGCCAAATCTGCACAAAGTCAGTAACAGGAGGTTGGAGAATGAGATGCATTTTGGCCTAATGAACACACCCAAGCTGTTTGTCTAAATCCACTGCCATCTGCCAGTTTCATCCAGTCCTTAGCTGTCCTCCTTCATGCCTGAAATGCCTGTGCTGCTCTTTTGTCCTTCATGGACAAACCCATCCCCTTTCCTATCAGACTAAATACTCAACACACACTTTTATTGTTTGCACACTAGAAGACTGATTAATTTTGATTAATTTTGCAGAGTTGCCAGTTTTATGGGTAGTTAGAGATTAGAATGAACTGTAGTGTAATTACACAATTTTTAATTACTCTGAGTGAATTCTAAATTTCTAAGACATTTTAAAGTAGTGTTTGATTGAAGACAAATCAGTTTTACTTTCAGCCTCGTCACTTTAATAGATAATGTAAACCTACAATTAAAAGATGAGGGTTCCAGTGTATGTGTGAAGTTATAATTGAGTGTGTCTGCCAATGCACTGTAATGGACATACACAGTGTGCAGAATGCATGTGTTTGTATGTATGTGTGTATGTTTCTGTGTCTTAATGTTGTGTATTCTTTGTGCATGTGAGTATTCAGTGTGTGTGTGTGTGTGTGTGTGTGTGTGTTTGTCTGCAACAAACAATGACTCAGTTCGTTGCCCAGAGGCATTAATTGAGGCATCAATTAAACGAGCTAACGAGTTTGTTTAATGAGATGAAAACTCTGGTTGTGTTTCTGACGTCAGACCCACCAGGCTGGGCGGTTCCACTCAGCAGAAAGTCAAACATTTTCTCTTTTGCTCTTTTTTCACTCTCCAAGTGTTTCGTTTTTTTTAGATTTGATATCAGCTGTGCTCTCTGTCCTTCTGTCTGCCCCTTATTGTGACTTCCTGTCCCCTGTGATGCGTTTACCCTCTTATTGGCCACTGTGTCCCTCCTCTTCCCATTGCTGTTTCAGAGGCCCCACACTTTAAAAGAATACTCCAGCATTCTGGGAAATGTGCCTGCTGAGTATGTGAGTTTGATAAATAGATTGGAATTAATAGACCTTTTCACGGCGGACACTTTGACTTCTAGAAGGAAAAGTTCATGGGAAACACAATTTGTAAGCAATTAGAGATATGATTGATAAGGCCAAAAGGCCTTTTATTAATACGGCCTGACTCTACATGAACAGGATTGTCTCTGTCCAAGCCTGACCCAAGCAGTTTTGAGCCCGAGCCTGATTTAAAACTTGACTTTCCACGGTACAAAATAAAATAAATGTATCCATGCTTGTAAGTTGAATATATCTCCAGAAATTGATGGCCACAAATAGTGATACATAGCACATTATTGATGACAATACATAGTCTGCATAAAAAAACGTGACCCGATTCAAGCTCTGGGGAATTTTAAAGACATTACAGCCCAATCGGGTTTGGACAGAGAATAAAAGCTCTATTAACAATGGCTCAGTTCCATCAAGTGTCCCAGTAACCCCTGACAGTGAGCCAGCATGCTCACATAGGGAATACAGCAGTTTTTAATGTTATCATACACCTGTGCTTTTCCTGCTAGCAAAAGCAAAAACTGTTTGCTGTGAAAAAAGTCAATTCCAGTTTGTGTTCAGTTAAAATGTGTATTCCTAGAGGTGCTAGCTTGCTAACTACGTATATACAACATGTAAATGAAACACCATTAGAGCTGGAAGTCATATTTTTCAGTGAAAGGTTCTTGTTTCATCTACCTTAGTGCTAAGCTAGCTCTAAACGCATACTTGACTATTGCTAATTTGAATCAATCAACAACCAGCTAAGACAGCTGTTCCTACTTTTGTGTTACCTGTGTATACTTTTGATTAGCCTATTCATATTGTCTCTTTCCATTTGTTGCTGTGGGTTGTTGTCCAGCAGACGGTGGGACCATGAAGACTGTGGTGGCTCTGCTGCTGCTCTGTCTGTGTGATCCTGGACAGGCCGACTGCCAGGCGGACTGCATGTCCTGCAGCAACATCCTGCCCAAACAGCTCACTTTCAACACAATGGTGAGGACACGCACGCACGCACGCACGCACGCACGCACGCACGCACGCACGCACGCACGCACACAGAATCCTTTCACTTGGCTCCTTAAACCAACCTTCTTGTAGTTTTCATCCCACCTTTCTGTCATCCTCCCGTCCTCCCGTCCTGACTCAACAAATTACCCTTTTAGCATTTGAGTTTTAATTTGTTGTGGCTAATTGATTCCTGGGGATATGTGGTGCTCCTTTTAGTGCAAATGCCTGGTGGTTGTTTCTCTCTGATAATGACATGTCTGTCTCAGACGTTTTAGTATGGAGAACACAAGAAGACATTTAACAACACATCGAATACAACATGAAACTTTAAAATAGTGTTCATTTTTACATTCATGTTCTAAAGGATCTTAAGTGAGCTTATTGAATTGGACAAGTGTCTAAGACATGACTTCTAAGACAGTTGTCTTAGGGCAACTTGCCACATGCCATCTACTGATTTACTGCCCCTAGTTTTTATAATCCCTGTCTTCTTCTGCTTATTCTAACTGTCTCTTCTCCTTCCTGGTTGAAAGGTGTTTTACTTGTAAATCAGTAAGAGACCAAAGCCTCCATGATTGGTCTGCTTCATGGAAACACTTGATGATGCTCAAAGCAATTTTATTTTCAAAGCAAAGGTATTTCATGCATATCAATGCATGAAATACTCATTCTTATTCTCTATACTTTGTCTTATTCTGACAGATACATTCCCTCACATAGTAACACACACATCCATTAAACCATTGAATTAGCAGAAATAGGTAATAAACAATCATCTGTCATATTGATTTTTTTCTCCTCTGAGTTAAGACTAAGGGTTTTCCCCTCAAACAACCAAAGAAAATCAGTTGATACTGTACCATGTTCAGTTTTAAACACAATGTAGATTGTTTTCTTTCTCATAACAGGTGTGAGTGATAACGACACCAGTCTATTTGGGTGTACCAAGGCTGTTATTATTGTATATCAGTTGTAAGCAATATTATGTGACAAATTGTTCCTAGAAATGATTTATACGTTATATGTTTTTAAACAACAAAGGACACATATGTGCTTGGTTAAGAATGTTGTATTTTTATGTAATATACCATACGCTGAATGATGAGCTTCAGGTGTTTGTTTTAAAGGGCCAGTTCACCCGAATCACACATTTGTTTTTCTTGATCCCCCAGTGGTAGCTACTGTATATCTACGTACGTAGGTAGCTTCAATTGTATTTGGCAACGTTTTGAAATATCCACATCAGACACTATGCCAATACAGTTTCATCGCATAAAACAAACAAACATCCCAATTACTCAGAATGACCGATTTCATCGTCCAAAGGTAAATCAAGTCTTAAGAGTCTACAGCCATGCTAGTGACTATGTGCTTTGAGTTAAACGTAAAATAAAAAATAAAAAAATAAAAATCACTCACAGAAAAATAATGACCATAATGAGGTAAGGTACTATGGTAATAGTGAAAAGTGCAGGGCCTGAACGTTGCAGTAGATCATAATTAAATATTAACTATGACTATTAAGTGTTAACATAATAACCTAAGTGAATAAGAATAAGAACAATATATAATATATAACAGGGAATGAGTCATACGATGTAAGATGTAGATGTTATGACCACAGTCCAGGTTCTGTGTGAGGGCTAATAGAGCCAATAAGACAGTTGTGCAGCAGACAAGTGATATAATGGTGGGGGGCTGAGAGAGACAGGTTTCATGCTGATGTGTTAGTTTCTCCCCTCCCCCTTGTGTGGTATTGAAGAGCTGGATGGCCCTGGGTGTGTTGAGCATGACAGTGACAGAAGTCTGCCACTGAACATGCTCCTCTGATCGATGAACGTGCAGCGTGGTGGGTGGCGGTCATTGTCCATGATCACCAGCATCTCTCTCATTGTCCGTTTCTCTGCAGTTGCTGTGAGCGACTTCAGCTCAATGTCGACAACAGAGACAGCTTTCTTTACTATCTTTCTATGCAATGGACAGACTAACCAAACCACCCAGAAGACCTATACTGCATCCCCAGAGCTGGGCTAAAATTGTCCACAGTGAAGTCTTTCTATTGGATGATATGAATGAACTGACTTCAGAAAGAAAATCTCTTGTCTTTGTCTCTCTCAGGTGTGTCTCACTGAGTGTGAAGCTAAAGTCTCCCCAGCCTTCTCCTGGGACTACTGTCGTAAGCTGCTGTCATCGCCAATCTTCTCTCTCACTAATACCCTGCGGAAAAGATCTCAGGAGGAGGTGGAGGCCCTATTTCCTGAGGAGGAGCAAGTGGAAGGAGGACTTCTGCTGCCCTTTGCAATGCAGAGGTTTGATCATGTGGCTCGGGCACTCGGGGTGGACGAGAGGGATCTGGGTGGCAAGGGCAGTCTGCTGAACACTGCCTACACTTCCCAGAAGGCCCTTTCTCTTGAGGATGCGTATGAGGAGGAGGCAGGGCAGGAAGAAGGGGCTGCTGACATGGCAGCAAGAGGACAGAGCGATGTAGGGCTAAGTGTCTCCAAGAGGTTCGGAGGCTTCGTCAAAGGCAGGCACGGCTACAGGAAGCTGATGTACCCAGGAAGATCGTACCAGAAGAGGTATGGAGGATTCATCGGCATTCGGAAGTCAGCCCGCAAGTGGAACAACCAAAAACGTTTCAGCGAGTTGCTGAAACAGTATCTGGGGATGAGCACTAAGGCCACTGAGTTCAACAGCGTGTCAGAGGACCTCAGCCAACAAAATGAAGTTTAACAGAGTGCACCTTTACGCCACTGACATCAAACTATTTCCTGATGTATTTTCACTGATCATGTTTTGGATTTCATCGACATGTCAAAACTTAACTGGTGTCACCAAAGTTTACCTATTGAATCTAATAATAATAAGTAATTTACCAAAAAATGAAAACTAAGCCTGCATTTTCTAACTGCCATTGCAGGCCTCTCGGTCTCAGGACATGAGAATTGCCGTTTTTGTTTTCCATCCCTTTTAAATATGATGCAAACTATTTTCCTTTAATTATGAGAACTTCTTCTACAGACTGAATCAACGTGACGTTGCACAAACACAACAATCACTTCCGGGTTGACAAATGGTAAATGATTTGAATTGCGTTGGTAGGCCCATGTGGAATCAGCAAACCTTTTTCATTTCTGTTGTCCTTTTCAGCCGTTACTATAACGTTTGAAGATTTATAGTCAAACACGTTGGTCTGACCTAGCTGTCTGATGTTTCTGCTTATTTGTGCTTATTTTCTGTTGCTTTGCTCGCGTCTTTGAGAAACCAAAACTAGCATTATGCGCAAGCATTAACATCTTGCAGCTGGTTGAGTGCTGCTTTTGGGTGGTCTCCTTTTCTTTGGTCTGTGGCTAACAGGTAGAGATGAGATGAGAGTATATCTGGTTGTTCCTCGTCCCCGTTTGCTCAGACCTGTTAAATTGTACATTAAACGGGACGCAGGAAATTTGTACCCGGACGTTATAGGACACAAACATTGTGATTGGGTCAATACATTCTCCAGTAGCTGAATCCTGCAGTAGCGATTTTGGGCCCCCTACAAACTACTCCTTCTGCGCTGTGGGACTCTATAATCCCTGGCATCGTCCAGGCCCCATGTCCAGCTCGGTGCACCCCGAGGCAATCAGACCTCCCATTTGGGGCCCCTTGTGGGATGTAACAGTTGAACAATCATGTTGCATATGAACTGCCCAAGCCCTCACCCTCATGAGCTTTGAAGAAAGCTCTTACTTTGGGAATTCTTAGTAGTCCCGCAGTGGTATGCAGTAAAATGTAGGCTTTACTTTACTGTTTAATGGAATCTTAATGTTGGCATAAATATTGCTTTTCAGATTCCATGTATTATATAGTAAATTTTACAAATTCATTGCTGCTCTGGGTCATTTGTAAAAAGTGCTAAATCTTCTTAGATTGAGGCCTCTAGCTGTGGTGGGTTACATCACTGTTGAAAGTGTGTAAGTCTAGCATGACCGCTTTCTTTATTCCCATCTTGTGGCAAAATGCAGAACTCTGTCTCTTTCAAAGGACAATACCAGTGTTTTTTCATGTTTTGCCGCTATGGTTAAGGTAATGTCTGCAGTAATGTAAACTAAATGATATGTGATTTGTGGTAAATAAATGAAAACATGCAAAAAGAAAGCTAAAATTCATTGATATATCACTGTGCCAAAACCCACCTGAGACAGGGCTACTGAGGCAGGTTTAATGAAAAGAGCGCTCCTTCATTCTGGTGCAACGGGGAAGTGACAGACTGCACAGCACTCAATATTCATGCATATATAGTATGCTTCTGATCTGTCTGCCAAACTGATGTTACATACAAGTGAGCTTCATCTCTGATGGGCTCTTGTGTCCAGAGGCCAGATTCCTGTATGTACAAACTATTTGGTATTTTTTCTTTCTTCAAACTGTAATGGTGTGAAAAGTTGCCCACTATGAGAACTTGTAAATAGCTCAATTTAAACATGTCAATAAAAGTAGTTTACTATTTCCTTCGTGGCTTGTTATGCAGCAACGGATTCTGTGTCTTGAGGTGTTTTGTTCTTAGTACTTACTTCTTTATAGTATGTTACTTCTTATTTACTCTCCGGCCAGTGATGGGGGTGGGTCGCGTTTAATCTCTTTACTTCTCTTATTTACTTTTAGACATTTTGGAACTACAATGCTTTCGTAGATCAGTTATAAGCCATTGATAAGAGCAACATTGCCATGTGGTGTAATACTACTTTGGCTTGTGTTTGCCCTTCCTTATAGGTAATAAAGCAGTAATGAATGTTGGTAATCTGTAAATTCATATTTAACAATGGGTTCTCACAATGATCCATTTAGTCTGCACATATATAATTGCCTTGCTCTTTTCCAGGAGGTCAGAGGTCAAATGGTCTGCTGGAGGGGCCACCTGATAAACTAAAGACCTAAAAAGTCACATTTTTCACAATCAGGCAGCACCACAATGTGTTTTAATAAATGGTGTCCAACTGCATCCACAAACCACCAGTTAAATATGAAGCCATTAGTTACAACTTATAACACCTTTATAAAAACGTTTATTGGAAAATGCCGTAATTTTTGGAAAGGAATTAATGACCAATACAAATGCGTTACTGCTATACAAATATGATCTCAAGAAAAATATGCCGTGATGTACAAAATTCAAACCTGTGTCTATATGTGTTGCTTCTCTCTTCTGTTGTAAGAAGCGTGTGGCATGTTAAAGTTAAAGCTGATAACGTTAAATTACAAATTAGCAGAAAATGCCGGGGCTCATTTTTTAAAATCCAAGTAAAATATTATATTGTGTCCAGGTCAAATGCACTGGTGCTCCAGTGGGCTTCTTGCGCCCCTCAGTGGTCAATCCTCTATGGCCCAGCTGCACATACATCTGTGTGTATTTGCTTGCTATTCCCAACCTAATGTTAGGAAATTGTTATTTTAAATATATTGATTATTGGATGGATATGAATGAACAATCGTTGAAAGATTAATGTAGACTAAATTGCTGGTGCTAATTGCAATTACTGCAGCCTACTTCATAGGCTTACAACTGGGAACAGCTTCGTTCATACAGATCATATTTAATTTTAATAATATTTTGAGTATCTAAATCTGCAAAGTAACTCGTAACTAAATCAAAATAAAATAATCAAATAAATGTAGTATAAAGTAGCCTACAGAACGTTCCTAAAATGTAGCTAGAGTAGTAGGACTGGAGGGGCCATTAAAATAGGCTATTTAAAGATAAATAATAAAACAATGAAATAATTACACAGGCAGGCGGATTTTATTTTGAAGGTTAAGACCGGAAGTGCCAGTTGTGATTTTAGCTAGTTTGACATTGGTACTGACTGCTGTATCCAAACAAGACTGTAACTCAGGCACTGGTATTTACTTCAGTCCTTTTTCAGACCCACAGTGTCGGGACTTGGCTGATTCGGTGAGTTTAATGTCCTTCTAAACAATGAAGGGAAAATGTTTCTTCACACGGTTGGCGTTTAGCTAATGTCACTGAGGTAAATAATCAACATGTAGCTAGCTAGCCTTGCGATAGCCTAAACTATGTAGCTAGGCTAATTTAGCTACCAGTAATGTTAATGCTAACTTTAATCGTATAAGCTCAAAAAAACATGTCAAGAAATTTTACAAAATGTACAGGTCAGCTAACGTCTAGAGGTTTTAGCTCTAAGATAAAGTTAATGGTAATTTACAGAGATAACGTACTGTAAGCTAGTTGCTGCTAAAGGGATAGCTAACTAACGTTACATTGTTAATTACAGGAGCAAAGATGTAATATAACTGACAGCTCAAGGACTATAGCTAGCCAAGTTAACCTTGCTGGCTTGCCAAGCCCCGTCTTCGTTGCAAAGTGTTAAATGCTGTATTTAACCTGCGAGCTAACGTTAACCACAACAACTTTATAAATAGCATAGCGTTAGCTAAGTCTCTAAAAAACTACAACTAAATTAAGAACTCCATTAACTTACATCTTCATGTAACCAAACACAAAAGTATAATGACGTTTTCAGTGTCGACAATTTAACCTACCTTATAATAACCTTAAATTCTTGAATACATGACCCGAATGTGCATTTGTTTGTGATTTTAAGAGAGAACAGCCATGTGCAGCTGTGTGCGGAGCTCCCGGGCTCTGTCCCCGGTTCTGCTCCCCAGGCTGCTGATTCCTCAGACGGGGTACAAATTGGCCGGCAGGCGACTCTGGACCTCCCCGCACTGTATGGCTGTCAGTGGAGACTCCCAGCTGCCCCCCCTGCCCAGCCAGGCCCGCGTGGTGATCTGTGGAGGAGGTATTATGGGAACATCAGTAGCCTTCCACCTTGCCAAACTGGGCTGGACTGATATAGTGCTGCTGGAGCAGGGCAGGTGAGATACATGCCTGTAGTTTCATTTCTTGGGGATGTTTGAAGTTGGGGGTGTCATTCTTTTACCATTTGTCATATCTACTTTAATTAGGCCTACTAACATTACAGTATCCTACAGTTTCTTACCTTCCTGTGTTTAGCATGTTTTATTTAATGTGGTATCATTATTTATATGGCAGGGATATAGAATATAAACAGTTTCTACATTCGGAGGCAATAGAGGATTTGTAAAAAGAGTTGTTGATTGGATAATGTTCTGCTAATGCTGTAGTGCCTGTCCGGTTATCTCGTTGGCAGACTTGGTGCGGGAACAACCAGGCTGTGTGCTGGCATTGTCAGCGTGGCCAAGCCTATTTCCATAGAGTGTCAAATGGCGAACTACTCCAACAGTCTTTATCTGCAGCTGGAGGAAGAGACCGGGGTCAAAACAGGTCAGCCACTTTGACATGCTCCGCTTTTACTCATATTTAACTTATCCTGCTGCTATCCATGAAGACAGAGGTTCACACAATGACTCATATTATTTTCTTATTGCAAAATATTGCCAATACATTTTCCAGACGCATATCACTACCTGTTCGTTATCTAATTTAAGTATTTGTTAATCTATTTTACTACCATTTTAACTTTTATCCCTAGATGATATGAAGGTGTGCAGTGCATCATTTTCAGACAATGGAGCAAGCTACTCATAGCATCGTTTCAGTAATGCAGTTAAAACCTTTTGCGTGAGGCATGCACTACTAGCTCTTCTTATAGAAGTCCAAGACATCTTTTTTTGTTCCTCGCTACAACTTCCGTATGTTTTGGCCTTGTCCAAAGCTAGAATGATAATTCCCTTTAGTTTGGAGGTTTATTATCATTTTGGTGGAGTATTTGAGTGGGGAAGAACCTTGAGTAGTTTGAGACCTGCTGAGTTACATAATGTACGGTTTGGTGTGTTTGCATGTGTGTTTCAGGTTATGTGAAGACTGGATCTCTGTGTTTGGCCCAAAATCAGGATCGCTTTCTCTCTCTGAAGCGCCTGGCATCCCGACTAAAGTAAGACCCTAAAACCTCAAGTCAATACTTAGTAGAGTTATCTTTGGCAGTATTAACTGCTTGTGGATGAGCAGCTTTGCACATGGGGACGCAGAAACTTTTCTCACTCTTCTTTACAAAACTGCTTAACCTCGGTTCTGTTGCAAAAGGACTTTGAGTGAACAAGTCTAGCCACAAATGCTTGACTTAATTAAGGTCTCGACTCTGGCTTGGACACTCCAGGACATGCAAACGTTTTGCCTGGTAATGCTGCAAGATTACTTTTATTCTTTGACTGGACAATTTTATTGCTGGTAGAAAATCACATCGACACACTGAGCTAAATCATCCTGTTTTACATCAAAACGTGAAATAATGACAGCTGTCATTTAAAAACAATTAAATTGTATGTTGATGTTACATAGCCCATGTAGCTACCCTGGTCATAAAGGAATCCACACTTCATACTGATGTCCATTTTTAGCATTATTCCTTAAAGACGTATGATGGAACACCGTGAAAACATGTTTGCCTGTTAGACCAGCAGTAGAATAAAACAAAAACAGGATCTTAACACTTCGTTATTCACAGTCCCCATTTTGTCTCCTTTGTTCGCGCTAGTGTCCAAAACGTCCGGTCCTGGATCTTGTAGCTTACCAAAATAAAACTCATTCGTACTGAATATATTAAAAGGCAAAATACAACTTATTTTAACTCATAAAGGACCTGAAATTCAGTGAACAATATTTTATAATAATGCGTAGAACTGAAACCACCTAGCAATCATACAGATCGCTTATATTAAGTTCCGGTGTTGTCAGGGCAACAATACAAACACTTTCCAGTGTCAGCTACGGTCCACATCACCGATTTGATCAAATATTCAAATGATTCATAGCTCTGGAACCAGGTTAGATATGCATGGCCTTTATAGTTTAATATCTGTATTAGTCCTTCATCGTTATCTTTTTAACTATATTCCTAGGGTTATGGGGATCAGCTGTAACATCATTAAGCCCAAAGAGGTGGCCAAACTTCACCCTCTTGTTAACATTCATGACCTGGTGGGGGCGCTCCACCTCCCTGCAGACGCTGTGGTGTCTCCACCTGATGTTAACCACGCCATGGCTGTGGCTGCGGCTGGAAGAGGTAACTCACAGCTGGCCTTTGATTGTGCATTAATGGACAATTATAACTAATATATCCTCCTGTGTTTGCCTCCTCCTACATCTCCTCGTCTTTCTCATCCTATCCAGGGGTTCAGATCCTGGAGCGAACCACTGTTCAGCAGGTTCTGGTGGAGAAGGGTCAAGTGACGGCGGTGCAGACTGATCGTGGCTCCATTGAGTGTGAATATTTTGTCAACTGTGCTGGACAGGTAAAGTATTAATTATATCAGTGCTAACTTAGATCAATGAATTAATGAGGGAAATCCTTTGCAACCATTTAGGAATGTATTCTTTATTCCTGTTTCAGTTTAATAAAAATCTTTGTCTAATTCTCTCCTACATTATGGTAATAGATAAACAAAGTATGACTAAATTGACTTGACTTGACTTGACTTGACTTTAACTACTCTAAATAGCCAATCATATTTGGTATGTTTGGCCCTTGGCACAATATGCACAATATGGGGCACAATATACACTACCGGTCAACAGTTTGGAGTCACTTAGAAATTTCCATTGCACTCCATTATACCAGAATATAGACAGAATACCATCTGACATCAGTTGCATTGTTTTATTAACCAGGGCAGCAGTTTTCAGATTACATTATGTCCTTACATGATTGCAAAAGAGTTGTCCAATGTTTTCTCAGGTAGTTTTTTAACATGATATCAGATTAGTAAACAGAATGAGCCTTTAGAACATTGGATGAATGGTAGCTGATAATGTAGATACTGCATTCAAGATCAAACCCCACTCAGATCAGCTGGTAATCTGTCTATAATGGAGTGGGATGGGAATTTGTTAGTGACCCTAAACTTTTGATCGGTGATGTACTTGTGTTCAGAGCAGCAGATATATTTATTTGTTGTGTCGGTCTTTGTTCCAGTGGGCTTACGAGCTGGGCCAGGCCAGTGAGACGAAGGTGTCGGTTCCTCTTCATGGCTGCGAACACTTCTACCTCCTCACCAAACCTCTCCAGGAGCCACTTCCACCCAGCACGCCAGGTCTCACACATTTAACACATTTAACATGGGAGAAAATCAACTTTTTAGACCTCTGCGTCAGAAAATTCCAATCACTTTTACAGTTTTGTCATCTACATATACTGTAATGCCAGTATGTTACTGCAACAAGCATCTCCCAGCCTGTCCTCTAGTTTTCTGTTCCAAGATGAAGTTCCTAGTTAACACCCAGTGACACAAGATCTGCTCTGTGGTTGAAAGTCTTTATAGTTTGCACAATATTTTTTATAGCCAACATCTCAAATTAATGAGTAGTTTTATCATCATTACAGTGGAGTGTTTGTCAGTGCCAGTAATGTTGCAGCTATAGACTGGAGATGGAAAACTTCTTGAAATACACCATAAAATGTAACTTCCCTTGATTCTTGTGACTACATGTTGAACAAGTGTGTGTTTGTGACAGAGAGGATAGAAGGTGTGCCTATAGTTAAATGTATTAAATTGAATGTTTTCCTTACTGTGAAATAATTTAGCTGCTTGGCCCCTTCTATTTATTGATATTATGCATGTGAAATCAAAGTCATTTTTACAGTTTTTCTGCATGGTCATGCAGGGGATCTTACTGAGCCTGTGTCTTGTCTCCAGTGGTGATGGATATGGACGGCAGGTTATATGCACGGCCATGGCAGGGAGGCCTTCTATCCGGGGGCTTTGAAAAGAACCCCAAACCCATCTTTACTGAGGGCCGCAACCAGCTGGAGATCCAGAACATGCAGGAGGACTGGGACCACTTTGGTAATTGAGGGAAGGAGGAATGGGAAGCTGAGTTGGGAAGGAGGAAGATAGCTTTAAATCATAACTTGTATTCAAGTTTTCAAAAGGCAGACACATCAGTTGATCCACTTATCTGTCAGTAATGTAGCACAGACACAAGCGGTGTTTTGTTTTGCATAACGGTAGGTGCCTCAGTTGTATTTTACTGATGTGATTAAATAGCCTGACGTGGTCATACTCTGATTCTGCTCCATTGGGCTGTGATTATGTGTTTCATCACAACCAGGAAAAAAAATGCCTCTGCACTCAATTGGCTAGACCTACAACCAATCAGAGCAATGGAGTATGACGTATGTTGAACTTTTGCCGAATCCTGTAGGAAAGACGGCAAAACATCTTTCCGATCAACAAATGCCTTGCTCGCAGTTTACTGTTCCTCTTTTACTATGAATGTGCTGTCGATATCTTCTATAACAGACGCGATAATGAAATCTACACATCTCAGTTATCCAGTGGCAGCCGTCTTTGTGTTTTTTGTGATTCAATTTTTAGTTATTTTTATATATTTAAGAGGCCTCCGTCTTTGTTTTAAACAAATTCAACCCAAGCGCCCTGTTAATTTTGATTGGTCCGAACAACTCTGGGTTGAGCATAGTCGATCCACAACAAACCTACTCCAGACTGACCTCCCCGACCTCAAATGTTGTGGGCGGGGCTACGTTTGGCTGGCATTCAGGCTAGTGAGTAAAGTCATTTACTCAAACATTTGCAGTTGTTTCCCAAAGAGTCCAAAGAACAATGTAGTTGCAGAGTACTTCTTATATGGTTGTGAAGAATCAGGTCATTGTTTTATAGTAAGACTGAGCATCTCTATTTTAGGCTATTCTAGTTTTGGCCCAATGTAATTCCTGTACTGATGACCCCAGAATTCTTTCCATTGCATTTCGGATATCGTTTTACAAGTGTAAAGTCATTCTGTTCTTGTTAATTTAGCTGTAAGCAATATCAGTTCAAAGTACATCTCAGACATGTCAAAACACACACACACACACACACACACACACACACACAGAGAGCTGTCTTTTGGTCTTGGCCTTGTGCCAGTAATCTGAGATCCCTCGTGCATCTTGATGGTTGTTGAACAGACACCCCCGTGTCACCACCCAGGCTTGAAGTGAAGCAAGGCAGAGAGTCAAACTAATCTGGCACAGGGCGTTGTAATTATAGTTCTTTTTCACATGACCTAACATTTGTTTATTGTATTTTAGTAGCCCTTGAAAAAAGAATGTGTCTCAAGAATATTAAAATACTAGACGACTCCAGCTCATCTCCTGTCAAAAATGATTTTGCTAAGGTATGAATGTAAAAAGTCATGTTTTCTCACAATTTTGTGATTTTTAAAAACAAGAAAACAAGTTTAATATCTTAGTGCTGCATTTTGGTATCAATAACAATTTTTCAGTTTCTACTGGCAGTGTGTTTTTACATTGTACTGCCACATTGGACTCACTGGGTCAGCTTTCGTGTTGGAAAACGTCTGGTGGTGGTTAGGAAAAGGCAATTAGAGTGTTTGGTTTTTAGTGATTTGAAATGAAAAAACATAGAGAGGGTTTAAAAAGTAGAAGAAGAATTTATGTGGGAGGAAGCAGTTGGGTTTATGGGAAATGTGGCTTTAAATTCTGACAAATAATAAGACTGACTGGCATTGCTTTAGTTCAACAGTTGTCTCGATCACAGTGTAATTTGTAAATGATAACTATAGAAAAGGATTACTGATTTGAAAATGCAAAGTGTTGATGTGTACATAACACCTTTTTTTAAAGAAGGTCTTGAAAAAGATTGTAAATCAACCTTATTGTCTTCTACCTCCAGAGCCAATGCTCAGTGCTTTGCTGAGGAGAATGCCGAGTCTTGAATCAGCTGAGATCCATCAGCTGGTCAACTGTCCGGAGTCCTTCACCCCTGATATGCGTTGCCTGATGGGGGAGACACCGGGAATCTCTGGCTACTACGTGCTGGCAGGGATGAACTCCTCTGGCCTGTCCTTTGCTGGAGGAGCTGGCAAGTAAGCATTGATAAAACTGTATTTGCTAGAACATAGCCTACGGTATTTGTGAAGACAAACATTAGAACATGGTCTTGAAGACTAAACTGCACTGTATTCTGCACCTGGTGACATTATTTAGGATGGTGTCTGAAATGTATTTTACTTTGAAAATAATTCAGCCTCCGTTTAGTAATTTCAGTAAACAGCTATTTGATATGAATATGCTGTGATACAATAAAGCACAAATGGCATGTTTTGTGGTTTGGTATTCAGGTACTTGGCAGAGTGGATGACCTATGGTTACCCCACTGCCAACGTGTGGCCACTGGACATCAAGCGCTTTGGCAACCTGCAGAGCAGCCGAACCTTCCTGCGACACCGAGTAATGGAGGTCATGCGTGAGTAGTGAGCTCTTGTTACAGTTTATATGTGTGGTGCGTCTTAAAACAACACTCACATGGCCATATGAACATTTAGAGAGGTATTGGTCACTAATTGTTCCTCTTGTCCATACTGGAAATATAGAGATCCAATCCTAGCAAGATTCCAATGTGAGTGACAGGAGATAAAAGCCACAGTCCTCGTTCTGTCAAAGTCAGACAAAAACTAGTGGGTACCTTCCAAAGTTATGGTCTTTTTATTATAAAACCTCCTCTTTGTTTTACTTAACTTTCACTGCAGTTCAGCTAGGACACACTATCTGAGGTTTTTTGTACTTAAAAAACTTAAACTTTGGAAAATACCCCTCTGATTTAACAAACACTGCAGAAGCCTCGTATTAGCTTGTGTTGAATTTTGGAATGCATTTTTTCATGAAAAGAGAATTGTGGAGAAGAGGAATGAAAGCAAATAATAACTCTTGTGATTAAAGAAAAATATAAAATATCTTTTAACCAAAGCGACTTACAAAACACTACAGCTTTCATTTCTATTGGGATTGGTTAACAACAGCATACAGTTGTGAAGGTAATACAAAAGTTACACACTGTATGGTTGAGCTGTTCTGTCAAGATGAAAAGCACCACCTGCACAATTTACACCCTATACTGCAAGTCACAAATTCATTATAATAGTTTCCACCACCTTAAAGGTAGTTAAGTGTTATGATGATATCAAAGTTTTTTTGTTTTTGTTTTGCCTTGTTATGATTATGTCTGTGCTTCCAACATGTCTGTGTGTGTTTGTGTCCAGCCCTGCTGTACGAACTAAAGGTTCCTCGCTGGGACTTTCAGACTGGGCGTCAGCTGCGCACCAGCCCTCTGTATGACCGCCTGGACACCCAGGGAGCTCGCTGGATGGAGAAACATGGTTTTGAAAGGCCCAAATACTTTGTTCCTCCAGGAAAAGGTACAGATTACTCACCAGTAACACACTACATTCTCTTTATCTGGAAGTCTTCTGTTAACCTCGAGAATCCAAGGGATTTTAAAAAAACTGATTGTGCGTGTAGATTTGCTGTCTCTGGACCAGAGTAAGACCTTCTACAAGCCAGACTGGTTTGACATCGTTGGAGAAGAAGTGAAATGCTGCAAAGAAGCCGTCTGTGTCATCGACATGTCCTCCTTCACCAAGTTTGAACTGACTGTAAGTCACGGTGCACTATGGACAACTTGTAGTCGTTAATACACACTGAATCACGTAAGGTGGAAAACTGCTGCTGCACTTCCGTCTTTGTAGGTTCAGGACCTAGTCACACCTAGTGGGTGATGCCAGCATTAGTTTTCCATAAGTGTACCTTCATCTGTTCCAGAAAATGGCAAATTGCTGTTTAAATGGCAGATTATGTAATTCTTTTTTAACTGGGAGCCACTTAAGCAGCAGTTATGTTATCAGTCCATGAGTATTGCACCCACTGTGGTGAAGCAATTTAAGTTGAACCTTGTGGTTTGTCCGGATGTCCCAGTCAACAAAGGACCAGGCCCTGGATCTGCTGCAACATCTGTGTGCCAACGACCTGGATGTTCCTGTTGGACATATCGTCCACACCGGCATGCTGAATGAGAGGGGAGGCTACGAGAACGACTGCAGTGTGGCCCGCCTCAGCAAGAACAGGTTTGTAACACCTAGGCAAATAATATTGCAGACATGCAGTCTGACCATTTAAAAGTCACATTTCTCTCCCTTCTCCAGCTTCTTTATTGTCTCTCCGACAGACCAGCAGGTCCACTGTTGGTCCTGGATAAAGAAACACATGCCCAATGACCCAAACCTGCACCTAGAGGATGTCAGCTGGAAGTACACTGGTAAGCATACACCTCCATTGTTGTGGTCTTGCAGTGATGTCGCCATCTAGTGCCCACACAATAATATTAAAATGCAATGCACCATTATAAAATGCCCGCAGTATCCTACATCCACTTTCTGCTCTTCACCCTGTTATTTAAATGGGTTTCGGGTTCAGCGTTAAAATCAGACACTAGGAGGGCCAAGGACGTGGTTATTTAAATGTCCAAAATCTAACCTAGCAAACTTGCACAGTGCGGTTAAAGCCGGCAGAGAGCCGTAAAGCAAATGCAGAAGGGCCGTTCACCCTGTTAGGAGTTGATGAACCACCGAAACGGTTTTGAAAACATTATTTTAAGGTTCAAAATTCAAAAAGCAGTTGTTAAATTCAACAAGCAATTTTCAGAAATGAGTACACCTCAATATGTGTTTATTTATAGCAAGTAATATTGTTATCGCCATATTCAACCACGTTTTTGCATATCGCATCTTTTTCTCATATCGTGCAGCACTACTTTAAACAGACACTATTATTGTGAGTTATTGTATTAACATTAATTGTGAAGTGAGTCAGGGAAGCTGTATGATGAAAGTACTAAACTCCAGCTGAACCTTGTTAGCCCAATGGTCTTTCTGGAGTGTTTATACTGATTCTTGATCCACAGCTTTAAATCTCATTGGACCTCGTGCAATGGATGTTCTGGCTGAGCTGTCATATGTTTCCATGACACCTGACCATTTCCCCTCCATGTTCTGTAAGGTAGGAAACAAAATCTAGTTTAATAAAACATTAATGGTGTAATCATAATAATAGTGGTGATGGTAGTGGGAAGAATGGTACAATTAATTGTTGAAGTGTTGTAGGTACACAGGTGCAACATCTGTGTATTAGTTTTGCAAACAGTAGCACAAATACCTGTTAATACTCGGATATTTACCCTACATTGACAAGGGGTGTGTGTTTGTGTGGGTGTGTGTGTGTGTGTACGGGTGTGTTTGTGTTTACAGGAGATGAGTGTTGGCTATGCCAATGGGATCAGAGTGATGAGTATGACTCACACTGGAGAACCAGGTTTCATGCTCTACATGCCTATAGAGGTGCGTCCTGCTCACATCTGCACATACAAAACAAATATGTATCCAGTCACCATTCCACAGTGGTAAAGTAGTTTTCAGTACCATAGAGCCTATGGCATGTTTACATACAGTCTATGGCATAGACTGTATGTAAAGATGGAGCATGTGTCTCCAAGATGTTTTGTCTTCACTCATACGGTCTATGCATCAGCCTCTGTACTGTACATCAAATCTAACATTAGTGTGTCCCTCTGCTCTCCACAGTATGCACTGCATGTGTACAACGAGGTGATGTCAGTGGGTCAGAAGTATGGGATTCGTAATTCTGGGTACTACGCGCTGCGCAGCCTTCGCATTGAGAAATTCTTTGCCTTCTGGGGTCAGGACCTCGACGCCTTCACCACCCCGCTGGAGTGTGGACGGGAGTTCAGGGTTAAGTTTGACAAGGTCTGTTGCCACTTCAGCTGTGTAAGAACATCAGTGTTTTTATTAACCAGTGGGGGTTCTGACTGCTGCGTTCTGGTTTGGGGTTTGGTAACAGCAGTCCTTGCTGTTACCAAGGTAACTTTGGGGAAGAGGTTATTCAGCACAAATAGTGTCGATGCATTGCATTTCTGTTTATTACATATTACACGATGACTTAACCAAACTGATTTACAATTGAAGCTCTTGCTTTTATTTTCCATTTTGTTACAGCCCATATATATATATATATATATATATATATATATATAGAGAGAGAGAGATAGTACAGTTCATTCCTGTGCAGTGTTTGTAGATTGTTAATTGTTTGTAGACCATGTCCTGAAACACCTAACAGTAATCCCTCCTGTATCTTCCTACGTTCTCCTCTTCCCTATTTTGCCCCTTTTCCTCTCTTTTACCCCTGTTTTTTTCAATTTTCCTCATTTGTCTTTCTCTACCTATATTTTCTGCCACATCTTCCTTCTCACTTGTCTTGTCTCTATGCCTCCATCAGGACACAGACTTCCTCGGTCGTGAGGCCTTGCTGCAGCAGCGTCAGGACGGTCCGTCTCGGCGATTTGTCATGCTGGTTCTAGAGGACCACGACACTGAGCTGGACCTGTGGCCCTGGTGGGGCGAGCCCATCTACCGTAACGGTCAGCTAGCTGGGACAACCACCAGCAGCGCCTACAGCTACACCCTGGAGCGCCACATCTGCCTTGGCTTTGTATCTCCGCCGCCAGGCCCAGAGGGGCTCCCCACACCCATCACCCCAGACTTCATCAACCGTGGGGACTATGAGGTGGACATTGCTGGCCAGCGCTACCCAGCCAAAGCCAAACTCTACCCCTTCAGCTCCCTCTTCGTCCAGCAAAAACGCCGCAAGGAAGACATGGAGTTAAGCAACCTCCAGGCGAAGTGATGAAGTGTAACAGATAATTGAAGGCCTCCCTTTTGCCACAGAAGGGGCTTCTGTGGCACTCCTTCAGCTTTTCAATCCACTCATGCTGTCACCTGGCAGTGCCAATCTATCGTCTCCTTTTTAGTTCCTAATCCGAGGGCTGTGTGCACAATCACTATTTGTCTATCTAATATCTAACTTCCACTCTGTATCTCCCTCTTTTAAAAGTGCAATATTTAGGAGGCACCAAATGCTTGAGCTGTGTCAAATACAGCAATACAACAATACGCCTGTGTCAAATCAAATTCTGCCCTTGTTTTTCAGCCCTGGCTGGCTTCCCACTCAAACACCTCCACGGCTCACTGGACCGGTCTATGGTTAAGGGCCTTGGTCAAGGCAGCATCAACAATATGTGTTTAGGACTCTTTCACTTACTTCACTTTAACCCAGCCAGAAAGGATTTAGACCGACTATCTTCTCCTGTAGTGTTTTATCCAGTCTGGAAGAGTTTGAAAGACATGTCTTTCAATGCTAATGTCCAAAATAGCTACACATTCAACGCAGTTTTTGACATTGATGTCATTTTACAAATTAAACATTTGCTGCTGTAAAGAATACAAGCGATGTGATATAGAGAGCAATGTGGCTTATTTCCGATACGTTCTATTGTGCACTGCTATCATTGTCACTACATTATCCTCCAATCAGGAAGCCTGATATAATCATTAGTAAACCATTGTTTACGCCTCTTCCAGTCCTGTTAAAAAGGCTTCCCCGGCTCTCCTTAAAGCCTAAAAGTAAAGCAAAAATGACCTTTTCCCCCTGGATTGTGTCTTCATCATCAACTTTCAGCTCATTCTGCTGTGTTGAGCTTTTGGTAATGTATTTACGGTAATTGTTATTTATGTTTTGCTTTATGTCATGTATCACCCTGGTCGTTTTGAAGCAGTGTAGCTCGTTTGATGCTCAAGTTTTGTTCCATTGGTGTGTGTTGTTGACTGTGTGGCTGATGTCCAGGTGACCCACAGATGGGGGAAGTCAGGATGGGAAAGCTGTGGCTGGCTGTATTCCAAACATGTTGGTTGGTGTATATAATATGTAATATCTTCGATTGGTGATGTGATTTTTGCCTGATTCAGGGTTACGATGTTTGTGTAAAGGAAGGACTTCATTTCAATCTGAAATTAAGCAATGTATTTTTGTATAGCTGATGTGTAAAAAATCTCTATTTTCAGTACTGCACCTTTTTTTTCTAGTCAGTCAGCTTTAAGTCATATCAGCTGTATGAATCATCGATACTTTGGTCCGTTACTTTATTCTTGCAGTTGTCTCTCTGATGAATTATTTCAAATGCTTGCTGTATGTGTAACAGTAATTTGTCAGCTTGATGTTTTCTTACATTTGCATTAGTCTACTCCTTTAGTCATTTGGGCCTCTTGCCCTCTTTCAGAGGTCAGAAGTCCGGCAGAGCTACAGATCAGCTGGTCTGGAGCAAGTGGGGGGGGTAACTTCAGCAATGCTGTTGTGAAGAACAATGTTACTACAAGAACCGCAGTTGGATGTTGAATTCATCCCGCCAATAGTTAAAATGGTTTTATGGTTGAGCAAAAACCTCTGTCGTGCAGTACTGGTGCTCCAACATGCTGCTGCCTCATCATTTCATATTCAAATTTGGATGCAGATTGTTTCACTCAATCTTATGTCCAGCATTTATTTAGTTTTACCTGAGCACATGTTAAAATGAAAGGTATCATGGAAGCAGGCTACCCACTGCTACAACTCCCAGTGATTGAATAGACACACAACTCTACACACCAATCTGTCTTAGTCCTGTTAAAGAGTGGTTTTGTGCAAAATGGTGATCAGAGTAACAAAATGTTTATTTATAGTTTATCTCTAACTCTGTCTACCTGTCTTGTATATGGTTGGAAAATGACATACTGATTGTTTAAGTATCCAAAAGAATCCAAACTGTTCGGTCTGCTTGTCATGGTGTGGGACGTGTCTCGGTGTGGGACGTGTCACGGTGTGGGACATGTTTGGCTCATTTGAGTCACAGATTTTAGCCAAAAAGACGGAAAAAAGGCTGGCTAGAGACGACTGTGTAACATGTGGCGTATGCCAGCTAACCCTTATCCAAATAAAAATAGACTGAACAGAGCAGTGTTCTGAAAACAGTCTACAGTTTGTTTTCAGGTTGTGCTGCACTTAACGTGTCTTATTTTTGTCAAATTTATTTAAATAATACAGTGGCACTTTTCCTTTTGATGACAAACCCAGCCGTTCTTTCATGGTATTTAAAATACTGCACTTTCAACTGGAAAATGAACATTTAAAATAAGAACTGACATGTTCTAGTCTACTGTTTTAAGAGCTTATGTTGAGCTCATGCTTCACTTTGTTAATGGACTTCTGTAGTCTATAATTGGGCCATTTTAAATAAAAATAACAAAGCTGCTTTTTTTTGTTTGCACTAATTAGAAAACATTCTTTTAATAAAGATTGACAATGAAAAATTGTTTATTTCTATGTTCATAGAGTTCACCTTCTGAGCCAAATAAATGAAGTATTGAAGGTTCTATTGCACTCTACTCTATGTCTGTGGATTCCAAATTTACACTAGTATTATTGAATCAGCTAAACATAGCTAATCATTCTAAATACAAGGAATTGAGAAGCTTTGGGCACTTGCAGTGGTGGCCTTATAGTGTGAGAGGTTCAGTCCCCTGGTCAACAGCGGTGAGCATTGCAGTCGGAGTGTGAAGCTCTGCAACACCTGCTGCAAAAACAATGATCACTTGACCACGGCTCAATCAGGGTTGGAGCATGTTTGTCTCATTTAATGTTTCTATTTTAGCACTTCTACTCGTGCTGGACTAGTCTGTGTGAGTTTTCTTCAGAGATTTACACTAATGTATTTATATCATGTTAAAACATATCTGGCTAATATACTTCATGTAAAATATAAAGAGAATTTTGATGAATTTGCTTTAATGTGTTCACTTCAGATTGTGTGTCTGTCTCTGAGCTCAGTGGTGTAGTAGGGTTCAGTCCCCATGGCAACCGGCTGTGTGCAGCATTGACGTAGTGACGTCGTGCTGCTTCTCTTCCCACGGTGTCAGCTTTATTCATGTGTCGTAGCAGACGACACAGGACTGAGATGAGAGGCTTGAGACACCCGTGCTCAGCTCATTAATAACACCACCAGTAATTATTTCCACTAATTAATTAAGCAGGGTCATCTCAGAGCCGGGGAAAGTTAAGCAACAACACTTTATTAGCACATAACAACCACAGCTTCCTCCTGCTGCAGTGCATTCTGGTCCGCAGAGATCACGTCCTTCTGGCCTTGCGTGGGCGGCATCCGTTGTGCGGCACGGGGGTGTTGTCGGTGATTGATACCACCTCCAGGCCCCCCATCGTCAAGCCTTTGATCGCAGACTGCACAACAGAGAAGAATACATCATTCATTCATTCATTCATTCATTCATTCATTCAAATGGGAACAGATCGAGATGTGTGTGGCTCCTTTAACAGAGCTGAAATCAGCCCTCATTTAAAAAAAGAACTGAACTTAATTAGCATCTTTTTTAACATACAGTACTCTGTGGGACTGCCATGAAGCAGGTGACAAGGAGGGGCAACAGTCAAATCCACCGAAATGAAATGAATGGCTGTCAACAATAGAGCGAACATTCAACATGGAATCATTAACCTTTATAATCACACAAACTAATGGAAAAAGAAACTAAATATCTCCATTTAGCACAAGACTTGTAATAAATGAATGGAGTGAATATAGAGAATGGTTTTTTTTTCTTTTCACATTAAAGCATGCCAACATGTTCTAGTGGAAACCCGAAACACACATCCAGTATGAACCTAAGACTAAGTAGAATATAAGACCTACAGACACAGTGTGATCACATCCCACGGCAACAATGCACAACAGAAGCAGTTCCACGTTTTCTTCTTCTACTCACCTGCCGTCCAGGGCCGAGACCTTTGACCACGACACGGACAAACGTGACGCCCTTCGCTGTGGCTTTCTGTCAGAGGAGACACACAGAAGGTTGATGATGTCCATCTGACTCCACCACCCTAACAGCTAGATGCGTTTCATGTGGTAGAACCCTAGCATTAGGAGAGTTAACTTCACCTTTACATATGCCACACTACGTAACATTTTGTTACATTACAACTCTTATAGAGGAGCAACTAGTATCTGTTGGCATCTCAGCTTTTGTCCACGTTTGGAGTAGAAAGGCGATCCAGTGAAGGGCTGACTGTTGGTCGGATAATGCCAAACACGCCAGAGGTACAGCTTCCCAGTAGTGAGGATGTACTGAATATCTCTGGGTCACACCAAACACCTAAGTTCGCTAAGCGGTTGAGAGCATAGGTCAACAGATCATGAGAATAGTTGGTAGTCAGCCATTTTACCGACAGTGTTTGACCAGCATGACTTTACTTCTAGGAGATTTTGGTTCATCTTCTTTCAATCACTAAATAAACAAGAAGCAAACAAAACTACTAAAACATGGACTGTAGTATTTCTATTTTCAGTTCTGCAACATTTTAACACAGCAGATCATACAGTATGCTATAATTATGTCACATATCTGCCCATGTGATAAAAACACTTCATCTCTCTAGTTTGACCTTAACCCTGTTAACCAGAAGTCTTTATAAATCATATTATTACATTTAAAAGACCAACTGCTGCCCCCCCCCCCCTCACAGTCCTCATAGAGGGCCGCTTATTTGCAAACATTTAATATTTAGAAATGACATTACATTTATGATTTTTTCAATACCATCTAGGATGGGATTTGATGGAGAAAATGAGTATTTACCAAGGAATGTTATCTGAATTTAATAAAATATATTTGAAGTTGGGGACGTACCGCGGCGGCAGAGATGCCCGCGGTCTGAGCAGCGATGGGCGTCGACTTCTTGATGTTCTTGAAGCCTTCGGTTCCGCAGGACGTCCTGACCATCGACTGTCCTGTGCTCTCCGTCAGCTGGATGTGTGTGCTGGCACGGGACAGGGGAGTTTACTGGGTCACAACACTTTTTTTCTGAGTAGTTAGACATATATATATATATATATATATCATTCACTTAGGGCTGCATAATTAATCAAGTTTTGATCACAATTTAGGCTTTCCCCAATCAAATTTGTGCGATATTTTACATGTGTTTTTTAACATGTGTTACATGACCCATTTCTTCTGTAAAGCTGTGCCTGTGTTTGTATCTCTCCTCTTCTCCTATCTCTCCCCCCCCCCCATTCACTCACACATGACTCCCCAGCATAATGTCAGCTCAATATGGATCAAAATAATTGTGATTATCATTTTGGCCATAAATGTGCAGCACTAGTTGCACTGAAAACAAGATATATATTCCCCATATGTGGTTTGACTACATCACATAAAAGCTTATAAGTAGCATAGCTAAAGGAAACATTCATTAACTCTGTAGGAGCCAAGTGACTTAAATAGCTCACGTTACTGTATGGTGTCAACAGGTAACTTCATGTAATATTTTATATATTCCATCCCGAGACTATTCAGCAGAGCCCCGTCTCCGCGTCCGGAGCTCAGTGGCCGAGGCCAGCGAGACTGGCTGGGAATGTGAACCACCCAGAGGTGTGGTGTGTCTGTGAGTCTGTGCTGTGCCAGACTCAACTCCACGGGGCTGTGCTGACAGGTCCGGCTGACCGGTGACCTAACCTAAATGATTTGAATGATTTGAAGATCAAAATGATCTTAGTGAATCACTGTTTTATTGTCACTTTTGCAGTTTGCACTTACTTGTTGTATGTGGCTTTAATGTGAGCGATGGGTAACTCCTCAAACTTCTTTCCCCCCCATCGCAGGGAACTTTCCTGGCCAGGCAGTGGAGGAAAATGGCTAGAGGATTAAAACTTCATATTAATATTTGTAATATTATACTGCAGTGAGTTATGCTTCTATCTGCTGAGAAAACATGAATTAAAGTAAATACTATACATATAATGTAAAACACAACAGAATCTCTATGTTAGTAGACAGATATGTACATATTTGTATGTATATATCATGCGATAGGTGCATGTGGCGTTGACTGACCTGTAGTCTCTGGAGGATTTCCCAGAGTCTGTGGTGGTCTCCTGAAGTCCGACAACGCCGCTACACAGCGCTCGTTGCAACGCGCTGCCTCCACACCTATAATCACAGACCCGCATCAGCACCCCCTTCATAAACCACTTGTCTAACATCCAGTTTCTTCTACGATGATCACCAATGCCATTTAAACATTAAGTACAGCATGAAGCCTGCTAGCATGAAGCCTGCTAGCATGAAGCCTGCTAGCATGAAGCCTGCTAGCATGAAGCCTGCTAGCATGAAGCCTGCTAGCATGAAGCCTGCTAGCATGAAGCCTGCTAGCATGAAGCCTGCTAGCATGAAGCCTGCTAGCATGAAGCCTGCTAGCTAGAGCTCAGCAGCTTCATCAGAGCTAGCCGTTAGCTAACAAGCTAGTCGTTAGCTAACAAGGATGCTAGTAAACCACAGAACACTTACAGAGAACTTCTATTTGCATTTGGTGAGGCGGCAAGCAGCCGGCATACGTTACCCACAGAACTAACTAATATACAATTTAATTTATACATGTTTGATACGTTTAAAAAAACAAATTCGCTGTGAGACATTTAGCTACATTACACATAACAGATGTGACATTGAAGGTGCTGTGAATGCGGACCAGACCAGTACTAGCTTTCTTTTTGAGGGGTGGCAAGGTTTCAAAAACATTATTAATATTACAATTACAGTCGTCACTTTTACAATTGATTTAATAATACAAAATTTATTTTAATAAATCTGAAAATATGTCTTTAGTACAATGAGATCAGATTATATAGTGAGAGAAGATTATAATAATATCAGCCTCCCCCACTTTAAGATGAATAGTTCGTTCTTTTTTTCTGCACAGGATTGTGGGTAGAAGTAGAAACATGCTGCCTTCAAGTACTACATAAATCCTCGTAGATATGAAGTTACCATGGTGAAAACTCGTTTGAAGCCCTGCCCGAAGCTTTAGATAAAGGAGAACACTTAATACCGGAAACCGCGGTTAATGTTTTTTTGTCTTCTGGTATCACCAAGGGAATAACGTGGTAGAAAATCCGCCCTCCAACCGGTTTTGCTGCCATCAGGATTTTTTTGCATTTACATTGAATGTTGCAGAGCAAGATGGCTGCGCCCTGTGGAAGGATGGCCACCCGGTCTCTCTTACACTTTCTGTCTTTTAGCAGGACAGCGGTCGGGGTCACGGGCTTTCGGCAGTTTTCCAGAACGTCTGTTAGTCGGGCGACTTCGCAGACCCAAAGCCTGACGGGAAAGGCGAGTTCTCCGTGGACTTTGATGGCAGCCGTGTGTCTGCAGAGGCTTCCGGTCGTGTCCGCGGCCTGCAGCCCGACGGAGCAGCGGTTCAGAGAGATGATGCTCCAGGTGAGTTAGTTCATCAGAGATGATGCTCCAGGTGAGTTAGTTCATCAGAGATGATGCTCCAGGTGAGTTAGTTCATCAGAGATGATGCTCCAGGTGAGTTAGTTCATCAGAGATGATGCTCCAGGTGAGTTAGTTCATCAGAAACATGGTGCTCCAGGTGAGTTAGTTCATCAGAGACATGATGCTCCAGGTGAGTTAGTTCATCAGAGACATGATGCTCCAGGTGAGTTAGTTCATCAGAGATGATGCTCCAGGTGAGTTAGTTCACCAGAGATGATGCTCCAGGTGAGTTCATCAGAGATGACGCTCCAGGTGAGTTAGATCATCAGAGATGATGCTCCAGGTGAGTTAGTTCATCAGAGATGATGCTCCAGCTGAGTTCATCAGAGATGACGCTCCAGGTGAGTTAGTTCACCAGAGACATGGTGCTCCAGGTGAGTTAGTTCATCAGAGAGCCCATGCTCCAGGTGAGTTAGTTCATCAGAGATGATGCTCCAGGTGAGTTAGTTCACCAGAGATGATGCTCCAGGTGAGTTAGTTCACCAGAGACATGATGCTCCAGGTGAGTTAGTTCATCAGAGAGCCCATGCTCCAGGTGAGTTAGATCATCAGAGATGATGCTCCAGGTGAGTTAGTTCATCAGAGATGATGCTCCAGGTGAGTTAGTTCACCAGAGATGATGCTCCAGGTGAGTTCATCAGAGATGACGCACCAGGTGAGTTAGATCATCAGAGATGATGCTCCAGGTGAGTTAGTTCATCAGAGATGATGCTCCAGCTGAGTTAGTTAATCAGAGATGATGCTCCAGGTGAGTTAGTTCATCAGAGAGACCATGCTCCAGGTGAGTTAGTTCACCAGAGACATGATGCTCCAGGTGAGTTAGTTCATCAGAGACATGATGCTCCAGGTGAGTTAGTTCATCAGAGATGATGCTCCAGGTGAGTTAGTTCATCACACATGATGCTCCAGGTGAGTTAGTTCATCAGAGAGACCATGCTCCAGGTGAGGACAGGCAACCAATCGGCTGTCCTAACCCCCAACCAATCGGCCGTCGTCTATCAGCCTCTCTATAAAGGACTAGGGTACGCTGGGCTGGAAGATGGGGAGAAAATCAGATATCACAATATTTTTGACCAAATACCTCGATATCGATACCGCAACGATATTGTAGCGTTGACTATTGGTGTTTTCACAAAATATTGACACAATGAGATTTTTGATAATTAATCATCAGGAATGTGGATATAAGGACTAAGTGGGTAAAGGTTAACAATATAACAGTCTGGTAAGTTCAGGAAATGACATCACTTTACTGTAATGCAGTCACTTTTATTATTTTTCAATATTATGATATCCCAAATCTAAGGCGAGTCTGATATCACGATATGGATATGATATTGATATATTGCCCAGCTCCAGGTACGCTGCAGTGTCCAGGACATACAGTCAGGGAAAAAAAGGAAAATCAGACGAGCAGCGCCCGGGTAGCTCAGCTGGTTGAGCGTGTGCCCCGTGTACCAAGGCAGCGACTCGGGTTCAAATCCAACCCACGGCCCTTTGCTGCATGTCACCCCCCCCCCCTCCAGTTCCCTTCCTCCGTCTACAGCTGTCCTGTCAATAAAAGGCAAAAAAACAGTAAATAATGATTTGATTCATTTTGTTAGAATCATATCCTGAAATGAAATATGTACAGTATATCCTTCTGTATCCATGTCCATCTTGTTTTGTGTTCCTACACATTTGAAGCAGCTGTGGACTGTGAAATTTCACATATTTTGACTTTAGCTGTAAAATGATAGAAGGTATAAGGGTATTATTATTATTATTATTATTATTATTATTATTATTATTATTATAGGTTGACAGGGAGCCATGCTTTGACTTACTTGCAGCTGGAGCTGGAGAAGAGCCTGCTGTCGGAGCACGAGCTGCGGCTGCTGGAGGACGCGGAGAGGATGAGTCGGAAGCAGGCGGACGACTACGACTCGGACGAAGAGGACGAGCGGGGGGACCAGGAGATCGTGTTGGCTCAGGACCTGGAAGACTCCTGGGACCAGAAGCTGAAGAGCTTCCAGCCAGCGCCGAGGGTCACGGGTCAGTAAAAGAACAACATGTTTGACCAGAAAATACACAATATGGAAATCTCCTTAAATATTACGAATGTGGCTGATGAAATAGATGATAGTGTGTATATATATATATAGTATGTAAAGTATTCAGCCTCTTGTCTTGCTCTGATGATTAAGTGAAACAGTATGGAAAAGAAATTTAGATAATCTAAATGCACATCTTGGTTGAAAGTAAATGACTTAATAAGTTTAAGATTCTAATGTTTTTTTCTTGACATGCAGCGTTTTATTCCCGGTGACATGAACAGTTTTGTCGCTGAGAGGCGTAGCTGTAGCTTGACGCTCCTGTCTCTTGTTCAGCTGATGTAGATAAGGACTTGTCCTCGGTGGAGCGCTGCCTGGCCACCTCGCTGCTCCTCCTGGCCCAGCAGCAGGTCGGGGGGGAGAAGCTGTGGCTGCTGCCTCAGAGCCAGTGGCAGGACGGGGAAACGCTGCGGCAGACGGCCGAGAAGGCCCTCGCTTCCCTGCCAGGTAACGTGGACTCCAGTGTTTAAAGGCTGAAGCCATTAATGTCTTTAGGAAGCTGGTGATATGTTGGGCTGATATTCAGTCCACTCTTTTAAACCCTCAAAATTAGTATTTAGTATTTTATAATAAGCATTTAAGTGTTTTCCCTGAAAGTCTGCTTAATCACGGGTCACTGAAACGTCACTGAAGCCACTTCCAGACCTATCATTAACTGTCCATCCATCCATTAACTATGAAATATATTCAATTTGTATATTATATTACTATATAAAGTATTAGACATGTAGGCAACACTGGTTGATATCAGAATTGTAAAGTCCCCATGTGCAAGGTTTTTATCTTTCTAATTGTTCTGATGCTTTCTGTGACTTTGCCTTTTTTATATTACTGGAAAAAACCCAAAGTAGAAGTCTTTAAATCCTAGACGCAGGGGCTTCAATAAAAGCTCATTTCTTTTACATGAATAGAATAAATCAGCAAACTCTATATACATTATCCATGTGCATTATGATAAAGGACATTGATGATAGCAATACATAACTTAACCCAAATTTATTTGCACTGATACAGACCTGGAACTTTGTGATAGACAATGTTTGAATGCTATACTACTGTTCTTTACTGCTTTACTTTTAAAGCATCTTTTTAGGAGAATGTTAACTGTACATTAAAAATAGGGAAGAAAACGGTGACAGAATAGTGAGAGAGAGGAGAATGTGTGGAAAGTAGTTATTATGTATTTTAATTAACCTCAAAGCTATTGCTTACGGCAGGATGTAAGGTACATATCCTAAATATCAGCTGTACTACTGTCAACACGCTCCATTTGCTGCATTATTAAAGCATCTACGTCCTAATCTCTTTAGCTGGTATGACCCGGTTTTATCCTCCCAATCATTAAAGTTTGAATGGGATCTTTCTCAAATAGCTGTGCAGTACTTGCCTTATTCACCACAACAAGCGGATCAACTCATCATTTCTATACGCAGCATTTTACCAATCATATCCCACAAGTTGGTTCCACTTAGACCTCCGCTGATGGAGCTGTAGACTGAGCTCGTGGATCTGCAACACGTCGCTGTCGGCCAGAAACCTTGTATCTCCATATTTTTGTCTGTTTGTGGGTTTCTACAAATATTTCAACCGTGGCAGTGTGTGAGGTAAATAGCTCGAGGAAATGCTTTCTATTTAGCCTTTAACGGTTAAGGACATACGAGGATTTGGTCCGACAGCGACTCAGCAACTGACCAAAAGGATAAGTGGGGTCACAGCTGGCAGCAGCTGGAACAAATGTCCCAGTGACCCTGTGATGACCCCTGACACAAGATCTGTACAACTCGCTTTTCTTTTTCTCTCTCTCATCCAATAGAAATCTCGAAGCATTTAAATAACAGTGCTCAGTGACTGAGCATGTTAAACAGTTTCACAACACTGCTCATCAACTATTAATGTGCCAACTCCATCAATCACTCCCCATTAAGACTTTCCACTCGACATTACCCTGTGCCATTTGTTGGAGGGTTTTATTTAAAGTGCCTCACAGAAGCCAGAGTCAATCCATTTTTAATACAGCCGGACTCAGTGGGGACTCCGTCTCTTCACACGGCCTGCTGGTCTGCCTGTTGAGCCAGCTGGGGGCATGTGATTCAGACGACATGAGATTTGATTAAAACTTAATTCAGAGTGTTGTTGCCACAGCGGAGAATGAGAAAGAGAGCATTAAGGTAATACAACACTTAATTAAAATACAGCAGAAGCTAAATAAAGCTGCAGCATCTGCATAAAACTTGAACATCTGCACTTGAGCTCCCCTTTGGTCTCCATGTGAACGAACTGGCCCTGTTCTCTGTCTCAGCAGCTGCTTTCAAGGCCACTTTCCTCGGCAACGCCCCCTGCGGAGTGTACAAGTACAAACTGCCCAAAGCTGCTCGGACGGAGAGCTCGGTGGGAACAAAGGTGTTCTTCTTCAAAGCCATTCTGTCAGACAGCGGCCCCCCCGCAGCCCCAAACGCTCCTTTTCTGTGGGTGAAGAAAAATGAACTGCAGCGTTACCTGAAACCAGCATACATGATGAAGGTTGACCGCTTCTTCCTCGACCTGTGACCCCTAAACACTGAGCAGGGACACTGACGCACCCAGAAAGCTTATGTCTTGTATCCTGAAATGTTCTTTTCAGTCAATATGTCTCTTATATAAATAAATTGTTTTTTTTTGCACACTGTATGGGTCAGATTGTTAAATACATACACCCACAATGCCCTCTGTCAAGCACTGAGTCAGCCAATAGCAAGCTTTAAAAGGCGACAAACTGCATCACAGCGTCATGCACGCCTTGTTGGGATTAAAACTACCCATCATGCATTGTGTCACATACTAACTACAATACACTGAAACATGCGAGAAGAAAAGCTTTTTCGTGATATATGCAGTGATGTAAACAATGTTTATGTACTAATACTACTCAGTAATCTTAAACAATTTAAAGAAGGATATAGTAACATCTGTGGAGAGGTTTGTGTGTTCATCAAATTTATGTTTAATTGTTTCAGTTTTTTAACTAGACATTTCCATTACAGATTTTAATTTGTGATGTTTAAGGGGGAGGGGGGGGGGGGGGTCGAACTGTTGAGCTCCAGCGTCCTGCACATTCTCCCAGTCTAACAGTAGATGGCAGTATTTGCACACCAGTCACACAGGAGCACTGTGAGAAGCTGGGTAATTACGCCTGTGTGTGACCTCCAAGGGGAACTGCAGAGAGAGCTTTTCTGATCAACTTGGCTTCCTCTTACTCATACTGAAAATATCCATCATAGCAGGCAAATGGTCCTGGAATAGCTACGATAATTCGTCTTAGGTAAGAGCATTCTGATGTTCCCAGCCCAGCGTCTGCGATCAGCCTGTTCCTTCTATTTGTATCAGCCGGGAAAGGGAGTTATTAATGTTGTAGACATTGGCGTTAGATTTTTCCATCTTTATTTTTAGGGTTTGTTGAAAGCCCGTGGCCCGAGTTGTGAGATTGGCTGAGTGCAACGCAGTTCTGCTCTGTCAGATGAGATATGAAGGTCACGCAGAGCTAATAAATGCCATTCCTAACGGTTAGAGGATTCGGTGTGGACACAGAACCAGAGCTTTCTGTTCTGCTGGCTGACGGTGGGCTCGTACCGCCCTCCGTCCGGTTCTTGTACCTGATGCCAGATCAAGGTGCAATCACAGGTACAAACAGAGCAACATCTACTACTTTCATCTCCAAGGGGAGTCTGATAAAAGCGTGAAAGGGCCTGAGAGGATAGAGAAATGGGCTTGGATCAGAGGGCTGCCATTCTCAATCCTGAGACCATCAGGGAGTTGTAAGTTATGCCTGTCTCTCCACCCATGGAAAACCAGTCAAGGTACCCTTGAGCATGGCACTTAATCCAAACTTGCTGTTGTTGACCTATTTCAGTGGAAAACAAGAAAGGACTGTTGATTGGCAGCGCATGGTGCGAAATAACTGTAAATGCAATGTCAAAAATCAAATTAATAGGGTGAGCTACTTTGACTGGGAAAACAGTTATGAAATGTCCTCCATGTCACTGGACGAGCTTCGTCACGTCTCAGACAATTAGGATCCTGATCGGGATGGGTCTAACTAAAACATGCTATTGAGTAACATTATGGAGCAGAGGAGGGTCTGGCTAGTCCACTCGGCATTCCTGGATGGGAGAAAAACATGCTCTGGTTTATCGGCATTTCTTTAAACCAATCACAATCGTCTTTGGCGGTGCTAAGCTCTGCCGGAGTTGTTGTAAAATACTTACCCTGCAGAGATCTGAGGACCAGGTCACCATAGTCCTCAGATTGGACAGATAGTCTAGCTAGCTGTCTGGATTTACCCTGCAGAGATCTGAGGACCAGGTAACCATAGTCCTCAGATTGGACAGATAGTCTAGCTAGCTGTCTGGATTTACCCTGCAGAGATCTGAGGACCAGGTAACCATAGTCCTCAGATTGGACAGATAGTCTAGCTAGCTGTCTGGATTTACCCTGCAGAGATCTGAGGACCAGGTAACCATAGTCCTCAGATTGGACAGATAGTCTAGCTAGCTGTCTGGATTTACCCTGCAGAGATCTGAGGACCAGGTAACCATAGTCCTCAGATTGGACAGATAGTCTAGCTAGCTGTCTGGATTTACCCTGCAGAGATCTGAGGACCAGGTAACCATAGTCCTCAGATTGGACAGATAGTCTAGCTAGCTGTCTGGATTTACCCTGCAGAGATCTGAGGACCAGGTAACCATAATCTTAAAATAATCACCAGAGGTTAGAACCCCAACACAGAGATAGAGGAAGGAAACAGACTAAATACATGCATCTGGCGGATTACCTGCTAGCGGAGCCGTCCCGGAAGAGGAATGTCATGGATATAGACTAACTAATGACTAACATTTTGAACATTCTCTTTCTTTGTCTCTTGTGAGTCCTCCCAATTTCAGTGTCATTGTGTGTTAGACTCCCCCGGCCTGGTACATGCCCACCTACATGCCCGAGTTTGTAATACAGGCTTTTCAATAATTTCTGGGAGTGATTTTTATGTATGTGAGATAGATGTGTAAATGGGTTTGTTGTGTTACAGTTGTCTAAGCTACTGGATGCCTATAATTTCCCTCGGGATGAATAAAGTATCTATCTATCTATCTATCTATCTATCTATCTATCTATCTATCTATCTATCTATCTATCTATCTATCTATCATCTATCTATCTATCTATCTATCTATCTATCTATCTATCTATCTAATTTTCTAGAACAATTGATCCATTTTCAACAGTCTCCAAACAGACATTAGTGAGACACCTTTCCACATGTAGAGTCTGTTTTATTGGTTTGGTTTATGAAGGGTTTTCCACATGTATAGGGCCAACATCAGATGTCATATACCATAGAAAGGTACAGACCTGCCAATACCAAAACACCTGAGCAGGCTGTGACAGGCAGAGGTAAAGTATCACAGCTTCACTTCTGTAAAGTATCTCACCTCCTCCTCCTGCTAGAGTCTGGCCCCACACTCTACCACTTCATCCAATTAGATAGCACATGATAGCACCATGATAAAAAATGTCAAAAGAGAAAGGTCTTGCCGTTTTTTTGCCACTGAAAAGGGTAAAAAATAGACAGTAAATGCCGAGAATGAGTCTTTGAGGTGGCTGATGGCCTCGTTTCAAACCCTGCTGTAGGAAACATGTTGGATGTTCCCACCCTGCTACACCGTCCTGTCCACACCGCCCTCGTTCTCACTGGGGGATTTCAAACAGATTTTAAAGCAGCCGCTGAATTTCTTTTAACCTTATTCTTGTGATCCTTTGAAGTTCAATGCATTGAGTGAGGCACTGCCAGGCGGAGGGGCTCAGCTCCATTAGGATGTCCTGAGCTAATAATAGTACACTCACTTATGGCACCACCGGGCACTATGAGGGGTACCAGGCTTCACCAGTGTACCTCCTCTTCAGTGACACTGTTGGTGGATGCAATTGTTAATTATGTACACATATTGCATACCAATTCTTATCTATCTATGAAAATATACTGCACAGCTAAAATGTACACAGTTTGGCAGCGTTTTTGGCAGCCTGGCTCCAGAGGACAGCAACCAGCTAGTAAACAGGCCTGCCCTGTTTGGAGTCAACTTTTAGTGAGAATGAAAGACTGCCCCACACGCCCTCCCCCATCTCACAATGCAACTTTCTTTGACATTGTATGCAAGTCTATGAGATTGGATGGCAGGGATGTGAGCAGGCCGGTCGTCCACAGCAGCTTACCAAACCGAGTGATAAAGAAGCTTATTAAGACTCTTTATGTAAAACACAGAAACATGCAGGTAAAGTAATGCAGCTCAGAGCAAGTCTTCCGGATCCTGATCAAGCCGGACCACCTTAAGCACCTTAAACAGCACTCTCCTTAGTTCAACTCTCCCAGCATGCAATGCTACCAGCACTATATTTCTTACCCTTAATCATTCAGTGACAGGCAGCTAAGCATGCACGCTTTCAGCCCCATCCTGCCTCACACAGCTGCACACACTGAAACAGAAGTCTGCCAAGGGAGTTTTGCCTTTTGTTAACCACCATTCATGTGCATTCACTTACCAGTGGTGATACTTCCTAAGCACCTACCATTAGATTAGAGTCATCCTTATTGTTCCATCACACTGAAGTCCAACTACCTTACTATCTTTCCAGCCAGTGTAAACACTAAAAGTTATAAAGATATTAAAAGATAAAGTATTGTACAGACGTATACGATATACCCCTGCACAGCCAGTTTACACTAGCAACCACACTGCAAACAATTCCTATCTCCAAACAAGCACACCAGTCTGCTATCGGCAGCAACATGCTAGTATCAAACACAGAATCTCGCAGGGTGGAAGAGAAAAAGGTTCTGGTTAGAGCGCTCAAAGCTATCACAAAAAAACAATCGCTGGCCTTTAAACAAGTAAAAAGATATATAATAAACATTTAGAAATTCAAGTTAATTAGCAAATTTAACAACTCTACATAGCAGTGTTTGAAAATAGATATTTTGATTCAACACAATTTGAAAGTTAAAGCCCCTACATTTTTATTTGTTATAACATTAAATATTCATAGCTTAATAAATCAAAGTTAGGAATTAAAAAACAACCGCAGACTAAGCTCTTATTGATTAAAAGTTCCACACTCATAAACTCAACAAATCTAATTTATTTAGACTGTGTGGTTTGATTGAAAGTTGCAAAAAAAATCATATGACCTATGTTGTGATCGTAACGAACTACATGACATGCAAGATATTCTAGATTTTTGGAATCACCGTCTTGTTTTTGTTGCACTGACAAACCCCAAACGTCTTCCCCCGTAGCCAATTTGACAACCTAAGAACAGCATTTGTACCCTGAGAGCCAAGGGTGTAACTTTGGGTTCCACACTGGGGGGGTTGAGATCTGAGAACTATCTAGGGAGGTCCCGGGTCATGTCTGCATGGATCGAGAAAAGCGACAAAGACATTGAACAAAATTGTTAAAAGTAAAACTCAACATCAAAAGGCGACAAATATCAGAATAAGCGTGAAAACTTTGGACATTTTTTTTGAAAAAAGCAACAAAAACCTCAGGAAAAAAGCAACAAAAATGAAAAATGTTGGAAAAAGTATCAAAAACATTGAAAACACAACAAAAATGTCCAAACATTTGGAAAAAAAAGTTAAAAGATAAGACACCTATGATGAGACTTTTTACTGAAGCAGTGTAAACCGATGCTGCGTTGCCGAGGGCTTTCTGTCTGGCAGGAGCCGTAGTCTTGATAAACCCAACACTCGGGTGAGTAGCCTACTCCTCGGGGCTACAGTGGCCACCGGTAGACCTCCATCCTGGTAGTCCCACATTAGCTGCTGTATGGAAGTAGGTGAAGAGGCAGAGGGTAGATGCTAGATCCTAGTTAGCGAATATGGTTTCCGAACGTAACTGAACTTAACCCAGTATCTTTAAATCTTAACCCAGTACGTTTATAAGAGAGACTTGCAGTCACTCTGAGTCCTGGCATCTGGTTACCCTCGAGGTCGTTCAGGCTTCCTGTTTCCGCTTTGTCTCGCGCCTCTGAGAAAAATGGAGTGGTGCACGTCCTCTGGATGCACACTCAACATCCTGGAGCGCCACCGAGATCTACGTCATTTTGACGTCACATTGGTGCGCTCAAGCTGGGATGCGTGGACTGTAAATCGGCCTTTAAAAGACAGGGTTTGGTAAGATCTCATTACTTATACAAAGAGTCAGGTCTTCATGACTAATGATTTATTGAGTCGATCAGGAGTCGAACCGTGCCACAACACCGAGTTGTAGCAGGGTTCAAAGAACCATCTATGTGTGGATGCCTATGCAGTGTGCCAGTGACATTCTGTAACCACGTTCGGAAACTACGATCTAGCATCGACCGAGGCAGACGCCACAGCACTCTAATGATGCAGTGCTCCATAGAGAAAACATTTTCAGGACAATATCAGTGATAAATGTGATTTTTTTATTTTTTTCCTGGACCATCAAGTGCATATTCTTTTAATGGGTAAGCTTAATGTTAAAAAATTTACATTTGTAAATTTTTGTGTGAATGTGAATTTATGAGAGGTAGATCTGAATGCAACAGAGTTACTGTACTGTGATGTGGTCTCTTTAGTTGAAGCAACGCATTAAATCTTCAAACTAAATGTTTCATAATTCACTTTTGGCTGTTCCTGTTTTGTGTAAGTCCAACTCGAGTGAATCTGCATGTATTAGGAAAGAGTGTGAGTGTGTGTGTGATGTTGTTGGGATGGAACAGTTGGAGATGGCAGACGCTCCTCCTGCTTCCTCCTGTCCCAATCTCCACTCTGCAGGAGGAAGCTTTAGTCCTCCACACCTCCGTCTATCCTTCCTTCTCGCCTTCCTCCTTCCCATCCCTTCTTCCATCCCTTCATCCTGTGTCTTTTCATTCATTTTATGAATATATCATAGAATGTTGCATGTTTCTTTTGTCTTGCATCTCCTCTTATGTGTTTTTATATTTTATAATATAATGTTAAAATGAATTGTTGAGTATTTGTGTAATGTAATTATTTATTTATTAATTGATTGTTATTTCTTCTCCCTTTCTCTTCAAATACTCATCTAACCCATCCTCCCGTTCTTCCCTCTCTGCCACACTCCCTCTAACCCACACACACACACACACACGCAGATCCGTTCATACTGTGTCTGGCACACAGACCTCCGGCCTGCAGGGTGAGTCCTCCCCCCCCCTCCTCTGACTGACTGGATCTGCCACCTCCTTCGTATCCTTCCCCCGTTTCCCTGGGAGCTGTCAATCCATAACAGACTGTTGAGTGGGTCGGGTGGGGGGTGGGGTGGTGGGCGGGGGGTAGATGACAAATGTGGTGTTGGGGGGCGGGGTGGGTAAAAAGAGAGTGTGAATGGACAGCAGGAGGGTTAAGGTCACATCTTACTGTGTGGTAAGATGGCACCGTGTCAGGACGGCCGACCCCTTCACTGACCTCAACTTCCTCCATTACTGTCAACCCCCCACAGAACTCATCCTCCTCCGCCTACAGGCTGTCTGATTGGCTGCTGGGGTTAGTGGTTCACCACCAACTGGAGGTGGACTGGAGCATCAACACCGCTCCAGGTCACGGGTAGCATATGGAAGGGAAGGCTGGAACAAGTTCACTGGTTTAATACTGAGTCTAATTTAGAGAGGAGACCGATGGGTTGGATTTTAACGTGATCAAAGTGCAGCAAACAACCACTGACCCCAAATCAAATGAAACCAATCAGATGAGTGGCTTTTAAAAAATGACAGAATTATAAATATAAAAAGTAAACCTTCACATGCAGTGTGTTCATTGAATGGGGGTGAATGGTGAAGAATTTGTTGGCAGCAGCCAGTGAAGGGGCGAGTCCCCTTCCAAAGACCTTTCTGATGACGATCAACGGTCCCTGAGGGATTCTGAATGCCTCTGCTTTGGCAGCAGCTCCTGTCCCACGTCCCCAGGGATCGGAGGGACAACAGCTGCTGCAGCAGGACCAAACATCTGGCAGAAAGGTAGGGAAGTCAAAGTCTTGTCCGGAAGGTTGTTTAGTAGGGACGGTGGCACTGAGAATCATGGAAGATGGCACTGTCATCGTTAACAGAGACTGCAAACCGCACGGCACACGACTCCCCTGACAGAGGAGTCATCTGTAACTTTCCTTCAAAGTGCTGCTGAACATTGCTGCAATGATAAAAGACACAGTGGTGTTGATAGGAAGGCCTGAGGGACTGTGTTAGCATGTGTGGCTTACTGCACGCATGGTTGCAGCCGATGTGGAATGCCTTTTCTTTTACTGCCTGCTTCTTAAACTACTCCCACTTCTTGCCTGGGAGATATTGGAACCTGTCAAGAACGTCATGTATTTAAGTTCTGTAGGTTGCTTCCACCGTTAGAGTCACAGCTGAGTCAATAAGGCCGAGTGAGGTCATCAGTGAGAAGTAGCGTGTGATTTGTTAAAATAAAACGTGATGGCATGAGAGAGGACTTTTATACAGCACCTGCTAGTAGAGAGTGATCTCAAGGTTTTGTGATCACAAAGATAAATACAAATTCAACCTGCATTTTCTTTTTGTCTGGATCTGACCTTTTTTTTCATAATCTAATCGTTTTCTGCACAAAATTGTCAAATGTGTGGTGGCAGCTGGAGCCAAATGCAACTTATTTGTGTCATAACACAATCAAATAAAGAAAAGAGCTTTACCAATATGACAACACATACACAACATAAACACCCTCACCCTCTAAGCCCAATGAATATATAGAAATAAAAAGCAAACACAAAATTGCTAGTGTGGTACACAATTGGAAATTAAGTTTAAACACTCTTTTTTTGGATTTCCTTTTGGACATTTTTAGGCCTTTACTGTATTTTAATAGCACAGATGAAGACATGAAAGGGGAGGGGGGGGGGGTTGACATGCAGCAAAAGGGCCACAGGTCAGAGTTGAACCCACGGCCGCTGTGTCAAGGAGTTTACCTCTATATATGTGCGCCCGTTCTACCAACTGAGCTCACCCGGCCACAATCCCGTCTATACAACATGAGAATAGTGGGAAATAGAGCGACCAACACTCCAAAACCAATATATAGTCAATTTAATTTAATAGTGTTTGCCATTTGCCATTGATGTTTTTCTTTTCTTCCTTTACTGTGTGTGTGTCTCCAGAAACAACCTTCTTGTTAGTACAGTGGAAAGACCTCATAGTCCCCAGGCTATGTGTTACTTTCACTAAGCTTGGGCAGTTGACTAATTTTTAGGATACCATAAAGAAACTAGTTGTAAATTAATAACTTAAACTAACCATTTTATGTGCAGCCTAATGAGGAGGCTACACGGCATGGTAGAAACACTAAAGTTGCTTTAAACCCTTTTCCCACTCACACCCTCTAGCATCTTTTGTCTGCAGTGGGAAAGGTTCCAATGGGCTTTCAGTCCCGGGACAAATGACTGTGGTAGGCCCGGGTATTTATCGGCACCAGCACAGGACACCCAGGCAGACCCAGGCTCATTTTCGGCCCTTTCCCGGGGCACTGTTGTGTTGGCGTTGCCTCCGTCGGTAACTTCTGTCATCTTGGCCCCCAAAATTTTGTCCATTTTCACCCAAGCAGCACTCAAACATCAAATTAGTAGGCATCAAGTTTTAAAAAAGATAAAAAGATAAAAAAGTAAAAGATATAAAAAAAAAATAATTAGCCTAACCACCGTAACATTTTCACTGGCTTCGTACTGTTAACCTACCCTATGTTGTGAGAGTAGCGTTATCTCGTTTAGAGAATAGCAGAGCCAGTACATCGTGTGTGTGTGTGTGTGTGTGTGTGTGTGTGTGGTGTGTTTGGCAGTGAACGGTCAGTCTGAGCAGAGGAGAGTGTAGATGTCTGACTGTAGCCTACAGCGGAGCTTGTAGTTGTGTGTGCTGTATCAGAAATCGGGAGGTTGAACGTGACCCAGTCATGCATGCTGGTCTGATGGCATGGGTAAGGAGTCCATCAGCTGTTTTTACCAGGTGTTTAAAAAAGAGGGGTAGCCTTTTAGAGACTTGTTGAGATTCTACAAGTTTACAAAGATTAATTTGAACTTATTTTATGAGTAACAGTCTATTTTACATCTCAGTTGCAATTTGAAGTGTTATTGCATTTTTTTTTTATTTATCATCTCAGCAGAAGTTTATATGCTCCGAGGTGAAGCAACCCATGCGGGATATAAGCAGGCAGAAAACAGCCTGGCTACGAAAAAGACCAACTCCAGGCGTTTACCCCGCCGTTGATAGTGATTTCATATACACTTTCTGGCGATGTCAGTGTCTTTTAACTTTCATCCCATCATGCACTATGCATTATTATAGCTAGTCAATGCTCTTCCAGCCATTTTTATTTCATTTGCCCTTGTCAGTACTTACCTCTCTTCACTCTGATGGAAAAGTTCCACAGCAGGTTGCTGAGCATACTTTCTTAACAGAATCCCTTTTCAAATTAAATTTAAATGACCCCTCAGCTCATAAGCAGAGGCTCTCCTGGCAACTTAATTCATAATTCAATGCTGAGCCAGGGCCTTGAGGGCCATAATGATGGCCTAAATGGAAAGGAGATGCTACTAAATGGGCTGTTTGTTTGCACCTAAACCTCTTTACAGGCCACAAGTCCACAGCTCAGCACTGTGGTGGTGAGGAGGAGAGGGGCTGATGGTAAGATGACGTGGAAGGCTGAAGACAGTTCGCTGACCAGCTGCTACAAGCATTCAGGCAGTAGCACTAGTCGAAATTAATATTTCTTTTCCACAATTGGTTTTCATGACTTATATTTGAAACCTTACGCTGAAGACTAACGACCCTCTGACAAGTAAGTTTAAATGTTTAATATACCCAAAGGTACATGGTATTTACAGATTCAACACCAGTGTTACAAAAGTAAAGCGATTACTGTACACACATGCTGTAAGGAAGTAATACAGCACATTATTAATACATTTCTGGAAATATTATACACGTTACAATCTCAGTAAAAAAACCTTTTAACCCAACATAAAGTGGTGTTTTGTTTCTTTAAAAATTCCCAATGGAAAACCAAAAAAGGCGAGTAGAGTCAAGGCGAGTCGAGCTGGTACCATGTGATGGAAAAATGCCATAATCTGTGGTCAACCATGGCTACACAACCCTCGCCAGGCACTGGTCCTCAGAATGAGAGCTCCCTTCACTAAAGACCACACGGGGGGGGGCTGGTGCCCAAAGCCTGCGCATTACAACTGATAGTGGGACAAATGTAGTGAAAGGCACTTAACACCAATGACACAGCCATCATTGGGTATATCAGGGGTGACAGGGAGGAGTATCAGTGTCTGGGGGGGGGGCTTTGCTCTCTGGTGTCGCACTAACTGTCTACAGCTTAACACCTCTAAGACGAAGGAGCTGGTCATTGACTTTGGGGGATCCAGACCAAGACCACAACCAGTCCTGCTAGAGGGAACTGAGGTAGCAGCAGAGGGCCAGCAGTTTGATCAGTCTGTGGTCATCCGGGTTTCTCTCTCTGCACGGGATTTTATACCTTTTTTGTTACCTGCTGAAAACTGCTGCTGGAAATTTCAATTTCCTTGCGGGAGTCCTCCCAAAAGGATTAATGAAGAGAGTCTAAGTCCAACTAAACAACTGGAGCCCACTGCTTTGGATAGAGTAACCATGGTAATGCTGATACCATTTAAAAGAATCAATCAGTACAAAAAAAGATGTAACGTTGTTTGATAGATAAATACAAGTCAGGATGCAATTTATATTTTTTTCAAAGTAAGATCACATTTGGAATGTTTTATTTGAATTATTTTGACCTGATGTTATTTTACATTTTAATTTAGGCCTACCTCTCTTACTGAAAGAACAGGCAACGGCAAGAGGCTGAAATCTGTGGGGGGGGGTGGTGTCAGCTTACTTATTCCAGTAAAAAACAAGAGAGATCTGGCTGCTGCTCAGGAAGAACATCGCCCGGCAGTATTAAAGCTGGTGACAGACTGAAGCAACACAAGGTCATCTCACTTGACAAAAGGATCATGCACTCGATGTGTAGAGACTATGAAGTAGGCCTGGAGTCCAATGCAGGAATGCACTGATTCCCTCTGGTGACTCATACCTGAGTGTGTCCTACCTTACACGTCATCATCAGACATTTGTGCTTTTTGTTGTAATTAGTGTATGAATTCTTGAGTTACACGTTTTGTGAGGTCCCAGTGACATTGACCTTTGACCACCACATTGTGAGCAGTTCATTCTTAAGTCCAAGGGGTCATTTTTTCTACATTTGAACCACTTTGTGCTTTGCAGGAATAGCCGGTGAAAGGCAAGAATTGCCCTCCATCTGCCATTTTGTTCCTTGTTAAAATAACGCACCTTATACTATGTAGGTTTTTCTGCAAGATAAAATGTTATTATTTATAAAAAAAACTGTTGTTGGAAGCCATAGTCGTCATTGCAACACACTGCCAGTTTAAAATTTTTACTGAGGGAATATATCAGGAGCAGCAAGGTAGACTCAGTAACTTGCACTGGGACTAACTGGGACGTTGCCTCTTATATCTTTTATCCTGAACACTCTATCCTTTGCAGAAAGTGTAAGTCATAAGATCTAATATTATCTCACTATGAGTTTATGTTGTGATTTCATGATAATAGTGTTTGTCGAATTGTGATTGCGTTGGATAACAAATGACCTGGGTGTACTAGATTTGTGCAGAATGACAGAATGCAATGACGGAAAAGTTGGTGTTATGTTAGTAGTTAGTTTTAAGGCACAGGGAAATGACGTTGTCCTGCCAATAGGGGTGTCAGCTAAAATTTGGAGGACTTGTAAACAATGTAAAAATGCAGATGTGCCCGCTCTTGAGCTCCAATCCAATTCTTCATTCATAACTGCAGACATCCACAGAACTAAGCACTGGGCCAAATATAAATAAGAGACATTGCCCTTTGGTTTTCTACGGGGTTCATCGGGCAGAAACTGCTTTACATTTAATTTAAATTAAGTCTTTTATTGGACGTGTCAGCCTAAGCTTGTCAGACAGGTTGTTCTGAAGTTGAGGAGTCCAACAGCGTGTGGAGCCAGTACAGGGAAGCCCGACACACATCTACAGAGAGCTGCTGTTCCCTAAGGGCAGGTGCTTTTAAAGAGCCCCGGCCACCAATGTCCTGCTGTGCCATTACCTGCTTTAACAGCAGTGATTCGTTGGTGATTCTCCCTGGCACTCTGTGATGTAGGTTTGGGAGTGAGCTCTATTAAAAAGTCATTACAGCTAGTGGGTTCTACCCTCTTGGCAAAAGGCGCCTCTGAAAATTACTCCATCCATCATAATTACACCAACTGGACACTGCCTCACAGAGACCAAGGGACACGGACCCCCTTATGACCTCACTGAACCAGACTGAGAGCACAGGGAGGAGGGCAGGAAGGAATGGAGAAAGAGATGGAGAAAGACAACTAAGAGAAAAAGAAGGAGGCAAGCAAACTTCCAGTGGAATATTAGGTGGATAGAGGAAGTAACAGGTGTAGGACAAAGAGGAGGAAGGTTTCAGGAAGTGGAAAAAAAAAGGAACGAAGGATTGAAGGAAGAACACATGTCTAAGCACAGTTTAACTGTGAAGAAAGGCTACTGTCATAAAAACATGGTAAAAAGATATGAAAACACATTTCCTCAGGATCTTACTGCGGGCTCTGTTTCTGTGAATCAGTGGGTGCTCAGGGTGTGGCGGCTGAGTTTTTGTCATTTTGAGGCCAGAGGCAAACAGCACAGCTGGAAATTAGGTTGGATTTAGAGGAATACATTATCTGTGCGTCTGGCTTCAGTCACGACCAATCAGATAAGCACTTTCCTTCCTTTTAAAGTTAGAAAATGTCGTGATGTAATAGGACAGAGCATCACAAAAGCCTCTCTTGAACTAATGTCCTTGTGTAGGAGGTGCAGAATTGCAACAAGTGAATATATGGTACCTTAAATGAACTATTTAGGGCTGTTGATTGTATTTGTTGCCGTGGCCGTAGGGGAACAGTTGCCTAGCGCAGGAAATTATATTAGACAAAGAGACAATCAAAGTTTGGCAGCAAGTCGCAGTGTTAGCCCACACTATTGACTCCAGACCATCCCAGTGCACATTGTTTAGAGAAAATAGAAACGACCTTGATGACCTGTCAGTCCATTATGGGGCTAACACAGACAAACACACATATTCAAATCCAGGGGAGAAGGACATCGTCTTCTCTCGAGTTGGAGTTTGATTTTACTAAATCCAATATCCAGTGCCTTGTTGAATCTAATTCATTTGCAAGTAACTGAAGTTTATAGTCAATTATATGTAATCAGCTTTTGTTGGCTGAGATTTTCAGGGGGTGTTAAGTTACTCTTTAATAAGAGACAGCTGATATAGTTACCCGGTAACGTTGGTCATTTGGTGGTCGGCACTAGTTACAAATGAGATGCCTGCTAATTTAACCTTTATGTTTTGCTCTTTGCTATTAAAAAAGGTGACAAGAAACAAAAGTATTCTAAGCGTCGCAGCCTAAAGATCCTTCCTGGCATTTTGTAACACAATACCAAAATACTAAATATCCTAAACAAGATATTAAAGGAAGAAGGACCATTCTCAGTGTGAGTGAAGTGAGGCCTTTAAATGTTCACATCACACTTGTGTAAATTGCATTCTGGACCATGATTGGCTTCTAAACCAGCTGTGATGTCTTAAAACAACCGTCCCACTGCATGCACCAAGGCCACAATAGCCACTAAGATAATGTGTCCCATTTTTCCATTTACATACTATTTGTGTACATTATATGCTAAATAGACGGGAGGCAGGGAATTATGGGCAATCTGACAGGCGGCGTGACAAGCGGCTGCAACACTGTGAAACTGTCTCACGCACATACCCGCACGTTGCTAGGGCTAAATTGTCTTTAAATGTCTTCTATGCAATGCGCAGCGCAATTCAACAGACAAGAGGTTGAATCAACGCTCGAGCCAGTGTGAGCCAGAGAGAGCAGAGCTCCCGTAGAGTGAGGACTGGCTCCCATGAAAGCAACATAGTGTAAAATCTGAAGATGTCTGCCAAATGTGGCATTGTGATTTAATCTTAAATGCTCATTATCAATCCTTGTCCAATCTCTTGCCATTAAAGACCTTAAATTAAAATATAAAATATATGCTACTACGGGAGATAAAGCTGAGCCTACCCTACGCTCATGAACGCAGCATGACTGCATTTCACCACCACACCACTAGGCTCTGTGAGAAAACTGTATACAATCAGTTTGGCAGCACTCACAAGTCCAAAGAAGTCCCCTTTCTTTCAGCTTAACGGGCTTTCGAGGCAAATGCCACCAACTCATCTTAAATATAAATATCAGTGTCAGTTATGCCACCATAAAGGCCACCTGTGCCTTTTCATACCTGTGCGAATTCATATTCGGCCCTGACAAGTTTCGGTTTTACCACCAAAAACAAAAAATAGTTGCAGATTTAGAAACAGAAAATGGGGCATTAGCAACAGCTAGTTCTAGCCAGGCGTCTACTGGCTCTACCGAGGACTACAACCAGTCATCACCAATACTTGCTGACGTGATATTATTTCATTTATGAATACTTGCAAACCCATTTAATCTGGTACATGAGTAGCAGCCTATTATAACTCATATACTGTAATAAATTCAACAACCTTTAATAATAATTCATTGTGTTCTTGACATCATCATCATCATCATATCCTTTAGTATTCAGAGAGCCTGCTTTGCTTTTTTCGTGTTGCTGTGTGCAGGCAGATGTCTGCCTGAATTTTTCTTGTGTGTGCTTGGACTAATCTAACTCCTCCATCTCTCTGTGCTCCGGAGGCTCTGAGCCTGGCAGCGCTGCCAACAGGCTGGAGAAAACATCAGCCCGGAGACACAGCAACACGCAGTGAGAGGGACTGGGGTTATTAATGATGACCGCTGGAGCTCGCTAGAATGACATAACAGGGAAACAAATAGCGTGTGAAATGCACACCTGTCCTGCTGAGTCTCGGAGGAGGGGTGATGGGGAATTCGATGAAGATGGACGAGGAGGTGCAGGCAACTGTAGAGAAGGAGGACAAGGTGGTGGTGCAGGGAAGGAGAAGAAGGTTGTAGAGGCCAGAGGAGGAAGAGGAGTAGTACTATTAGGAGGTGAACACTGTAGAAAAAATACACTTGAAGAGCTTAAGGGAGGAAAACAGTGCAGGAGGTCCTGGTAGTCTCTGTAGAGGAGGATGGGGTGTAGAACACTATAGAGAAAGAAGAGGGGGAGGAACAGAACACAGAAGAAAGACGAGGTGTATAATAGTGTTGCAGAGAAGGAGTAGGCGGAGGAAGAGAAAGCTGCAGCCGAGGCTCAGTTCAGCAGTTTTTGAGTCTGAAATAGTCGTGTGCTTGGTCTGACAGAAAATATGGGGAAAAGAGACAAAGAGAATGAAGAGAGAGAGGGAGAGAGATGCTAACCCATGTTTCTATTACTATGTGGTGTCAGTGGTCAGTGTGTGAGGTTTCCTGTTGCTTAGTTACTGTATTGCAACAGCAGCGTCTGTGTCTGTGTTTGTATGTGTCATCCTCCCAGTGGTGGGTGTCTGCACGAATCTCCCACTTCTGCTGCCTTGAAACTATTGTTGACAAGAATCAGTCTTCTGACAGAGAACTCCCCCCCCCCCCCCCCGGGCCATCCATACAGGAGCCTTGACCACCTTGCTACATCTTCTGCTCCAGACTGCCGGTTCTGTAGAGGGAATAGCAGTGCCCAGCTGGTGTTGAGGAGCCAACATGCTCCCTGGATAAGGGGTGTGCATTGGCCCAGGTACCCTGTCATAACCCCGCCTATCAATCACCATTGGCTGACAGCCCCTGTCATGGCTCCCACCCTAAGGACACGTGAATCTCCCTATTCCTCCACTTCAGGATGATGGATGAGGATGGAGCGCTGGGCCCTCTGGGCTGGGGCTCTATGGAGTGTAAAGTTGCATGGAGGTAGAGCGGGGGTGGGGGGTTCCAAAAGAATAAATTGAATCTTATTGTAAGTCTTGAAGTATTTTTGTATTTTTTTCTTAAAATAAATGAAAAAGCCTTGGAGTGTGATGATTCCATTTCCCTCCAGGGTACATGAACCCATTTCAATAATGTTTTGAAATTGAGTGACATAGAAATTCCACACAATTGTCTATTGACCCCAGCTTTTCTTGATATTACCAAGTGAGCTAGAAAGAAGAAAAATCATCACACCCCATGTCAGGGTCAGGTTTATATCACTGTCTTGAGGAAATATAAAATGAGAGGAAACAATATGAGATGAAATGACTTCTTCAGTTGGACAGCTTGTGCATCATGAGGCTCAGTAAGTGGGGATAAGAGAGGAGAAAGGAGGAGAAAGTGTGTGTGATGAAACATGTCTCTGAAAATGTGTCTTCTCCAACAAAGTGGTGATAACAGTACAGCAGTTGTAACCAGTCCACCATCATGCACTGATTCTTGTATATCTTTGTTTATTTTTACATGACTTGTTTTCATGGATCTATCTATCCGCTCACACATCTATCTATCTATCTATCTATCTATCTATCTATCTATCTATCTATCTATCTATCTATCTATCTATCTATCTATCTATCTATCTATCCATCCATCTTGTATCTATGTCACCTATGTAACTTCTGGGGGGTTTCTTACAGTTTTTTTCCATTGGTTTGGCCCATTTCTTGAAACAGAAATGACATTCTCAAAACAACATGGACAAACATCCAAACCACTTCGCAATTGTTCACAACAGAATTGAATTTCTCATTCATTTCATCAAATTGCAAATTTAGTACATGTCTCAATGTCTCAGTACATCTTTGCAAATGACTAAGTATAGGTTGCCTACATTTAGCACACTTTCCAAGTGAATAGATCTTGTTGATCTAAACTGGTTTGTTGATTTCATTGTACAAGTCATCACATGCACAATAGTCTGTTCAATTGTCAAAATCACTCAAGAGCATAATACCATGAATACCATAAATGAATCTCTTGGAACAGTTGATAACTTGATTGATTAGTGCCTCCCATGTAAATCCATCTAATACTGTGGGTTTTACTGTAACATTTCAGTAAGTCTACTCATTGGTGATTTCCCCCCTCTCCTTTCTGTCAAATACCCCCTGTTGTACCTCTGCATAGGGCTACATGAGCCCCAGATTTGTAACCACTGGAGTAGTGGCCAGTAGTATATTGAACTTGTGGAGAACATTCCGATGTAATTGTCTGACGGTAGTGTCTGACTCTTCTGTATGCCTGATTTGATCTTTTCTGTTTTTACTCCAATGGCATTGGAAGGAAACGAGACCCTCACATCCTCGTGTTTGTTGATGAAGCTGGTTTCAACATGGCCGAGGGCCGAAGATGTGGCTGTAATATAATTGGCCACGGGACCACGCTGGATGTCCCAGACCAGCGAGGGGGCAGTATAACTATGTGTGCTGCCATTTCTGAGAATGGTGTGGCCACTCACATCCCTGGTCCGGCCCATACAACACACAGAAGATCCTCATCTTCTTGGACCGCCTTCATTTTGATTTGGGGGAGGTCTCATAGGGCCTCCCCTACCACAATATGTCATTGTATGGGACAATGTGACTTTCCACCGTGGTCCGCTCATCAGGGCCCGGTTCAGCTCTCATCCAAGGATGGTTCTGGTCTTCCTACCACCTTACTCTCCTTTCCTCAGTCCTACTGAGGAGCATTTCTCCGCTCGGAGGTGGAGAGTGTCTGAGCATCGGGCTCAAGATCAGAGGTCCCTGCTGCGTGGGAGGATATTGCAGTGGAGGGAGGGTGAGGACGGGGGCCAGGAGAGGGAGGGTGAGGACAAGAGAGGGAGGATGAGGACAGGAGAGTGAGGGTGAGGACAGTGACCAGGAAAGGGAGGGTGAGGACAGGAGAGTGAGGGTGAGGACAGGGACCAGGAGAGGGAGGGTGAGGACAGGAGAGGGAGGGTGAGGACAGTAACCAGGAGAGGGGGGGTGAGGACAGCGACCAGTGAAGAACTGTTAGTTGTGTAACTCCAGCTTTATTAACAGCACTGTAGGCTACATATAATTTCCTTGTGTTTTGTGTGTGTGTGTGTGTGTGTGTGTGTGTGTGTGTGTGTAATATTACAGTATATTATGCTGTGGACATTTTCTTTTTACTCTGATGTATGGAAGTTACCTCATGTGTGTGTGAATAAAAATGGTTACAATCTCCTTGGCATTGGACATGAGGGATGTTTCAGTGGTCTCGGCCATAGTGAAAACATCTACACATTTTGACTTGCAGTGCTAACACAATGCCAAAGAGACAAAGCACTTTGGAGCACTGACCATTTAAATGAGAAAAAAATGTAGTTTTGACACATGAGTGAACTGTTTTTGGGAGATGTGAGCTTTTGCAGGTGACCCACGGTGTTGTGCTGAACCATCCAGGTTATTTTAGCAAAAGCACCAAGAGTGTTGAGAACGTCCGGTGTGTTTCAAGAAATGAGCCAAAGCAAGGGAGAAGGGTCTTTGCCATTGTCGTGGCGCTGACTCTTTATATGGGAAAGGAATTTAGTTCTGAAGCATGAGTGAACAGTTTTGGAAGAGAGAGATTTGCATTTGAGGTATAGTGTTGCTGAACTGTAAGACTGTCTTGCCAAATGATCTTAGAGTTTGGAGAATGTCATTTCTGTTACAAGAAATGAGCCAAACCAATGGAGAAAAACTGTAATAAATTGTGCTGAAGCAAACATTTTTTGTTATCAGGAGGGCTTTAAAGACAATTATTATATTATTATTATTTTAACAGGACTTAGTGTTACAGTAGCGCTGACATTATAATTGTAACTAGGCTTAAAACCTGGCTACCTAATAGCATGGCACATTTGATACTCCGATCCAACTTTTAGCGGTCTTGTTGCATTGTGGGTTATGTAGGCGCAGAGGGTTTTGACAAAGAAGAAGAACGCATGGAATAACAAAGACATCTCTGTTTCTGCTGCATCGATTTTAATCCTTTGTTAAATCTGTCTATTGTGAGTCTGACAGTTTTATTGTAAATCATTGGCTTCAGCAGGCAGATCTTCAATCCCAACGGGTTCTCGTGTTGCTCTGTGTCTGCTGGCTATGCAAGAAAGCAGTTTGTTTATGTGTCAGCCCCATGAAGTATCTCAGGGCTGTGGCCATCATTTTCTGTTGTGACTGCTGTGTTTGTCTTCGAGAAGACATTACTTGCATTTTCATCAATTGTACATTTCCAGATATCCTTGTACACAAAGAACAAATACCCAGTTTTGTACCATTTGAGGTCCTTTCATTTTATGCTGCTTTATAGTACGTTACTCTTCTACATTTTTGAGGCGATTTAACTCTTACATTTAAATGGCAACTTTAGTTACTTTCTAATTGTTACTACAAAATACAATCAACTGTTAAATTGTTATGTACTATTATAAGTTAAGCCACCCAGCAGAATATAAAGTACATACAATCAACCCCTCCATTACCAGCTGCAACATTTAATTAACGTTCACACATAAATAAATCCAGATACTATCCAATAAAATTGTCCGATCTGCATAATGATTCCTTTTACTTCAGGTATAGTCTGCTAATACTTTGAATGCAGAACTTGTACTTTCTACACTGTGGTATTGCTACTTTTACTTAAATATAGGAGTACTTCTCCTGCACACATTTCTGCAGGATCATTGCTGTTTTTATTGAGCTGTACAGATAAAATGTGCCGTCCTGTGGTCACCCAGATCCATTCCTCTTTAACCCTTGTACACCTTGCATCAATAAGTGTCTCATGTCTGGAAGATGTTGTTTTATGTCTCCATGACGTAAGGACACCTCTGTGAAAACTCAAGCACTCCTGAGGGCCTTGTCTCACCCTATCTAAAAGGTTGTCTTAACAGTATGTCTGTGGTTTTCCATGGCCACTACTTTTAACACACTCATAAAACAACATATGATATCTCTCCCAGAAGACACTCTCTCTAAATGAACAGCGGCAGCTCAGTGGATGCAGTCATGCTAATAAATGTAAAAGGGATGAATGGATGATTTCTGCTGCTCCCCTTTCAGCAGAGAAATGATAAGAGTAAAATTAGGAACGTATGAGTTGATGTTGTGGCGGGCCAGCTGCAGCACTGCTCAGATTATGCAAATGTGTTTAATGCCTTATCCTCCAAACAAATAGTTTCTGCCAATATCTTTCCCAACTCGTGTTGAGATGTGCTCAATTCCACAGACTGCAACTGCCGTGATGAGGGTTTTCCCTGTAGAATGTGAAAAATGAGAAACACGGTCTTGAATAGCGTAAAGGCCATAAACACGGGCCTACAACTGGAGTTCTGCTGAATACATTAACTGCTTCATAAATGAGCTGACTTTATTTGGACCCTATTAGACGCGTCAGCTGCATGATTTAGATGGAGCGAAACTCTTAGCGGCTTAATGAACTCCTCATACAATGGCCTGCTTTGCATCTCCTCTGTCCCAGACAATGTAAAATAAAGAGGCCCTCATCAGAGAATGAGAGCTAATTGCTGTAGAGTCATATGTAATATTTTAAGCTTTTATGGAAGACATTTTCAGGCTCAGTATTATTTGGTATAAGAGGGTAAAAATGTCAACTAGAGAAGGTTTTAGAGAGTTTAAACATTATAAAACATGACTAACGCTGTCGGGCACGGTGAAATTGGAACATTATTGTGTGTGTCACAGTAGTGCTAACAGGATGGCAAGTAAAATGAACCGCACAAACGTTAAGTGCATTACCTGACTAATGCTGGTAATCCTAATGCTAATCCATGAGTGGAAACATCTGTGTATGTTTCCTTCCAAGCTAGTAGTGACGCACATAGGTCTCCAAACTACTCTGCATCAATTTTGGAAAGAAAGAATTAACTTAAGTTAATTGTTCAGTTAATACTGGTCTGATAAACAATATTATTATTATCGTTATTGTGTTGCCTACTAAGGACTTGAGCAGCTGTCCTTCAGAAAAGTAGTTTAGTGAGTTTCCTGTTATTGAATAAGGGTTGATTTATTTTCTATGTAATTCATTTTGAAATAACTTTAGTTCCCAGCCCTGAACTCTGTAGCGTCTGACTTTGATACTTCGATCTCGCAGATTTGACTCCTTTATGTGATGCAGATGGAGAAACACGCTTTCCTACACAGGCTGCTGCTCGCTACAGAGAACGGAAAATTGGAGCTGACAATGACCTCCTAGACAGAAAGCATGTCAGATTTTATTGTGCATTGCCTTCGTGTGCCAGCTCCCGGGTTCTCGGGTGAACAGCATTGGTGTGACGTGTAGAGAGGATTCTTAGTTTTGATTTGAGCATTGCAGTGTTAATTATATATCTACTTCAATTATTCAGGATTTAAAGGGGACAACTCTTTTTAGACTTGCCATTTGTGCTACTGTGCTGCATGATTATTACGAAACACATTTAAAGCAGGGGAATAGTGAGAAAAGGGATGATCGATGTCTGGCCCATTTCAGCCAGTGCATTCTGCCACGTGGACCGTTTGCCTTTCTCCATGTTGGCAACGCACATTTCATATGCAGACTGAATAAACCTGAATTAACTTGCATGCTTTATTATTGACCCATACTGAGAAAATGTATAAATGCAGTTGTAACTACATGGGACCCTTTTGTTTTTGCCTGTGCCTTGATTTAAACCTTTGGAAGAAAAACTTTTATAGTAAACAATCAACAATATTCATATCCTGCATGTGCTAGTGTCTGCACATATTAAAAGCTTTATTAATGACCGTGTGCTCTGCAGCTCATCCATCCCACATTGATTGCCCGGTCTGTGGATGCAGGGGAATTTTTACATTGATTTAATATCTCATCCATCTTCAACATGTCTGTTACAAGTTAGGCTACAACGCTCCTTTCCAGAGAAATGGACAGACGATGAAGAAGAAGGGGTTCTGTTTGTGGCTTAGGGTTACTCTAGTCTTGCATTCCTCTTCCTCTACAAGCGCTGTGGAGGACGAGGGTCTGGATAGTCCACACAGCATTCTGGGACATAGGCACCGATACCTGGTGCTCCCGAAAAAACTGAGCACCCACGTGTGCCAGACTGCCAGTGGGCTTCATTCATTTAAAATTAAACATTGCAGTTGGTGCAAAGTGGAGCGTCTGTCATAGTGTGATTGGTTATGTCACGAGGCTACTAGACAGGTGGCATTGATTTTTAATTTCCTACGAAGCTGATTACGGATACATGTCCGTTAAACTTGTCATCTCCTATCTGTATTTGTGAGAAGTAGTACTGTCCTGAGTCACGGCTTTATTAGCGAGTTGATAGACGTGGGTTTTCTGGTTCTGAAACTTTTTTAAAAAAAAAGTATAAATAGGTGCCCATGTTCTGGGACGGAAGATAAATGTGCTCTGATTTATTGGTATTTCTTTAAACCAATCGTCATGGGTGGCACTGAGCTCAGCACGGAACCCCGGTACCTCTGCAAAATCGGGAAGGAAGTTGTTTTGGTGGATCAGGTGTACGTTCAGTTGTAGTTTTAGTCGTCAACAGAAAACTCAGATTGGACAGATAGTCTAGCTAGCTGTCTGGATTTACCCTGCAGAGATCTGAGGACCAGGTAACCATAGTCCTCAGATTGGACAGATAGTCTAGCTAGCTGTCTGGATTTACCCTGCAGAGATCTGCGGACCAGGTAACCGTAGTCCTCAGATTGGACAGATAGTCTAGCTAGCTGTCTGGATATACCCTGCAGAGACCTGAGGACCAGGTAACCATAGTCCTCAGATTGGACAGATAGTCTAGCTAGCTGTCTGGATTTACCCTGCAGAGATCAGAGGACCAGGTAACCATAGTCCTCAGATTGGACAGATAGTCTAGCTAGCTGTCTGGAGTTACCCTGCAGAGATCTGAGGACCAGGTAACCATAGTCCTCAGATTGGACAGATAGTCTAGCTAGCTGTCTGGATTTACCCTGCAGAGACCTGAGGACCAGGTAACCATAGTCCTCAGATTGGACAGATAGTCTAGCTAGCTGTCTGGAGTTACCCTGCAGAGATCTGAGGACCAGGTAACCATAGTCCTCAGAAATTCACCAAAAGTTAGAACACCGAGACAGATACCAGGGATGGACATCTGGCCAAAAATAAGGAAATATGGCCTAACTTCCAGCCAGAGGTTAGAACCAGTGGTTAGAACCAGTAGTTAGAACCAGAGGTTAGAACCAGAGGTTAGAACCAGAGGTTAGAATTGTAACAGAAAGAAACAGAAAAGACATGCATCCGGTGGAATTTCCTACAGCACCAGAGCAGAAGTGGAACGTGAAGAATATAGACTAATGTTCACAACAACCACAAAGCGAACATTAATGTTGCATTACTCACGCAACTTTGATCGCGGGATGATATTGGTATGATTTGTGTTTACCCGCGCTGGTGTAGAACTGTAGGCATCAGTTACAGTTCTTTTCTTCATCAATATGGCCAAAATAACCACTTTTGCTGCATTGTATCTGTTGTGGAAGTCCCAGACACACTGAAACATCAAAAAGGGCATCATGGCTGGATGCATGACATAGGGAGCCTTCTGCAGGAAGTATGCCGTTACATCTGGATTACCGCTGCTTCCGCCGTTACTTGAGGTACAGATTTAGCTTTTAATTGCAATATATGGATCAAAAGTAAGCCAATATAACTACAGCATGAGGCCCATTTGTAAAAAGTCTGAATGCATAGGGTACTTTGTCTGCTCTGTCAACAAGACGATAAGCAAACATTTAAAAAGGCTTGTTTCCGAGTTTGGATCAATCAGGCTATGCTAACAGCTGCTCCATCAATAATACCAGGTAGTCCAACTTCCTCGCTTACTTTTCTCAAATCTCCTTGAAACCAAGAACAACACTGCCATCCCTGGAGCAATGTCACTATGGCTAAAAGATACAAGATAATATGGTCAAGGAGCTGCTTGTAATTTTTGATTTTGATATGTATGGGCCAGTGTTTAGCATCTTCCTCGAACATTAGTGGGGATAAAGTCCAGTGGAAAAAATAAGGATTTTATGTGAAGGATGCTTTCTGGGAATGACAAATAAAAGGAATGGTTAGCTGGTTTATATAGGTTGAATGCAGAAGAAATTAAAGTTGAGGTACTGAAAACTCTGAATAGAATGCACTGTCAGCCAAATGTCAAAAAAAGTGAAAAGACAAGTAAGTAAAACGATAGCAAGGAAGAACTTCTGGCTTAATAGTACTGCACAACGATTGATGGTTTGATATCTCAACTGAATCAAAAAAGAAGCACAGGCATCATGGGGCCATTAGTATACAATCTTCCCTTCTGTTCTTCAGCCCTGTGGCACTAACAACTTTCAGGATTTGTGAGTGCAATAAAGAGACCATAGATTCAAGGTAATTTGCTCCACAATGAGGTGAGACCCAGAGCGCTCGTGGAAGGCTTGCTACAATGCCATTGCAGTTAACCTGTTCATCGGTCAAAACAAACAAGCCTCACTGTCAACTTATATCAGGCCTTTATTTCATAACCTTGGCGCAGAAATGAGAACCTCTCTGAGTGGTTTATAGGGGGGGGCCGCATTGAATGCTGGGGGATGCGGTAGGCCACCTTAGCAGCAATCGCTCTGATCTACAGCAATCTATTGATCCAGCAAGCTTGTCCAATCAATACAAGAGAAGAGAAAAGGGGAAACAACATTAGAGGAGAAAATAGCCTATTTAAGGAGCCTGAGGAGTGGGAGAGGGGGCTGCATACACATTTTGATAGGACATGTGCCGTATGTGGATTTTGCAAACACACATATAGGGTTAGATGAAAGGAAATGCATTTTTTCACAGAGACCAATAGAAAAACTCTGTATTATTTCCTTAGGAGTGTCAGGAATGTAATGAGAAAACTAGCAGACGGAAAAAAGCAACGGATGGCTGGTTGGGATGAGATATGAGTTCAGGCAATGAAGCATTGTAGGCAAGCTGCGATCAAGTCGTCTGAGTTAGGTGGACAATCCCACATACGTTACTGCACCAACTAGAACAAATCTGTTATTATAACTGTAACATCACAAGTTTGACCCACGCAACAACCAGTGTTTCCATAAGCAGCGTTCTGTCAGAGTAATCCGACAGAACAATCCGACAAAGAGTCTATATCCACTACCTTCCACTTCCGGGATTGCCCTGTTGCCGTCAGAAATTAAGCCATATTTTATTTCCTTATTTTCGGCCAGAAGTCTGTCCCCGGCATCTGTCTCTGTGTTCTAACCTCTGGTGGATTTGAGGACTATGGTTACCTGGTTCTCAGATCTCTGCAGGGTAAATCCAGACAGCTAGCTAGACTATCTGTCCAATCCGAGGACTATGGTTACCTGGTCCTCAGGTCTCTGCAGGGTAAATCCAGACAGCTAGCTATACTATCTGTCCAATCTGAGGACTATGGTTACCTGGTCCTCAGGTCTCTGCAGGGTAAATCCAGACAGCTCGCTAGACTATCTGTCCAATCTGAGGACTATGGTTACCTGGTCCTCAGGTCTCTGCAGGGTATATCCAGACAGTTAGCTATACTATCTGTCCAATCTGAGGACTATGGTTACCTGGTCCTCAGGTCTCTGCAGGGTAAATCCAGACAGCTCGCTAGACTATCTGTCCAATCTGAGGACTATGGTTACCTGGTCCTCAGGTCTCTGCAGGGTATATCCAGACAATTAGCTAGACATCTGTCCAATCAGAGTTTTCTCTCCCAAGACTATGCTATATACTTTAACTCTAGTGCTACCAGCAGGTAAACTGTGGACGGCTGCCTTACCCACAGGCCTGTAAGCACATAATCAGTGTTGAGGTTGTTTTTTGCAAATAGAGGCCAATTTATCTTTTCTTATTAGTTGTATTCCTGTTTATGTATATTTTCTGATATGCTTTTATTTTGGGGGAAAAACACAAAAAAAATTAAACAATAATTTGGTATTGGTATGGTATTGATAAAAACACATCTAACTGATGTTTTAAGTAAATAGGGCTGTTCAGTCTGGTTTTCTGCAGCTACAGAGCATTGAGCTTTGTATCTTTTGCAGATCTTGAGAATGTTATCCACACTTTGATCCCATGTTGTTTAAACTACTGCAACAAACTGCACTCTGGGCTAAATCTCCTCCAAAATGAAGAAAAATGCTTCTAACCAGCTGTAAAGAGACTGAGAGCATATTCCTGTTGTAGACTTTCTCCAGCAGCTGACTGCTTAACAACTACATATTATTTCTATATTTATAAAGTGTTTGGTTTTATTCCGTCATTATTTTAGTATTTATTCTGTCTGTAGCTTACATGCTCCTCTTTTTCAAAGTTCTGTTTTTTAGTATTAATTAAGTTAATGTGTGTGAATTAATGTGTTCTCTTTTATGATTATGTAAACCCATTGAAACATAGGATGTAAAATGTGTCTCCCTCTACCATTGCACCTGGCATTGTGGCTAATCACAACACAAATATGGCCCTCCACACACTCTTTATCAAACATGATTTCTGTTTTGCTGTTGGCTTATAAAGTCTTATTGCATAGCGACTTTTTTTTTGTAAAGGGATACTCCAAACAAAAGCCAACTCAGAAAGAAGGGGGAGGGGGGTTAAGGGGGAGAATCTGGACAAAGCATTATTGTCTATATTATAAAAGAAAATTGTTGATTTATGATTGCCATCGTATATAACAGGCACGTTCTCAATGAGGCCTGGTCCAGCTTCCTTGCTATGCAGCCTGCAACTACAGTATCCAGCACTCCAAAGGCGTGAACTGCAGCTCTGTTCACTTTAAATGACTTCTCTTCACCTGTGCTACATGCTTTGGGACATTATGCAAATGTACTATCCCCTCGCTAGCAGCCCCGGCTGCTCTTTGCCTGTAATCAGACGTGATTATGCACTGTTGGCTACAAACGCTTTTTCAGCCAATAAAATCACAATGACCATTCTCATATCCAGACCTGGTGGGAAGAGGTGAGGGCTGGAGGTGGACAGGTGTAGTATATCCAACAGCCCATTACAATAGCTGCATGTTTGGTGGTATTTTTGTTGTGGCGGGAAAATGTCAAACAAAAGGAATTAAGCTAGTGAGTGGGTTGGATCATAATCAGGAGTAAATTATGCTAACAAATGCTTCCATTTTGGCAAGAAACTGAACTCGCCAATCGTGGTGAGATCTCTCACTTGCTTTTCCCTCATCCACAAAGTCAGCAGCAATAATGCACCTGCAAAGTGCAACAGCAGACTACAGTTCTATCCTTCTTGTGTTCCTGTCTTCATGGCACCACGGAGGACTAGCTCTGGCCTCATTACAGGGAACAGTTTCTGCACTGATGAAAGCTTGTTGGCCATGCAAAATATCTGGTTCAATATTTCATCCCGCCCTTACGGCAGAGAGAGTAACCGGCGCTCTGCTATTCTCCTGAACTGCCATCTCTTTTTCTATGCTAACAAATCTGTATTTTGGTGCATTTTAATCTCTCTATTGATTTTTTCTTTCTTTATTTCCTCACTTTATTTCTTTTAATTCTTTCTTTGGAGAGTGGAGATTTTCCAGTAATACACACTGTGCCTATCACAAAATTTAAAATCTGATAAATTATGTTTATTTTGAAACCTCAACATTAATGTCCTCAACATGTATTTGTTGCAAAACGGCCTCAAACCTAAACGACAGACTAGGCTGATTTCCAATGACTCCCAAAACAACATAAACGGCCGTTTTTATTTACTGCTGCACAGTGGCCGTTTTAATCCTGTAACCGTTCTATTTCACGGAACAGGCACAGTTGTTGACATCTAGTTAACACTGTGAAATAGAACTAGATATGGTTAGGAAACAACAATACTTAGTATTAGAAAATCATCAGGGATTGGCTTCAATCTTTAGTGTGTAACTTTTTGACATTAATGAACGTCCCTTCCATTCCAGCCTTTACCAGCTGAGTTGCTACAGAGCTGATCAAGACTCTCAGCTCCACATAACTCTCCCTGGATGTCTCAGTGGGACTATGTTCAGGAGATTGTGGCGTCCGGTGACTTTCCGTCGCAGAACCTCGAGTGAAGATGATGACCTCTTCTGGAGAGTCCATCATGTTCTTTAATCCTCCTTGTCCTCCTTGGCTACTAGTAACTGCGTGGAGGAGGGGTGGGGGCTGTGCACGATCAAATAAGGCTTGTATCATGTGGACCTGCTGACAGTGGTGTTGTCATTACTTCGAATTCCTCATGGGGGAGACGGAAACTACGCAAAATAATATGAGGGACCTGTCCTGTATTTGTTCCTGCCTCTTTACGGAGAATTTGTTGCTCTTATACTTACCATAAGTTCTTGTTTGCTCTTGCGATAATTACTACAACCAGGAATGGTTGCCAGCTTACAGCAAACGGGAATATTGGTTGTTGTGAGCTGCTTGCCCATTGGACCTCTGTACATGGTTTGTTTATGAGTGGGGCTTCTGCTAAATCCCCTCACTCACTCACCAAAGACCTTCCACTTACCCAGACACTCATCATCAAGCTAATAAGCCCTGTTCTAGCTTGCTAACATGTTATGCTAGCTAATCCTTAGTCCTTTAAAAAATTCTCAATTTCTAAGACATTTTAACCCTGAATCATTTATTTTAACACTGTGACCTTCCACTTTTGGTTAGGGGTTTTGAATAAACCTTCTTCTTCTCTCATTTGCATTTACTACTTCTACCCTCTGACATCTGAAAATTGACAAAGATGAGGCTGCCCCCAAAAGCTCGGTCACACCTGCATTTAAAACACTGACTGTTCTGAACAAAATGTTTCCACTTTAGTTGAATTGCCATCATCAGTAAAACAAAACAGCAATTTCTCGCTGTCAACAAATGGCAAAGTGTTAGGAGGGTCTTTCTAAATAAATATTCATTGATGAACTATGTTAACTAGAGATCTTCTGAGATGATTCTAAAGATTGGTATTGGCTAAAATAAACCTAATGAGTGTTGATCCTTTCACTGCACTCTGTGTTTGTCCCCCTCAGCCTGCTGTCGCAGAGCTGCTCTTTTCAGACAGCCGGGCTCTATAGTGCAAGCTTTTTGTGAATATTTTGTTTGGGTTAGACATAATACATGGATTCAGTGAGCTCTGACACAAACAAATCTGTTACTGAATCTATTATTTCTGCTCCACTCTTACTAGCAGAAAGGTCTGTAGAAAACATTCAGGCAGCAGCTTCATTTTCTGTAACCAAGACTGACCGTTGCCAATGTCACCGGCGGCAGGCCTATCAACTGTTGCTGATTAATGTTAATTCTGTGAGTAGCTTGACGACGGGCCAGAATGAAACTTGGCTGCTGTCGGGTTTTGGTTCTTCCCATAAACTGGTGCCTGTACTCAGCCAAAGATCATGTGTGAGGGAAGAAACTTTACTCTGTAGCACGACTGTACAATTGCACATAGACCAAGAATTTTTGGAATTCCAACAACTCCAACACAGTGAGGCGTCTTCTCTCCAGCTAATGACGTCGTTTCAGCAGTTGGAACCCTTCAGTTCCATCTTGTCAAGATCCTAGTTTGAATCATGCCCTACAGTATTCTGGACAAGTAGCTTGTGGAAAATAAGGTGAGCCCAATTTCAAAGGTTGCACCTTCAATGTGTCAGACACTGGATGGAGCACTCAAGTCCTGGACTCGGACATGAGAGTGACTATTTTTTTCTCTGGATTCGTGAATCAACTTGGACCTGCCACTAATGACTTGGACTAGTTTAGGATTTATTCAGTTGAATTCAAGCTTTCATGAAATAGTACATTTCATACTTTCTGTGTAAAAGGCGGTGATGGAGTAATGGAGTCCTGGACTAAGACTTGAGTCGGACTCAAGTCGATGTTGTGTGGACTTGTGACTCGACTCAAACTCTGATGATGGTGCCTTGACTCGGACTCTTCTTTGGTGACTTGGACTGCTGGTGTCAGATACGTATTTGATCATATTAAAACACTGCATGTGTTCTGCTGCTGCTATGTTTGTATTCTAATGTGTACTAGAGGGGTGACGACTTCTCGTCTCACGAGCGCTGGTAAAATTAAAACGTGACCGTATTTCTTGTTGAGATTATAAGTCTCGGAAACTTCATTTCTATAGCACCTTTCAGGAACAAGGCAATTTAAAACGCTTCACATAAAACATTAAATAGCAATTATAAACGGTCATGAAAATGAAAGGCTAAAAAAGAAATGTGTAGTCTACATATATTCAACAAGAAGAAAAGTTACAGTGCGGTGTAAGAAATTAATAATTATTTTAATAATTGGTTGTAGGCACGGGTTTGGGAGGGGGGAGGCTTCATGGAGTTGGAGCTTTAGTGTGCTCTGGGCAGCTGTGTCATTTCTGTAAATAAGAATTGGATTGAACAAGGTACTGTAAGATAGTCAACATTAAAGGACTCATATTGGGGTCCAAAAATGTTGATTGAGACATCTCTAGCAACCTATTGTTCGGTTAGAGACTGAGCTTGCCTTGCTAGTTGCCACTGTGTTAGCAAAATTCCAGCACAGCCTATTATTATGAAGACATGCGAATTAATCTCGCAGCTCTGGCCTGAGCAGGGCGTCATACGCTTCTAATCCATCATGTAGCCTTGAAAGTTGCAGCTGTGGACTAAAGGCCCGGCTAACTGCTGTAAGTAGTTGAGTTGATAACCAGTACAGGCAATACACCATCAGCAGCATCGTGCTGTTATGCTGCGTTGCCGCTGCGCAGCACACACAGCAGGACTGTAAAAATAATTCTTATTGGACTGACACCACTGATACCACTTGGAAACTGGTGTTTTCAGGACCTGTAAATCTTGTCTTTGTGTTTGTGTGCCAAAACCAGGCCTTGCTCCATCCATCACAACCCAGAGACAGAGAACATTATTACACTTGCAGCCCTGACAGCCAAACTCTACAGTATGACCAGTTTGGAGCTGGTCATATTGTTGGTTGTCAGGGTGAATTGTTACAAACGCATGCTGAAGTTCTTCCAAACTGGGTCAGCAAACCAGTGAATCACCACACTGCATCTCATATACCCCCACACACATCTTTCTTCCTTATTCTAACTCACTGAAGAAACAGCCTAACTACCTTTTCTCCTTATATATTCATAGAACATCTGTCCCAGGAATATTGTCAGGCTACTTAATGTCCTGCGTTTCTTACTATTTGTAATATTTGCGAGCTTAAAATTGAAGCTTATTATGTTTTGCACTCATTGCAATTCAATCTGGGTAGCAGCAAAATGCATAAAATCTAAATACCAACTCATGTCCCTATTAGTAAGATTTTAAGGATAAGAAAGCACCGAGTGATCCCTCCTCTGAGGGTTTTCTTATTGTAGTATCAAACATCATACAGACTCAGAATGCCAATCCGTGAGGGTGTTACAAAGAAAGCTTAACTAAACCGGAATCAATGTCAATCATTTCCGTCTCTCAGTCAAATATGAAATGCCTGTGGGGGGGCCCAAAACAGGTGTGTAATCTACATAACGGAATCACCACATAATCACAGCAATCACATGCACACTAAATTGTAGCTTGCAATTAAATCCACTAGAGTATGTCACTTGTTTTGGTATCAGGCACCACCTTGCCAAGACTTAACTTCATTCCCACATTTTTACATTCACATAAAGCTAAAGCCCTTATCCAAAGCAACATCCCTTATAAAATGTAGAATAAACTGCTGGATCCAGAACAATTAATTAAGTAATAGTAAGATGGTCAGGGCTCATGGTCCCTGAGTGCTGCAACAGTTATCCAACATTTATGCATATCAAAAGTGACAAATGTAAGTGTTAGATCAAAGTAATTGATTGTATGAATTAGTAGGGGCGACGTGATGCTACTGTGCAGCCCAGAGGACAGGGATGAGGCTTTAATTAATTTGCTTGATTGTTCCTCCTAAATGGCTAATTTTGATCTTTGCCAATTACTTTTCTGCTTTCATTTTTACAAGATAAATGTTATTGTCTCTCTCTTATGGTGATGTATTTACCCTTGTAATTTAGTTTTGATATGTTTCTGTAGGTGATGTTATAGTAGATAACAATATTAACAACGATCTAATCAACTACCTTACCTCTATAAGCGGCAGAGAGGAGTTGAAAATACACATATTATAGTAACATGACAGTTGCTTTGTGTTTTTATTTATTTATTTTTTGTGCATGAAATACATCTAATTTTAAAGGATGTCAAGTGGTCTTTTCCAAAAGAAAAATATTTTTTCCTAAAGACCGATCAGTGAGGCGCTGCACTGGCTGGCAGGTTTTCTTGTTGCTGTGAACATGGGCACTGTGCTGTAGTTTATCTTGAGTCATCCCACATATTCCACCCTGTTGCCATAAATATTGCCAGGACACCAAATGGTGATTAACCTGCAGATGAAAATTGGCCCCAACAAATGCACGATGGACTCCTGTCATGTAACGCTGAAAACTACAGTGCCCACCAATTCTGGGAAAGTATTTACCGTCTGCAATTTTCTTTGAGTTTCTAGTTTCATGTACGCATTAAATAGTGCCCTCAAAAATGGGTGATCATCATGCAGAGGGGATAGCTAAAATTAGAAAAAGATTGTGGCTTGGATTAAAAACTTAATCAAGGTTCTCCTTGTATTTTCCTTAAATAGTAGTCCCAGGACACAAACACACATTTCCTAGGTAAAGGTCCCCTCCCCTGCTTGAAAGCCATATGTTGTACGACCCACCCACCCACGACCCCGTCCTCCCTATGCAGACCACAGCTCTCTTATACAGCAGCACGTAGCAATCAATGCGTGGAATACATTCACACTACGGTGCACTTCTTCTTGTAACTGTATGTACAAATGGTTCATGAGAAGAGCCTGGGCATGGATGCTACTTTCTGCTAACATTCCCACAATGCAATGTGTCAAGTTTTTTGGATGCGGAAAATAACAGGCGTACAACTGTACCAAATAATCCTTAGTCTATTCATGGGGTTTGTTGATGATATCAAAAATATAGAATACTGCCAGATTTAACCTTTTTCAGGTTTGAGGAAGCAAAGGTTTTACAGGTGAATCAGAGGGAAGACAGGTGAAGTACAAGAAGAAAAGGCAACCAGAGCTTTTAATTACGTTTGCTCAAGGGTTGTAACAGCAGGTCTGCAGGTTAAACAGCAGCGTCACTCTGGAGGCTGTCAGGACACTCAGGTAGGATTGCAGATGATATATGGATTAGCATATGGCTGTTTATGGACCATTAAAGAAAGCTCATCAGCTCATACCCATTCCCTTATGTGTACAGATGACAGGGACGGACAATAGCCTCAAACATTTGTGGCCGTTAGAAAGGCTAATATGTTGACAAACCGCTTCTGGATGATTTTTGTTTTGGCTAAAATCACGCCAATTTAAAAGCTGTTCTCAATTCATTTTCCATTGACAAACATGATATCAGGCGAACAATGAATGAACACTGCTGGGTGATTGGTTACCAGAATTTATTCCTTAGTCCTCATCAGCAGCCTCCAATCAGCCAGATGGTTCTTAAAGCAGCATCCTTTTTTATTCAGTGTGAAAGGAAAATACTTTTTAGTTTACTGCTTGAAGCCATCTGTGTTAATCTGTAAGTATGAGCAGAGTTCTGCATGGATGGATATTACACTGTCACTGTAAAGGGCACCGGCTTATTTCATTGAATAAATTGCAGGAAGGTTAAGAAGAAACCAAACAGATGGCAACTGCAGAGCTCACTGGCCCAGAGCAACACCTGTAGCTGGTTACAGCCCAGGTATGATTGATCTAGACAGGGGGTTAAAAAACATGTGTTAGGAGACGGGACTGTCAATCGGTGCTAAATAATAGTTGAATCCCATATGGGCCAAACCTGTTTCAAGTTCCACTCTAATGTGTGCATTTTGGAGGTATTTGACATGACATTATGTGTAGATCATAATGCGGTATCACAGCAGCATGCTTTGTTGTGCAGATGGGAGTCTTTTATCATGTTAATGCTCTTCATATTGCTGATAGGGGTGGCAGGGTACTCAAGTACTGCGAGAGACAGATATCCGTCACTGCAGCCTGTTCCTTATCACATTTTCTAGTCTGAATCAAATTTGGAACATTAAACTCAAATATTGCAAACTCCTTCTTGTAAGGCCTGGCCTGACAGTAAGTACCTCTCCCTGGCCAAAAAATGAAAACATATTTAATATTTCAGAAGGTTTTTTTTCTCAGACACAGTGCAAGAAGCTTGCCATGAAACGCAGGACTTCTACACTAATAACTCCTGTTGTTACCAAACATGTTATATAAGTGTGCAATCGATAGATCGGTAGTGCAAAGCATAGATGGAAAAATTGGAAAAAAAGAAAAGAATTAGGTGAAACATATGATGAAGCTCTTCATTTTAACCTGAAGGTAAATCAAAGTTAAAGTCACAGCGATTGAATGTAACATCTAATCCCTCCGTTTAATCCCAGCCCGAAGAGAGCATCCAAATTCTGTTTTGAGAGAATTGCTTGGAAGAAATATGCATTTGCTTAACTTAGTATTAAGGGGAATGTGAGGTGGCTACAGGCATAGTAATCCAACAGGCAACATGTATGTGGAATGGGAGTAGTGTTGGCATCATTTTCTCATGTCAACACAAGTAATTATGTATATGTAAAATGTGGCCAGATATTGAGTTCCCTGACAGAGATGAGTTACATGAGTCATGTGTGACTTTGATATGGGAGATCATAGTTTTCAACTAACAGTGTCACAAATTACTGTTACAAAAAGATCTGCAGATAGATTTGACAAATCTATACGGATTGATTAGATTAGACACTTAAATGACATGGTTAAGATTGAGGACCTTTGTTTTCATGTTAAAAATATAATTACTTCAAGTTTAGGAAACAATCATCATGGCATTTTTATTTTTATAAATTCTGTTGTACAAATTTATTGTACTGCACTTTATTTAGTGTAATCATTACCAAGACAAAGTCCATGTTTGTGTAAACATACTTAAATTATTTCTGATTCTGAATGGAAACCTATGCAACAGGAAGTTAGGTCTTCCTAGTCCTCCCTAACCTCCTCCCTTAGTGGACTTTCTTCTTGCTTACCCAGCCCTTAACCACAGCAGATCACAACATGGTCCTAGTTTGAAGGACCCTGAGTTTGTCCCCCAGGGGTTAGTGATCGGGGCTACACCAGTGCATGCACCCACAACACACACCAACATGTTCCGGCACTGACAGCATACTGGGCACTGATGCTGTTAAATACAGTAGCTCAATGCAGAACTTAGAACATTAGTATAAACCCTGAAAGGCCTTTTTGAAAATAAAGTGCACAATGATTTTTATCTAAATGTAACTAAATGAAGGTTAAAAGAAAAGGTTAAATAGGAGGCATTTAGTCAGTAAACAAGTCATTAATTATTCCCCTCCTCCATATCTGTATATACTGTAGGAAATAAAAACCGTTTCTTCTGTTTCCAGTTGTGAGAATATCAACATCCATACACACATACATATGGTTTTAGAGGTGACTGTATTGGGTCTAATTAGGCCAACCATCCTTCATCTTAATTTCCTGTTTGATGGTTTGATGGCAAAACTGTTTCTCAACATACAATCAATCCAGTTTTAAAGTCAAAGTGATTGTTACTTTGCTCCTTGTAGATTAGTAAATTGACTGTTTTTCACAGACATTGTCTGGTATGTGAGCAGTCAGAAAAAAATAGAATATAAATCAAAAACCAAGAGCCTGTCTGTTCCTTGGAGGGGCCATGTAGAGACTTGATGCAAGGTAAAAACAGGTTGCCAATTACGGTGGAATACAGAGAGAAGCGTGACTAAGAAACCTGGTGAATGACAATTTAAATCTACAGTCTACAGTAAGAACGACGGCCATTTTCCATTCAGTACTGCTGATCTTCATTTCTCAGCCAAAGGAATGACACAGGAGAGTGTATGAGGAAAAACAGATCATCATAACATTGATGTGCTATGTTTACTGTCAGGAATAATTAAGAGTGCTACATCTAAAACCCTAAATGTTCCTGAAACATGCTGGGACTTTGATGTATCAATATGAAGACAGAGCCAAACGACAGAGTGGAGCGATAATTCACTCTCCACGGGCAGCTGCTCCACTCCATCAAACAAGGTGAAAAAAATAAAACCTTCATTTTGACAAAAGACATTTTTTAGCTAATGGTAACTAACTACTGCTTTACTTCTAACTTTCACAATCAGGATTTTTTTCAAAGAATTTCAACAAAAACACACCATAACAAACCCTGGAAACATTTTCCGTGTAGCGGTCAAACTTCCCTTCATAAAATGTAGTTGATATAAGTTGATTTAACATTGTTTATTATGCAGTTGCCTCCCCGTACCCCCCTTCTAGCCTCGCCCCTGCATCCATTACCCCAACCTATCTCGTTAATTCCTTCTTTGCTCCCGTCATAATGCCTAGGGTCACTAGAGGGCGCCGCCACTATAAACTTTACTGTATGTCGTAATTGAACAAACGACTTATGGTGCCATTTTTCAATTGAGGACCGTCGCAAAGACTTGAACCAATGTGTTCCTTTATAACAAGTAATTCAAAATGTGACTAAAACTAAAATAAATCAATCAAAATGAGTTAGTTTCTATGGTTGAAGAGTGGAGCATTTAAAGAATCCAGACATGTGCACGCTGTAAGAAAAAAACGTGCTCTCACACTACACAGCCTGTCCTCTCACTGACCAGTCAGTCCAAATGTTCCAACAAAAAGGCTGCAGACTCATATCACTAATTCACTTAAAATGAGCCTTGATAAGATAAATGTGTATTTAAGAGTAATGATTACTGTACATTGTAAATCCAAAGTAACCAGCTAACTGCATAACCTATTCCTGTGTGCATGCAACTATATTACTAGTATCTTTCTTTTTTAAATTCCTTCCTTCTGTGGTTGTCCTCTTTGCTCCTATCCATTTATTTATCGTCCCATCCATCCATCCAGCTTCATCCTCTTATCCGGTATCGGGTCTCTGGGGCAGCAGCTCCAGCAGGGGACCCCAAACTTCTCTTTCCTGAGCCACATCAACCAGCTCCGACTGGGGGATCCTGAGGTGTTCCCAGGCCAGGTTTGAGATATAATCTCTTCACCTAGTCCTGGGTCTTCGATGAGGCCTCCTCCCAGCTGGACGTGCCTGGAACACCTCCCTAGGGAGGCGCCCAGGAGGCATCCTTACCAGATGCCCGAACAACCTCAACTGGCTCCTTTTGACCTGAAGGAGCAGCGGCTCTACTCCGAGCTCCTCTCGGATGACTGAGCTTCTCACCCTATCTCTAAGGGAGACGCCAGCCCCCCCTCCTGAGGAAACCCATTTTGGCCGCTTGTGCCCTGGGTCTGGTTCTTTGGGTTCTGACCCAGCCTTCATAACCATAGGTGAGGGTAGGAACGAACACTGCCTGGTAGATCAAGAGCTTTGCCTTCTGGCTCAGCTCTCTTTTTGCCACAACGGTGCAATAAATTTAATGTAATACCCCCCCGCTGCACCGATTCTCCGACCAGTCTCCTGCTCCATGGTCCCCTAACTCACGAACAAGACTCTGAGGTATTTAAACTCCTTCACTTGGGGTAAGGACTTATTCCCTACCTGGATTTATCGTCCCACACCCCTTTTATTAATATTATTACATAATATCAGTCTGGTTCACATGATATCAAGTACATCTGGCAGAAACCAATAATTAATCAGCAATTCTCTAATTAACCAAATTAGCTGCACCAATGCAAACTCCAGCATCAAGAAGTCATCCACTGACACTCAGACTGGTGGTCAGCATCCTCAGATGGAGTCTGTGCCAAAATCTAATCTTTTTTTCAACTTCACTTTATACAAGTAGACTAGTCTCTCCCAATTCAACTGTCTTTTAAAGCTTTCTTGGTCTCAGTACAAACTGGTACTGACGGACTGTCAGGCTGGTGAATATAAAACATGGCAAACAGGTGGAAAACCTTGCTGTGCCCACTGCATATAAAATGAATTATGTGACTGCCTGTGAACAGTCTTTAAATGACTGCAGCAGTTCACTGCAAATCATCTTGTATAGAGTTTACAATATCTTGGAAGACAATATCTTGAAACAGGTTGAGTAATGTGGTTTAAGTTAAACCTGTGCCTCTAGTTCACCCTGAAACTGCATTGAGAAATGGGCAAAATTCAAAGAAATATGAAACTGTCTGACTCCATTAGCACATTTTTATTTTAAATGCTTTTATAAGGAAGAATGTTTCTCATCTAACATAAGAATTCATACGTAGTCAAGGCTGCTCTTTTGCTGCGTTGCCAATAACAAAGTTTACTGCATTTCCAAATGGCTTCTGGTAAACCAACTACAAGCCAAATGCACTGTGAATAGTCAGACCACAAAATGTCTGCAATGGCGCTAACTTGGTCAAATTATCATATTAATATTGAACTGTAACAGGAGCTCGAGGCCTTAAACATCTCCTCATACGACTGGACTGCATTTGAGCTTCACAAATGACTTTGTGATTGGACAAAACATGCTGATATGCATTTTTTGGGGGGTGTGGAATAGCATTAGTGGTTTGGTAAAGCCAGAGGGGGATAGAGATTGGTTATTTGCAATAATTACATTAAGAAAGTGATACTGGCTGACTTAAAATGGAATAAACATGAGTGCTTAATGCACCCCTACATTATGCTTCCCATCCAGCTTGCATTGTTCTTAAATAATTGGGCTTCTGAGAATTCATAATTGCTTGTTTTATTCTTGGCCTAGCTTATGAAAGATTAAAATTACGTTTAAGGCAGGCTTCTGCCTTTGTTGTTGCAGAAGTGCTTTTGTATGCCAATATCTGGGGTACTTATCAGAGAACTGGATATCTCATGAACGGGTGCTCACATCCTCATGGCTACTCTGCCAAATTTGTCAGCGTCAAATGCATCTAAACTCTGTTCAGACTTACTGGGCAAGTGAAGCCCAGAGGAGCCCTTTAAAGAGGAGATCGAAGGGACCAAAGGACAGAAAATAAACGGCGTGGAAAAACATGGGCTCATGATATGTCTACAGAGAAATGGTTCGCTGGCCCTGTGCCTTTTAATATCAGTTTGAATTAGAATGATATTATTGATTTCTGCAAGAGAGGCCTGACAATGCGCCTGTAGCCAGTCCTCAGAGAGCAAAGAGACAGCGGCTGAAAAAAGGCAAGGTAGGCAGGGAGATAAAGAGGAGCAGGCAGAGGAAGACATATAGACGGAGGGAGGGAAGAGAATAGCAAGATAGAGGGAGGGGTGGGATAAAAGAAGAGAAGGACGCAAAAGCATGAGTGAGGGTCTGCTTGCAGAAATAGAATAACTCCCCAATCAATTGTGCGTCTGTGGCCCCGCTGTGAGACTGCAGGGGATCCCTCAGCAGGAACACATAAAGGAGAGGTCGTAATAGGCCAATACATTAGATAAATGGCATTTACTGCTATGGAAACGACTCCGACCTGGCTGGAGGTTGCCCACCGTGCTGGCAGCAGGTTTGTATTTATAGTCCTCTCCAGCACCTCGCTGTGCAATTTCTCTGGCACCCTACCACCACCATTACACACACACACACACACACACACACACACACACACACACACACCACACACACACACACACACACACACACACACACCACACACCTTGTCTTCTCTATCCTCCTTCACCTCCGTTGGTCTCAGTGATCTTACATCTGATATCCTGCCACCCACCAAAGCAGCGGCTCCTCCTTCCCTACTACAGGTTCCTGGTGTCCACAGGGCTCCAGGATGGGGCTGCTGGTGGACTAAGCGTCCAGAGCATCAAAGGGAAGGAGCAGTCATGGAGGGCCAAGATCAAACAGTCAAGACTGTAAATGGCAGATTTGCAGTAATGATGGACAATAGCTGAGCATTTCATTAATTCAGGATCAGTTTATTCATGTGATCTCAGCACTAGTACCACCTCTAAATCTGGAAGAAACCACTACGTGTAATGTAAAGGTGTCGCCTGTCATGACGAAACCAGCCAGAATAACGACCCAACTGGCCAGTCTGCTTTAGCGTGTTTCAGCTCATTGTTTCGGTATTATAGACCAACTATAATGGTTTGGTTTAGTCTTACTGCATTCATTCTCCTCATTTTCAGCCCAAACACAACTCCAAATGAATGCTAATGTTGCCATAAGCAGCTGTTTGCTAACACGTTCATCATATCAACGTTATAAAAGGTCAAGGTTGTGTTTATAGCTTGTTGCAATGCACCTGGGGTGAAAAAAGTTTTACTGCAGGTCTTCTTAAGAATAGCATTAGCAAACAGCTAGCAAATCTTTTGCGCTGCTGATACAACAATGTTGTAAGTATCTCTAGTATTTTTAGATTTTCTCTGCAGTCAAAACTATTAAGCTATTTTGAAATGAAGACAGGATAAGTCTTTTTGCTGGAATAAGTCCCAGTAAACAGAAACATTATTTCAGTTTACAATGCATGTGAGGTCAGGTAACATTTATAAAGTTAAATGATCTCACAACTCACTTTGGGAAACAATGAAATCTTGCTATGATATATGATATATGATAAGTGAAGAACATTTTAAAATAAGTTTAGAATTGAAGATGTGATTCAAGCCTCTCTGAGCATGGACAGGACAGGGTGATTGTGCGTTTTAATAGTGAACAGATTTATAGAGATAAATGGTCTTACAGTCTGACCCCTGGTTTTAAATGGCTCTGTGGTGCCATACCAAAAAAACACAAAAGAAATTAGAGGGCTGCCGGTGGCTTTGGTAAAATGAAAGATGGGGTTACACAGCCGACTGGTGGCTGATCTGATCTTGATTAATGTTACAGAAGGAAGATTGGGGAAATGATGGCATGAATGCTTACACTCTGCGTTTTTAATTTCCATAGCTGGCTTTAATGTGGTTCCCGGAATTAGTAATACAAGGACATTGTCATTTAAAATAAAGATGCTCCTTTGTCTGTTTCCACTGTTCCCATTTATCCTGATTCCTTCATTTCAGCTTTACTGACACCACAAAAGATTTCCGAATGTATTGTGTACAAAAACACCCCCTCCTCTCTCCTCCACACTCTTTACTTCCTATCGGCGAATGAATAATTTATTCCGTATTCAAAGGAAAAGGGCAAGCAGGCTCACAATATTGTCTATGAACAAGTACTTATAACCCACAAACCATTGTCACCTTCATGTCTCCCAGGGGAGCAATTCCAACACAATTTACTGAGCATGAACATTAGACTGTCAGAACCAGGCCAGAGCCCCTGCCTTCCCAACACAACTCTGGTCAACTAATGCACAGGGGAAGAGAAGACATCAGGGAAGGCTTTGCTTTCAGGTAATGGCTCTTAGCGACGCCTATTCATTAAACAGAGTGTCTGAACAATAGAGCTCTACGTAATGCATCTGCTTTACACATCCTGCATTATTTATGAGTGTAGAACAGCTTTATATTCAGAATGGGTTAAAAGCTTAAAGGTTGTTGGAGGACCAGTTTTTATTCAACTCGATGCATTCAGTATAGCGGTAAAATTCTAAAGGGAAACTGATTAAAAGCTACAAGAAACAACTTTTTCATTGTATAGTAGCTATTAATAAATTATAATATATAATGTTATATTGTAATCGTTCTGTGCCTGTCTCCTTAAATCATTCTGCATAAAGGTGTCAGTATGCCCAAAATGAACCACTTAGCACAACGTGTTGTCCGACCACACTCGTTAGCGCCATAGATACGACAATAGTTCAAATGAGGGGAAGAGCACACACTGTAGGAAAAAGAGGCCCAATGTTTCCTCTGAGTCATTCAGACTGTAGCGTTGCATTCGGTTGTTTACACGAAAAGAGAAGGAGTTGAGTGAAATATTAAGATAGGTTGAAAGTTCAAACCCTAATTTGTCTCTCACCTTTGCGTACCTGGCCAAAGCCGGGTGAAGTAGGCAAGCTTTTGGATTCTCTGTTTCAGAAGGTTACGGACATTTTAGAATGCAGCCCCCTGATTTCTGCCAAATAGCTGGCCAACCAACAAGCATTGGTTGAGGCATATTGACACCTTTACCTTTGCCATTCACAAAGAAGTTTTGATTTGCATGTAGAAAAAAGGAGTGTTACCACTGTCAAGTTACTGCATAACCAAACCAGTATTTGCATCAATTGCCAATGGAATAGTTTAGAAGTTAAGTGTTTTTACAATAATGGTCTTGACATTTTTTAGAACTTGCCATTTGGTGGTGTCATGGCTAGGACTGCTCTGGGTCTTGACTTTAAAGGAAACTTCCAGTTACTGATGAGAGAACACACAAAAATGCTAAACGTGGGGCAGCAAATATTTCATAAAATGTACTGTAACATTTGTTATTGTCTTCACCTAAAGCTTGGAATGGAAAGGGACATGCAAAGCAAGTGTTTACTCCTGAGATACTCACTAATAACGTCTCACCAGCAGCGGCCATGTTTCCTGCTATCCCATGCAGCCGTGTTTATCAGCCTCAGCAGGTGAGTGATTGGGTTTACATTTCTAGCCATGGAGGAGTGTAGTACAGGTATATGTTCTGCCAGGATCTATAATAAAAAAACGCTTTGGCATCACAATTGAAATTCACTTTTTAAGTCCACCTTTCAATCTTTCAATTGTGTGAACCAAGCCTGTACTCTTTGCAACAGTGCTCTCTCTCTGATTTACACAATAAACACATGCATACACACTGCCACACTTCCATTCATCCAAGGTATAATATACAGATATAAAGAATAAAATGGGCAGTTGCACGGCATCGACTGGACTATTGCACACATTTTCAGAGAGAGAGAATGCATATTGAGCTGTTGGTTTTCTGATGTTCTGGTTGAGTTTAGAGGAAAAACCATAAGAAAGTTTGAGGTTTTACCCAGATACTTTAGTAAATTTGCTCTGTGTAATGCGCTTGAGTCTTTTCAATTCCACTAAGCCAAACATGACCAACTCATGTTGTGTGGACAGTTAAGTCAGCATGTTAGTGTATTAAGACCCTGTTCACTGGTCAGCTGCATGGAATAGATTATATTATATTATATTATATTAGCAGCCATGCTAACAGGATGGCTCCAGGAATGGTAATGTCAGTTGGTTGGTTGCTCCACCACTAGTCCAGACTGAAATATCTCAACAACTACTGAACTGTTTTCTGTAAAATTCATTTAAAACATTTATGATTCACAGAGGTTTGATCTTAATGATTTAGGGCCCGATCTTGCACCCGACACAGAGCAGTGTAAAACCTGATGCAAGTGTCTTTGCTACTTTAAGACAGACGGAGTTGTCAATGTCCTGACCAGCGCCCACACCATTTAAACGTGTGCTAGTCTTCCAGACAGGCGTGTTCAGGTGCATCTTAGCGTACTGCCATCTTGAGAAAGTGATCGCAACATTGTCCAAATAAACCTGTTCTAAGATCAATAACGCAGCAATTTACTTGACAGATAATTTATGGTAAATGTCTTGTTACGTCTTTTTATGTTATTTTAACATTGTAGTTACTGTGTCTTCTTTTCTTGATTTTTGTCTGGTGGGTGGTGAGGACGAGGGGGGGGGGGGGGTATGCTCATGTTACAAACTACAGCCTATGTTGTGTTCAAATTAAAATTGTTAATCATAGAAAAGATAAGACTTCCACCTTTAGACGGGCTGTTCTTTGACTTCTTATTATTAGTTATCTCACTGTAACTTGCATGAAATGTTATCAACGTATCGTCACTGCGAGCAACCCAACCCAATCACTATTTTGGTGTCCATGTGGGATCTCTGTTGTCCCAACGTGGTTACAACTTTGAGGAGGTGTGTGTCGGCTGGAGCCTCAGCATGTACTGTACTGTGCAAAACCCTGACGCACATGTATACATCCCGCTCAACACACACACACACACACACATAGGAATGGAGAAATTCACATGCACCAACACACACACATAGCTGGCATCTATTTATGTGTTTGTCAGTACAGATGGGGATGTGGGAGTGATTAAAAGAGGTGTGTGTGTAGGTGTTAGAGGGGTGATGGTGGGGGTAATCTTCAGACTGCTGGTAAATCCTGTCCTTTATAACCTCTCACTTCCACCTTTATCATCACCTCTCAGCTTCCAGCTGAGTGTGTCCATGTATGAGTTTTATAGTGTTAATAAAATGTCACACACGAAGGCTTTCTGTATATTCATGCACACAGAGATAACAGAAGAGATAGCAAAGACAGGGGTAATATAGACACATTTGGGCTGATATTAGACATGTTAAGGTTAAAATAACATGCATACCAATAGAATGAACATGTACATTCTGAATGAATGTACAAATTATGTTTTTGCGCAATATGTGTTTGTGTTGCACTGCATACAACAGTCTCCTTTAAGCTAAATTGCAAGGCCCACTTCAGGCTTAAAACCTTATTGTCTCTGACAGAGAGTTAATCACACAACACAATACAAGAAGAGCGTAAACATTACAATGCAGCAACAAAGTCCAAGCTGAAATTGGGTCAGATTATTGAACACTGTGTAAGCTTGTTTCATCACTTTGGGACTGTGTTTTATTTTTCAAATATGAAACATTTTGCTGAAAATGCAAGAAACAACAAAACAGAATTAAAAATATGTTCAACCATTCAAACCACATGGCTAGAAGGAGAAAAATGTTTTTACATTAGCAAATACCCCTAGCTCTTAAGGAGTGCGTAGGCCCAGACAACAGTCCAAGCCTTCCTCTCAGCAGCTCGTAGTTGCATTGAGGTGACCCTCTTGTTCTTTGGGGAGAACGCGGGTGGGAGTATCCCCCCCACCCACCCAGCATCTCTCAGCCAACTCTGGAGAAGACGAGAGTGCAGCCCCTCCCAAGGAGTTTTGCTCCAGTTCTATGTTTATAGGTGAGCCCAAGTATATGTTTTTGGTACCACTCCACCTCCCGGCTAGCTCTGGTTTCTCCCCGCCAGGGAGGTGACATTTCACTTCCCTAGAACCAGTCTGCGATAGGGGTCTGACTATGCACCTGAACCCAATACCTATCCCTGTGGGGGATGGGCCCAAATGGCAACCACTCAATATTCTTCCAGGGGTCAACTTCTTGCTTGCTGGCATGCTCCCCTCAGTGGGCTTGGTTCCAGGAGGGGGGGCGTTTCAGGTGAGGGGCTTCAAAGTCTGTGTCTGGAGCGTCAGAGGCAGATTCACTTCTGCTTGCTCTTTTTGACCTCTGAAAGGATAGTCAGTTACCGAGCCCATCTTGGTGGAAGTTAGCCACAGTGTGAATGGACTTATTGGCTGAGACACAAGTCAAAATAATAGCTCCTATCTGCTGTGGTATCAGGGGATTACTGTACATTTTCTTGTCCATCATTGGGAACCAGTGGACATTCAGCAGGTGTCAACAGAGGAACCAATGGAGGCCAACAACCACACTCAACCACTGGTTCTGGATGTGTTGGTGGTTCCACACACACATTATGCTGACTTTCCACGATTGACACTTTTAGCTAAGTTTTCATCCACTTGTCAATCAAATTATCTGAAGTTTGGTGAGAACAACTCATGCGAATAAAGCTGGTGAAAGTGTGTTTCCATCCAACGGCTTTAAAGCCAATAAAAACCTGTGGTGATGATGTCACACGCTGTTGTAGAATCAAATTACTACTGTATATTGAATTGATTTGAGACATTTTAAGCTGTTTCCATTCATTTTCACTGAATTGCACAACATTCAACAAACATTTGGGAACAGTTTTTCCAAACAAAATGAATCGTGCCGTTAACCAACAAATGATCAAGATTGGACAAGTTATAGTGCTTATGTGCCAGCTGATGGCAACAGATCAAGCTACAATGAGAAAACAATGACGCTATCAACACATGATATGCCATGCTCCACATTGCTATGACGATGCATATGAAACTTGTCATTTATTGTCCGTCTGGCACCGCTGCGAGACTCTTTTTTTGAGACATGTCTCTCTGTCTGAGCGTCTTCCATTGACTCTGCAGGACGTCCCACGGCTTGTCCTAACCTTTGTTGGACATTTCCTTCACGCGTTCCTGATAAATTAAATTCAGAAAGTCTCTCGTCTCCTCGTCAGTCCACTTCCTTCTGTCTTTGTGCACAAGTGGTTGTCCATCATGACAGGACGGCATGGTAAAATGGGTTGCCTTGCTTGAAATCTACCTTTGAACCCAGGTCTGGGACATAGAAGTGACATGACTCCACTCCAGATGTGGATCTGCTGCACACACTGGATTGGACTGATAATGGGATTGAATGAACTTGTCACATTGCTGTGTATCATGTTTCATAATATCTACGTATAGTACCCTGACAGGATTGTTATTCTACTCATCTGATGCATATGTTAGGCTACAGATGTTTTGCAGGAAAATGTTTAATGTAAAATATTGATGCTATTAATTATTCTTATCAGTATTGTGATTAAAAAAACACCAGACATATACCTCACCATACTCATCACCTTTCCAATGCATGCACAGTTTCTCTTTGGAAAATACTGTAAACTAACTTGCCATGTCTGGGGTGGTAGAGCTGTGAAGAAAAAGAAAACAAGGGACTGCAACTCAAACAGACTCAAAGCCAGAAGTAATTAATTCTGAATTAGAGACTGCAACGTTTAAAGACTAAATATACACTGAGGTAAACAGCAGGTCAAGTTTGTTGTAGTTTGCCAAATAAAAAAAACTGGTTAGAAACTACAAGGTAGTCTTCACAGAATTGTTATGATGCATGATGATATTACAAGACTGAATATCTTAAGTGATGCTAGACCATCTACAGTAGAACATATGCCCCTTACAGACAACCACCTTGTTAGGTCAAATATCTTAAATTAGCACCTGGGTCACCTTTTATGTAAAAGTCATGATAGCAATCAATGAACACTTTGACACTTTTGCAATCGGATTAACATAACGTAGGTTAAATATGCATACATTAAGTTAAGATTAAATCCATAACTAGTTTGCCATATTAGGAGTACTGGAGTAAATGTATCACTTAATTATCATCTATTGCTGCATGTACAAAGAGATGAGACGATTTTAAAGGAACCCCGCTGTTGTCTTGTAAATAAATAAAAGTGTTTACTGTCAGTGTTTCTCACCGTGATGCATTGCGTGGGTCTCCTTGCGCTGTTAGAAACGTTGAGTGCATTTCCCTCCTCATGAAAACTTTGCAAAGCTGATTTTGATTTAAATATTTTAAATTGTGTGTTTGCTTGATTGCAGTCTTCTTCTGCTATGTTTCTTTATGCGTTACCGCTGGCAACCGCCGAACAGCCGAACAGTGAAACTGACGGCAGGATGTGACTTGTGACACCCACGTGTTTCTGCACATCCAATAATACCAACAAAATGAGGAATAATCTTTAATAACATTACTTTATAGCTCTGCTATTGGTCAGAAACTCCACAGGGTTCCTTGAAGCTGAGGATGAGATTCTGGTCATGTCAGATCAGTCTTTGAAAAAGGAAAAAAAAAAAAACCACACATTAACCATCAGACAGCACTGTTGGACATTATGAAATAGAATTGAAATGATGAAATTGTTCTCAGCATTTAATAAGAGATTCACACCACAAGCGGGGCGATAATTAAGGCATCAATTTAAAAGGAAATACACTTTTCTTGATCATTACTATCCAACTCCCGGATGTTCTCCAGCAATGTCAGCGCCCCCCCTCCATCAGATGTTATGAGAGCATTGTTGCTCTTTCTGTAATGGCCCTGTCCTGTGTGAGGAGACATTTACATTACCTATATGTCTGAATGACAAAACGCCATCACTTCAACGGATGAACGAAGCCAGCAATGCAATGAATTTCATGTCTAAAAGCAGCTACACAGAAGAATGTGAAAGAGATAATAAAAGGCATGAGAGATGCACTGTGCCATACATCTCTGACATATCCATATATAACTAACATGTCTCCTACTATATTATGAACAACATACATTGTCTCAATTATTGACTCAGGCTTGTGACAGTTTGGATCATCAGATATTTATAAGATACTGAATTATTGAAATTCCCTCAGTCACTTAATACGATTAATTAAAGTATCTTAAATGGTTGAATTTTGGAACAAAAACTAAAATTTGACTCACTGTATATATTTTACACATCGAAGTTTAAAGGGGATGTTACATCACTTGTCAATGGACAGGTACTATACACTCATTGTGTGTGTGTGTGTTCTTTAGTAACTATGTCATTTGAAAGATAAAAATCCTCACTATTATATAAATTATAGCATTTTCTGTGGTAAGGTGTCACTGATGCTGATTGTATAATTAGACTGTGCTTAAACATCTGCGTTAGAGGCACTGCTCCACTGCAGAGATTGAAAAATGTATAATGGTGTAAAATATAACTGTGCATAGCAGCGGTGAGTCACTGACTGGATTGAAAGATTTTCAAGTATTTTTGCAATTGCAAAGGGGTTAACTACAGGGTTAAACAAAAAAATGCTTTTAAAAACGAGAGATGTTGAGTGCTAACAGCAGCTGATGTGCACCCTGTCTCTATTTGCAAGGTGCTGTAGGCCGATGAATAATTGAAACTGTGGATGTACAGCCACAACGTGTAGCACTGGGCTGGCTGTGATGGAGCCTGGCTGAACAAACCGAGAACAGCAGGAGTGTTTTAGCAGGCTGGCTGCCGCTCTGTGATGCCACCTCTCGTCTGGCAGGGACAGATCGCTGCGTAACGAGCCTCATTAGAACACAACTCCATCACCACATCAAAGGCTTCCCTTTTTATACCAGGAGTGGGATCACAATCTTTGGGATATTTCAGCTCCTACTCCGTCCCCAAAACATTTACATCTCCCTCTCTGGGAGCAGGAAGAGGCAAAGTCAAAGTTTTGGGTCATTTTTAGATCTCTGTGGATGAGTAGCGGAGGCGGGCGCTGATTAATACAGAATTATCATAATGATCCGGAGGATGGGTAAAGGGCAAATGAGGCTTCTTATTATCTCCCACCTCTCTGGTGATGATGGATCCGGGCTCTGCTGCTCTCTGACTTTGGGAAAGGGACAGAGACAGGCTTTTGAATTATGTCAAGTCAGCAGGCCTCCAATCAGGAGGATGTTTTGGGGGTTTTGATTTGGATGTCTGGGCTGACGCCGGCATCAATTCTTTGGTCAGAGCTTTAATGCTGGGTTGTAAATATCTCAAGGAGGAAAGTTTCCACCTGATCTCCCCCAAGCAACACATACACACACACACACACACACACACACACACACACACACACACACAACATGCACCTTCTCCTCAGTTCTGCCTTACTCTAATTGGAGCTCAGGCGATGCAGGCATAGCCAGACACCCCCTTCTCTCTGTCTTTATCAGTCTCCCGCCCTGTTTCCACGTCAGAGTCACATTTAGCCTCTCCTCACTTTTCTTTCTCTCTACGTCTGTCAGTCTTCAGATGAAGTGAATTCAACTAAACTAGCTGTTTTATAAAGTGATTTGTTCAGGCTGTGCTCATGAACCAATTCAACATATAGCTACAAAATGTAATGCACTGTGGTTTGTTTTTATTCCACATATTTATTACTGACACATGACTGCAGCTGCATAAGACCCTGAAGATCTGCAAAGGGAGGAGGTGGTAACACGCGGGGCTTTCATGCAGTTCATTTTCTGGAAGAAGTGGAAAACAACAGACTTTCACCCAGGAAACTGTTGTACGTGTCCTGGGAGTACTACTTAAAGCAACACTAGAGAACTTTTCCTGCCTCGGTCCCCCTACAGATTGGAAGTGGAATTGTCCATTACATTACATTGTCCAGTTTCTTCTGACCACAGATCCGCTACCTGAGCTGGCAAACTTGCATAATGAAATGGACAATCCGCTTCCACCATGTAGGGGGACTGAAGCAGGAAACGTTCTCTAGTGTTGCTTAATGGGGACGGTGTTTTAATGCGTTGATTTGTTTTAAATTTTGGTATAGAGTTTATCAGGCTAGTTGTTCATCTGTAGTGGACATCTTCTTGAAGGGCTGCTGGAGAAGAAAATCTGAAACTGAAATCTCTGACCAATGACTTTCTGGATTTACTTCCTCCACACTATCAGTATAATGTCATGTGTTTGAGTGCACCATTGATTAATAAATTTACAAGTCAATCATCAATAGCCCACTCATCTCCCAGCAGAATATTCAAACACTACATACTATAGAACACTGTTTATGGAAACTGGTGAATACGACCACAAGAAGCATTTACAGTACACCTACAAGGTTATGCTATAGTTGCAACTTGTAATGTGGTCACACGCTACTCCTTTCCAGATGGAAAGCTGAAAAAAGGGTCAAAGTGCATCTCTCATGTAACACATTAAAAAAAGCACAGTTTGGTGAGCATTTGTTTCTCACCTTGAGCTCACTGTACAACACTTCTTAACGCGTGGTTCAGCAGTGGGGGGTCGGCAAGTAGAATGCATTCAGACCCACTAACCCAATACCCTTAAACAATAGTGCCATACAGAAATAATTTTGCCAATGGCTAATGAAATTAACAAAATATTTCTGCACACATGCATTTTTATTTCTTTGAGATGTCTTAAACATTTTTAAAGTGATCCCTAATTTGACCCAACGAATCCTGCTGCTTTACTGCAAAGTCCAACTTTCTCATGGTTTTCCATCATTTACCAGTAGCCTATTAGCTTGAGTGCTAGTTGTGTTTCACAGAGCAGGGGAGATAGAACTTGGCAACACATGGATATCAGATGGAAGATTGCAACAAAATGGGGAGCAGTAGTTGGTCAGTGGAGGCCTTTTGCTTTCTTTCTGTACTCTACTTTCACATATTCAGTGTAGGTCTAGACAAACCTGCCTTAATGTTCAGTCTGCAGAGAAAGGCTCGCATTTCAATTTGTGTCCCAGTTATGGGAACATGTGCAAAGTGGTTATACTGTCAATTTATTGAAATGGCAAAAAACCAAGGGATTTAGATGTACAATCTATTAAATTTACTTTTTATCCTTTGTCTTGAATTATTTATTGTTTCTTTAAAATAATTAAATTAAATATAAATATAAGCAAGAACTACTGGAAAATTCTCCAAAATCAAATGAACATTTTTTAATAACCAAGAAGATTTAATTTCCCCAGTCCCACTCTTCCTACAGTATGTCTCTTTCCTCTCTCTCTCTTTCCAGATCAAAGTAGTTGCTGTAGTAATTGCAGTGCTGTTTAATGAACATATTTCCAGTCCACCCACCTGCTTATTCAGAGCCGCCCACATCAAAGAACCTAGGAGGAACCTTGACCCTTTCTGTGCTGAAGACTAGGCCTACCGCTCCGTTATTCCAGCTGTGCCTCGGGCTTCAGCTCCAGCGCCCGGGAGTTCCTCCGCTTAAAGCCCACCTTCCTCAGTCAGAGAGTCAAGAAGTCCAGAACCACGGTTAAGACCAGTGTGTTCTTAGAGGCTTAGTGAATAAAAAGTAAAAATCAGAGGCCACGTTGTGTCTGCTGGTTTATGAGAACATGTCTCTGTTGAGGCAGAAGCTTTACCTTCAGGTCACTATTTGAAACTTGCTAACCAGGGACCGAGTAGCTTGCACATAGCTGTAGAGTTGAGATCAAATATATACCCACCCACTCATGTTGATTTCATTGGTCTAATGCCTTACTTACAGGCCCTTAGTAAATGTGTTATTTTTTTACACTCCAAACGATTTTTTTTTGTAATTCCACTCTCTCCCGAGCAGGTCCCATATGACTCTCGGGTGCACAGGAACATCAACACAAGATTAATCGGAATAAACTGTTTTATTATGGAAAGACCACTAGAAACTTTATCAACAATAGTCCCATGGAAAAAAGTAATGAATTAATCACAGAGAGCAGATTAAGCATTCTAAAAGGGAAAGTGTCTGTCTAAAGCCAAAACTGTGACATTTCCAATACAACAAGCATTTAAGAAGATGAGAACTGAGGAAGTGCAGATGTGGCTCTAATCCAGCTCAAGTCAAGTCTGATTATGTTCAGCTCAATCACCAACATTAGCTGAGAAGTGGCTTTCCTGGTCACACGTCCACCATATGCTGACTTTTGTTTACTTCCAAATAAATCTGATAGTATGATTTCTCCTACCCTAATATTGCACATTTGCACAGTTTCCATGCCGAGTGAGTGAGTTAGCTGGATATGACAGCTGTCAGAATTGTCATCAGCAGAGCTCAGGATTTTAAGTGAGGAGGTGGTGGGAAACTCACACGTCCCTGAGGAATCTGTCATGCTTAGCGCTGATATCAGAAATAGTATACTGTCTGACTAAAGCACCAGAGGGACAGATGGCATTTTTTCATGAATCACCTTTCCAACATGTTTGCGACCAGATGGTCCGGTGGCACAGAAAAAATCCACAACAGAAATGGTCAAAGTGAGTAGAATTCTTGTGAATTATGGAGTTGGACTCAGCAGTTTAAACCTTTTACGTAAACCACGTTACTGTAGCAAAGTACAGTCACGCAGGTGCAGTACTCCGTTAGCTGGTTTAGTCCCTACCAACTCCAAAAGCAAATACTTGGCTTTTTAGTAGCTTAATGTAGGCCTGTAACAATTATTAGATGATTGTCTAAATGCCATTTAAAAAAAAATAAATGTGGTTACTTGTCTTAAGGCATATGATTGTTATTATATATTTTTATTATGATTTCAGTTATTAGTGGTTGGCACTTGTCATTTGGGTTCATAGCAACACAAATGACAAGGGGGGGATCTAGTTAAGAAAAAGGTTTCATGACAATAAAGAGGCGTGGTTTGTTTCATATTAAATTAAATTAAATTAAGTTATGAAATTATCAGGTCACATGACAGTGATATAACCATTTATCACATTTGTCCTGGGATTCTTTCAAAACTTTGTTTTAAAAAGTAATGCATAATTGTCTTGTAAAATTTGACTTAAATTAAATTGTTAATCGCAATTATTTCACACACAATTACTACACACTAAATGTGCCACTACGTGCAAGCGGCTAGTCCCTAACGTCGTCGGCCTGTAGTTTGGAGCAAGGCAGGTAGTGAACAGTGTATTTATCGGAGCTTTTGTTGCTGAATACAACCGCCTGCTGCTGCTGGCAGAAAGCGGTGAGGTTTCACTACAACAGTTAAGTTAAAAGCTGAAAAGTAAAACTATTACCTAAAGGGCCATGAGGCACAGTAGAGCTGAGGGAAACTGCAGAATAGGGTGATCATTTTCTGTAGATCCATTACAAACCCCTTTCATTTTACACATCATTTGACTTATTTCTAATATGAAGACATTTATTAGTGCAGCTTTAAAGTGTCCATATTCTGCTCCTTGTCAGGTTCATAACTGTATTTTGAGGTTGTACCAGAATAGGTTTCCATGTCTTCATTTTCTAAAAACACCATATTTTTCTTGTTCTGCACATTGCTGCAGATCCTGTTTTCACCCTGTGTGTTTAGTTCTCTGTTTTAGCTCCAGAGTGAGACATCTCACTTCTATCCTATCTTTGTTGGGAGCTGCACATGCTCAGTAGCTCGGTAAGATCCATCAGCTAGATAACTCTTTCTCCAGCTTTGGTCAGTCCAAGGCAGGATTAGCTGGGAGACTTCTTCTAGACAAGGGACACTTGTGGAATACCTGCACAACATGTACAGGAAGTAGAACAGGGACAGGAAGTAGTTCTTTTGGAGATTCTGGTCAACTAGTGGCTGTTGGAGCAGTGTTGCCATTGAGAACGAGTTAGCATGCTACGGTTAGCCACTTGGTCTTGGCTAGTGATGTAGAAAGCCGTGCAGATGTTGACCAGCTCACCCAGAGACTGAAGACAGAGGACATTCAGAAACCGGATCTCAGTCTGAACACCATGGATGGGTTTTTGTCCAAGTTTGCATGTGTGTGGAAGCAGCAGAGACAGGAAATGCCACCTATGAGACTGTTTGACAGTAAAATATTGGTCCCTGATTCCAGGGTGGTGCCCCGTTTTGATTGTTTGTCAATTCGGTTAAGTTATTAATACCCATATTCATAACTTTATTAATATTTATAAAAAGTATTTGATAATTTACCCATAATTGAAAGTGTACCCCTACCAATTCCCAACAATAGTAACACCCCATAGTCCTGCACCCTCTGTTCCTTACCTGCAGAAACAAAAAAGATTAACCCTGGACAGCCTGGTCTGCTGGTCTGGGACCCCATTAGCAGTCACCCTCTGGTCTGCTGGTCTGAGACCCCATTCGCAGTCATCCTCTGGTCTGCTGGTCTGAGACTCCATTAGCAGTCACCCTCTGGTCTGCTGGTCTGAGACCCCATTAGCAGTCACCCTCTGGTCTGCTGGTCTGAGACCCCATTAGCAGTCATACTCTGGTCTGCTGGCGATTGCTTATCCCCACGAGCAATGCTGCACCAAGCACGTGTGTAGTGGACGAGCCAGAATGGTCTTAATGCAGACAGGTGCTGGCAGTGTTGCAGATATTTCGGCTACTCCCCCGGGCTGCAGTTGGAACACAATGATAGAGACGACCTTCTGTGCCAGAAAGGATGTGTTCAAGACCGGCCCCGATAAAGGAAGACTCCACACCACCAATTGGATGACTAATGCCCTCTTGGCCAAGTTTGCTCATTCAAAGTTATATTATTCTGTTTCTCCAGCTTCTTCTCTACTACGAGGAAATTGTTTTCATCTATCTTATCTTCTAAAAGCAAGGACAGACCGCAGGAGCTGTAGACTGTGTGATGAAAGCACCTACAGCTTGTTTTCCTGCCACCCTCCATGCCTCAGCTGTTCATTGAGCGGGCCTAAAGACAGGTGACAGTAGTGAGACCTGTCTCTGTCTTGTTACCCCCACCGATGCGGACATATGGGAGAGGTAGGGACCAAGGAAACCATGTCAGTGCTCCCCTCCCATACATATGTGCAGGATTGATTTTTGATTTATAGTTTGGGTTTATTGATTTAACCCATTGACATCAATGTCAAGTTTACATTGTTTTAATGACTTACACAATGAGAAGGTTTCCAGTGGAAATAGATTTTCTTGGTTTCCTGGTACCAAATTTATCATGACCTAAGGAGTTTACCTACACCTACACTACACTGTAACCTGAGTTACACATTTAAAGCCTGATTTTAGATTCACTATATTTGACCTATTACTTATTTTTTGTCATTAAACAAATTTCCTTTACCAGCATTACATTCATATCAATGGCTTTAAATCAGCATTTGGACTATCACATTTACACAAAATATAGAAGTCATTAAATGAAACGTGTGAAACATGATTAGAGTGGACCGCACTGGAGGAATTAAGTCTGTAGTTACAACTTTGTGTAACAGATACATGAGATTAATGAGCATTTCTTCAACCTGCTACGCGTTGTCCTCACTGTCAGCAAACCCTGCTAGCAAGCACACTTAACCATGTACTACAGAAGAAAACACAAAGCAGGCAAAGATCTCGCTACAAAAATTATATTTTAAACATTACACGTAGTGCAATAACCCAATAAAGAAGTAGGAATCCATCTTGATGCCCTATGCTCAAGAAAGTCTAAAATGTTCAGTGCTCACTAAGGTTGTTGCTTCTGTCAGAATTATAAAAAAACGCCCTGCCAAGTGTAACACAAGGGATTTGCTTGGTGGTTGGTGCATACATAAACAAATATGAAATAAACAATAAAAACAGAAACAAATGTATTCAAAAAAGCTGTTTAACATAAGAGAAACAAGGCTGAACTGTTTAGTGCAGAATGTGCACAAATATGTAGTATCATGGATTATATCATGACCCCGTCCACAGCCCCGGATGTTCAGCTGAATGGTTGTTTGTAAAGGCAAACAATTCATCCCCTCCAAGGACACCGAGGGATGTGAGGAGGTGAAGGTGACCATTTTCTCATAGGTTTCTCATTTCCTGAGAGCCAACAGGTGAGTTTAATCTCCCTCGCCACTTCATGGGAGCGCAGCAAAGCCCAGCTACGCTGCTCTTAAACATGCTGAGCTCTCCACTTGCACACACTATTAATACATTCATTCTAAAGGTTTATTGTTGATGATAAAGGAGCACTGCACTTAAAGTATTCATGTCCTTTGTTTTGTGTGAGAAGATAAGGCAATAATGCTGATATTAAAGATTTTCATTATGTCTTTTAATTTGTGAAGGAGCTTCTTAATGTTTGGATTATTCCTCCCACCTCCCGTCTTGGAGGAACAGCATAATCAAGCAGGTCACTGCACACAGTACATGCAAAACTGCACCTTGTACCTGTGCAACCGTGTAATCACATTTGGAAACTTGAAACCTGACACTTGCTTGACAAGTCACTAGCAAAAGGTAACACAGATGTCATGCTTTATTAAACCTCTTATTATTTTATAATGTTTTCTAGTAAAAAGCTTTTTAATATTTTGTGGTGCTTTGTTAATAAATGTGCTAACACTGCTATAAATGTGGGTAAAATCCTCTGTGCAGCATGATGGGAAGAGGAACTGTCAGAGTTCTGGTTCTCTATGTGACTCCTGTATGCACTCCCACACTCATACTTTAAGAAGTTATAGTTAATGAAAAGATTGGTATAGCATGACTTATGCTGGTGATCAAAGCCTTGTGTCCTTTTAAAAAAGGTCTCTGTAGAGCACATGTTTGGCAACCTGAAAGTGCTGCTTAGTTTGATATGTATGAGGTGAAGTTCAAATAACTAACAAGGCAGTTAAATTCCTTTTTTTGACAACATGGTAGCTGACAGAAACACAGAGTTGGAATATAAGAAACCATAAACTTTGGGGTAAAAGAATCAGGACTTATGTTTTCCCACAGCAATCAGAAAAGCAAATCTCCGCCTTAGTCGATGAAGCCAAATGGGCATGTGCAACAACTTTGTCTTTTGCACTAATGATAGGACATCTATTGGAAACTAATGATAGGACATCTATAGGACACTAATGATAGGACATCTATAGGACGCTAATGATAGGACATCTATAGGACGCTAATGATAGGACATCTATAGGACGCTAATGATAGGACATCTATAGGACACTAATGATAAGACATCTATAGGACACTAATGATAGGACATCTATAGGACGCTAATGATAGGACATCTATAGGACGCTAATGTAAATGTAAATGTAAATGTGCTGTATTTATATAGCGCTTTTCCAGTCTTAACAACTGCTCAAAGCGCTTTTACATCTACATTCACCATTCACATACATTCATACACTGTGGCCGGGGCTGCCGTACAAGGTGCCACCTGCTCATCAGATAAACACTCACACACATTCACACTCCGATGCGCAGCACCGGGGGCAACTCGGGGTTCAGTGTCTTGCCCAAGGACACTTCGACAATGACTGCAGGGGCAGGGATCGAACTACCAACCTTCCGACTGGCAGGCAACCACTCTACCACTGAGCCACAGCCGCCCGCTAATGATAGGACATCTATAGGACACTAATGATAGGACATCTATAGGACGCTAATGATAGGACATCTATAGGACACTAATGATAGGACATCTATAGGACGCTAATGATAGGACATCTATAGGACACTAAAGATAGGACATCTATAGGACGCTAATGATAGGACATCTATAGGACGCTAATGATAGGACATCTATAGGACACTAATGATAGGACATCTATAGGACACTAATGATAGGACATCTATAGGACGCTAATGATAGGACATCTATAGGACACTAATGATAGGACATCTATAGGACGCTAATGATAGGACATCTATAGGACGCTAATGATAGGACATCTATAGGACACTAATGATAGGACATCTATAGGACGCTAATGATAGGACATCTATAGGACACTAAAGATAGGACATCTATAGGACGCTAATGATAGGACATCTATAGGACGCTAATGATAGGATATCTATAGGACACTAATGATAGGACATCTATAGGACACTAATGATAGGACATCTATAGGACGCTAATGATAGGACATCTATAGGACACTAATGATAGGACATCTATAGGACGCTAATGATAGGACATCTATAGGACACTAATGATAGGACATCTATAGGACGCTAATGGTAGGACATCTATAGGACGCTAATGATAGGACATCTATAGGACGCTAATGATAGGACATCTTCACACCATAGGTCCTTTGAACAGCAGAAGGAACAATATCCAGATTTGATATCTGTGGTAGGAAAGCTTTTCCTGGATTTAAAGGCAGAGTTGATAATGTTAAAAAGCCAGCAAGATTTGAAAGTTAGCATCACCTCAGGACTCCGTCCAGACTCTCCACCTGCCCCGGGGCTCCACCCACAAACAGACGTCCAAGCTGCCTCGCTTCTTTAGAGCAGAGTGGATCTGGACATTTTATCTCAAGTCCCATTCAGCGGCACGCAAACCGGTAAAATTACTATTCTGAATGTTAAAAACAAACAGGACTGCTGTTAGCAACGCCGCGACTATGCACGTTGAGCCCAAGTTCTTACACGGCAGAGGTACATATCCGCATCGGGGCAGGAAGGCATTTCATTGGTTCGGACTGCAATGCAGTGATTGGTGGGCATTCTTTTTTTTTTTACAGGATTACAGCAGTTACAGATTTTTTCCGCTTCTTCTTCAGAGCCCATAAATTAGTTGTTGCTGTCATAGTGTAAATACCATTTCAATCTATATTAAAAAAAAGTTGGAAACATTGGAAAAATGTACCGATCCTGCCTTTAACCTGTACATGCCTCCTCCATACAGGCTAACGTTCTGGTCATTTCAGATACTGTATCTGACAAATGTTGGTCTCCAAAACGAGTGCATACATGAGTCTATTTGGTTACACTTGCCTCCAGAAGAATATTTTTGACTTCATATTGTGTTGAAATTAGATAAGTGTTTAAAATATTTATCTGTGAGCCCATTCCCTCATTCCCTAATGCCTGGAGTTGCAGAACGTTGTATTGGGGGCTTCATGTCGCCTTTGGACAGATGGTCTGATATCACTGAAGTTCTCTGGGCTGGATATTAGCAGTCAAGATGATAACATCCTTTGACAGTGACCATGACCCAAGTAATGACATTCCCAAAAAGCCAAGCCCATTGCACTCTCCCCACACTTATCCGACGTGCATTAAAGTAGTTTCCAAGTACTTTTCAATGATGGTGCAAATAGTAGTTGTAAGGTCTCCGTGTGTGAGTCAGCAGTGCAGCATGCACTTTAGCCCAAGCCAGTCCTACTGAGTTGGCTGCCACACAATCCCTCCTAATATAATAGAAACCAATTAACTGAGTGGGTGGCTTTACCCAAATCTTGATTTAAAATGGAGCTTTATTAAAAAGAGTTACAATGTGGCAGAATGCTTAACCTGACTGGTGGCAGAGATATGATAAGGAATGTAATCCCTGAGGCGAGAGCTGATTAGCTTATCCAGTCAGAGTCACAGTCAGTGCAGAATAAAAATGGCTGCCGTCTTGGGGGAAAAAAAACAAATGTTATTTAAAGAAAAAAACATTTTTTCTTTGTTTTGGGGGACAGAGAGAAAGACTGAGCTCAGCTGCAACATTATTATTGCCTATAGTGACATTTACCTGGTACCTGGCCAATTCCAGACTGAAAAATATGAGATTGGCTTCCTTTATTCAAAATCATCTTGTTTTTCTCTTTAGGTTCATGTGCAGCTGAACCAGGACTTGACCAGCAGCAGTAGAGTTCAACTGTGCTCCACAGTGAGGGAGTGTAACCCACATGGGTACAGATTGTTGGGGAAGGTGAGATGCTAATAACATTTTAAAAAGGTATCATCCATCCATCTATCCATCCATCCATCCATGCATGCGTGAGAGGGGTACTGATGTTTAATGTATAACAATCCATAATGCATTATGTTTGTTGCTATGAAAAATGCCCTTGCTCCTCACACAAGGTGGGCTTGTGTTTTATCCTTGACAGAGTCCCTCAATGTCAATCAAGCAGTGAATGTAAAATATCATGTAAATGGATCTGTGTTAGCAACCTCCAGCTGGCTTGTTTGACTTGGCTGGTCGGCACTCTGGGTTGTAGGTACCCTCTCTTACTCCTGCAGGCTTCCTGTTTGCCTGCTCCTTGTCAGTGTTTATCTATGGATTACACCTTGTCTGCTTGTCTGCTTGTCTGCATGTCACCCTCCAATTGCTGCCACGTCTTCTTGCTGAACAAGCATCTCTCTTGGATGGGCACTGCGGTGCAAATGAGGAGAAGAGCGTCTTTTTACACAAAACAGGATTTAAGGGAAAGGTGTTTAGGATTCAGTCCTTTTTTCCTGAAAATATAATTGTGTTCAGTCAAATTGGCAGTATTGCATTAAACCTCTTCCTTCAAGCTGAAAATTGAAATGCGTACATTGGGAAGTATGTGTCACTTCTTCTGCAGATTTTGCGGGCCGACTTGTGACTTGGAGTGGCTGTGCTCTCCCAGACCAGCTCTTTAGGAATTCTTTCCATCTAACTAAAATGGAAGAAGTCTGTCTGTCTTTCAATTTTCTCGACACCCGTTCATCTTATCGAACTGGTGGCTGTATTGCTGCACAGATCACAACTAAACCACCGTTGTTCCCCGTGACATTCTGTAGCTGTGTTGCTTTAATCTAATTTATTTTTTATTTCTTCTTCTTTTAGAGTTAATGACCACTGTGGTCTGAAATGAATGGCACCAATGTAAACAACACTTAAAGTTCTACAGCAGGGGTAATAGATTACAAATTGAATCGGGCCTGATTTTAACCAGGAAATGTAGCCAGACATTTTCAGCAGCCTATTTATTTATTTTTGCTTTTAGCAATGACACATTTTTAAAAGGATGCAAATTAATTTATTGTAAATGAAATTACAGGGGACAAATCCACATTAATAACTGGAACACATGCATTTGTTCCCCCCCATCCATAAAAAACATGAAGGCTTTTATTTCACCAAACAGCCAGGACACGAATACAGTGCATCCAGTGAAGTAGGTGGGGGCAGTATGCCACCTTAAAAATACTGGTTTCTATGGGTCATAAAATGGAAAGAAAGAAAGAAAGAAAGGAAGAAAGAAAGAAAGAGAAGCAACAGGCATGGTTGAATCAGGAAGTAGACATTTCTACCATAAATTGATGCAGAAAATGCTCACATTAGTGCATAAAAATTCAATTCAATTCAATCCCCCCCCCCCCGCTAACTGCTGGCACTTTCTGAACACAGGGTGACAAGCCTCTATTAGACTCTAATTTTAGTTATCTTAGTAATAAGGAGTCATGTCACCTCTGAATGAATAAATTGACTCCTTCATGTCCCAGCTGTAATGTTTATTTACTCCAGTGGGTTCTGGTCGGCCTCATTACTTCACACGTAGCCTGCCTACACCGGACCACAGATCAGTGGCTGATACCCCCATGATCACACACTGACTTGATTTGGTCTCCTTTGCTATGTATACTTTTTACTTCTTGATACTTCCTGTTACAAATCTACTAACATTGTCTGCTTGGTTGAGATATAACAGAAGAAAACGTACAATTCCCCAAAAGGAAGAAAAAATCCTTTTGCAAATCACACCCAGTCAAATAATAGTTCACATTTTTAGACTGACAGGCCGTTGCTTGATGAAACATCCACTTGACAGAGACTGTATGCTGGCAACACATTGATGCACAGGAGGCTAATTGCAGGGAACCATGGTGGAACGTTGTTCGACACCACCTGCTGCGATGAACGTACGTAGCAGACACCAGACTTGCTCACACTGAACCAGGTCACCGTTTTATTTTACAACCTGCAAAATTCTCCTCCAAGACAGCCCTCTGTTATTAGACCTGCCTTGATAGTTCTTGATCTGGAAATATAAGGAAACATTTTCCCTTTCCTTTATTTTGTTATATATCTTTTTGGTGCATGATATAGGTTTTTACAAAGTGAAAAAGCCTCATACTCTGCTTCTAATTGGCTAGTAGTCCTTACCTAGGTACTGTCAGGGCCCTCATACTCTGCTTCTGATTGGCTAGTAGTCCTTACCTAGGTACTGTCAGGGCCTCATACTCTGCTTCTGATTGGCTAGTAGTCCTTACCTAGGTACTGTCAGGACCCTCATACTCTGCTTCTGACTGGCTAGTAGTCCTTACCTAGGTACTGTCAGGGCCCTCATACTCTGCTTCTGACTGGCTAGTAGTCCTTACCTAGGTACTGTCAGGGCCCTCATACTCTGCTTCTGACTGGCTAGTAGTCCTTACCTAGGTACTGTCAGGACCCTCATACTCTGCTTCTGACTGGCTAGTAGTCCTTACCTAGGTACTGTCAGGACCCTCATACTCTGCTTCTGACTGGCTAGTAGTCCTTACCTAGGTACTGTCAGGACCCTCATACTCTGCTTCTGACTGGCTAGCAGTCCTTACCTAGGTACTGAGCATGTGCAATTCCCAACAAAGATGGAAGAGAAGTGAGATGTCTCACTCTGTAGCTAAAACAGAGAGCTCAACACACAGGGTGAAAAGAGGAGCGGCAGTGATGTGCAGTACAACAAATTCTTCTGAAAATGAAACCATCTAAAATGAAACCATGTAAACCTATTCTGACATTATTGCTATATACAATTATGAACCTGAAAATAAGCATGACATGAGAACTTTAAGATTTAAATTTGGACCTTAATTTCTTGATCTCTATTAAGAAGAAACCAATAAGTGCAACAATAAAAGAAGAATATGCTTCACTCTCTAAAGGAAAATAATAAACATAGGGGTCAGAGGCATACAGTATAAACATTTAATTAATAACATATTTCTGTATTCCTGTGAGATCCCTAAGATGGGGGAAAAAGTCTGTTTATACTTTTGATGGCCCACATATGAGTCCAATAAAATAACCTCACGCACCAACTTCATTTCACCGTCATGCAGAACGCTGGTCAGAACATGAAGGGAAGTGTTGGTGTGGTCGCCCCGGGGTAAGTGACGCAGCGCCATGCTGTAACCCGCTGATGAAGTTGCCCGTACCTGCAAGATTTGGGGTTACCAAGGTAACTTCAAGTTCAACCCAGGGTTTTGTGCATCACTTGTTACCGGGTTAGATCGCCATGGTAACTTATGCTGAACACCTAACCTGCAGGTTATGTTGGAGATTAGAGATCAACCGGTGTAAAAGCACCGCCTACTGACCAATCAGTACTCGAGTGATAACGGCGTCACCGTTCTTAGAAAATCAGCTGGAACTCGGTGCAGAGAGAAAGAGAGGAGAGAGAGAGAAGAGAGAGAGGAGAGAGAGAGAGAGAGAGAGAGGAGGAGAGAGAGAGGAGAGGAGGAGATGAGAGAGAGAGAGAGGTTAGAGCTTTTGTTGTGTTCATACAGGTCCACGGTTGTTAGGTCCGGTGAGGCCGGGTAACTAAATACATTTCAGGGCAGGTTGACCTTGCTTCATCGAGTACCAGTCATGTGATTGTGATGCCTGGGCCATTATTCAGCGCTAATTATTGTTTCAATATACAGTATCCTTTGTATATATAATTTATAATACCATCCATTTTGCACACCCAATGCACATTAAATACTGTATGCATGCACATTTAAAGGGCAGTCTTTTGTGTTAAATTATATTAGTACTAACTTAACTTAAATTAGCCACAGCCATGAACCTTTGGCTATGGTTAGCTGAATGCAAAGCTATGACTGACTCAGACTCTCTGAAGTCTGTCTTTCCTTTTTTGCAGTCTAGGCAGTTGTTGTCTATTCTGGATTAGCAAATTTTTCTGCAAGATTTTCTGCCATGAACTGGGCTTTCAGTATTTGAAGGGATGTCCTCTCTTTGAAATGGCCAAAGTCTCCTGTGACGGACAGATTTTCTAAAGCCTGAAAACAGAGCCAAGGAGGAGGGGCAGAAGTCTAGTTTTCTCTCAGACCACTTAGATAACAATATTCTGAAAGGTTATTATGTGATCATTGAAATAACTGCCTACCCTAGCTTTATGCTCATTTTAAGATTCTCTGCATAATCAACATTTTTGATTCAAAATTATTTTAAATCTAACTTAGTCATGTCTACAGAGGAGGCGTTTGAGCCATACTTTGTAGTCACTGTCTCATGTGTGTCTGACAGAACACATACTTTCCATTTTAGTCAATACAGCTGTGAACACAGATACACATTTTAGGCTTCATGTCTATTTACTTGGGCTTTACACACATACCTACAGTGATTGTGTAGAGGGCTCTGAGTGCTGCCAAAGCACAGGTGACCTACACACAGTACTCATGCCTGAAACGCATCCAGTGCAGGGGACTGAAACTGTTCTGTGCTGCTGATGTGCTGTTTTTAACACGCTGCCTGTGTCTGTAGACATTGTGTTAGAGCATCAGGACCCGGGGTCTGGTCCCAATTGAAGGCCCCCTCTTGCAAAAACAACCGCCTAGGTTATTTAACGAATTATGAGATAATGGGCCCCCATGTACACATTATCATTGGTAGACAGAAGACCACAGAGATACAGATGTGTCATTTATTTCAGCAGACTGGTAGATAGAGCCCATATTGCATGTTGTCTTTGCTGAACTAGAGCTGAACAGCACACTCCTAAAAGTGTCATGATAGCTTCTTTAATGTGAGTAACGCAAGAAGAATCTTTTGGCTATTTCTTCTGTTTCTGCACCACGTTGGACTGAGATCTTGGTCCTTGGTTGGAAAGAGCCTTGAAATTGCTAAGCTTCCCACACTCGCCCGTTTGTCCCCTCCCTCTGGGTTGAACTGTAGTGGATGTGATGGAAACGCCATTCTTACCTGTATGCCTGTCTCACTTACAACTCTGAAGTTGCTATCTCACACTATCTCTGTCTTTGCCGTGACTCTAGTTCTTCCTGCTGCCTTTAGTTCCCAGTACACCCTTAATTATTGTAGAGGTGCCACTTTTGGCTCGAAGTTTGCTGAATTGCTACTCCACTTTGGCTCTATTCCCGAGAAGAAAAAACTAATTTTACTCTTTCCAATTGCAGAAAACACACATGCAAACGCATCCCAAACACACTCGTACAGCCAGGGCCGGAGTAGGTCTCATTTCCTGGAGTTTCATTCCGTAGACCGGCCCACTTCACTTCACGACTGACTATATTAAACGAATGTATTAAAACCTTATATATAAGGTTATAACTCTAGTCCCCGGTTCTCTACTGCCGTGCAATTCAGCGGTTTTATTTTCAAAATATAATTTTCAATTCAGTGCAAATGCAGTAAGTGTTATTTCCCAATGTAGATGTATTAGACAAGGTAACCTCTTTACAACAACCCAATGATGTTCAACAATATCAAAATATATTTTCAGTGCAAATAAGTAACCACAGATATCCCTAACTTAAAATTAAATAAAGAGTTAGATACCTTGTATTGCATTTTTTAATGACATTATAATCTATTTTTTCCTTTGAGTAATATTTCATATAACTTTCTATTCCCTTTCCCTTGTGGGCTTTGCATATTTACTATTGTAATTTTGAGGATAAAGGCATAATGGGTAATTTTTGGGCATATAAAGTGATTATTTTGTAACTAATCTGATTATGTTTGCTTGTTCACACACTGTGATATAACAGCTTACAGTAGATGTGCCTTCCACACTGACAGCAGCCATGCACACCACTGGCTCTGCATAAATTGTCTCAGCACAAATCTCTCATTTTTACAAAGCTTTCTGATAAAGTCAAGTCAGTTTCATTAAGGTAGTGTCAAATCACATGGCATCATTCTTGTATCCCAGGGCATTTCTTATATAGAATAGGTCAACACCACAAAAACTTCATCTAGCCATGTCACTTTCTAGAGCTCTTCTTTTTTTAATTCTTACCTTGTTAGCGTCATTTTGCACTTTGTATTACTCGTTTAAAGCATCTTCTTTTTCTCGCGGTCACATCCTCCAACAAGCACCAGTGACTGAAGTGTATGCGGTGACGGTTTGTTTTATGTTTTTTAGCAAGGTGCCGCCGTCGGAGGACTCAAACCATAGACACGTCATCATTAACCAGGCTGCTCTCTGCGAGTGGGCTGCATAAATGTAAAGAACAGTGGGCTGCAAGAAAAAAGAAATACTGTAAATACAAAGAGTGGGCTGAGAGTGCAGGCAGCCTAGGGACAGCATCCATGATATTTAACTATGATTTCAACCCAGTGCCATACCTGAACCCCGGACCTCACAACAATCAAAAAACCAGACGGGCCCACCAGGAGTTCTCCCGGTGCTTCTGTGCAAATGCAGACAATTTGTTTGCCTCCTGAAATAAAAAGAGGCCTATTCTGGGTCTTTGGCCTTACATAAAGCTCCCTCTCATTTCTCCACACTGCTGTTTGTACTCTCTGCTGCCTGTGCTGCCTCTTCCACTCCACCCTACTCCTCCTGCTATTCTGGCCAAGCTAAGCAACAACTGTCCCACATGCCATGTCTGCTGGATGTGTGAACAAAGCTCGGAGGGAGCGAGGCGCAAACGGACCTCTTAAGTGAGTCAGACGCAGTCGGGCGGGATGGTTGGAAATGTCTTCCTCTTTGATTCGCCGGGGAACAGAGACAGAAAACAAATGGAGTCTGACTCCCTTATTTTCTCATGGTCCTGGAAGTGACCTGCTGGAGTTGCGGAACATGGGTTGGACTGCTGATGTTCAGCGCCTGGCCGTCGAGCTGTCCAGCAGTCTGTCAGCCCGACACAATGGAACCCCCCCCCCAACCCTTCCTTATCCTCATTCAATCCCAGCCAGAGCCCACAGTGGTACTGCTGACAACTCAGTCGGCCTGCTCACACAGCGATGACCCGGTGAGTAATTGGTCGATAGAAGTCGACAGGCATCGACCTGTGTGGCTTTGCAGGCGGTGATGACTCATTGTGTGTTCGTCCTCACTGGCCATGCTGCAGACGCACATGCCTGCTCCGGGAACAATACGAGATCCTGAGGGATAAAACGGATATTCACAGAGAAGTAAAAATATCCAATGAATAATTGATGCAACAATAACAGCATACACGCACTCACATTCATCTAATCATTCCGCAGTGGGAATGTGTACGCAATAAGAGTATTATCTGTCTGCAGCGAGGCTGCCAACAGGCTCGGCCCATTTGGCTGGGAACTAACAGAAGAGTTTGGCTACCAGTTATCGTACCGCGGCATCTCAGCAACTGGATAGCTAATTCTGGCAGATGAATACAGGATTTCTATCTGAACACATCAGAGCATCAAGTCTGAATTCAGCATTGTTAATGTTACAGATCCTAAGAGAGACAGAGAGAGAGGGAGGGAGAAAGGAAGAGGGTTAAAACATGACACACAAAAACACACAAATTGGTGTCTTGCTCAAGGACACTTTGACAGGAGACATGGCTGATAATTGGCACAAAGTGCTGGGAAAAGTTATTAAGCGCATGAGATTACAGGGAGAGAAGGTTTTTCAGGCCTAACCTTTCTCTCTATTTGCTAAAGCAAATGTATGATGCCTCAATATAATGAATGTACACAGTCAGATTCAAGGTTTTGAAAAGATGCAGTCTTATTTACACATTGGAAAAGTAATAATGTGCTCACTTCAACCACAAGCGTTAACTTTTTCAAAATGTGTACCAAAACCATCAACTCCATCCTTTTTACAAAACAATTCTGTCTTTTTACACATGGATCTGCCCAGTGTGACCTCATTCATTATTTGTGACAGTGGGTGAGCTCCTACTTTCACTCATTTAGAGTTATTTAGGTGTTAAATACGTGGCTTAATGGCACCTTGACAGGCGATGAGTGTATGAAATTACCCCAGCAGGTCACAGATTTGAATTCACAACCTCATGCTCACAAACCCACATCTTCAAGGCATTTCAGGGGTCTCTTCACTCCAATCACACAGCCAGTGAGCTAATTGTGAACCATCTAGAAATCACTTAATAATTTCATATTTTCGCTCTCTCCACAGTAGGAAGGAGGCATGAAGGGCAGTGCAAAACCTGCAGAGAGTTTGTCAGCCCTGTCTGTTTTCTGCCCAGTCTCAAAGTAAGACCAGGAATCATGGTTGCTGTTGCTACACGCTTGCTGCTCTGCAGTAGCACTGTGTTTCTGCAGAGGGAAGAAGTCCTTTTGGAAATCCAGTAAAGCAAGAACATTTGTGTGGCAATTTGCACATTCTGTTTCTGGAAGGTTGGCATGCTGAATCATCCTATTGTTTGAACTTTATTGTCTAAAAACGTTTGTTCTGATAACCAATCCAATTGGTCACACACATTGTCACATTTATTAAAAGGACAGTTGGTATCCAAGCTTGGCAGCACTATCAATCTCTTTTAACCTGACATTTGGATGCACACACTAATGCAGCATTCCAGACAACTTCAACCTCCTACTAGAAAATGTACAATATTGCCACACAAAGTAGGAGTTCCTCAGGGCAAGTCCATCTACCCCAACCTTGTAAAGTAGCAGTTGTCTGACATTACACAACAATGACAGCACCCATGAAAGCGCATATTGTAAATGGTAAACCATCAATTAAAAGACAATATTAAATATGTTTGTTTCTTTTCAAAGTAAAATAACATTTAAGGAATATTTAGATACTTTTCCAAGTATATCAAAATATAAAAAAATGAAAAAATGTTCAATGGTGTGTGCTACCTCATGCTCATTTTTCTCCAGCTGTTGTGTTTATGTATGTCTATGGTTTGTATAGGCTGCCCTGCTGAGAGTTTTAAATTTTATTTAATGTTACATTTGCACAAGAAATGTTGGCGGCCTGAAGCTGATAATTCCAAGTGGGAAATTCTCCCCTCTGATGACTGGAACACAGCATAACACTTGACAATAGCACATTTATTTAAAGAAATAATAAAATAATAATTCCCTGTTCAAACACATAAGTAAAACAGAGTCGTATTTCCTATTATTTCCTTTTCAAAAACCTGTTAAAAATATTTTTTGAAGTTGTCGGCAACAGGCTATCTAGCCAGTCACCAACTTAAACAGAGTGAATAAAGCAGCGGTGTCAGGGCTCTGCTAATGTGAAACATCAAAAAACCTGTGTGCCTTGGTCAAATCTATCAAAGCTTGGGATGCACGTTTTAAATAGGCCCGCGTGATGAATTGAATCTCTATACTGTTCTGGCCATAACCAAACTTGATGAATCCATTTTTAATCAGTCGGTGACAGGGAGGAGCCTTAATGTTTCATTTAACCGAGGCTGACGGCTGAGACGTCACGCCTTTGTCAGATGAGTCCTGCTCAACACTGAGACAGGCAGAGAGACAGGAGATTTTCTTACATCACCTTTTCAAAAACCCATTTGATACCTAGTTGTGTCTGCGTGGGGCCGCTGAGTGCTACTTCCACATATTCTAATGATGGTGGTGTGTTTGTGTAGGTTGATCTTACAGTAAAGAATGACCACCTTAAAGCAGCCGGCTCCCTTCGACGGCTGTATAGTAGGTGGGCGAGATTACACTCCAGCTAAGGAGAAGTGCTTCTTATAATAGATGAGACAAAGACTCCCCCAGCGTCTTCCTCCTCCCAGTGGCCACGCTGGGGAGAGAAACCCTTCAAAATAAAGGAACCTTTGCCCTCTCGAGTTGCAAACTAAGAAGCTAAATGCAATATAAGGCCCAGTGATACATTGTGATCTGAATATAGAAATGGCTGTTATATTATTAAAGCAACCCATGGCAAAAGGCTACAGTGAGTTTACAGTAAGTCATGGAAAGTAGGAATTTTACTTTGAGCTGCTTGTACTTCACTTGATTATTAAGTGGTATAATTTTACTCCACATTGATTTGATCTATATTTAGCAGTTACTTAAAAATTAAGATATTACATACAACAAATTAAATAAAGCTTACAAAATAAGATGCAACTTTTACTTAACAGTATCAACTCAATAATGGTACAAAGATAAAGGTTTTTGGCTACTCTTTGCATCATTGAAGCAGTTTCCAGTTCTGAATGTATGTCCTGATAAATCTGCCTGTTCTCTGCTCAAGTACGATGATGGATGATGAGTTCAGCACGACACGCAATGACCATCAAAACCAAATCATCATCAACTTATTTCCTTAGCACCATATTATTCTGTCAAAGCTCTGCGATAAAAGAATTACATCTGTTCAAAAGACTTGATGTGTTATTTTATTACTTTATTTCATTTACTGTAACCAGGATTTTCATTATACTGATAAAACCGAGGCAACAGGACCAATCATTTTTCTTCTTGCTCATATATATTTATAGCCTGACATGCCTGACCCACATCCAGATGTTGGGTCTGTGAGCTCCCCATTGACAGGGCTCAATCCAAGGGGCGGGATAAACGGTTGTCTTTCAAATTCCCTCTGCATGCAGTAGGACAGCGCTACAACCAACCAGAGCAACGCTGGTTGATAGATTCAAATCTAAACTCCGAACTCAGTTTCCTTTTTTAAGAATGACTTCAGTGCCGTTCGTTGTTCTTCCAGAGTCCAAAGACCGCTGTTCTCCAGCAGCAGCAGCCATCTTCTTTGTTTTCAAGTAGCAGGGAATTCACGCAGAACCGTCGCAACTCTGCCGTCATTCTGTTAAGCCCCGCCCACCGACTCTATACACGATGTGATTGGCCTGACCAGAGTTTGGTTTTTCCAACTTGCAAGCCAACGGAGAGTTGCTAGACTGATCCTGGCAGCAAATTACATTTGCTGCTGCTAGGGTGCATCTACATTTCTAAGCTAATGTATTTACCCATAATATATACAAAAATAATAAAATGTATATTAATATTTTAAAAAAAACATTTACAGTATAATATTTGGGTGGGTTCCAGGCTCTGATTGGGCTATTTCTTTGATCGGTCCAATCTGGCAACACGGTATGTCAGTTACAGAGCAATATCTATCTAACGTTCAGCTAACATTAGCCACCATATGCTACTGGTCACACCAGACCAAGACAGGCTGCAGCAGCAATCCTGTGAAGAAGAATGTGTTATTGAATCACTGCTTGCTCTAATCTTTCCACCCATGTAGAACAGGTCAATTTGTTTCAGGTGTCAATAGAATACAACAGTACAATGTGTCACGGCACAACCACAACCCTGTGGGAACTTCCTACTCTCATTATGTCTAGGGCAAACAGAGCATTTTGCTCATGCTGTTAAAAACTGCAGAAGCTAACGCTAGACTGCATGACTGGAGTGAAGGACTAGAGGCCTACATTTTTTATCATTGACTCCTGGTGACACTTCCTCCTCTGCTCAGTGGCCAGCTCGCTTCTCGTCGTGCTGTCAAACAGCGTGGACACTCGGTTGACAGTCAATTTGTGGACAATTAAGATATGGACATAACAGTAACACAACTTTGTGGGGAAACATCACAACAACTCGGAAACACAATCCTTTAACACTGACTCTATGTCAGTCAGTCTCTTATTGCGACTGTTCCACAGCAACATGTATGTCTGACAACATTATCGATCTCAGGACGTGACTCTTTGTCTGAAGACAGCGGTCTGGAGGCTAATGATGATGATGATGTGCTCCTTTACTTTGGAAGTAACGTTTGGTTACTAATGGGGATGGTTAGCTGGACATGCCAATGTTAGAGCAGACAAACACAATTCTTTGTGTAATGGCTAAAGGATTAATGAACAGCCTTAGTCTAAAGGTGTAGATCAGAATCACAAACATATGGTAAATGTCCTGGTTAAACTGCAATGTTGATATTTTAGCTGATGATTCCATATTGTCTTAGTTTCTATCTGAATCGGCCTCTTTTGGAGAAGAAGGCAGATGAGTCATGTGTGGCTGCTGTTGGATTTTCAGCTGGTTACAGTTCAGTGTAATGGTACTCAATATAATTTCACATCTAAGAAAAATCATGAAACCCACCATTTCCACCAAGAAACATGAACTGTCATCAGTCTGAGGGGATGACATCCTTCTTCTGGCGGCAGAGGCACTGTGGGGTGTAGGTCTCAGGTCAGGGTGACAGTGTCTAATGCACCTTGACTAACTGATTGTAGTATTTGGAATGGCAGGAGCTGAATGGATGTTAAAACAAAGAAACTATGGGTGCTGTTGTGGAGCAAGGTGGGGTGGATTTACTGTAGTTTCTGGACTGCTGGGCGTGTTGATTGCCTCCTCGACAGAGCTGGAGTGGCTCGGAGAAAAGAACGTTCCATCCTTCCTGTCACTGTGAACCATTTTGTTTCATCATTCTCATCTATTCCTCCTTCCCACTCCTCATTTTCAACTCTCATGTCATTTTTTTTCCTTGTTCTTATTGTCCAACTTCTTTGCATGAACGGGTTTGTACAATGTCAAACAAAACTGTATGCACACCGTTGGCTGGTCACGTGACGCCCTGCTTGTGGAGTTTAGCTGATATAAAGTGAGCATTTCCTGGGTGAAAGTCTTTTGTTTTCCCCAGGCAGCGAACTCAGCCTTCTTGTTTTTACAGATTCCCTAAAACTGTGAGACCGTCACTCCTCTCCTCTATCATCTGGTGGAGGAGGACAGGGATTTCACTTTTTGAATGATGTTGTTGGCACAATATGTCCTTTTGAAATAGAATCAAGTTTAAAATGAATACATATGAAATAAGCACTGGGTGGAGAAGTGTCATACATCTGTGCTGAACAGCTCTATGTGTGGACATGCTTCCCTCTCCAGGATACAATACAGTTGAGGACAACAGGAACTCAAAGAAGGACGTCTGTGACAAATCACCTAACCGATAAGAGAGAACTTTCTCTGAGGTGAGACCTTCCAAACCGAGTGCCTCTCTTCAGTGTACTGATCGAATGTGGTAAGTTCCTCCATTAGTCTTGAGCAGTACACAGGAAGATGGATTCCATAATCTCTTAAAACCAATTATGATCATTCTAATGCAATATCCAAACTGAATATAAATTTGATGGAAATTTGATTTTGACCAGATGGAACTAAGATCTACTTCCAGAGGAGCGACTGTTAAACACGTTTTGTCCAACTCTGACTTTAGAGTTCTTTCATGTGTTTATCCAGGGGAGTTTTAAGTCTGTGTGACCCCGTGAAGCTGCCAATTCCAATCAGTGTGGAGCTGTCGGCCCCTGGGAGCAGCCTGGTCATCCTCTGCTACCACAGAGCAGATCCCCCTGAGTAGCTGGAGGTTGCATACCTTGCTTATAGACGTTACTGAAAAAGAATACAACACTTTTCATTTACTTACCCAGCTCAAAATATGAAGATTCACAGTATTGACTTCATAGGTTGACTATCCCCATTAATAGAGAATCTAGAAGTGATTTGATATTTGGTCCTGTTTTATCAAAGACAACCCCCGCACACATACACAAAGCACGGTGGTACCAGAACTACGTCATGGCATCTTCAGTGCAAAGTAAGCATGCTTATTCCTGAACAAAGTGGTTAGCTGGAGTCTATGGTTAAAGTAAGTAATGAAGCATTCCTTGTTGGAAAGTCACAAGGCTCAGGGAGGTTTTTCATCCTGATACTTTGAAAGAATAGTTTGACGTTTTTGCAAAAGATTTATGAGTCTCATGTCTGTGCAGAAATTAGGAAGCTACAAGGAGATAATTAGCGTAGCTTACAACAAAAACTGGAATCAAGGGTGAAATAGTGGATGGGAAAATATATCGATACGGCAATATTTAGTTCATCTTATTGCAATACGAGAATCCACACACTGTTGCCAAATATCAGGGGAGCGTACCTATGTTCATAAGTACCCCATCTTATTCTTAAAACATCTTCTTTTATTATTCCAGTTTTATTGTACCTGTTATGTCATGGTGTCTTTTACATATGTTTTATTGTAATATTTAATTTTATATTTATGTTCTTGTCTGTTGTAAAACTTTGCTTTATTGTTTTTTCTTTTCGTATTTTTATGTATGCACCATAGCCAAGGCAAATTCTTTGTAAGTGGAAACATACATGACAATAAATCTGATTCTAATTAATAACTTAAACTGCGTGTCACATACAGTATCAGGACCTAAAAAAAAAGCCAGAGGAGAAGAAAGTTCCATAAGGTTTCATATTATTCTGGACTCCCGGGTTGCTCTATACAGTGGACAGCAGAAGAGAAACATGCAAGTACTACCAGCATCCCCAAATCTGCTGAGAGGAAAAACAACACATCATTTTTATCTTTTTTATTTTTAATTACTTTTGACTTTACTGGGCCATTTTACTCTCAGTTGCATGGACAATTTTCATTTTCAACTTAATTTGACCCATCTCGCTTTAATCTTTTTTGTAAATGGGGTCAGGTTCAGTGTAAGTTTAAGTCCTTTCTCTAAATGTTTTTGTGGAATAACTTTTGAAAAAAGTCAAGCCCAGCAAAGCAGCATTTTGACAAAGAAAAGTTCAGTGTGCAAAGTATAAAAAACAGCAACTACTTTTCTTTGCATACTCTGGAAAGCCATCAGTCCAGTAGCCAGGCAGCAGGGTCAAATGCCAAGCCAACTGAGACCTGGATAAACTACTTTTTAAGTTTGTAGTTTATTCTGCAAGCAGACAGGCTGAGCGACAGAGTTTCAGGGTTTTTCAAAAATCCTCAGAACTGTTCAGAAAAGTAAGTTGTCCATTCGCCAGGGACACACTGCTCAATACAACAACACATCTTCAGCCACATGAGCTACACTGCAGTTTCAATTGTTGCATTACTGGTTAAGTAAAAATTGTAACTCTAGAGAGATAGCCGTGGTGTATTTGTTTAGCTATTCTCATTATCCAGATCCCATCTGATGAAATCAGTTGTATAGTGCTGTAAAGATTCAATCCATAAACCTATATGGAAACGCCATGTGGGTGTTTACACTTGTGGGTTATTTAACTACTACTTGACTTTGGTGACCAGTTAGAGTGGGTGCTTCCTTTATTTCCTGTATTACAACTAATACGTACTGTAATACAATATATTATCAATGAAATGTAAATGGACTGTTCTTATATAGCTCTTTTCTAGTCTTAACAACTACTCAAAGCACTTTTCCATGGTACAGAAACCATTTACCATTCACACACATTCACACACTGAGGCCAAGGCTGCCGTACCAGGTGCCACCTGTTCATCAGATACACACTCACACACATTTACACTCCGATGGAGGAGCATCGTGGGCAATTTAGGATTCAGTGTCTTGCCCAAGGAAACTTTGACATGGGACTGCAGGGCCGGGGATCAAACCACCAACCTTTCGATTGGTGGGCGACCCCTGAGCCACCGCTGCCCCAAAATGTCAACTCATTTTCAGGATCTTTGTTTATATATATAAAAGACAGAAAACACCACTGTGATTTCACTTCTTGCCGAGAGTTTGATGAGAAGATCGAGCTCATGTTTGTCCATTCAATATGAAGCTGGAGCCTGCAGTCGCTTAGCTTAGCTTAGCACAAAGACTAGAAACCGGTGGAAACATTGAGCACAAAGGTAACAATATCTACCCACCAGCACCTCTAAAACTCCGTTACGGTCACGATATATCTCGTAATCCACAATGTTCTGCTAAACCATGGGATTGGTTGCTGTGGTTCTCCAACACGGACTTGCCTATTGCTCTTTTCACTGGTGCTCACAAGATCTGAGTGTGTCGCCTTTTAAGTTGCTCAGTTTGGAGAGATGGCACAGAACACTCCCTCCACTTAATTAGTCCTCTACAACTCCATGCACTACTCATGCAGCCCTTCATCTTCAGCTCAACCCTTTGAAGGCAGTACAGTCCTATTAGATGTTCCTGATTGATTCCAGCAGACCAGCTGAGCTGAAAAAGAACTGACGGGAGGTGGATGTCACAGCAAAAAAAACATTTGAAATGAGGCTGTGTGAGCGGTAGACGAGCCAACGAAGGGTGATCAGACCGAGGCGTCAGGCTGCAGGGGGTCTGGCTACTCTTTGGCTCAGGGGCCATTGGACGCAGCGTGTGCTGCGCTCACTGCTAGGTTGCCTCTTATTCCCAAAATATATTTGTTGTGCTTGCCGCCGGGCTCAGCGCAAAATAGGCAAGAGTTTCAAAATTTGCATCACACATGCACCAATATTTGAATGCACGTCATGTCCTGTGTTTACATCAGTAGTACACACAGTACACACAGATTTTTTTTTCAGTGTATTGTGTGTTTACTTTTTTCAGTTTTTTTCAGACATGTGAATGCACGTCACAGCGCACCGCGGCAGCTCTTGCGCGTATACTGTGGTCAAAGTTGAACCATGTTGAACTTTGAGCACTGCACAGCACTTTGCTCAGCGCAGCCCCAGGCCCGTTGTTGCTCCTGCAAGCCGTCAAATGACAAAGTTTCCTAGTGCAAGACACTGAAGTTGCTCCTGATTGGCCGGCCAGTGGCCTGCATCATCACAGTACACATGAATATGTGAATGAGTAGCAAATTGTAAAGTGCTTTAACTGGTAAGGTAGAAAGGCACAATGTAAATTTGTCAATGTAAATCATTTAGCATTTTACTGCTGGGGGACAGCCACAGAAATGGCAGTGTGTTTGAAAGAGATCACCTGATAGCCCCGGAGGTTTTAAACTCTAGTGTGAGAAGTTAAACGGAACAAGAAGTGATGGCTCGGCTTAATGTCGTTTGGAGATAGACAGGTGTCATGTGCCCGATGAGGTCTTCTGTGAGTTTTTGGGAAATATTTCAAAGACAAGGACAAATAGAAGTCCAGGATGGGATCCAGCGGCTGGGTGGCGTAGGAGGAGGAACCAATCCCATTTTGATAGAGCTCTGGATGACACTTGAAAAGACCTCGAAGGGCTTTCATAGGTTTGGTTTTTAAAAATGGTCAGAGGGACTGTGACAGGTGATTGTTAATATCAGCCGCATATCTGCCCCAAAAAACCTTTCAGAGCGGATAAGAATGATATTTCAAACATGACTTTCAAATCGACTTTAGGGAATATTGAATGTGACAAAATGGTTTCAGTGGACTAAAGGTGAAATAGTTAAATAAGTAAATTGTATATATTGATGAAATGGAAACATTGAAATAATAACAATTATTATTAATAATTCATATTATATTAATGACACATTTAGAACAATGTATGTAGTTAAATAAGTGTGTTAAATAAAATGAATATAATATTTCAATATAAAACGTGATACTGACATATTTCATTTAACATATAGAGTATCCCATCACAATTATGGAATTCTCTGTTTTATAGTAGGGAAATATATGTATTATCATTTGACTTTGAATTATTTATTTCCATCATTATTTTTTATACTTTTGTCACATCTCGTCTTCATCATAATGTTGGACAGGACAGACCTGGAAAAAGACGAGCAGTTTGAAATACAGCAGTGGGAGTTAATGGGACTTGGAAAAGATGATCAAAATGTAGTAAAAAATTCCAAAATGTAGAAGTGGACTGGCATTTAGACTCAGGTATCCACTCCAGCTAGTGCCACCTACTCTTCTCTTCAAGGGTTTCATATTTTATTGGCTTTCAGATTTTATTAACATCATTTTTATATTAGAACTTAGCTGAACATGCTCGGGGGGGGGGGCATAGTTTTACACAATAAAATTGCTGATTTTTATTATTACTTCATAGGTAAAGTTAGACAGAGAAGAGTAGAAAAGAGAGTTGTTGGAGAAATGAGACGCTAAAGAATCCGCATGAGAAGTAATTAAAGCAAGAAAAACGTATCTTTTAACACACTGTGTACAATCTAATTATTTTACATAGAGGCATGGATTACCAGTTAATTGTGGCAAATAGTGGACATTATTTCAATAGAGGGGGTATTGTTAAAATGAAAATAAGTTGTGTTGTAGAAGTTGTGCATTGTGAAAGCTTTGATGCACTTATGCATCCATAACGGCGTCTTGCTGGTCTCTGTCGGATAAACAACGCAGAAGAAAGATAATTTAATTTGATGCCATCTAGTCTCAAAACTGCCTCAATAATTACATTTAAACATTAAATCATTTTGATTCAGCCTCCCACTGAAGCGGACATTTCCTCATCGTCAGAACTTCACAGAATGCAACGCAGAGAGTACCAAACAGAGCCATGATGCTCCTAATGATCTCCAATTAACATGACAATATCGTGACAGGCAACTTAAAATTTCAATAGGGATGGATATTAATGGTCATCACAGCTGATCCACTATTAACTTCAGATGGTTTCTGACTTCAAGGTTTATAGTTCTAGTTGTGATCCATTAGTCAAATACAAATCTGTGACACCAGCAATCAAAAACAAAACATAAATACTCATACTGAACAAGCTCCATTCATTTTTAGAATGCAGAACACCTCACGTTTTACAAATGTAAACGACAAAATCATGTCTGCATAAGTAGACTGCCATTTCCATGTCAGTATTCACCTTCCGCAGCAATTTCATCCTTCAGTCCCCCCCCCCCCATTCTTCTTTACATAACTGCTGGAGCTCTGTCAGGTTGCGTGGGGAGCATGTATGAGCAGCCTTTTTCAGATCTTAATTGGACTGAGATTGGGACTCTGTAGTTTTTAAGACAGCGGTGACAGATGCCTTGCATGTCTATTCAAATCACTTCAAACTACAATCTCCATTTAACCAACCGTGGGACTCCCAAAACCAAATGGCCCCCAGTGATTAATAAGATGTGAGGGGCTGCATTCTCATGCCAACATGGCTTTGCCATTCATTTTTCATTTATATTTTATAATAAATTTAGATCACAATTTAGAGATATTTTTACACTTTGACATTAAATACTCTTTTTCTGTTTATAGGGTTTTAAAAAAAGTCACTTTACAGTATGAACTATGTATATTTGTTCTGAAGGGATTGATGTTTTATTGAGATTATAAATATATTATTAACATAGTCTATAGGCCTATATTATTCTGGCTTTTATTTAAAGAGGATCAAATCAATTATCCCATTCTTTATCTAGATGTGTATTCGTGTCTTGGTGTTGCTTTGCAGCACAGCAGCTTCACATGGAAGTCTGGTTGGGATCACCGTTGATCGCATGCGGCTCGTGCAGGTGTCAGTGTTTGTGTTGCCGGTAGGAGGGACTTGATGCTCCAACTTCTCATTTTGTGTCTCTGTGCTCTCCAGCCAGTCGTCCTGGTCCTGCTTGGAGAGAGACGACGGCATCAGCAGCAACAGCACGGCATTCCGGGGAAACACCATGCATTTTAGGCTGAAAAGACGACTGGAGCCTCACATCATTTCGCTTTGTTATTTTTGATTTCCGTATATTTTTTCTTTCGTTTCGTCCTTTTTGTTTCTCCTTTTTTAGCCAATTTGTTACGCGCAAGGACACTACAGCATCCATCCACGGCAGACACGCTCACATAGAGCCTCCTCTGTGCAGACGCACCACCACCATCCTCCTCTTTCCTTCCCTCCTTCCTTCCTTCCTCCCACTCTCCTCCTCTCCTCTCTCCTGTTCTGTTCTAACCCAGAGGACATCGGGACCTCTTCTCCCCCCGATTGCCCGGAGACATGGATCTATGGTTTCATTCGATCCGGATTTGCTGGTGGAGGGTTTTGTTTCTGATGAGTGTTTTCCAGGACTATCTGAGCTCCATGCTGGACTGCCCGCCGACCTGCAGCTGCTCTCAAACAGAGATCTATTGCAATAAGTCCGACAACGGCAGGTTTTTCCCTTTACTCGCCCTGCAAGATACTGGGAGCAATGGGACCAGTGTTGACATAGCAGAGTTATTCAAAAACATCACCTCTATGTAAGTAGATGCGGATTATGTCGTGCGGTTATTTTTATTTATTTTTTAATCATTAATTGATCACATCCTCAGTGAGGCGTCTGTGCTTTCAGGGTGTCTGTTGCTTTCCTTGCATTGATCTGACTTGTTGGCCTAATCCCTTATCTCGAGACTTTTTGCACTTCTCTCAGTCTTTTAAGTGGCCTTTTATGATAATACAATCTATGATTCTATGATAATCGGTCTTGTCTATTCAGTCTGCCCAGCACAAATAAGACAAATCCCGCGCAGTCTTTTCAGACGTGGCGACAGACTCCTTCATGTTGAACCTTGTTGTAGTGAATGTCGGATTTGTGTTTGTGCGTGTGTGTGTGTGTGTGTGTGTGTGTGTGTGTGTGTGTGCGTGTGTGTGTGTGTGTGTGTGTGTGTGTGTGTGTGTGTCCGTCCTCATAAAGTTGGTCCTCTGCAGCGGCCCGCAGGCCCATACACGGCCAGATGACAGTTGGGGTTTTGCGGTGAGAGGCTCGGGCAGCCTGCAGCAGCCGCTCCGCCAGACTGGGCCAAATCAAACAGAAGTAAATGGTGCAGTCAGGTCAACCGGTTCCATTTCCTCTGAGACCGATGCCACCCCACCGAAACTTTATTGGCCTGCGTAACCTACTGATGATGCGGGCGGGGTTCTAGAGGAAGTGGGTGTTAAAAACTCCACTTGTGGCTCCCCCCCCTCTAAAGAGCTGGAGATGAAACAGGATGCTTGGGTTTCAGAGGATTCATAAAGGGTTTGCTTAAAACAGAGGAGCTGTGACAGCAGGCTCTAGAAGCCCCCCCCCCCCCTTTACCCACACACCCCCATAAATAGGCTACATTTTCATTCTGCATATTCTCCCCCTCCTCCTTCCTCTGTCTCTCTCTCTGTCTCTCTCTCTCTCTCTCTGTGTCTCTCTGTCATCGGTCCTTCCTGCCAACATCAAAGCTCTCTTTCTTGAAAAGTCAGAAAAAAGCGGAGCTCGGGCCTTAAAATAAGACCTCTGGTGTGGATGAGGCTGATTTGCATATAAAGTAAACATCCCCCGTGCTGGAATTCCCCGCACGGCTTCCTCCGCCTCGTCTCACACCACACAGGACCCCCCCCCATCAGTTTTAGTATCCCTTTTACCCTTTATCCGTTTGAGGCAGACAACAACTTATTTTGTGACATGGTTCATCGCTTTCCTGGGCCACTAGAGGGTAGCCTGGTACCCCTTATACACTGGGAACCAAGCTACTGCTCCCTAACACTGGAGTCATTTACGTGACTGTTTTATCAGAGGGAGTGTTTAGTCACATCAGGCGTCAGTTTCAAGCTAAGCAAAGGATGGTAAAGAGATGAAGGCCAGAGATCACAGCACCATCGCACTACCAGTGATTAGTCTGACCCTAGAGTGAACCTCAGATATGGATTTCCTCTTGTAAAACCTCCTGTCCTTTACCTCCTCTCTCTATTGGGATCAACAGTTGAACACACTATTTGCTGGATTTGCATTGTGACATGCCCACATTCACTTTACAATAAGCACAAAGCCACACATAGATTGCCTTTTTGCCTTTTGAGAAACCCTAATGCCATTGACCCAGGACTAATTGTGCATTTCATGGCCCCTCTGCCAGGCCGCTGGTTTTCTTGCTGCTCAGCATGGAGAGCAACCTCCACCCAGCACTAGCAGCCGCTCAATGACAGCTTATCAGACGCAGTAGCTCCCAATGCCACATCGGCTTACACACATCCCATAGGAACTGATACAGTCAAATCCCACAAAGATTTGTATATGTCGTGTATAATCCCATAATCAACTATACATGTGCATGTATGTGTGTTCAAAGCATGCATATTATACACAGTTAATTATGTGGCTTAACAGAATTGAACACCATCACTTGCAACATATTTCTAAACATATATTGTGCTAATGAAAACATATAAATGAAGTGTAATTAATAATAGCAGCTAACGGCTTGTGTGGCCAGAAAACATGCTCTTTAAAAACAACAGCCTGTGTAACCACAGTCATAGAGAGCAGTCAGTTATCGAGGACACATGCAGCACAAATTCCCCTCGGGCCTCTCTCTTTGTAAGGTGTTAGATGCATGGGTTCGGCTAACGAGAGGTCTATTTCACTCATCACAAGGGAAACAAGAAGAGATGGGGACAATTTATGGAGATGGAAAACTATAGTGAGGGCTCTGAGCAGCAAGTGTGGGATGATTGGCCAGCCAAAGAAAACTGCCAAGTCAAGATAATAGTTTTCCAGTTCTCTCACATTAGAGATTCATCACAAGAGGCATCACTGTTTGGAGAGGATAAGATAAGGCCTTGCTGTGATACCTGCAGAAAAACAACGGCATTCTGAGAGCAGCTGAAGCGTTTGACAGGTTGTGGAAGGGCAGCTCTGACTGCAGGTGCTGCCTTCTTTGCAGAAACCAATCAGCGTTTCCACCTCTGGTGATGACGTTTGGCCTCATTTTGTTTTCCCTTTCTTTTTGTAACCTTTGAGAGCATCTTTGTCAGGAGAGGCTAAGGCATCACACCAATCTGTAGAAGTCATCACTGTGGTGTCTCCTTCTTAATGTCTCCAGCATAGATCCAATAAAATCCCCTCTCTGTCCTCCTCATCTCCTCTGCTCTTAAGTCCATCCTTCCATTCACTCCTACAATAGGAATAATCAATCTTAAACCGTGCTTTTAGATGGTAATATAAAAATGAAATGGCCATATAATGTAATGTCGCCATAATGATTGTACATTTGTCTGTACTTGAACTAAAATGGAAAGATGAAATTTTTTTTATCTTTCAGGATATAGAGCCACCACCTTTAACCAAAACTTAAGTACAATTTAAATTTTACAAATAATATCAATGTATCGCGTGCTGTCTGTAAAATATGCAGATTTTAGATTTTAGTAGTAAGAAGTTAGCAGTTTACAATTCTGTGTTCCACTTATCTCCACATCTGGAAAAACATGGCCCACAACCTTCCAGTAAACTTGCACTACTTTCAGTAAAATTATAGCACTTGTACCATAATTACTGTAGTGTAATACCTGTCATTTTATGGGGATACTCTGAATAATAATTTGTGTCTGATATAATTCCACAGGACAGGTTATTTTGTGAAAAAGAGCAAATGGAAAAAACATCAAAGCTGTCACATCCGTCCACTGCTTTGCTGGCTGCATGCCAGTTACATCGCTTTCTTAAAAAGTTGTTTTGGGAAGTTTTTTCTGTCTTTTTGATTTTTAAAATTTCAAAACAGCTCAGCTCCGCTTGGAAGTATTGATCTGTGAACACCTTCAAATACACATTTCATATGAAACCTGCCAGCTAGCTGATGCTGCCAAAGAAACCGGAATGTTTCCAAGGTCCACTTATAGGTGACTTGTGTGGGCTGCAAGTGTCCCCCGGTTCAGACGCTCAGCATAACTGCATTACATAAATTCAGCATTTTCTCTACCTCTCAAAACTCCTGTGCAGCCCACGTAAGTGTGTGATTGTGGCCAATAGCAACTTCAAATCCAAATATCTGTTCTATAATGCTTGCATAAGTATTCAGAATGGGAATTGACAAGTTAACTTTTATAGCATTTAACTGAAATTGTAGTATTCCCTTTTAAACTGAGAGTATTTGCTAACATGCTAGAGTACTATTTCACCACACAATGAAGATTCTTTTGTCATATGATTCATGTATTTATACGGATGCTCCAACAATGTGTATTTTATTTCCTTAAAGGTGGGGACAAAAAAAGAATGGTTGAACTTGAAGCAGTGCAGGCACAGTCCCTGGTAATTGGTTAAGCTACAAAAATGCTGGATCCTATTGTCCATACCCAGCTGCATATTGGGAGGCGTCTTCCTTCTCTGTATTTACGGCATCACTCATCTCCATGTCAGCCCAAATAACATTACCTCGCGAGGCAGCCAGATTTACAAGATCACGCAAGAATTATGAGAGAATCAAAAGATCACCCCATAATTACAAGATCACGTGAGAATCATGAGTCACACGAGAATAGCTCTCGCAAAGGAAACACTATGCCAAACGTTTTGGAACCAGGATGGTGAAGGTGAGGCATGACCCGCCCTACTCTACCTCTGATTGTCTAGTAGCTACTCAGGCCTTCCTGGGTTGGGTCGGTTAGGTTTGGGCAAGAGGAGTGGGATTGGTTATGGTTAGGGTAAGAATGTCAGGGTAAACCAATCAGAGGCAGAGAAGGGCAGGACATGCCTTTGTCATCCTTGGAAACAACACTTGAACACTATTGCCAAATTCTACCGGTAGACACAACATGGTATACAGCCTGTATAGTCCAACCGTAGTGAGCTCCTTCTGGAGCTTCAGAAGACATTACACAACTGTCCCAGCTTTTTATCAACGTTCACAAGCTAATTACAGCACTAGTCAACGTGTAAAATCAGTTACTTTTACCTTTAACACATTAGGAATAATAATATTAACGATTATGAAAAACAGGCTCAAATAAAAACTAAGGATTGGAATAAATAATGGGAAATGCATTGATTAATCCAATTGTGCCAATATGTGCTGTAAAATATATTTATTTGTCAGCCTTGGGACCTTAGAGGAGCGTTAAAGGAGAAATCATCACATCAAAAATTGGTCAGTGGAATAAAGGTGCTGGGTTTTGCTATAGTGGCGACTTTAAGGGTCAGAGAGATACCCGTGACTGTAGAGAACTGTTGTATATCTCCTCAATATGAAGCATAACAGAACATCTAACACATTTTATATTTATTTTGGACATTTTATGGTGTTATCTATTTGGTAATATAATGCTTGCAGATTTGACTGTATATGAATTTCTTACTTGTGGGGAAATAACTGTCGATGTCCATTGTTTCCCTGCCCAGTCAGCCGGAACCTTGTCACAGGGTTTTGTTCTGCGCTCTATTCTGGGATGTAAGACGGATGAACAGAATGGTGTGCTCCCTCCATCCAGATCTCACACACTTACATTCTGAGACACTCCTACCTTCACTGCCTCACTGCTGGCTTATATATTTATTTCCCCACATCCTCCGTCTTGCTCTCTATCCATGTCTTTGTCTTTGTTTTCTGCTCAGCTGTGTGCAGCTCTGCTGTCTGGGTTTCTGAGGCCCACCTGACTGTACACCCTCTCTGTTTGTCGTCCTGATTTATTTTTCTTTGTCACCTTGATATCTCTCTCTGTCGTTTCCATTTTATTGAGTTTTTAAATTATTATTTTTGCTCTTTATAGGTGAGATGTTGTTATTTTCATTTGAAGGCATGAATACATTATACCTAAACCTCACTTACCCTCTGTTAGCTGCTCATGAGGAACATGCTCAAAGCTTTACACCTGTCTGGCAGCAGCCTTTAATATCTGCTTTATATCTAAGCACATATCAAACAAAAATCACACTCTAATATTCTAATGCAACACTGCTGCCACTGTTACTCTGTATTTGAGAGGAATTCTTTTGAAACTGGTTTATGCATTGTCATTTGAACAGGGCTGGGTAAGATGAGATAAGATATTCTTTTTTTAGTGCCACAGCAGGGAAATCTGCAGTGTTACAGTAGCAAAGGTGATAGGACCCGTAAAAGAAAAGCAAGTAAAAAAAGCAGTTACCAGTAAAAAGAAAAATAAGTACACAGACTGAATGTCAAATTCACAACATTGCAAATAAGAACCATGTTTTCCACCATGGGGCCTACCAGGACAAAGCTGGCCTTCTTACCCAGTCTAAGTCTCTTCCTGTCAGCAGCTGAGCTGCTGGCCCAGCTGACCGCTCCATAGAAGATGGCCGATGCCACCACAGAGTCAAAAGAGGTCCTCAGGAGTGCCCCTTGCTCTCTGAAAGATCTGTGTGTTTGTGTTGTCCATCAAGTCCAAGTTATTATTTAGGTGAACAATTGTAAGACCCAGGAGTAGAGTGTTTGCAGCTGTGGAGGTCCATCACCAGCTCTTTGGTTTTCCCTGATGGCGCCAACCCACAAAGCCCGGGGTCAGTTCTATGTATATTCCCGTCTGTGATGAGATACATTTTGTTGGTGGAAGTGAGCTGAGTTGTGTTTGAAGTCTGCAGTGTATGTAGAGGGTGAAAAGGTAGGCTGCCGGAACTGTTCCCTGCGGGGCCCCCGTGCTGCAGACGACCATGTCGGACTCACAGTCCTGTATCCTTACATACTGAGATTGGTTGGTGAGGTAGTCCACATTCCATACACAACATTTTAATTAACACACTTTGTCTATACATATGTAGCCTTACATTTTACTCTTTAGAAGTAGCAAATAATGGTTTTGTAAGAAGCAGGTGGATGCTAGATTTAATGGCATCATAATTTGCTAACTCAATTTACTTAAATTAATTAAATTTTAAAAAAAAACCAGAAAGACAGAAAAATAGTGAGTTGGGCTGCCACTACGTGGCTCTTACAGACCTTTTCCACGATACCTAAAAATCCCAACGTTTTTCCACGGTTACATGCAAGCTTAGCCTTACAAAAAAGCTTGGTAACACACGCAGAGGGAGTGGGACTTCATTTTCTGCTCAGGATGCCATTACTCCACTATATCTTTACATAGCCAATATGTGTTTGCTGCAATATGCATATTCTGAATGTCAAATACATCCCCTTTAATAATTAAAATGAGTAATACCTTGGAAACGCAATAGGACGTTTTTATAGCTAATGACCAATCAAACAACTTCTGAGTAGGGCTTGGTATCTGAAGTACTCAAATGTTAAAGGGCATCTAAACACTGGCAGTCTGACAAGAACTCTGGCTCAATAACATTTTCATAAACTGGCAAAATTATTAGAATGAATAAACAACATTAGTTCTGGCCAGGCATTTGGTGCCAACTCTTGGTACTTACCAGTTTTCGATTCTCTGTACTAAACACATTTCATTTGAAAAAAAAAAAAAAAAAAAAAAATTGAGGTTGGATATGCTGCCCCAATTTTATGCCTTAAGAAGTTTCAAAGATTTTGATAATACAAAGCAGAATACATGATAAGATGGCTTACTGAGCCACGAGTATGACTACAGTTTTTCAAAAATGTCTTCAGTAGCTGCATTATTTGCTAATGTGGAGAGATGCAACAAGGAGGACATTTTAGCTCTTCAGATTCATTCATTAGTTACTGGCTTGTCTCAGGCTATTAAACAACTTTGAAATGGAGCGCTTTTCTTATGGTTTTCGGGTGATCTTGAGTACCTTTAAAGTCCTCATTGCATTTCCTGTCCCATGTTGTGTCACTGGCATCACCACGAACACCGTTTAACCACCCAGGACGGAGTAGCTAACACACGTCCTGCGTTGGTCCTCACCGTACAGACCCCCAGCTGCCGCCGCAGTGCGAGGCTCACCCCAGGCAGTGCACGTCGGCTCCTCTGTTATAAGCATATCATCAAGTTTTCATGAGCCTGTCTTTGTGGAAAGTAGGTCACGGCTGCCATCTGAGAATTAGGAGGAGAGAGCGCCGGTTTGGTTCAGATCTTCTACATGCAGTGAGAAGTCCCAGCCATGTGACTGACCCAGCTTCTCCCACGCCCCCACCACCTCAACTCCTGCATCCGCAGGCAGTCTTCCCTTAAAAGATGCATACTAATGAAGCTCCCCCCCCCCCCCCTTAACAATCAAACGATGCATTGAGGATCGAGGGGTGAGAAATACTGAAGGCTCTGCTGTTTCACCCAGGATTAGAAAAACCCTTTAAAGCCTTACAGCGGCACTCCAGGGGCTTTCTGTTGACATTTAGTTGAGCTTCTGCTTTTATACAGAAGATTATGAGTCAGTGCCGCTACTGTGGGCAACAGTTTGTCATGTCAAATTTGGAAGATTGAAGGGACCAGAAAAATCATGTATCTACCTATTTAAACTGCAATTTGTTCCATGGTGGCATGAAAAACACTGAAAAAATTCCCATGTGCATAATCCATCAATTTACATCTATTTACATGCATTGCCTTTTGCTGGATTTTTGTATTTCTTATTATGTGCTATGTGATTGCTCACTAGTAAGAAACAATTATCAAGTACCTGCTGCTGTAAGATATCTACTGATGAACACAAGGCAGACAGTTGTATGTCTAATTAGGTAGCATGAGCTTTACTGAAGGTTTATTACAATTAATCACGTTTAAACATGATATCTGTAGGCTCAACCAAGCCACACTGAAAGCAGCATTCCAGCTAATTCCTTCTTCTGCATCCTTCTTCATAATGTGTGATGCTAGTGGCTTAAAAACTCTTTTTCCTTTCTCTCGATCTCTTTCTCTCTCCTCTCTGTCGGTCCATCACTCTCCCACACACCATTAATTTCGTCCGAGATAACTTCTTCCCAGGTGAGGATGTGTGTCTGACCTCCATGGTGTCTATCACCGTGTGCTGTCTCCCACCAGACATCACCGACACGAGACCCCACCTTCCTTGTTTCTCTCCCAGGACCCTAATAAAGCTCCTGCTGCCTATTATTCATGTGGGATGTTTTCTGTTCCAAAAAACATCAATCATCATGTATTATCAAGTAGGAGGAGCCACCCCACTGTCCTCTATGTCAGCGCTGACTGGCAGGGCTGTGTGACTAATGCAGCTCTCTCAGTTGTCACTGAGCTTCAGCCATGCTCTCCTACACGGTGTGCATGTTGATGGATGCTATTCAACTGCAATCTTTCTTCTTTTTTGTAAAAAAGGAAATGCCTATTTTGAAACAAAAACAAATTGTTCATCTTTGTGCGCCTGCACTCCTGTATGGTGCGTGATTGCCTGCATCAAAATCTTGCTTCAACATGTCTCAGCTGACCTCAGATGGCTTCTGTTCAAGATCACTTGGGAGATGAATCTTAACCTAGCTTTGCACTAGAGCATTCTTATTATTTTTGTTATTCATGTTTCATCACTTTTTAAGGCCATGGCATTTTGGTAAGCTCTGAACTAGAAAACACACTTTCTTTCAAAACCTGAAAAGTACATAGTTGCTTTGTAGTGTTTGGCCTTTCTTTGATCGAACAAAGCAATACATTAGCCCCGTGAGCCGCCCTCCCTCATCCGGCCTTCAGCTTTCCATCTGTACAAATGAGAGAGATCTGTTTGAGGCAATATGTGCACTGATGTTTAAGCGGTAAACACATTAAATTAATTAATAGCTTGGCGAACATGGCTGTTTATTTTTGACCCCAGCATTATTAGTGGTTAGGACATAAAGCATCGCAGCACAAACACACTTTTATATTTCCCTTTAAGCAGAAAGATATTTATATATATTGGCCCTGAGCTGCCTCTATTTATTGATTACCTCAGATGCTCTGATATCTGTATTTGCTTGGTTCTGTGGACTATTGGTGCGTATTGCACTACATCAAAACATTATGGACCTGGCTGGCAGGCCATTCAGCTATACTCAGCGATCATTCTCAGTGAGCCAAGGACTCTCGGTGGCGGTAGTCAAGAGCACCAGGAGGGTTTTTTAGGACCCGGGTAGAGCTTTGTGTGGAGGCAGATGAGAACACATTAAAAGTAAATGGTCCACTGGGACTCACCTCTCCTTCCTACTGGCTCCCTGTTGGTGCAATGACCTTGCTACTCCAGTCAGAATATTACAGTCACTCTCCAGCTTCCTCCAAAGGCTAAAAAACTCATCTTTTTAAGAAGTACCTGACATCACCCTCTCTTCCTGCTGATCTGCATCCTCTAATATGCTCTCTCCATGAAGTAAAAAACAAACCCATAGCTTTTATTTATCATATTCCATTCCTAAAATTGAGACCCTACCAAGTCCAGCCTACAGCGCTGGATAAATAAAAAAATTGCTCTCTTATGTTGCCTAGTTGCAGTCCCTCTGTGCAGATACATTTAAACTTACAGTAAATATTATTATTTTTTTCCTGTTGAGAGTTACATGAGAATATTGATATTAATCTTATTATGGTACTCTCACCAAGAAAGCGAATTATCACCTTTCACACACACATTTTCGGATTCTGTTTTTCAAGTTGCTTGAAGTATTTAGTATCTTTGCTGTGTCTTGCTTTAAAGTGCCCACATTATGAAAAACCCATCCATGGTGTTCTGAGTGAGATCCTGTTTCTGAATGTCCTCTGTCTTCAGTTTCTGGATGAGCTGGTCAACATCTGCACGGCTTTCTACGTCCCTAGCCCAGACCAGGTGGCTAACCGTAGCATGCTAGCTCGTTCTCAACGGCAAAACACTGCTCCAACAGCCACTAGTTGACCAGAATCTCCAAAATAACTACTTCCTGTCCCTGTTCTACTTCCTGTACATGTTGTGCAGGTTTTCCACAAGTGTCCTGGTCTAGAAGAAATCTCCCAGCTAATCCTGCCTTGGACTGACCAAAGCTGGAGAAAGAGTTATCTAGCTGATGGATCTTATCGAGCTACTGAGCATGTGCAGCTCCCAACAAAGATAGGATAGAAGGGAGGTGTCTCACTCTGTAGGTAAAATAAGTAAGATGTCTCACTCTGTAGGTAAAACAAGTGAGATGTCTCACTCTGGAGCTAAAACAAGTGTGATGTCTCACTTTGTAGGTAAAATAAGTGAGATGTCTCACTCTGGAGCTAAAACAGAGCCCCAAACACACAGGGTGTAAACAGGATCTGCAGCAAAGTGCAACAAAAATATGGAGTTTTTAGAAAATTAAGCCATGGAAGCCTATTCTGATACAACCTCAAAATACAGTTATGAACCTGACAAGGAGCAGAATATGGTTTCTTTAAGATGTCTCCTGAGCTTCTTTGGTATCATTGCTGACATTTGCTCCCTGCAGATGGCACACAATGGTGCATTACAGCTAGCTTCCTCTCTCTACGAAAAACTGTAAGCAAAGCAACTTTAAGTCTGATTGGAGTTCTTTTGGTCAACTCAGGTTCTCAGCTGAAAATGCAAAAAATTATTGAAGGGGTGTTGTGGCTCTAAGGCGTTCACTTTATTTGATGAATTTAAGGTTTAAGTTAGTCGTCTGTGAATAAGATATTCAATTGCACACCAAAACTAAAAAGTGGATTGCTTTGCTGTGGCTGCTGCCATGACTCAGATGTTCGTTAGGGACAGAGGAGTCTGTGACAGCAGAAGCTTCAACTCTAAGATGTTTGTTGGAATTGTTTGATCAAATTAGCCTTTTGAAAACTTAACATTAGCGAGCATATGGCGTTTGCATTGACCGCTGAGATTGTTCCCAGCAAAACTACCTTGTGTTAAAAACTGATCACAATACAATTTTAGCATTTAATCGCTTTCTTTTTTAAATGTCTTTTTAAGAATGATTAATTATTAATATTGATGATAATACAACAAAATTACTTTGAAATACCTTTATGTGCACAATTTTCCAATGCTAAGCCACTAACAGACAAACTTTTGATAAATGTTGACCTCACACAGCTAAAATCGGGACACAGGAAATTTCAGGAGATTTCATCATTCCATATTTCATGCACTTTATGAAACACAGGTTGGTTTATAATTTATTAATCATGTGGGGTCACCACATTATGGGAGTCAAAGTCAACAGAGTCAACAGGGCTAAACAACAACAACCAGGAGTGCATATATTATGAGTAGGAGTGGCACTTTTGGTAGTTAAGCTAATTTGGCGCTTTAGCTAAGCCTCCATGTGGAAATCTGCTATCTGTTCTTTGACAGGACTCTGATGGAGAATCGGCTGGCACGTCAGTCAGGGGAAATGACTTGCAGTGGCAGCTGTCTACGTTTGACACTGTGAACTGTGGAGGCTTCTTGTTTACAGAGGAAACCATCACCTGTCAAGCATCACTAATGTGTTTATTGTCGTCTTGTTCCCCTCTGGTTATTTTAGGGAGGAGACAGGAGGAGTGGCACTGATTGAATGTTCAGTGGTGTGGAGTTTCCTCTTGACGTGCATTCTTTTAAAGCCTAATCGTTATTTTTCCTAAATAACCATTTTTAACATGGTCTGATATATGTGATTGGATAGATTATGAGACAATGGGCCCCCACCCCTAGATATTTGTTGCATATTTGTAAATGTCAGTTTTACATTTGGAGTGGTAGGGTGGCAACTGAAAGCCAGAGTTTTAACATTCATCATAAAAAAACTATAAAGCACAAAAAAATTAGAAACAGTATAAATCTGGTATGTAATGCAAAAAAAATGTTTTCTTAAAGGGACAATCTGTCATTAATGTAATCAATAATCACCCAACAAGAAGTTTAAAACACAAGAAAAAGACACCTTTAACTTGAATAATTGTCAAATCATTCAAGTAATATATATACATATATATATATATATATATATGTACACTACAACAGATAGCTTAAGTTAAAACAGAGCTTCATCTTCAAATGTCAAGCTTGTGAAAAAAAACACAAGCTGCTTATTTTCCATAGTCAAACTATAAATATTATATACAGTTACTAAATGGACCAGTTTATATTATTACACTACTATATTAAAAGTAGCCTAACTATTATAAATCACAGTGTCACAGAACATCAATTTGCTGCTCTGCTCTGTCAGTCGCACCGGTCCGTCCAGCCCACTTCTTCTGATCAGGCATGAGTTGATCTCACAACCATGATCATTTTAACACTAAGCCATACGCAAAGTATCAAATACATTAAAGAATATCAATTCATGATGCTTGGATGAATGAATGAAATAGTATGTTTTTTTATTAAGCAATGAGTGAGAGAACAAGTGTGTGTGTTTCTGTGTGTGTGTGTGTGTGGTATCTAACAAGAACAAAGTGAAGGAACAGATAAGAATACTGTGTGTCTATACAGTATAAGTGTTAAGAAGAGAGGGGTACGGTGGGGAAACAGTAATAGTTAGCATTAAATGACTCCTGTATTGCTCGTCCTGCAGTACACCGCCACCTGTCCACCATTAGCATAACGTCTTAGCCTGTTCCGCTCTGTGCAGCCCTGAATGATTGCGATGTAGACAGACAGATAAAGATAAGTATATGCATCATAAAGGGCCTCTGATATATTATAGAGGTAGCTATTTAATCAATTTACCCCACGGAGATACCTTCACAGCTGGTGAAGTCGAGTAAACACACTAGCAGGCAGTCAGTCGGCTACCAAGTGAAAATATATATACTATATATATAATATATATATATATATAATTATGCTGTGCACATACAAATAAAGATCAGTGTATGCATAATAAAGGGCCTCTTAGAAAATATGGACAGTTGACAGTTTAAAAGAGGGAGCTATTTAATCAACTTACATCAGAAGTTACTCGATGGTCAGCAATGGAAATTTATGATGTCCAACGCCGTAGGATGGATGTTTGGAACTCTGCGAGGCTGCGTCCTCCCCCCCCCGGAGGGAGGCGTCAAAAAGAGAACAACCGAGTCCAATGGGAGTGTCACCACTCTGTCTTACTCCATCCCTCTGCCCAGGGCCTATGCCCGGTAGGCCCTTTGAATAATCCATACACGTGTATGGGTTAGCTTATCACCCATGGAGTGTTCTGTAACACTTCAGCAGCAGTAAAACATGCACAGAGATGTGATGGCCAGCTGCCAAGGCGTCATGTCTTGAGGTAGACTGACGAGATGCGTGCTTTGGTCGTCCTGTCTGGCTAGACGGATTCATGGACCGCCATTTTAAAAAATGACTGTGTAGTGTGTAGATGTGTAAAACAGAGTGTGTGTGTGTCTGAGAGAAGCACTTGCTTAAATGGAAGCATGGAGAAAAATAGAAAACAATCAAATATTCAACAACCTTGAGCTATATCTCTCTCCAGTTCCAGCGTTCTTTCTGGAGGTAATTGCTTGACACTGTGGACCTCTGTGAGAACTGTAGTACGTGAGGACTAGATGTTAATGTATTTCAGTCAGACAACAAGAAGACAAATTTGAGAGGAATTTAACAAGAACCTTCTAAGACTTCCCTTTCTACTCATGTTTCACTAAATCAAAGACAGTTGATGTTTATTGATTTGCCCAAGGGATAGAATTATAGAAGTGCAGCTTTTTAGTTTATGTGTATTGTGTTGTAATGAAAGGATTCCTCTGCCAGACACGCAACTGCATATATTGTGTCTACCTTTTTGAAACATTATTAGGACTGCACTAGCACATGTACCAGCCTAAAATGTAACTGCTCAGGACTGTTAAGACATGGTAGCACACATAAACTACATGCTTTCTGGTCTGGGAGTTTTCTATGTTCCAAAATGCAAAAGCATTGTGGTGTGAATTCAGATGGACAATTTAGAATTACTTTTCTGTGGTTCTGGCATAGATACGATTTAATTTAGAGAAAAACACTAACTCCAAATCTTTTAACCATTAGTCAACCTAAATTAAAGGAGTAGCTCAACATTTTGGGAATGAACTTCTTTGCTGTCCTACCAAGAGTTTGATGAAAAGATTGATACAGGAGTGAAAAAAATGTATTGTGCGCAACACTGCTTTATGCTTCCATAACTTAATACACAAAGCAATGTTTCGACGTACGGAAACATTACCAAAGCAGTGTTACGGACAATACATTTTTTCACTTTAATATTTTTCATTTGTCCGGAACCTGCCAGAGTTAGTTCATGTTTATTGTCCCCATAGGGAAATGAGGTTGCAGTAAAAGATCACATCACATGGTATTCAAACATTAACACAGATTAGGCAAGGAGGAAGGAGGAAGGGGGGTAGAGTTCCAGACCAGCTGGGAGAAAGAAGAAAATAAAATAGATACACAAAATATATCTATCATCGGACGGGACCTTCATTATTAAGGAGTTTAATGGCCTGTGGAACAAAGGAGAGCTTGGATCTATTTTTTGTAAACAAAGGAGCACAGTATCGTCGTCCTGAGGGCAGCAGTTCAAATGAGGAGGAAAGGGGGGGGGCTTCTGGTTGCCCACAATGCTATTTGCCTTTCTCAGTATTCTGTTTTTGTATAAACTTTCCATACTTGGAAATGGAATACCCGAAAGTTTGCTGGAAGTTATCGAAGATGGGATGTGCGCACAATTTCTTTTCTTAAGATAGATACAGGACCAGTCTTGATTTGTAAAGCAATGTGGCTGCCATCAGCAGCCAGCCTGCTTAAAGATAAAGACTGAAAACAGGGGGAAGCAGCTAGCGTGGCTAGGCTACCTAGCCTAAGTCCACCTACCAGCCTCTCTATAGTATCTATCTCCTCATTTGAATTAATCCACACGTTGAAATGTAACAACAAGCCTTGTGTTAGGGGTGTTGTTGCTACTGTGGGCCAAGCTAGCTGTTACCCTGGCTTCAGACTTATGCTAAGATAAGCTAATTGACTGCTGGCGCTAGCTCCGTCAGTCTTTTCACCTAACTGAAAGAAAGCAAATATACATGTTTCCCAAAAATGTCAAACTATTAGATCATTGGGATGATTTTGGAAGAATTTATGACATTGTTGGACTGCCAGACTGAAGGGTTAAGTTGTCTTAGTACTAGAACTCCATGGAAGTTCTATATAGTCAGTGGTGGAAGAAATTTTCAGATTTTACTTGATGAAAATTACTAATACCGCACTCAAAACAATTCATTTACAAGTAAAAGTCCTGCATTGCTAAAAGCTACCTAATAAAACATGTTAAGTATCATCAGAAATATGTACTTAAAGTATTAAAAGTACTCAATGCATAAAACCCCTCACAATTTAGAAACTGGAAACGATCCAAACAGTTCAGTCAGTCAGTCCGTTAATGGTCTAACCGTCTCAGCTGGACTTGTAGGCCTGTATATTGTTAGTTAGTTTAATTTATGATAAAAATCATGTTTTATAAAACATGTGTTTTGTGAGCAGACCTCTTAATCTATGAAGTAACTAGTAACTAAAGCTGTCAGATGAATGCAGTGGAGTGAAAGGTAGAATATTTCTCTCTGCGATGTAGAGGAGTAGGAGTAGAAAGTGCCATTTGCAGTCAACACCAACATTCTCTGATCCTTTGTTTTAAGGACATGATAATGCTGTTTGTTTTTTTCACCCTCCTACACCTCGGTGTGTTTTACTCCCCCAAACAGGACACCTTCACTCACTGTCAACCCTGTTAACCAGTGTCTGTGTTCTTGCAAAAATAGCATTCTGTTATTTTGACACCTGGCTAAATATCACTGCAGCTGAATCTAATTCCTGCTGCGAGCAGCCCTTTTTTTCTTTGCTGCATGTGTAAATTCCTCCTGTCAGAGTCCTTCGTCTACATGGAAATGCTAATTTATTGCAAGCTCTAATTAACACAAGGACTGAGGTGGAGAAGTGTCACACACATGATACAGCTTAACCTTTTGCTTTGATTTCCCTAAAGCCTTATTTTTGATATTCACAGGAAAACAATTGTGTTTGCCCCTGTGGTTCTGAAGCTGCTATATCCCTGTGTATCAGTCTTCTCCATACTTTATAGTTAGTAACCACATATTTATACCCATACATGAAATGATGATGTGGTTGAAGCATCCCTGTACTCTGTCCTCCAGCTCCATGACTCATGTAACATATGTACATATCTTCCTTAAAGAAGGTGAACACTCATAAAATAACTCTTCAGACTTCTTTCTTCTACCTGAACTACGTCCTGTTCCACTTTCCCTTTTTTCACTCACATTCATTTAGTCTAAACTACAATTTTATAAAAAGAAGCAGAGCACAGGGTTCCAAGTACAATGCTCCAGGATCATTGTGAGAGTTGACATCATGATACAAATTACAGATCATATGTTGGGAAGATTGTCTCATTTCAAAGAGTAAAGCCAAGACAGACTTGTTTCACTCTCCGGAAAATGGTGGACTTAAATATAATATATGGCCAGATATGTTTTAATATCATATCAGCCCTGAATCCATTGGAATCATGTTTACATTGGATGATTTGCTGCTACTTCAGGAAGCTGAGTGCTCTACAGCAAACAGTGCAGGTGGAAAGTAAGGGTGTGGAGGTCGGGGGGGCTTGGGCTGGGCTGGGCTCTGGTGGATGGGCACCAGTTTGCCTCTTGTCACAGACCTGCATTAATGATTGATTTGTAATGTACGGATACTCTAGAAAGAATTTTTAAAAGGTCACAGAATTAAATATTTTGCAGAATAATCATCTAATATCCACATTGTTGTCTATTGATATGGTTGGATCATACATACATTTGGAGATCATCATTTATATTGCTCATATTATTGTAGCCACTGCAGCTGGTGCCGGGTGACCTTGGACTCAATACTTCTGTTGTAAGAATGTTCCAGTGTAAAGCATCATTAGATGAGTCAACACACACATACCTTTCTGGAGTAGTCTAGCCACAGTAATACAGAAAACCATTTCTCGCATCCTTTCCCATATTATGGCCTAAATGAACGTAAATACAATCACCCAGATAAATGCAATGACAACAATAATTGTATATGTCTCCAAAAAAGTAAATAACATAAAACCTCCTGTTACTTTGGCATACTTCATAATAAATTTTTTCTTTGAAGTTGCATGTTTTTTTCACATTTACTTATTAGATATTAGTATTATTTATTAACTCTAAATACCACAAAAGACTCTCAAAACACAAAAGAGCTATGTGTGTGACATCCTCATAGTCAAAAACATAGGATTTAAAGGTAAAAACCCTGAAATATATTCCATGAGTGTAATGATGCGGTAAGATACGTGTTTTCCAATGACGGAAATGGCGTCCATCTTGGAAGATGGCGTCCATTTTGAAGAATCACGCGGCTTACCTTATTTTTAAATAATTGACCCCAGAAGGATAACCACACCAAATGTGGTGCTTGTATCCACGATTTTGCCCCTTATGGGCCCCACTATACGGCCTGCATCTGTTCTGTATCACTGTGCTGGGACCGCCCTGTTACACCAGATGTCCAGTCGGCACCTGCAGTAGTGGATGTAAAATGTGTCACTGGTGCTCCTGAAACCCTGAAATGCATATGGATATTCACATTCTAACCACTATTTAGCATTTTAGCCAATTATTGCAATGCCTTGCAGTCCATCAGTACTATAATCATCAGTGTGTCAGTGTGTAATCAGTGGAAATCGGATTGTGCTCCTGCACCAAGTTTAAAAATTGCTGAGCAGATATGTAAAAACTGGCAGTAACAATATTGTGTTGTAGGAAATAAGCCACTTTTCTTCTGTGAACCTTGTAAATCTCAGGCTGAGTGTCATCAAAATGTTGAAATTTACATGTAATGATAGCATTGGGTTTACAGCAAGATTCCATCTCGGGGTTGTTGTTATATGTTGTCAGACTTCGTCTTGCCCTGTAGGGCACACACAAGGTAGTCCAATTAATTTGCTCAGTTTTCTCTTACAAAGTGAGGGGGGAAATAACAAATTATTTTAATGAATCCCTTATATTCCTCAGGGATACATGGATAACTTTGGGCTGCAAAAGTAGCTCTGAACATAAACATCGGATGGAAAAATAAGATGACAATTCATCATTAATTCACTGGGATGTCTCATTGTAGTACTGATCAATAAAGTTTCCCAATTATGTTTTAGGCATGTAGCTTGTGCTTTATGCTGAGTGAGTTTCACAAAAAAATAAGCCACAGTGAAACAAGCATCATTTCCAGATCATAACAAGCAGCCAGTTATAAAGAGGTCAGAGGTCAGAGCATCTAGACAGCAAAAGGTGGTGAAAATAAATGGATGATAAAGAACAGCCAGATAAAGAAATGACAAATGAACAGAGAAGTGAAAAGATCTTTAAATGTCAGTTTTTACTGTAAACTGAAAGATAGAGCCAGACCTTATTCGGACCAAGTGCTGCGATGGAGTGCAGTGGAGTGTATCCCAACCTAAACCCAGTAATTACTTTTTTTCTTCCTCAGCTGATGGGACTGTCTGGATAAGGAAGGTGACAGGCTGCTATAGCTTTTAAGTTCCCAAGTGTCCAGAACCTATATCAAAACGGGAATTGTCAACAGAAAACTGAAAAAAATAAAAAGCAATAGAATGGAAACTCTGAATATAACTTATTGTTGGAGTAGCCGAAATGATGTGTGGTGCACACCGATCAGAGTCCAGAATCAAGTGAACCGAGATAAAATAACCCCGGTAATTCCTCTGTTTCATAATTGTAATAATTGGCGCGCCTTCACATGATCTGATAATAGAGATTCTTATCAGATGCCATTAAAGCTTATTAGCCTATACTATTTATACTCACACGATTAGCCACATCCTTAAGACTCAATGTCAGGACAGCAAAGGGATCTCAACTTCAGATGGAGAAGGTGGACATGACCGATTTGTATACATTATGACACCCCTATACGCATACAATACGGTGACATAAAGCGTTGGGTTGTTGCAAGATGCAACATTTTTCCAAACTGTCACATTGGCCTAATTTCACTTCCTTTAGAAGATATTGACATGAGCTTGCATTCATGAATAAATTCCCTTTTTGCACAGACAGAAATCTGAGACAGGCCATTCGAAGACATTTATCTGATAATCGAGATGTGAAGTAAATAGAGAGCAGAGTTATCGATCAGTCCAAAGGATCTGTCACGTCTTGCCAAGTTTTCAAAGATCACAAAGTTCCATAAAGGTTATTTTGACATGTTGGCAGGTGTCTGGGGCGTACAGGCACTCCCGGCCCTCAATCCAAAGCGTCAGTCATATTTCAATCCAATTCTAAATTCAAACTTCTCCTCTCCACAATGACACCCAGCTTTTTAAAAAGTGACTTTAAAAAGAGGATGAACTCTGAGCCTGGCTAGTCAAATCAATCTCGTCACGGTGGAGGAACGGAGCGGTTCATTACTGGGAGGGCTGAGGAGCTCTCCGATCAGCTCTCTAATATCACTGTGATCCTCTTCTCTTTTCTTACCTAATTGAATTCTCCAGGAAAGATGCCCCTCAGCTGCAGATTTATCATATCCTGAAATTGGAGGAGACTAGCTCCATGAAGGACGTGCGCAGAACATTTAATCCACTCCTCATGCTGTAAGCCGAGCTCCGTGGTCTCTGCCAGGACTTGACTTTGTCACACAGTGGACCACTGGCCTTCAGAGAGACGTCTTTATTCAGCGTTGGCCAGGATGAACAGGAGTTGCAGCAGGAGGTGCACACGTCCTATATCAAATATGCTGCCTGTCATGTACAGCACGACCACTATTCTCAACAGATGGCATTGTAATCTATAATCAAAGCCCCTTAAATGCAGCTCACGGCACAATATGCCTCTCTCCCCTTCAAGTTGTTCTTTCTCTTTACCTCTATCTGTCTCTCTCTGCAGTGTGAGGCATTTAGCATCTCCTCTCGTTTCCTCTCTACATTGTAGTAATGAAAGGTTTTGACATCAAAGGTAAGATAACCGGCAGGATTGTTTATCAAAGCCACTTCATCAAGAAGGTGGTCAGATGTACTGTAGGATGGGGGTGTCGTGTTAACATAAAGATCGACTGCAGATAAGTAGGTGAATCAGAAAGAGGAGCTGGAAACTCCACACGGTGGAAATCTGCAGGGGGCTGTTTAAATGGTTGAGGATCATGTCACAGCAGCAGATCCCATGACTAACACCATAGAAACCTGTCTCCCATCATTCAGATAGACGGATATTTATTTGTCCTGGATTGTGTGCCATACAGCAATTGTCAGATACATAAACGGACAACTACAATACCACCGACAACAACAGCGCTGAAACCAAACCACCAACTACCTCAGTTTTATAGACGCTTCACCACCGGTACTAAAGTGCTCTACATGTTACAGGGTGCAGCATCCTCACACACATAGCTCCAGCTTGTTCAGCAGTGCAATAGTGCTATATGTACTCTGTATGTTTGGCTGGTTGGGAGGGAAGGCACCTTATAGCATCTGCCTGTTGGGAACAGCTCGTATCAGTAAATAGGGGCTGTGATACATCTCTATAAGTTTGGATCAATGGAAGTACAGTTCCAGGATAATTGTCACTCACCTTCCGCTCTGTGTGTGTTGTTGTTCTCAAAATCCCTTCGGTAAACAACACACTTTGAGCTAGCAAGCTACATGCTGCACATGGCAGGTTTTGAAGAACCTTTGGATTTTGCAATAAAGCGGGCCTGCTTGGTTTTTGGGGAAATGATAGTAAAGATTTCTGAAGAAAGACATTTTGGGACTGATTGGTGGGTTTGCTTTGGACAAAGTCCACACGGAGATACACTGGTAAGAGATAATGTAACCATGTATCTGGACCTCCACCATTCAAAACATTGATCTACTCACACACATTGGCTGGTCATCTTGAATCAGCGAATTTCAATTGTAACATGATGAGATATGTTGCTTCTTCATTCATTTTATTTGTATATAAAGTAAATCCAGCGGTGGAACGGTGCTACCCTGTGTAGCCCCAGTATTAGTAGTAATAGGAGACAAAACTGCCTCATTTTCTCTGACACACTGTAATCAGTCAATCCTTAAGGAGAGATAATGATTAGATGTCCCAGGCTATCCTGTTACTATACTATTCTTTCCAATTACAATGTTATTTTTCCTGCCCTTAAGTTTCATATTGATCCTATTTTCTTTCCTATATCATTCAAATGTATATCCTATGCTACTTAATTTCCTTTCCTATCCAAAGCCTATTTATTCCTCTCCATTTTATCTAATCCTATATCTTACCCTATCCCATCTTAGGATAGGATCATATCCTATAGTCCATTCTATCCTTTACTTTGAATCTGTTATATTGAATTATATATCCTGTTCTATCTTAGATAACATGTCCTATCCTGATCTTACGCTATATTATATATTCTATTTTTTTATTCTGTCCTATTTGTATAAGATTCTACCATGTCTACTAATATATCCTATCCTATCTAATTCTATATGTTATCCTATTAAAGCTTATCTCCAATCCTATCCTATCTTCCTATATTGTCCTGTCCTGTTCTACTTTTTTCTCAGCGTACATCGCCTTCCATGTATAATCATAAATATATCCATCTATAATTTACTTGTATAGCCTGCCTTTTTGAGATTTTGTCTAATGTGTGTAGAGAATGCTAAGTTTGAACTTAGTTGTGTACCATTCCAATAATTGTGCGTGTCTCCAGATGGGATGTATATTAAGTAGACAGCATATATGTGTGCTTAAGGTCTCCCACATTTGCATGCAGTATGGCTTTTCTGGCATAGATCCAGTGCTATAGGATCACTTATTTGATTAAACATTATCATGCTCAGCAAGACGGTAGAGCTCTAAGAAGGGTTGAGGTAGAACTGCTGACAGCAGCACAAAGCCTTGTGAATCATGCTAAGGTGGTATTGTTGTAGTGAATGGGAAGATATGCTTCATCTTATAGTTTCTCATGTGCAATAACCTTGAACCTCACAGTGATCAGCGGCATTGGGATTTTTTTGTATGTGCTTACATTTTGTATTTTCTCCTCCATTGTAGTGCTGTTATTTTTTAATGGGTTCATTTTTCTAAGCTTCCATTTTCTGTCTAGCAGATCAAAACTATAGAACAAAACTGAAAAGGCTGTGCAGTGGAGTTGTTTCATCTACGATTCGCCTCGTTCACATTGGTAACAGACAGTCCCTCAAATTGTTTCCGAAGTACTTTATTTTGACTCAGGTTTTGACTCAAAACCCAAAATTTCACCAATCAGTTCCAAAATGAAATATCCACTCTAAACTGAATAAAACGCTAATAAGTAGAAATAGTACATTCATTTTAGAATCAGAAATTAGAATCAGAAATACTTTATTGATCCCCAAAGTTATTATTGTATTATACTATATTTATGTAAAGCTTTTGATTAACCTACTACACTACCTGGTCAGCACTAAACTGCTGACAGACAAAGTTAGCAACCAGCTGGAGGATAGTGGAGCATTTAGCAGCTAGGGAGCCAGATATTTCCCTTAGGAGTTGGTGGAGACCAAAAAGAGCTTGTAAATAGTAGAGATACATCTGCCAGCCTGCCAAAAACGCAACCAGGTGTGTGTTTATAGACAACTATTAGCCAACATAACAGATTCATAAAGTGATAACTTGTTGATGTTGTTAACGTTGTGCTATATTAGCTGGTTCTGCTGCTCCCAAGTAGCCCAAATCAGTTATTACTGCTTTAAGTTATCGGTTGTAATGAATACAAAGCAGACTGACTCCTCTAAATGTTAGAAATATATTTTTTTAAATTCATGAATGATTTATGAATGATGCACTTACATGTGGCTACTGTACTTTTCAAATGGCCTGCTTTTAAGATTCAGAGTATTTGATGGTAATGATAACTTTGGGTTGACAGTGTTGACGTACTTTGCTTATTATCCCACACAAACGGGGGTGTGCAGGGTTGAACGAGACATCCGCTGATGCGCAGATCAGCATTCTGAGCTACTGCTGAGTAACTCCAGAATGGAGCTGAATCCGGAGAGGATCATAGCCTGATGACACTTGGCAAAATGGCACACTAATTATAGTCATTTTCATTTTGGGCAGAAAGGCTTGAGCTTAGTCATGTGCGAAGAGTTGATACCTTTCAGAACATGGACCAATGCTCCCACAACGTTTAGCCCTGCCAAGTCTCTGCTGCGGATTGGCTGAGCCTGTGGCGAACACTGACACTCATAGGCTTAGGTAGTTTCCACCCAGGCCTTGATCGGCAAACCAGTGACACAGAACAGTCTGGGGGCAGCCTTGGGACGCCATCACGGCTGGGAATATTAGCAGCGTTAAAACACTCTGAGCTGATGGCTCTGGCATGGCTTCAGAGCAGCACAGCTCATGCAGGAAGGAAACTAAATGGCAAACTGGCTGAAAGTTACTTTTATTGTCTAGTACTGCACTTTGATTTAGTTAGAGACTTACTATATATGTATGAAAATGAATTATTATAGTATAAAGTATCAGGGTTTCATAGTTCATTATTTTCACGCAATGGATGAAGATCCTGTAGTTTAGATGTTGCACACACACACACACACACATACACACACATACACTCACACACAAACTCACACACTCACAAACACATACACACACACACAACAAACAAACACACACACACACACACACACAGACACTGCAATAGCCTGAAGGCCATAGTCTAGTGTATGCAAAGCCCTCTTAACAAATTTAACGGTCAAACATTGTGAGACTTTATGTGTTTAGTTAAAAACCAAGAACAATACTATTCTCTAAGAATATTATTAGAATCAGGAATAGAATATGAACCTCTTTTATACCGATTGTAAGAAAAATAGCTAGGTTTTATTTGAAGAATGTTGGAGTAAAGGACTAAAAGTGCAGATTGATATCACCAGCTACAGCATTCTCAGTGTAACAGGAAGGCAAGGGGTCTGAAGACTATGGAAAATATTTAGGTAGCATCATTAATACTAATACTATGATGAGTACAGTCTTTGCAGTCTTCTTAAAATGGCTGTAAAATGCTGTGGCCCAAATAATGGCCAGGGTCACTGGGACCAGCACTTAGAAGTAACTATTTGGCTGGTCGGTCCATTTTTCAGGCAACCCCCCCTAGAGGATCAGTCCCTGGGAAACGTCTGATAACTGAAGCAATCAATTGAAATTTCATTCCTGCTATTTTTTTTTTTTTTCGCTTTGTACTGATCTGTACTCTCTGTCTCTCCCTCCATTTTATCTGTCCCCATGGATTTTCAGATGCAGTTGCTGGAAAAATTGGGCTCCATCCTTAGTGCTGAATCCATTGTTTCTATGCAGAGGAATCATTTTTAATATAGCTATAATTTGTTCAATTTTGCCTGTCACTTTAATATCGATATCATATTCTCCAGCTCTCACTGTCTCTGCTGTTAATGTAATTGAGACAAATTGTCACAATTTGCCTGGTTTTTATATTTTTCCAGTAAAATTTCAGCAGAGAAGAGCAGTGTGCCCATTTGTCTCCAGGATGTTCCTATCAGCCAATATGAACACTGAATCATTTTTTTATTTAAAACTTTATTTATCAAAGGAAGACTCCCTGATAATGCATGCATGCTCATTTTATGTCTTGTGGCCCACATAGGGACAAAATAAGAGAGGGAAATGAGTTATAGATCCCTTTGTCCACCACAGCCTTCATATACACGGTCCTAGCGTGCACACAAGGCAGTCCACACCCCCCTCCTCCCGTCAAGCTTCTTAGTGTCCATCAGTGTGTGGAGCTGTACAAACATGAACCAGGGGGGGTTACAACATCCCTCAATGGAGAAACAAAGGTAAAATAAAGTACACCGTGCATCCCTGTTTGGGTGTGTATATTAATACAGTTGGAAGCCATTTTATGATCAGATTCTGACCAACAGATGGAAGGCGGATATAATGTCATTGGCTCATGCATTAGGAAGGAAGCCTCTACATCTGTCTGCCTGTGCTTGTGATTGCATTTGCATATAGGTAACAGGCATGTGTTTGTCTCAGTGAGAAACCAGAGACATCCTATTACTTAATTCTTATTTACAAGCTTTGAGTGCCAATCAACTGTTGAGGGAAATAGCTTCCTTTCCTCTGGTTTTCATCTGGTTTTCATCTGGTTTTTGTCCTTTTAGTGTATCCCAAGGCTCCATCTTAACAATGCAGCTTGCAAACACTTATGAGTCAAGGATAAAAGAAATACTAAACAGGTTATCTGATTGATGTAAGGCGTGTGCTTTAATCTAGAGGAGTGCTACTTCACCACCACATCCCCACCCTGAAGTGTTTGGGCTGTAGAAGACTGCTGCTCAGCTTCTATAAAACTAAGAGGGATGCAGAATGTAGATCAATATCCTAGAAACACACCAGAGACATTCTATTTTATTAAACATTTTCCCATTAAGGCGGTGGTGCAAGCGTTGTAGATCATCCCAACAAAAGTCGTAAATCACAGGCAGACAGCGCTACTGGAAACAATAGGCAGTATCAGAGGAGATTACCAAGAAACAGAAGATACATGTTGGTTCTGCTGCTGGGAGCCTCATGTATCTTGTTCCTGTATTACCACATGTTTAAGATGAGGGATTGGTACATTGTTAGTGTTGCATCAAAATCATATCATCTTCATCACAGGACAATACACATCTTCATGTCACAGACATGGCTCACAAGTTAATCACTTATTTCTAATCTTATCTGTTAGACTGACTGCATTGGTTGGCCCATTCCAAACATGCTTCCCTACTGTTTCCAGTTGACTAGATGATTTGGAGACCTTTAGTGCCGTACTAAAGGTCTCCTAAGATACAGAAGCTCAACAATGACAAAACTACTATGTGAGGCCAAAGCAGATTTAAAGCTGCACTGATCATTTATGTAAATCAACAATGGATTCAATGGATATGGGTAATGAAGGGATACACTTGTGATGAAAACACAGTTCCCCTGGCTTTCAGCTCACTGTCACATCAGGGTCCAGAACTTTGCCGTTTTGGTCTCACTGCATTTATAAATCTTGTTTCTAGCCGCAGTAGGCAGCTGTTCTTGACAAACAAAACTTTAAAAAAGAAACACATTCTCACTTTTAACTTGTCACGATGTACGTTTAAACACACAGGACACAAACCCCGGTTTCCTGAGGGAAAGTCTCATGTTGGTTGGCCCATCCATCACCCAAACCTTCTGCCATCACACGCTCTTAATACCACGTCATCTCACAGCTTTAGGGTCGAGCAGCTGCTCTGCCCGTCCCATACAGATGTGGCAGGGTGCATTGTGGGTGGGTAGCTGATGCTGAGGACCACTGAACATGCATCAGTATGTTGACTAGTTGGGAGTGAGAAACAAATAGTAGACAAAGTTGCACACGTTAGTGGAACATTGAGTCGCTTAAGATAAAGATAAATCTCTCAAGAGTTGGTACATATTGGATTTACATTCAACAGCAGGCCAGAAGCATGTTTCCAAATGAATACTAATGTTGCTTACAGTTTGCATGTGTGATGACTTTCCGATATGTGTATAAGCAACCGTTTGCTTATATGGTCCCCATGTACATTTTAAAGCTAATATGTCGTTGTACAAAGTATTTATAGCTTGTTCTGCTGCCCCAAGTGGCCACAAGAAATACCTTTTTACTGCTTTAACAGGACAAACTCATATTTGATGGGGTACTACATTTTCCACAGTTTTTCACAATAAAAAATGCTGATATTGCATATCACAGACTGGCATGACGTAGAAAAAGGACACTAACTGGGGGGCACCTTCCTTCCACAACAGTTCCAATGGAGTTTACGCTGCTCTCAGTTGGCGTTAACATACATATAGCCATTGTGAGAGAATGCACATAACAGTTCCAAGCAAAAAAAGTCCCACTGTTTGCTCAAAAAAATCCTCCAATATAACTCTTCCTGTGGTTCCCTCTCTTTCTTACTAGCACATTATGGCTCAGATTTGTTCTGTGCTCGCTCAATAGTTTTGTCGCTAATACACTTCCATACATCAATAACCGTTGCTAAAGGAGAGCAGAGAGCTTTTAATCCAAAGCTACCCAGTTTGTAGTGCTCGGATTGTTATCACATCTTTTGAATTCTGCCTTTGCACTGTTATTTGTGTCTACCTATTAAGACATGAAAAACGGTTCCTTCTTCTGGTGCCCATATTCACAGGCGCTCAGAACAAGATAGCAGGTAGGGGTTCAGTGGGTTGCCCAGGGCTGCTTCAACACAACAGATGGCTGTTGCTCAGACCGAATCTGTTACTGTTTGGTTCCAGGGTGTTCTCCTCAAGCACTGAACCACCCTGCCACCCAGTTCAGATTGTACTTGGTTGGAGGCCTTTCGCAAGCAGATGGAAGGTGGCTGTAATTTCATAGTCTTGTATGTTAGACAGCAAGCTGGGAGATCTACCCGTGCAATTTGTTTTGATAGTATCCTGCTCATTTCCTTTGTGCTTACAAGTTAATAATCAAGTCCTTTCAAGGCAAATTTATTTAGAAAGCCTTTTATGAAAACAGAGCTGTTATGCAATACTGTACAGATGTACAGAGAACAAATAATTAAAGGGAGATACGAGAGAAGAAGAGGCAGAAATGAGAAAGCCAGACTTTCATTCTAATCGCGTTGCAAGTATTAAACCTCACAGCCCCTTTTTCTTCATTGCTCAAATCTCCTCTTTTCTGTGCAATATTCATTAAGATAAAGCAGCAATTTAAATATTTTGCCGTTTGTCAGACTCATTGTAAGTCTGGCTGAGAGTGTCTACTTGAATGTGTCTCTATTAATTTTGGATTCATGTAGATTTTCATTTTTGTACCATTTTATTTGTGCATCCTCCAAGGATGTGGGAATAACAGGACAGAGATTAAATGCCCCTGCATAATCATGGCATCTTTGTTATTCATATCCATTTTTTCACAGCAGTCTAATCCACATGCATATTCAATGTGCCGCGGACAATCAGAGATTCTGAGCAGACCACATGCTCCGGTCCGCAGGGAGGTTGTTCCCTGCTTCCTCTGTGCTGTGTGTTGACAGCCGCCTGATGACAATTGGGATAATGCTAAATTCGATCACAGAGCATAAAGTGGTGCTGCAAATGAAAACATGTTGTGCTCACATAAATTATACTTTTTTCCTATCACAATATTGCATCAGTATCACATATTGTTGAAATGATGTCCCATTGATGCAAGCCGGTCATATTTCCTTGTGTATTTAATCACCGTAGATGTCAAATTGAGAAACAATTTAAAACTGTCAATAGTAGAGTGTGAATATAATAGTAATATATAAAGTGTGAATATAAAAGACTGTGTCTCAGGGGAAAAAAAATTGACATGTCTCCAAACATGAAATCTTCCATATTACTAGATTTTTAGATAAATTTATCACTTTCAAATGGTCCTATGTGGTGTTGCTACTTCACCTGTCAACGACTGAAGTTGCACAAGTGACAAAAATAACTAGAAAATTCCGCAGAAATTTTATCAGTGTGCCTGCTACTTGGTGCACATCCGAACAGCAATAAAAGTTAATAAAAAATAATAAGTGTCTTAACCCTTCAGAGATATAACTTTTTAAAACCTATTTAAGATGTTAGGACGTGTGTGTGTGTCTGTCTGTGTGTGTGTCTGAGAGAGAGGGAGACAGACAGATGTCCACAGACAGATGGTTGCCTGGTTACTAAGGACCAATAGGAAGCCTGTTATCTCTGTGATGTCATCGCTTTGATATGTAGTCAGTTAACGACTGCACCTGGCACCTACTGTTACCAGCTATTAAGAGACTGATCAAGCTCTCAAACAAATGATCATATCACCAAAAGGATACAAGATATCAATTAATTGAGGTTCTCGTGGGCACCATGAGGCCTTTGTGAACGTATTGATATAAAATTTATGTGGATGACCTTAAAAATGTGGGCGTATCAGCGATGTAAAAAAGTCCTTTGCTCTGCGTTTTGCTCAGAAATGTAGACGATGTTTAACATTACAGTGAATGGAGGAAAATGTGGAACTGTTCTCATTTGAAAGGTCGCTGAGCGGAAAGTATACATCATATCACATAAATGAGCACATTGGATGAAACTAGACAAGAATACCTACGTTTTGATGTATAAATTGTCCATGACAAGTTAGAATGTTGGCGTGGGAGCAAGTTTATAGAGAAAAAAAAAAGATAACTTTTTTAGTCTCCCCACTCTGTCCCCCACTCTAGCTCCGAACATTCCGCCACTACACACACACATTGGAAAATCTGAGCCGGTCTGAAAAACGGGACGATACGTAAACCGGGATTTTGGAGAAACCGTGCTTGATATCTGAACGCCCATTCAGCGCAATAAACACCAAGTCTTGTCTTCGGTTAAACTTTTAATCATGTTTCTCGTTAAAGTATGGCGACACAGCACGGTCCCAAAGAGGGGGGGTTTTGAGCGTGTTGAGCGATTTTCCCCGAACATTTCCCATTAAGTCAAAGAAAACTTTGCGTTGTTTTGCCGATTTCGGTAAAAACCGCGCGGCACATCTCTTAGAAAAATCATAGCACACCATTCCTCGATCAATACCACAATGTCGTGTAATGTGGTGCGCGTGTTGGCAACGCTTGGGACTAGTAGCGGGACAAATTTGCGGGAAGAAAAATAAGAAATATAATAATAAGATTGGGCAATAATAGTCATTGTGCCGATTGCTGCTTATGCAGCACATCGGCACACTGAATAAGCTTTGTACCAAGCTTGAGCCACTGTTGAGCACTTTGAAGTGAAGTCCTGTATCGAGGCATCTAGAAATACTGATGGATAACAAAACAGCTTGCTTTCACCTCAGTTGTCAGTAGTCTTGCCCAAAACTTAAAAAACTCGCCTTGTTGAAAAACTATAAAAACTTTCAGTTGCTAAATATCACGCCTCTTTGGTCCCAAGGAAAAGATACGTCAGTCTTGGCCACTTGTTTCTTAGGAAAGGGAAAGACGCTGCCTTATTTTTAGATGCTTGGATCCAAGACTAGGATGAATGAGGATTTTAGCATTAGAGTTTTTTTTTTTTTTTTTTTTAAGATGTTCCATAAAAAAGAGTTTTTTAGTTTTAAAAACAAACTTATATAGCGGTTTTTATTCCACTTACAATACCGTGACCTTACTGTCTTGTGGTTTGTCTTGTCACTTCAATGATAACTATTGGTTGAGTACTTTTATTTTGAAATGTCTGTATTAGTGGTGCAACTTCCTTTAGAGGCTGGCCAGACGTGTGTTAAGTCCTCATTGGATAATTGACAAAGTTTCAGCCATTTTGTGTCTTTTGATTTGTGGCGAGATGAGTCTGTTGAAGGAAGTGCAGACTCTTCCAGTAAGTCAGCTCTTTCCTTTCTCTTTTCTGGGACTTTTACATGTGCTGCATGTCTTATGGGACCTGAAAGGGTCCACTTATGTTGCTAGAATAAATCAAAAAATAATTCAGAATATAAAGTAAATTTTGTACAACCAAAGTTTTGGATGTGTCATTTCACCCACTGTGTAAGACTGGTTAATAAGGTTGGAAGACTGGATATGTATTACAGTTGACTGTAGTAAGTCTCTTCTGCAGTCTTCAAATAATTCATCAACAGAGAGGTGTATATTTTTTTGCCCACCTGGAAATGTTTAACAATAAAAAAAACACTAAAAGCTACACAATTTGGACTTTTACTTTTAGAATTTTGGAATATGACCTCACCCATGTTGCCAGTCTTTTGAAAGACCTGGACCTTACCTAATAGCACATGAGCACCTGCCCTCCCATCGCTGGGGTAACAGTACAGGGGGTAAGCAAAATTGCAAAGGGGAATCTGCCATGTCTGCTTGCAGGTCCCATTAATGACTCAGCTCCCTGCCGTCACGATCAGCTACCTTCAGTTCAACACAAATCTCAATATCAGCAGTGTTACTGTGCCGGCGCGAAGCACTTCCAGTACTTACAGTTTTCAGCCACTTACTTTCACATTTGCACAAGCACACACACATTTTGCTTTCATGTGCCGGTAGCCATTTTGTATGTATTATTGTATGATTGATTGTAGGATTTTCTCTGTGAAAAAGTGACTAGCTACAGTTTGAATGGGCTTATGAAACACTGGTAGTGTTGGCATGGTTTACCCAATAACTGCCCCCAATCTTACATTTCATACTATTGGCACTTTACAACACAGATTTAAAAGTTTGTCTTTATGTAGCTCAGCTGGCTTTTTCTAGTTCTAATAAGCACATGCACGTTTGGCAAATCAGATTGCTATCCTATATTAAACATATATTAAAAAAACTTAACAATTCACCCAAGCATTCAGGACGGACGCAAATGCGATTGTAGATGCATTTTGGCTAGATGTTGACAATACATGAATCAAAAGCAGCACTGAGCTGTTGTCGCATTTATCTGATCCCCGATCAGTTCGACCATTGAATGATCTGTGTGAGTGACGGACAATAAAACTTTGGTCTTGCTCCTAGTTCATAAAAGCGATTCATCCATGTGTTTGTTGTCGGATAGTTGTTAGCGAGCTAGCTATTGTTGCTAACCTCTTACTATACTGCTAAAGTGCAAAAGTTATTCTTCTTCTTGTGTTTTTTTTATCATGTAGCTATAGATGCATTACCATCACCCTGTGGACTTGAGTAGAGCTGCCATTGATTTCCATGTGGCATCTGACTGATGGAAACGCATATACAGTATGTGTGTAGTTTATATAATTATATCCTGATACGAGACGCTCAAAATAACAAATGTAAATGAGGCCAAAATAGATGGCATCATTGCGTCCTGGAAACGGGGGTAAGCAGGTGCATTTTGTTTACAAAATGTTGATGCAAGCGATTATGGATCAGCGGTAAACGGTCTCAGTCACTGCTTCACTGAGTCTGGATGTCCTAAACCATTTGGCAAATCTAAGCTCAATTTCCTGTGACTCAGCTCACATTATGATCGGAATTGCTGGTATTCTGTAATCATTTATTGTAAGACTTGTCTACTGAAAAAACATCCTGAAACAGCATCACTCATGTTCTCACACTGCTAACTGCTCCCACCAGCCTTCATAAAAACATTGGCAACCCAGCTGCCAGCAGTAAAGTCATGCACAACGGGGATCCACCAGTGCAGGTTGCATTTGGCAGACCTGTATCCTCCTCTCCACCCAAGCAGGTGATGCCCCCCAGAGCGCAGTGCTCAAATAAACAGAATGTCTCAGAAGCTGCCTCATCATGGTCCACCAGATGCACTAGAGCCAACAGATATGTAGGAGCATGTTTGCCAGAAACCAATTGCAGTAATGCTATTTTCCTGCTGTGGTAATGAAATACAAACTGCAAACTGATCTGATCGCAGAACTCATCCTGAACGATGAAATGTGAGGGCAAATCTTGGGCTTACTGTTGGCTGCAAGATTGGTGCATGTGTAGCCTATATGTGCATGTGCAGTATATATGTATTTATTTATTTATTTATTTATGTGTCTCTATATTATAAAACATAAATACGTATGCCTAGCACTGATTGTTGTGTTCATCGTATTCATTTTAAATTTGACATTTAGGATAAAGTTTCTTTTAGCCTTTAATGATATTTACCTCTACCCAAAACAAAGCAATGAAGCCTTTGCCATGTCTACCGCCACGTCTCCTCATTTCCCCGGCTTAATTGAAACCGTGTGTTGCCTATTTCATTTCCAAAACCATCACAAACAAATCATTTACAAATGCCCTCTCTGTCCTGAAGCTAATTTAAAGGCACCAGCATCCGACCACACAGAACAGAGTTTACCCTGGGAGTCTAGAGATATTGGAAGAAGTAAAGTCAACTACAGTATTTATTTGGTCTGTCCCCCCCGCACATAGATTAAGCTTCAGCAGCCACCTCTAGGCAATTAAATCTATCAAAGGGCAGCAGAGAGCGCTCTGTCAGAACTGTTCCAGTAATTGCAATTTAAATGAATATGGATTCAGAAACTTTGGCAACCCATAGCTAGCTGTTGTGTAACTTGGGACTGACTTTCTCTGTCATTTCTCCTTGTTTGTTTTCCCTCTGCGTCAGATAGACAGCTACCTGTCATTCTCTTTCTCTCTGTTTACAGACACATAGAGAACTGGACGGGATTGCAGACTCTGAGAGACGTCGATATGGAGCTCTACACTGGACTACAGAGACTGTGAGTGTTGATTATCTGGAGGGGGAGGCCAATGATAGAGACACTTGACTGTATTTCAGTCCCACTGTGTTGCAGATATGGAAAAGGACAGTGGAACCTGTACCGCTGTTAATCCCTGTTTTCCATCAGGTTGCCTGCCTGCTGACGGCAGGGAGGCCGACGGGTTTCTCCTTCATATGAGAGCAGCAATTTAGCTCCAAAACACAAGTGGCTGCCGATGTGGTGTCACCGGTCAGACCTCGGGATTTATTGTCCGATACTTTTCTGAATGTGACACAAACCCGGCTAATTCTCAGAGGAGATGACAAGGTGTTAGTCAGAGTGTGAAAGAGAGAAGAGGGAGTGAAGGGTGTGTTTCTGATCCTAACACAAGCTGATGTTTAAACAGGCTTTTAATTCTCGACAGTCACGCCGGTGGAACATCCTCTTCGCTTTGCTTAGCCACTGATCAAATAATGCTAAAAAGCAGTGGAGAAAATTGAATTAGGGATCCCTGCTGCAGCGTTGTAATTTTTTTCTCATCTCTTCACTTCTTAAAGCAATGTTACGGTCCTTTCCTTTGCCTTACACTATAAGGCCACATCCTTTACATTCCTCTCACCCTGCCACTCCTCCCTCAGCCGCTGCCGCCCTCCTCCTTTCCCTCTTCATTTTTTTTCTCTTTCTCTGCAGAGAACCATATTCTCCTTTGCCCTCCAAAGTCAAAGCTGGCCTCTTCCCTGATCCCCTTGATCCCTCATCAGGGAGGCCAAGTGCAATATCTCCACAACTAAATTAGCATTTTTCTCATTACCACCACCTGTCTCCTGCTGCCTTGTCTGGGCACGCTGGCTCCTCCCTGGCTGGAGTCGGGCCTTCCTAGGGAAGGCTGTTAGCTTGTGTGATGCAGCCTTGTGGGGCTGGTCACAGTGTGGAGGGATGAGTGTGAAGAAGTCCCTAAGATACCTTCCATCACCTCATTTTTACATTTTCTCATTCATCTTTATATGAATCAAATGAAAAAGGATGCAATAATTTGATAAAACAAACATTTGAGGGGGGCCCGGATAGCTCAGTTGGCAGAGCGAGCGCCCATATGTAGAGGTTGACTCCTCGTGGCAGCGGGCCGGGGTTCAACTCCGACCTGCGGCCCTTTGCTGCATGTCATCCCCCCCCCTCTCTCTCTCCCCCTTCATGTCATCTGTCCTGTCAATTAAAGCCTAAAAAAGCCCCAAAACTTATCTTTAATAATCTTTAAAAAAAAATAAACATTTGACTTATTGAATATTTTATAAACAAAGTTGTTGCATTAAAAAATATAGAATATAACCAGACTTATCTCTGTTTTTTGGTGCATCAATGTGCCAACATGTGCTAAAATGTTTGCCTTTATTTTCTATCGTTCTCACTCCCAACTCGTAAAACACAGATTCTTGGTCAGCGTCTCTCAGCGTCCGACGACGCAGCTCGACCACGCCGCTGTAAGGGGACGTGGTATTTAGCATGAAAATGGTAACAAGTAGTATGAAAGACCAAAAATCTACCTACAGAGGTTGGTTGGGGTGATGGACGGGTCAAACAACACAGCACTTTCCCCCATGAGACCGGGGTACATGTCCTGTTCTTGTCCCGCGGTTCACTGAAACGTACATTTTGTAGCCCCCCCTCACCATATTCTCCTAAACCTAACGTTCTTGTGCCACGTGTCAGTTAATCATACGTCCTCTCTTAGAGCGTCAAAAAGAGACGCCAAAAGTCTGACCAAGCACGTCTCAATATGACACTAAAGCATCGATAACAAGCGCCAAAGGCACCTGACCAGGCGTCGCTTTTTGACGCTCCGGGAGTGAGCATGTCTCGTTACTCTATCTGGCCAATATTTTTCAGGGTAGTTGAAAAGCACCCTTCAAGTAAAACCATGTTTTGGTGAAGTGCTGTGGCCTTTCACTGGTTCTTTCTGGTTTGGAAAACTTAATAACACCAAGATGAAAAAGGTTTGTGACTACTAAAATGTGTTTTGGTCCAGCCTCCAAATCTTTAAAACTTGTTTAAGAGCTCACATTAAATGCTGGATACAATCAGCACACTGCGTTAGGAGGCGCTCGCTGGTGATGTCAATGACTTCTTATGGAGAGAGACATCTGTGATGATGAGATTAGAAGTCATTACTGTTGTAGCCCAGAAAAGTCCCCCAAACTGGGTCACTGGGAATTCCAGGACTCCTTGTGAGGATTCCACGGGGTCCCCAGCAAAATGAGGATTAGTTTAATTTCACAGTTATTTCACTCCATACAACGCTGACACAATCTGGAAATAAAAAAATATTAGAATGCATGCTCTAATCTGAGGTTCCACTCGCTGTACAGTAAAAACACACAAGTTCACACATGGTACATCTAATGGGGCTTCAAAGTGAACTTCCAATTCAGTGCCAGCTCTGCAGGGGGTACACATGCAGATCGAAGTAGAACTAATTGGAATAGACACAGATTTGTTACAGTGGACTGCTGCAACACAGGGGAAAATATGTAAAAATAGCTTGAAATGCACTATAAGACCACCATTTTGTGCATTAAAAAACTTGTTAATTTGCAGTTTTATTCAAATGCCAAAACATTTTCAAAAGACACGTAATAAAACAAATTTGGACACAAGGATGAATAAAATGTTTTTTTTTTAATGTGGGAAACATGAGCAAGATGTGGAGCCGAGAGGCAGCAATAACAAGGAAGGGAAATAAGTCAAAGGGCCTTGATGCATGGTGATCATAACACTGTGGCACCGTGTGCCCACACTGAGAAGAAAACACATGTCTTTCTTTAGCTTGTTTCATCTGTATTTTCTCATTTTCTCCCATTTCAGAACTATTATGAATTGCAACCTGAGGGTGATCCAGGCTCGAGCGTTCGCTCAGAACCCACACATACGCTACATGTGAGTAAATATTCCATCTTTGATCAACATGCCTTCAGAACATTTATGATCTTTAATGCTTGACAGATCGTAGCATATGACTATAGATGAGTTAGTGATGAGCAGAAGATGATGCCATTGATACAGACTGGCTTCGGGATGATTGTAGCGCTGCCATTACTGCCGCTGTATCCGCACATCTTAAATGAGACCTCCATTATTTGCCTCGGATAATTGGATTACTATTTGCCCCGGTTCTTTGTGCTTTGGTAGAGCAACATGCCAAAGATGCAGTTCCATTTAGTCTGCACTCACCAAATGGACAATTTGTCTAGGAGGCCGAGCATCAGAGAGCTGTGCGAAGAGCGAAGTAATTTCTTTAACAAAGGCTGATGTGTCACCGTATGACAGCCTGTTATTCTCCAATTTTCCAGGAGTAAACACGGTGAAGAACTCAGTCACACTCTCTTTACCTGAACACGCTGCCATTTGCAATTTCCAGTTGTCAGCTGAGAGGCAGTTTGGTCCTCTTTTCTTCTGCGGATGACTGCTGTTAGACTCTGTGTGTGTGTGTGTGTGTGTGTGTGTGTGTGTGTGTGTTTGTGTGTGTGTGTGTGTGTCGGGGGGGCAGTTCATAATGTTGAAACTAAAGTAAAGAGGACCCGTTCTCACTCCCAGCTTGTAAAATGCAGACGCCTGGTCAGTGTCTCCCAGCGTCCGATATGACGCAGTAAGCGCCCTTCAGTGTGTGAATGGAAGGCACCGGGTGGAGCAGCAGCTCCGCGGTGCTTTAACATGACGTAGTATTAAGAGCAACAACGGTAGCAAGTAGTATGAAAGACCGGAATAGTTTTGTTGGTTGGGGTGGTAGATAGTTCAGACAACACAGGACTTCCACCCAGGAGACCAGCAGGGTTGTTGTCAAAGGAACATGCCCAAGCGTCCGTATTTTAGGCGTTGGGAGTGCGACTGTGTCAGATTTAACCCAGACTGGTCTAGAGCAGACCTATGCGGGTTGGAGTCGTGTGTAGACTTCTTGTAAAGTATTGCTTGTCTCTTCACCTAGTTGGGTGATTGGTAGAGCTAATCAAGCTCATCAACATTTAATGAAAGTTATTTAAATCCCCCTTTCTTTTTACTTGTATCTCCAGAAGATGAATGAACTAACACAAGACTACAAATAAATACTTTGTAAACGATTGTAACCTCCTCATCTCTTCCACCCTTAATCTTACTAAAAAAACACCAATGCTGTGCAGGGATAGGGGCTTTAAAAAAAATCAAGATCTGCAAAAGACATACAAAAAGATTAGGTGAGAGGGTGAGGATGCATGTTTCCCTTTGTTAATTAAAGGTGGGAAATAAGTGATCATTTATTGTAAACAATTATAGCAAAAACAAACATAAAATCTTTCCACAAAAGTGTTTTTTTCTCTTTTTACATGTCCTTTAGCTGACACGTTTATCCAAAGCGACTTACAATTTCTGTATATGTCAGAGGCCACACACCTCCGGAGCAACTAGGAGTTAAGTGCCTTGCTCATGGACACAGTGGTTGATGTATTGCAGTGGGAATCGAACCCAGGTCCCCCACACCAAAGGTATGCGCCACATTCCACATAAAGAGGCTAGTTGGTTTGGTGCATGGGTCCAAGAATCACAGGACTTCTACGCAGGAGACTGGGTTTGTCTTTCTTTACGGAACAAGCTGAACTACGTCACATGAGTTTAACCTAAACTTAATTAAGTAGTTTTGGTGCCTAAACCTAAGCAATCTGCGAACATGTCTTAATGTGACAATTAGATATATTTATGGATGCAAAATGATCCCTTGGGTCGTATTTCCTGCCACTGCTAGGGGCGCTAAGCTACAAAACGCTTCTGTGGCTCGTATTCGAGGGGAAAACGACCTAAATCGTTGTATGGGCGGAGGACTCGTTGGATTCAGACTAAGAATGTGAGGAATGCTACAAATGCTACATCCTACAAATAGAAATCTTCATCTTCTCCCACATGGAGGCCTTTACATTGTAACCAGTGAGAGCCAGAACTCAGACAGTCCTTGACAAGTTCCTTTTGTGGTCTCATTAATGCAGATGGACAGTTGCTAGGTGACACAGAGGATAATAATGTCAAAGAAGATTAATTATTATGCCTAAGCTTAGCCTCAGAAGGCCGACCTCATTGATGTTTGTGTCAGACAGGTCTGCTCAAAGCCCGGGCGTCCCATGCTCCGCCGGTTGCTCCTTTGTGAGGAGAATCAAAGTCTCATGATCACATATCCAGACACGGAAGGAAAGAACAAACTAGGGCCGGGACGATTGAGTTTATTTTCCCTCTTGAAAAAAAACAATAGTTGAATAATACGATTTTTGACACAAAGTAAATCAAGAGACATTTCTAAAAAAACAAATATTGTTTTCTAAGAATAGAACACACGTAAGTCTGACATTTCGTTTGTAAAGAACTACATAAAATGATTTTTTTTTTTAGAATTTTCTGCTTTCACTCTGTTTTGCATGAAATGGTATAGTACAATATAAACAGAAAATATGTAGGTGATTCATTGGTTAAAAAAAGTAAATATACATTGATTCTAGGGAAATAAAATATACGCCGTATTGTGAAAAATCACAATATATACAATTTTAGATTTTCTTCTCCCACCTTATACCTCATTGCTATAACCAACACTACTTAACACTTAACACTCTCTTTCAGTTCATTGTCTTCTGAGTGTTACAGACCTTTTTACTTGACAACAATTGTCCAATCACCGGTTAGCAACAGTAACTAGGCACCGCAGGCCTGTCATGTTAGAGCGGTGTGAACGGGGCTGAAGTGAGAGAGATGCTCTTTTAATTCCTGTTTCATGATACAAATCAGTTTCCAGACCATCAAAGCAAATATCAGTTTAATGATTGTTTGTGGTGACTGTGAATAATGTTAATAACTTAGTAACGTGCAGCACTGTGATGCTAAGTTAAACATCAGCGCTCTTTCATTTTCTCACCACCAGGCGGGTGGCAGGGGATGTGATGGTGTCACGTCATATGAACGTGGATGTGTGTTTCCAAATTCATAGGTTGACTGAGCCAATCAGCACCATGACCTTTTACCATAGCCAGACATGGAAACATTAGAAATAAGCTCAGCCATATTTAATATCATTTTTTTTGCCTTGTTTATTTTCCTAACAGCTCTTGTCAAAGCATTAGTGGTGTAATTATGAGGTGACCTCTATGGGGCCACCTTATTTGCGCTCAAAATAAAGCTAATTACAGTATACCTGTGTAAGCTAATTACACCTGTAATCCTGAGGGAGGTCTGTATTGTTGTCAGGAGGATGGTGGTGCAGACAGGAGGTGCAGAAATGTTCAATAACCATATATTCTTCTGTTGTGTCTTAGGGTTATTATAGTAAACTAAAACAAATATAAGCAGGGAAAAGTATTTTTAGTAAACTGAAAATAAATCAAACTGAATTCTTCAAGAACAACTAAACAAACTATATTTGCCGGTAAAAATAATAATACAGATGTACGTGAAACAAGTTTTAGTTGTTTAGCGGTAGTATTTTACTAGTGAAAAGTAAAATATTAAGTAAATAAAGGAGACGGCATATGAGTCTCCATCCGCTGTCACCGTGACGTTGAACCAGAAAGTGAACGGACGTGACGTGAGACGGCGCCGGGCCCTAACTCCTAACCACCGGACGCTAAAGGAGCGCAGAGATCGAACGCTACACATTACGGCTTTTTTCTAACCACGGATTGTAGGTTTAATGTGACTGCATCCTTCTGAGTCCTTATTTGTTGTCTCTAACAAAATCCATTTGAATCTAAACAATAAAACCTAAAACTAAAACTCACAAACATACTTTGAAAACCAACTGAAATAAAATTGAAATAAAAACATGTTTGATCAGAATCAGCATAGAAAATCTCCTCAGAAAGAAAAGAAATATTGTTTAGGATCAAATGCAATGTCATTCTGTTAAATAAAACATCACATTCATTATTAATTTCACTTGTTTTGGTTTTCAATAAATTGGGTATCCAAATAAACACATTTTCTATGAGCAAAACAATTGGATAGTCATCAGTATGACAGGAAACAGAAAGAAGTCCAATACACAATTTATTTCTTACAGCAACAAGTGCTCTGCAGTGACGTCAGCATGTTTCTACTTCTTAACTGGCCTCCCTTTAAACCTCAATTTAAAAGTACACAGTTGCCATACAATGTGTGTTTAAAATATATATTTTGGTTTACTAAATAGAGAGGCAGCAACGAGCATTACTCTGATCCAATGGAATCCAAAAATGTCAGATTAACAGCACTCCAGCCTGATGGGTTGGGGAGGCACCAGAGGGGGTAAATCATATTCCAGGGTGGGCTAGCCCGCTACAACTGCCCCTGGACTGAGACATCTACCATCCTACCTTGTCTGGGACCATCTCTTGTCCCGCTCTCACCTCATAAAGAGAAACCGGGTAACCCTATACTAGCCCACATAACCACTGTGCAATGCTGTCATGTAGCTGTTTTTAAGATAATGTTTTGGGCCTTTCACGGCCTTTAATCGACAGGATAGCTTGAAGATAGGAAAGAGGAGAGAGAGGAGGGACAATATGCAGCAAAGGGATTTAAACCCGGGCCGCTGCCTAGGCCCCAGCCTACATGGGTCACACACTCTACTGGGGGATCTAGTGGTCCCCCCTTTAGTAACTGTTCTTAATGGCATCAAGGGGAAAGATCTTTCTAAATACTTCTACAGATGCCCCAAAATTCGTCTATTCTCTCTCTTGCTGCGAGTTGGATAAGGTGATCAATGCCATTCTCGTATGTCTATGCTAAATATTAGGCCACAGACAGCCAGTTAGCATAGCTTAGCATAAAGACTGGAAACGGGAGGAAACAGCTAGACTGGCTCTGTCCGAAGGTAACAACCCCCACCCACCAGCTCCTCTAAAGCTCACTTTATAAAACATCCTATCCTGTTTGTCTAATCTAGAAGTGTCAAATGGCGCATTGTGTTTTCATGCGGGGTTATGGAATTTGTTTTAAATATTTCTCTGGGGGTTTTGTCTAAAAACAGACCACTCATCAAGTCAATATATTACCATGCTGGTCTCTGTGGTGCCAGTGACTCAGCAGCAAGTCCCATCTCACCAATTGTTGTGGCTGGATAAAAGTGATGAAACAGCCTTGAACCTCTTCAGTACCATAAGGGGACATTAAAGGAACAATCGGTAATATTTTTCACATTCTTTGCAGGAAATGACCATACCCCGCGCCAGTAAGTCCACAATTACATCTATGGCTGGGAGATGTGAAGCTGTCTTTTCTGTTCTCCATATTTTATGTCATGCATTGACCAACCTCGGCTCCCTGGACTACTCTGAATGTGTGCCACCAAACTTTGCTCAGTTTTATTTGCATATTTGTGGGAGAACATGCAGCTACCAGAAGACAAGGAGAAATTGCTCCCTTGGCAGTTTCACATCTTAATCTCACACCACCAAACACAATGTTATAGCCTGTTTCCCAGTTAAAGTAGCTCTTTATCTGCCGGCTTCAGCATCATGGGAACAGGGTGGTTATAGAGTTTAGGCTGGAAGAGGAGACGTGACTGCCACTGTATTCTTATATTCAACTAAAAGAGTCCATATTACTGTTGACGTAATCAACCATTTGTAATGTGACATGTAGTTGTAGATGCAGTATATGAGCTTTATGCTAATATTTAATTCTAAGAATGCGTCCTCAGGGCAGACGGTAGGAGCGATCAAAGTCCAAAAATGATGGACTGTTCAGCTTTGTTTACGAGGCAACTCGGCCAGAATCTACAATATTGTGAGGGGACCAGCTTGTTTTGGATTAAAATGATTGGATGTACTTATTCTTTGAACTGTTGCTGATATAGTAAAAAAAAGTTTATGGCAATCTTTCCCCACAGTGGATAAAGACACGAGGAGACAGGTAGGGATGCACGCTGACTTTAGACAGAAACGGTGCAGAATCTTTCTGTGTTTCTTTACTTCATAACATGATTATAACCGCTGTAAGTCGCCTTATGCTTTGTGTGTGGGCTTAATGGAATCATGAGACTTTAAGCTTTCTAATGACGTGCTGCATGAGCGTGTTTATGAAGATGTAATGCTTGCAATTTATGAGTGAATAAAACGGCCGGCAGCGGGACCGTGCTGGTAGAGAGGCCCATAGTACGGTGGCCGACAGGGCCAAACAACCTGCAACACACGCAAATAGACTCAACACAAGCAAATTAAGAAAAGGACTTCAGTAATTTGACAACACATGCACAGCATTCAGCAAACGCCCTGCAAATACACACAACACAACCAAATACACAACCAATGACAAATGCGACAAAAACAACGCTGCATCCAGATTACACACCGGAAGTTCTCCGGGTCTCAGGTTTCCTGTCAACACAACCACACGGAAAACTGAATCTCTAAAAACCTTCACCCTGGCAGGTGCTTTCCAAAAGATCGGTTCTGTGACCTTAAATAAGTTTGTCTGTGGACGAACGGCCAAAACGCATTGGAAAAGCTGCGTTTAAACCAATATCATTACAATATAACAGGCAGTGCTAGATGTTGGGTTGATTGGACTGAACACAGTGCTTGTGGTCTGGATCATGTGAAGGCTTTAGACAAGCACACTTGTCTAATTTTACTAGTTACCAGATCTCCTTAATGTGGTAAAAGCAGTAGTTGTGTGTTCCCATCCTCCATGTAGTTTAGCCAAATGCTCTTTAACAGCGCCCTTTAAGTCGCTAAGTGTTTCTGCAGATGTTCAGTAGCCTGAGATCATGAGATACGTCAGACTTCCTGTAGCATCTGATTGGCTTTACTCTTACCTGCTGAATGTCATGGTAGAGATATAAAGGGACAAAATGAAATGTTTTTAGATAATAATAATAATTGTATGGCGGCGTTTTTCACACAGGGCTTGTTTCTAGCAGTTGTTTTCCAAAACCAAGATTATTTCCCCCCAAAGATCCACTTATTTGGGCATTATGAACACAGAAATCACACTTGGTTCGTTACCAGTTGATCCCTGGAGCGGTTTATCCGCAGTGCGAACAAAAGCTACCCAGCAAAGGAAACAACTGGAGAAAAAATATTATTCCGGTCATATTTTTGACCAACTCTGACAAAAACACAAACGGCATTTGTTCAGGATTGTGAGAACGTCTTGGACCTGTTGAACGTTGCTGTGTGAACAGAGCAAAGGACAAATGCAACAATTATATAATTTTAGCCAATGAATGGGAACACAACAAACAAGCTACATGTGCAAAAATGCCATTAATCACCTTCAGAATGTGCTTTGAAATTACACACACACACACACACACACACACACACACACACATACACACACACACACCTGGTACCACTGAAGGTTTTGTACTACAGTACATGTCAATGATCTAAAGGACATCTTGTGTATTGCTGCTATGGAGATTTAGATCAAAGGAATACATTGTGTTATCTAGCATGGTGATGGGACTGTACTGCGTTAGCTTCATTATCATTTACATCATTCATTTTATTGCTCACTGTGGCCTGCTCCGTGTCCGTCTCTCGCAGTTAGAAGCGTCTGAGAAGTGGTAATATGACCTTGGTCTGCTCGGCCAGGCAGGCAGAGGAGGCGTGTCATTGAAGAATGGTCAAACGATGCAGGGTTGTCCATCAGCAGTTTCAAATGTAGCGCTTTCATCAAGGCTTTGGGTCGGGCATGCAGTCACACATACTTTTCCTACAAACATTTTTTCTATGTACTTGACCATTGACCTTTTACATAGCCCCACTCACTTTACTGGGAGTCTTGGCCTGCTTGTTGCTCGGACCTTAATGGAATACCATATTGGTCTGTATACTAAGACGCTGATTACTACATCATCCCCATTTTCAACCACCTGTATCTTGAAAAGTAATTTTTGAAGATATGAAATACAGAGTAGTACTGTTTTGAAAGTTGCCCTGAGATACCGTTAGCCAAGACTAAATTCTAAACACGTGCACATACAGTAGCAAGGCCTACAGCATGTTTGTAGATAGATAGATAGATAGATAGATAGATAGATAGATAGAGGGAGTAAAGACAAGAAAAACAATTTTGACAAATGGCAATGAACAATCAATATAAGACTGCAAAATATACAAAATAAAGTCTTACACTACAAAAGTTGTTAACTATTGTACAAATAAGGAATAATTAACACCTTGTCTAAGCTCGTCAACCTTAAACTCGTCATGACATGAAAAGCAAAATTATAATTCAAATTAAAGGGGAACAATGCATTTTTTTAGCTTAATTTACCTTAACTGAACAGCTTCGGAGTCATTGGAATGGTTATATGATATAGCGATTTGAATGGTGGTCGTTTCGCGTCCTTTGGAAGTTTCGGCTGGCAAATTGCATGACTCAGCATCAGGAAGTATTGCGTGATATCAGGTCTCGCGACGCATCGAATTGCTTCACGGCACTGCACACATACGGCCATTCAGGAACCGGCTGCAGGCCACTCTGCTAGCTGGAGCAGCTTACTCTGCTCTGCTAGCCGGAGCAGCCTACTCTACTCTGCTAGCCGGAGTAGCTTACTCTACTCTGCTAGCCGGAGCAGCTTACTCTTCTCTGCTAGCCGGAGCAGCCTACTCTACTCTGCTAGCCGGAGCAGCCTACTCTACTCTGCTAGCCGGAGCAGCCTACTCTACTCTGCTAGCTGGAGCAGCATACTCTACTCTGCTAGCCGGAGCAGCTTACTCTGCTAGCTGCAGAGGATTCAAGGAGAGAATAACACTGATCCTGTTCTTGATTCCTCCTTGCTTCTGGGAGTGAAGACTCCGTATTCTAGCTCTGCTACTACAACATTCATCTCACACACATTTATCCTGCACTCAAAGTACCAGGTGGAAATGTAGTCAATAAACAAAGGTGCCACTACAAGGTCTTGTTCTTTCAACTCATTTCTGGGTCCAGTTCTCCACTTGATGCTCCTGGCCGGCCAGGCGCTGTGCTTGTCCCCGCCTGTGTCAGCCTAAAGGTCAGCGTCTGGATGGGGGTGCAGCTCCTCCCTTTATTCCAGTGCAGCTGAGGGAGAAGCAGAATAAATCTGGAGGGAACGTTGTCACCAGGGAGTTGGAAAGGTCACTCCCCACAGGGAGAAGGAAGTGGAGAGACACACTCTCATTAAATCGTCCCGGCTACTTGTTTCATTTTATTTATTTTTTTATTCCTAAATGTCATTTTCATACTCGGGCCAGCTGGCCAGCGAGCCTGAGACCACCTTTTAATTAGAAGTCTGATTGTCCTCGGTTTACCTTGTCGAGGCTTTTAAACTCTCTTCCTTTTCTCCTTCCTCTTCTGTGTCCTTTTGAAAGAGTTACTGGTTCAGGTCTTTGGGCAGCCTACTCCCTGCCTGGGAGATGAAACCGTTATCCAGATGACTGCTGCGGTCTAGTGTTCTGCCTGGCCCTTCCATCGGCATGTAAAGATAGAGTTGTGATCTTAAAGGTGTAAATGAATGTCCGTGTCAAGAGTCTTCCCTTCACATTTGAGGCAGTTAGCTGATGCTTTATCCCAGAGAAAGCAGGAGGGGTCCAGTGTAATGCTGGAGGTCATTTTAACCAAACAGTGCTGTCTTGACTCAGTTGAAGGGACTGCAATCGAGAGCTTTTTTATGAGACGAGTTCTGCAGCCATAGATAGTTTAGACAGGTCAATTGTTAAGTGTGTATTCAATGTTTTCTTTTTACCTGGTTTCAAAGCCAAGAAACCAATTGAAGAACACCATAACCCTTCTCTGTTGTATGAAACTGAGTTGACTTGAGGTGGCAACAGCCCAGTAGTTAGTGAAAACTGAGAAAAAGAAGAAAAAATTGGACTATCCATTTTGGAGAGCTGCTATTATAAAACCCAAACAAACAGGTTCAATCTGTGAAAAAGTAATGAGACATATTTTCCTGTAACCTACGCAAGTGCTTCATTAGAGATGCTCCGTTGTACCGAGGAGCTCTTAGGGTGAGTGTATGTAACACTATGATTATGAAACAGAATCAACTGAGATAATCTTTTCTGCAAAAAAATAAATACTTCTTTGCTTAAAAAAAGAACATTTACCTCTTCAGAGCTTTTATTACAAAGTAATGTACCTGATATTGTTAAATCTTTGAGAGTCTTTAATTTACAATATAGGAATGTAGATGTGAACAAAGCCTTGTTATTATAACATTTTTAATTTTAATTATTAATCACTTTTTAAGAAGGTAATTACAATTTCTGAAATCAATATATATATGTGTGATTCATTAATGCCATCAAAGCAAATGTTAGAGAACTAAAATACCTGAGGGACGTGATTTAAATACATATACGTCTCCCAAAAGGAAAATCTCTCTGTCTGTCTTTGGTTTTCTGAAAAGGAACACAGCAGTGGTATTCGAGGAAAATTCCTGCTTCCTTTCCTGGTGAGAGAATGGGCCTGTGGCTGCTCTGCTATTCGTTTGAACGGAGTCAGTGTCGTTCTACTGCACGTGTGTAGCTGCTCCGTGGCGAGCCGTAGCGCTACCTCTTACTCTGTGGTTCTGTCTTGCAAACTGTCTAAGAATGGTAAACAATCAATTTGATTGGCTGAAGTTATTACTGTATTAACTGGATTAGCTGCACACGCGATCTGTAGTTGCGACCGTCAGGGGAAAAAAACAATGCACCTTGAAGATTAGTATTAGTTCTTATCATGTATTGAAATACCACGGCTACCATAAAGATCAATGGTGGTTTTTGCTTCCAAGGTTGCGTTCCAGGCAGCTAACCCTGACCTTCACCCTAAACAGAACCACTGCCGTGCTGCCTGGAAGGAGACGTTGGGGGCAAAAACACCAAACACCTATCATAAATGCTTCCGTGGGAGTCACCGCATGACTTTAGATTCTTTAAGAAATGCACAGCGGGTGTTTATTTCTACCCATCCTTTCTCAAGTTGGGCATTGCCCTGGAGGAGGACTACCTCCCACACTATACCCTTTGATGACCAACGTTGTTTATTCCAGCGAGCCTTCATTTTCATCAAATAATGCATATGCGTTTGCTATACATACTGGCACTGGATCCAAATAGCAATGCAGAATCCACCCTTAAATCAACAGTAATTTAGTTGAAATTGTACTCACACTCGCTTCCTGCCCACTGTGCTCTGTGTGGTCGCGTTCCTGCTTTCCAAGAGTGGTAAATTGAAAGTTGGCAATGCTCTGCAGGTAAAGGTTGCGTGAACCTGATTCCTCCCACAGGCTGGCCTGCCGCTCTGCTCTGCCAGAGCTGGAGTCATGTGACTGTGGGGGATAGCTGATGGGGAGGTGTAGGGTACTTCAGGATCTCCCTCTAACATTAGATTTTGTAGTAGACTGCCCCCGCCATTTAAAAAAACAACCTTTCCACCCACAATGCACCACATGAAATCATTCTTTAGTGTGGGAAACAGACCATCCAACATGTCGTTGCAGTGCCAGCTGCTGTGTTGCTACAGTGTTTAAACCAAACTGGTGTTTGATAATGCAGACTGCTTGGTTTTCAAGGTATTATTATGGAGTCGTGGTAATGGATTTTTTTCAATTGAGAAAAAAGTAACTTTTTCATTTCAAAACAAAAACTGCAGCTCTACAACAGAAAAGAACACATTAGAGGCGGGCCTACAGCAAGGCTTATTTCCCAGACGTGGAGGTTTGGGAGAGCAAACAAGCATTCCAAATAGAATCAGCGTACTCATAAATTTATACTGAGTTCAAAATTATAATCCACCCTCATGCTCGGCTGCTTGGATGTGCGTGTGGCTAATCTGACTGTAAACACAAACATGGAGGCTTGCCACCCTGTGATAGTGGTGTCATGGAGCATGGTATCTGCCGGCCATGTGGACTGCAGGGAGAGACGCTCGGCTGGTCACCGGCAGACATCTGCCACAGCTTGACCACTGGGACACTCGCCGCCTGTCAGTGGAATGCATCCGTCCACGCTCTAGGTCTGTACTGGTTGTATTTATCTATAGAATGAGCTCTGTGGCCAGATGAGATTGGGCAGAGCTTACATAGACTGATGCTGAGGGAGTACCTCTCAGAATACAACATGCAGACAGGTGGCTCCAGTGGTCTGGCAAACAGGAAGCCCTGTCGGACATGACAACGGCTGCTGGGCTTCTTCCTGGCTATTTTTTAATTGAGACATTTTTTTTCACAGGCATTCCAACATTTAACTGCTAGTAGTAGTAGTAGTAGTAGTTGTTGTTATTTTTGTAGTAGTAGTAGTAGTTGTAGTAGTAGTAGTAGTAGTAAGTAGTAGTAGTAGTAGTAGTAGGATTGTGCACCACACCCAGGACAGTAAAAACCTTTTAAGCCAACTGAAGTTAAAGGAAATTGACTGAATTAGTCATTTGAGTCATATACCACAATAAATACATAAATAAAAGCTCCCACTGCTTTCACAATCTGATCATAACCAGCATGAGTTGATTAATAATAAGTGACTGTTAAGATCAAACAAGGGTGTGCTCCAGTCCCTTTTTTACTCTGTTTCGAATGGATGTATAAAGAGGCAATTATTTGCCAGAAGACTTATTACTAATTTTTACAACTTGTATCTTATTTTGTCAGCTTTGGCCATCCTTTCTATCGGTCATGATGACACTGCACTCACCAAAGTAAGAGCTGAGATCTGATGAAAAGGTTGCAAGCTTGCTAGCAATAATTAATAAGTTTGGCTGACCTGGGGGGTTTAATTATGTAATTATCTGGCTATTTCTTGGCATCCCATAATCTCAGCAACTATTTTGAGGACAGTGTTAACAAAACCAATATCATAAATAATGTCCAAACCATAGAATAATTTTTTGAGTATTTCTAGCTCCTAGTCGTCCTAAATCACTTAAAGCAACTTTAGGGTAAATGATTAGATGCTGCGTGTGTGTGTGTGTGTGTGTGTGTGTGTGTGTGTGTGAGAGAGAGAGTGTTGCTCAGTGTTTCTATAGGGCCTTAATTACTTTTCTTGCTTTACTCAGTCAACGTCTCAAACAAATTGATCTTGGAGTGATGCATGGCTATGAAAAGCCCAGGCTTTTCATAGCCATGCATATAATATACAGTAATACATCATCACTGTATAATGATTATAAGACATTGTAGAGTGCAGCTTTGTCCTGTGGTGTGACAGATGGTTATTTGACACTAAATCAGACTTTGATGTAAGATTGCAGGACTAGGTCAGTGAGAAGAATCCCAGATAGAGGAAAAGGTGGGCAGAAGACAGACAGAGAAACTGGCTCTAACCAAGCCTGAAAACTAATTGGGGAAGTGATAAAGAAGACGGACAGAGAGAGAGAGAGATTCAGAAATAGAAACTGAAACATAGGCCATAATAGATAATGATGGGAAGGAAGAGCCAGAGACAGAGAAATTAGGCATGAAGGCAGTACTAAGGGAGAAGGAGGCCTTCACCTCCAGTCCCATTCAGAGAGACAGAGGCTGGCCAGGCTGCCCTGGCAATCTTTACATCCATAATCACAGAAGTCTAACGCAGCCTAATGCTATATGACAGCTGTGCTGGTCCTGAGACGGCGGTGGGTGGTTTTGGGTGGTGGTGAGCCACAGGAATAACAGGTTCAGTTAATCTGTGGTACAGGACGTTCAGTCTCACGGGGCTCCATGTCAACTGGCGTGACTGGATCGATAGCGTCTGTAACACTGAGCGCTCTCCTACCCGCCTCAGGTTCAAACCTCCCACCGACAGTTCATTGCATCCTCACCTCGCTTCCTTCCCTCTCCTGACGTCGCTTTTGATCTCTTGAGTGTTGAACAACCATGGGGGGGGGCAAGGCATTTTCTTTCTTTTCCTGAGCTGACAGAGCGGCTAAAAATAGTGCTTTCATCTCGGTGAAAGATTGTTTTTTGCGGTGTGCAGGAGCATCTCTGCAGCGCTCCGTCCTCTTAGCCAAGGTGGTGGAGTGCTTTTAAGTCGCGGTGCAGAGGTCGAACATGCAGTGGCACCATGCTCCACTCGCACAGTGTTAACTAACTGTGTTCCTGTCTGTCAGTGCCTGCGACTAAAAGCTGGAGGAGCACCCCAGCTCCTCTCTCTGAGGCAGCCGAACCCCACAGGCCACATGAGTTTCTCTGACTCCTGACTCCCCTCCACTCACTTCCATCCTCCCACATCACTCGCCACTCAAGCCGCAACCTGTGACCTGACAGACAGTTGTCTGGCTGAGGCCTGACATTTGGTGTAAACAGCGCCAAGTCCTCCGACACAGGCGCTGTCAATCAAACGACAGTGGCGAGGAAGCCTCAGATGTGTTTGGACAAGAGGATGAGGATTTCAGCCGAGTAGATTGCTATTTACTGTGCCACGGGGGTGGGGGAGAATCAGGCCTTTTCTTCCCAGCCCTGTGGCTCCGATGCCTGGCCTCTGGATGGAGCCTCCGGCCTCTCATGCACTTATAGTGTGCGGTGGCGTGAGAGTGCACCAGTGGTCTGATTTCCCCTTGACAGAGAAAGATAGGAGACTGACTTTGATCATTTGGAAAAGGAAATAAGTTTTTTCCCCTCTGTGTATCAAGGGAGGCTGATAAGATGGCGGTTTGGAGCGGTGGAGTTGCAGTCGGTTTCCATCTCCACACTTTCACAGAATCATAGATTTCAGCTTTAATAACAGATTGTAGAAAAACAATCAATTTGTTCCCAGATGTAATCATGAGTAACAACTGTGATTTATTAATTTTTTTTGGCCATACTCATTTTACTTGGCTGAACTATTGATTGTTTTAAATTCAAATCATGGTTTGAAAAAGTCTAATTTTCAAAATGCTGGAGCGGCAATTTGAATTACCTACATAAATAACAATGTCAAAACAAGCTGTTACACTTTAATTGTTAATTTTATTTGCTAGAATAACCATAAATAATTAATGTTAGCCAATGTTAATACTGTGAGTTGGCAAAACAACAAAAGTCACTTAACTGTTTAGTTGTTAAAATGCTGTCTGATCCATTGAAACCCACCTCACTCTGTATCATTTTGATGTTTGGGCTGTGCTGGTTTTTGGCTGTTCAAAAATGATATATAAACAATCTAGGTGTTATTTTCAGTTCCAGTAGCGGGGGGTAGATCTGCAGTTGTTGAGTTCTCATTAAATACCAACAGTTGTAATACGTTCACAGAATCTCCCATTAAGCATTACATGATGACATGATGTGCTGATTTGCTGAAAGAATCCGAGCTGTGAGGTGGCTCATCCTGTCAGTCTCTGGAGCAAGCGTTAGCTTTATTAGCTACAGCAGTGTCACTGATGGTTATGTGTAAGAATGTTGGCAGACGTGACGTACCACAAATGTGTCAGTAGCTACACATACAAATAAAGCCACTTTAGAATGTGTTATGTTGGAATAGTATAAAGTGATGCCAAGTACTGTTAACCCACTGATGTAATGTGTAGGCTAAATTAGTCAATTATTCTACAAGAAAGCAAGGCAAGTTTGACTTTTATCTAACTTGACAGGTTTAAAAAAAAAAAAAAAAAAGAGTCCTGGAAGTTCATCTGTAACAAAATTACCACAATTTAAATCAGAGAGAATGCACTTGGATATTTTCCTTAAAGCTCATACGTGTGTATATTATGATCAGAGCATCGTCTGTGTTCAAATGCCAGTAGAGCATGTATGGATTATTGAGACTCTACATTGAATGCTTTTACTGGTTTTATCCGCTAGCTTGGTCTAGCTATTGATCTTGAAAATAGCCAGCACATTTTACAGACACAAAACTGTATTTGAACCCCAGAAATGAGACCGCTGGAGTAAGTGCTCATTCTCAGAGGTGCTAGCGCCCTGCCTCTCTCCAAATGTCTAAAAGACTCTGAAGTGATGTTAGCAATCACAGCTTAAGACTCACTGAACCCTTTGATAATCAGTAGAGCCTTCTTTCATAAATGTCACCATGAGTGTACTGTGCTGAAGTGAACACTCTCATTCTGCTGCCACACCAGAGCTGCTTTTTGTTTTATAATCCTTTTTTAAATTATTCATCAGGGACCATGCACAGTTTGAGCCCTGTACCAGAGTTAGCTATACAGCTAATTTACATTTTAAGTGTCTTATTGAGACAATTCAAGAAACAACAACATAACAATTCAATACATTGTGATTCAAAGTGTGAGTAAAATGAATTATTTCCTCAATTTTTATTCAAAACTGAATAAAAAAATGCTTTAAAAAATAATGTCCTCTGCCACATAGTCGGTTATAAGCATGCTGATTGATACGCTGGATAACAGTCTGATGGGACATTGCTTCCGTCAGTTCTCGTCCCTCGTACCTCATATCACTGTAAATGAAACATGGCTTTCAAACGAGTAAAGTGGCAGTTGGTCAAGGCCACACCCCCCGCCTCCACCTTACCCCCCTCCTCCTCAAAAGCTACAGACTCAGAATGGGACTACTAAGGAAAGCTCATTGTGGGACTGGCTTTAGTGGCTGGTATTCTGCACCAAGGCTGGATTTTGGAAAAGAGACTTCAGATACAGTATTAGGGACCACTAAGGTCTATATAAAAGAGACTTCAGATACAGTATTAGGGACCACTAAGGTCTATATAAAGAGACTTCAGATACAGTATTAGGGACCACTAAGGTCTATATAAAAGAGACTTCAGATACAGTATTAGGGGACCACTAAGGTCTATATAAAAGAGACTTCAGATACAGTAGTAGGGGACCACTAAGGTCTATATAAAAGACACTTCAGATATAGTATTAGGGACCAATGAGGTCTATATAAAAGAGACTTCAGATATAGTATTAGGGACCACTAAGGTCTATATAAAGAGACTTCAGATACGGTATTAGGGACCACTAGGTCTATATAAAGAGTCTTCAGATACAGTATTAGGGGACCACTAAGGTCTATAAAGAGACTTCAGATACGTATTAGGGACCACTAAGGTCTATATAAAAGAGACTTCAGATACAGTATTAGGGACCATGAGGTCTATATAAGAGACTTCAGATACAGTATTAGGGACCATGAGGTCTATATAAAGAGACTTCAGATACAGTATTAGGGACCAATGAGGTCTATATAAAAAGAGACTTCAGATACGTATTAGGGACCAAATAGGTCTATATAAAAGAGTCTTCAGATACAGTATTAGGGGACCACTAAGGTCTATATAAAGAGACTTCAGATACAGTATTAGGGACCACTAGGTCTATATAAAGAGTCTTCAGATACAGTATTAGGGACCAATGAGGTCTATATAAAAGAGACTTCAGATAAGTATTAGGGACCATAGGTCTATATAAAAGAGTCTTCAGATACAGTATTAGGGACCACTAAGGTCTATATAAAGAGACTTCAGATACAGTATTAGGGACCATGAGGTCTATATAAAGAGACTTCAGATAGTATTAGGGACCACTGAGGTCTATATAAAAGAGACTTCAGATACAGTATTAGGGACCACTGAGGTCTATATAAAAGAGACTTCAGATACGTATTAGGGACCAATGAGGTCTATATAAAAGACTTCAGATATAGTCATGGGACCTGAGCTATATAAAGACTTCAGATATAGTATGGACACATGAGGTCTTAACAAGGACTTCAGATGTATGTATTATGGAAATGGGTCGAAAAAAGGACTTAAGTATAGTTTAGGACCAATGAGGTCTATTAAAACATCCAAGAGCACATGTCATGGGACCTTTAAGCTAAGTTTACATGTTTTCACCTCCATTCAAATGCACTGACACACTGACTGCTTACCAGTGCTCTAGTAGTTATGTATGTATCTATGTAAGTGGTTGGTTGCGAAAAATTTATCGGACTCTAAGTTTAACAATTTTAATCTATTTTTAAACTATTCTGATGTAATTGGTTGGTAATATGAATTTTAGTCATCGAGAATTTAGTAAGTTTCTTGTTTGGAAACTCCAAACCAACTCCCTCAGGACTCCGTCAGGACCTGTGAGGACCAGTCCATTCCACCGCCTCTCCTTGACAAACAGCTCCATTTTCCTTTTTCGGCTTTTGATATTCGACCACGTTTTCCAGGTGCAGATTTAATGCAAACCATTCCACTCTGGCTGTAATTAAATCTGTTCTGCTAATAATCCAATTAAATCTGAAAAATGTAAAGAAAGGCCCTTTAATTAAGTCATGTCAGCAGAGAGTAAAACATTGGCATAGCCTTCCTTGGCTTACCATTTGGCTTAGTGGCTAACTGGAGAGCATTGCTTTGGCCTCTATATCTATATCTATATCTATATATATATATATATATGTATGTATGTGTGTGTGTGTGTGTGGTCTTAATGTGGTCTTGACCTGCCAGCTTATAATCTATAATTGTGTATACTCAAGGCAAATAACAGGAAGGGTTGCTATAGACTATATTATTAAATGGCTGGTGGCTTTGCACACAACGCACAATCCTTGGCTTTATATGTCAATCTAAGTACTCATTCGTTTTTTCTTCAGGATATCATATCATTTTGTGGTTATACATGTAAAATGATAAACATAATGTATCATATATTCTATATGTATACTAAATTTAGTCATGCATGGATGACAATGTCGGCTAGACTGAAATACCTCAATAAACTATTTGATGGATTGCCATTCCCTTTTGCACTGAATGCCATGGTGATCCCTGACTTTCCATCTAGTACCACAAGCAGATGGAAATTTAAATTTTTACAATACTTTCTTTTAGTGTATGACCAAATACCTTCAAAACTGAGAGATGTTAGCATGCTAGCATGCTAAACTAAGACATGATAAACATTGTCCCCGCTAAACATCGGCAACTCAGCATTGCAATCAGGTTGTTGCTTTTAGACAAACCGAATTAGCCCCAGTAGGATGTTTGGCAGAGTGCTAGCCAATGACCTAGGGGCAGCTGGGAGGCTGGGCTGTACGGTCTTTGCTGGGCCTGGATCTGCATAGCCTGCGGTCCTCTGTCTCCAGTGGGATGATGGGAATTAAGATCTGGTGGCCCCGGCTGGGTCAAGGTGGCTTCCTGCTGTCTGAGACTCTCATGGATGCCTGGCTCAATGCCAGCCACACCATCTGCCCCTGCTCCTCCTTCCACTCAGCCAGCCTCGTCAGAACCAGTCCGGATGGCGGCCCCAGGTGGCTGTGTATGACAGCTACTGCAAGGGGGATGCGAGGAGATGCTGAGAGCTGCTGTGCGGTAGTGGCAATCATCCAGGCAGGTCCCGGCTGGTGTTACACCGTATCACCACCTCAACACCTTCTCAGCTGCGAGACAGTGATTTAGCAACCTGCGCCCCCCCCACCCCCCACCCCCCACCACACAGAGCCATGTTTAGGGATTCTTTTCTTCTCTGCAATGTGTGGACCTCCTCTGTTTGATTCCTTAGCTGCTGTTTTGTGTTTTGTTCCGTTTCTGTTCCTCGTTCTTCAATGGTCCTGAATTCAAATTACTGGACAACTAACAACTGTTATGAGACAATTCTGGCCATGTTGAAAAATTCAAATATTTATTGCACTAAATTTGGATTATATACCTGAATTAATTTAAAAGCATTTTGTAGTGACTGTAGAAGACACCATTGTGCTATAAACTTAATAATCTATATTTTGCTTTTAGAGCTGTTGAAGAGTTTATTGCTCTCTATGGAGGATATTTCAAACATTTTCCAAACTTGAAGGAGCCCAGCTGGCTCCAGTTGTACGTCTGCTTTACTAAAACTTAATTGTCTGGGCAGCGGTGGTGGTGTTAAATGTATACTTTGTGTGTGGATCACATGGGCCGATGTTAGCCACCTAATCAAGAGGAAGAGGTAAATTAAACTAGTAATGATTATGAGTAAATAGTTAGTTATGTAATATAATCCTGAATAAAATGTTATAAGTAATGTAATCCTAAAAAAGTGAGTGAAAACAACAGAAATGTGGTGAGACCCACAGACACGTTATACAGGGTTTTTCCTGCACAAAGGATATTTTGGAGCCCCCCCATAGAGGTTTCAGCCAGCCCCAAAGGAAAATGACCAGCACCAAAATAAGAACTGAGAATAAAAACAACAATTCAGATATTCTCCGAATATGTTTAAAAGCATTTTACCCAACAACCGTTGAACAAGCAGAACATAAACTTTAATATGAAAGCTAATCTCAGTTTTGTCTCCAGAGTACTCTCACAGGGAGTTATTTAAATATTAAAAGGATTTTTTTTAACCAGTTTCGTTAATTAGGGTTTTATTTACCCAGACATATTACACATTTGTGTTTATCAAATTGTCAGAAATAACAGGAAAATGCATATATTTCTCTCAAAAAAGGTAACACAGACTTATTGCCTTTACTGAACATGGACCAGTAATACTGCTCTTGTCCCAGTTTGTAATAGATTGCAAAGGTTGAAATGATTCATTTTTGTCTGAGACCCATATGATGTTTACTTTGACTGTACGTGTAGCATGTGCAAGAAAACCAAAACCCTAACTTCTTCAGATAACACATTTATGAATTAAAAACGACATTATGTGGTGTGGTAGTAGATATTCGTCTGCTTCAGTTTGCACATGACATGGTGAGAAGTTGACAGTTTCAGGTGTGAGATAAAAAGGTTGAACTGCTTCCCTAAATGTTAAATTTCCTCACAGGTGATGTCATCATCGTCTACTCTTTTCATCTTACATCCCTTCATCTTTCACCCTTCTTTGCTCCCGTCGCGCTCAGGAAGAGTTTAAGCGCTGTGCACCTGAGTCGATGTGGTTCTTTAAACCATTACTCATTACCTGAACGCTGAGAAGCCGCCACTTGGCCGGAGCCGCCCTGATGTGTGATGCATGGCAAGGCGATGGTGTTATTGTCGCAGGAGTGCAGTTTGATGAAAGCATAAATTGATCCTCCAGGCTAATGGAGGGAGGCGGCCCAACCTGCAGCCTACTGAGTGGAGTCAGCTGCAGCCGAGCCGGGAGGAGCCTCTCCGGCGGGGAGGCAGAGCTGGATTTCATGTTCTGAATGTCGCCGTGCTCATTTCTGCTGGCGAGAGCGGGGAATGATTAGGATGTCACCTGCTAGGGTTATGTTTCTCAAACATGAGGTCCATCCACCTGAATTCATCATTGTCATTCAGCTCACAGCCTCTGCTCTTCAGAGAAGCTGCCAGCTGTGCAGATGTTAGAAATGACAAGTCTGGTTGAGTAGACAAACAGCTGCTGTTTACCAAACCTCTACGTACATTTACTGAGCATTAAGAAGGAGACACTTTGTGTTTGGAGGATAAATTGTCTCCCTTCAGCGAGGGGGCACTATTAACTGTCATTTCTTTCAATAATCACTATTATTGTTTTCACTCTGTGCTACTGAAGTCTCTAACACACCTCATATTTAGATTTCTTTTGGCGTCGGGCAGGATGTGACTACATTACAAAGTTAGTTCCACCACTTTAATCTGCTACGCTTTTATGAGCAATTCTCAGCATTATTATGGGGATTGGTCAAGTAATTACTTCCAATTGACTGCCTCTGGAATATTATTCATTTTGATGCAGCTCCTTGGTGAATTTTAGAAAATGTCTATTGCTGGATTAATATGATGATTTGTTCTGAATAGAATTCCAGAAGTGTTGCCTTGCTCAAAATAATTTACAGTAGCTCATTTTCAAGATAACCCCTCGTATTCTTTTTAAAACTGTCCTCACCCCAAAACCGCCTACACACGTTTGTTCATGCAACAATTATGACTTCTATTTCTATTTCTAATGGCGTCTATTATCCACAGTCTTTTTCTTAACAGGACTACGTAGTTTTGAGGCCTTAACATAACGTTAACAACATGTTTAAAAGCACGGCCATTACCTTCTCTGCTAAATACACGGTTGCCTTTCCTGCCACTGCCAGGGGAGCTACTTCATAAAACACTCTTATGGGATTATATTATGATTTAATATCGTGTTATTGGGTAGTAATAAATGACCTATATCATCGTATGGTTTGGTTACTACAGTCTATGTTAACAATTGGCATGGCTGTTTGTTACTACTGCTCCTGCACATTTGACCAATAAGAATGCAGATACCAAGCTCTGCATTTGGATAATCTTAATCATCTATATTTATGTATATATATAAATATGTATATATATATATATATATATATATATATATATATATTATATATATATATATATATATATAGACATTAAATAGGAAGTGCACACTGAGCAGATGCTTTTGCAAGACTCATATACGCTTTCTGGCTTCATTATAAGAACAATCTATTGTGGAAAGACACTCGACCCTGGCATAACAACAGCTAGATTTGAAGAAACATGGAGTGTACTTCATGACATAACCCTCTATGTAATGAGTGCATCTTATTTTTTTTTTATATTTGTCTGTCTCTCGGCAGTCTCAGTAGTAATGAGTGTGTTGTCTCCTAGAACTGCTTCAAATTTAAATTGAAACTGTTTCAGTTCCTGCTGCAGTTGGACTCCTGGTTTCCACAGTAACCAGTACTCCCACATTCTTCAGGCTAAGCTACACTTCAGCCATAGAAGGAGGGCTTCCTTTGAAATGAATGAAAGATTCTCCGTTACTACAAAGTGCTGGCAGTTTGCACGTTGGTAATGTCTCACACTGACATGGCATTGGAAGCAACCAAGCACATGCCTCAATAGTTGATGGGTGCATTCATTTTCTTATAGCGCATTAAAATAACCAGAGATGAAGATGCTGTTTGTGTATTGACCAATTCCTGTATAATGTATTACTGTCTGGGTGCAATTTGCTATGAACACTGTATGTGCTCCTGGATAGTATACAGCAGTGATTGGAAGTAACTAAGTACATTTATAGCAGTACTTTATAAACATTACAGGGATATTTGCATTTTCTTCAATTTATACTTGTAGTTGTACTTTCTAGAGATAAATATTGGACATCATACTATATTGGAGTTATTCGCCAGCTATAGCTAATAGTACATTTCCAGATCAAGATAAAGATTTCACCATACAAATTATACAGTCAACATTATGATGCTTTTGCAGATTTAAATACTCAGCAGTATGGAACATGTTGTATAGATGAAATTAGATTTAAGTATATTTAAATGAATAAATGTAAACGTTGCTCATAATACTTGTTTGTAAAGCAACAGTTTTGTTCTGCTGGTTATCTAGGTCCAGACTGAAATATCTCAAAAAGGAATAGATGCATTGCTATGACATTTGGTCCAGACATCCATGTCTCCCTGAGGATGAACTGGAATCACTTTGGTGATCCCTTTACCTTTCATCTACCAGCATTTGTCCAATACTTTTGTTTTAGGACAAAATATATGAGCTAAGCTCATGGCATGCCCCTCAGCCTGAGCTGTAGGCTACTGTGTGTTTAGTGCTAATAACCATGCTAAAGTAAGATGTTTACATTGGTAAATATATATCTATTTTTTAAGATTATTTTTTGGGCAATTTTAGGCCTTTAATGGACAGGACACGTGAAGTTTGTGAAAGGGGATAGAGAGGGGGAGTGACATGCAGCAAAGGGCCACAGGCCGGATTCGAACCCGGGCCGGCTGCGTCGAGGAGTAAACCTCTAAACATGGGCACCCGCTCTACCAACTGAGCTATCTGGGTGCCCTACATTGGTAAATATTACAGCGGCTAACACTCAGGATGTTAGCATTGCTACTGTAAGCATGCTAGTATGCAGACGTTGGTTTTCAGCTCGAAGCATGTCTGTGCATGAGTACAGCCTCACAGAGCTGCTAGGATGCCTGTAAACTCTTGGTTTTGTTTCTTGTAATATATCATTTTCACACATAACCTTTTTCCACCAGTGCAGTGATCGCTGCGGTGCACTTATGTACAAACATGACTGCAAACTGTTTTTTTTGTGTTCTACGGCTATAGGCACTCTGAATTAAGTTCAAGACCTCTCCAATGAACAAAATTAGATTCTTCCAAAGTTTTTTTCTTGGGAAAGTTTAGTCTGCGGTCAGCAAGTCTGAATAAGTCTGTGTGTAATATAAACTGTGATATCTTCACTCTGCAGTTTCTGACAGAGGCACAGGATTCCCCTGCTCTACATCTAGGTGGTAAGAGCTTTGATTGCCCAAGTCTTCAGTGCTCTAAAGAGTTATGTCCATTTTTGTTTTGCAGCCCCTATGGCCGTTGTCTCGGTTATTGGCGGGGAGAAACAATCATTGTGGCAAAGACAGAAACAAGGCCCAGGCCTGTGGCTTGGTAGAAACGCTTTAATTAACTGAAACAATGCTTAATCCACTCCTCTGGACTGTGGAATTACAAATGGGCACTGCAGAAGCGCCGTGTTGCACTCTGGTCTGGCTGCCCGCTCCAGGCAGCAGTGGTCCACTTCATATGAATGACTTCTCTGAAATCTCTAAATTATGACTAAAACATACTCACTAACAGATTTAAATAGTTATGCTTTTGGGAAAGATGCCAACGACACAAAGTCTTCTTCAATGTCTTCTCTTTGACTACCTTCACATCTTTATTTTCTGGATGGAAATTATTGGAGGCCAATATTGTCTGAACCCAATAACAAAAATCACATGGTCTTGTGTTTCAATATTACCTCTGCTCAAACACATAGGACAGTACTTTTCAATTATGGACGTTGACGTTTTACTATGTAGAAAAAAATTGTATTTATTTATTTTTGATTGTATTTTCTGTAAGCAAGCTGTGTTGACTTGCTTGCTGGAAAAACACTCAGAGAAACCATGCCGGAAGAGAGGCTGAAAACGTTTCTCACAGTCATCTGGAGAAAAATACTCCCGGGTGTCTTTATCTGTGTTTTAATCCGCTCTAACATTTTATCGATTTCAGCAAGAGGCATTTCATAAAGCAGCAGGCCAGAACAGGTTGGCAGTGTGTACCCTCAGCTGAACAAGCAGCAAACTTCTCTCCATGGGAACCATGAGGCCGGTTCACTATCAAAACCTCCAGCGCACTACTGCCTCTTGCTCTCTGTTTCTCTCCGAGAACACAGGCATTTCTTTGCATTGCATTTTGTCAGAGGCTCTTCATGTTAAGGAAAAAGTACTTTATTGTCACACATACATACATGTAGCAAAATTCATTCTCTGCATTTGACCCATCCCTCCAGGGAGCAGTGGGCAGCCAATCACAGCGCCCAGGGACCAACTGCAGGTCTGAGCCAGTGCCTTGATCAAGGGCACTGACTGGAGAACCTGGTACATGTCTTTAGATGGTTGGGGGAAACCCACATTAACATTGGGAGAATGTAAAAACCTCCACACAGAAAGGCCTGGAACGACCTGGATTCAAACCCAGAACCTTTGTGCTGTGAGGCCACAGTGCTAACCATTAGCCATTAGCAAACGCAATCACAATTATGGCTAAAAGGTTCGAGTCTACTTGTGGCATGCTGTCAGCCCAGTGGCTGTTCTGTCTCTGCTTGTCTCATTAGATTAACGGCCATTTTCATTACATTGCTCAGTCTATGTTAACATCTCCATCGCTGTCTGGAAAAAGCATCCGAATCATGGCTTAAAGGCTTTGTTTTCTTGTGTCTTGGAACGTTGACTCACATCTCTCCCTTACCATCAGCAGCATAGACGGATGACTGTGCATAATATTGGCTTGCATTAATTACACTGGCAAAATGACATTGCTGAGATATAGTCCAGTTATGCCTTAACCATAATTGTGCTAACCCAATTTAAATGGCTCAGTGAGTTTGGATGTAAGGTGCCTTTCTTTATAGGGGGTTCATAGAAGATACTGAAAAGGCAGGATTAAGCCTTTGTTAAAGGTAATCATTCCTTGTCATTAGCAGCTTCATTGGTTGCTACAATGAAAGTAACAGATATTATGGGCTGTTATTAATGTTGTGAGATATTGTGAGTCACCATAAGACCTTAGTGTACAGACGGTTTTGGGCTGAAGATATACATAATTCAGGTGGCCTAACTTTTTATAATCCCTGGTCAGAATTAGCCCATAGACGTCAGCTCTAGGCTACTGTTTACCTAAAATTTGAAAATGTTAGTATTCCAACCATTATCTGTTAATAATCAGCATGTTAACATTGTATTTCTGAGCATGTTCGCTGGTGTGGCTGTACTGTATGTTGAGACAGACCACTAGGCGACACAATACAGATGCATGCAAACTCAATGGAACACCACAGAATGGGAATTTGACTGGGGGCTGCGCAAAATGAGAGAAACTGCATAAAGAGTTGGAAACGAATCAACTTAAACAAAATAGGATTTGTGTTTAACCCGTGGGCTTTATGAATCTTCTCTAGGACAGCCATAATACAGACTCCTATACCGTTTATTATCCAAAGCTGCTATTATACGTTTTTGACAAACAGTTGGACTCATTAAAACAGCTGAGGGTTATGCACCTTGCTCAAGAGCGCGTTAATAGTAGTTCCAGTTTCATGTTATTTAACCTGGTTGGATGTGGGGGAGGAATAAACAGGTTTAAAAGCAGATGAGAGGAATTCTGCTGCAAGATTAGCAAGACACATGCACACATATAGCACAACCAGAGGATTTTTCTGAGATTAAAGAATCAACTATTTTTATCCCTCTTCCCCAGAGCCACCCTTACCTATGCTTGATGCAGATTTAGGGCGAATAATATTCTCGATTTATAATGAAGTGGTAGCTGTTTGAAGTTTCTCCATGCCTGTTTTGACGAAATGACTTCCATATGGTACCTCCAACACAATTAATGGATCTCACCCCCCCGCTCACTCTTTGTATTTCCAGTGATTGAACTGCCTACGGAGGGAGATTTTAAGTACATTCCCTTTAAATCCATTGTTGATAATCCTATGCAAACACTGTCTCACTGAAGCACATCCATCAGTAAAATACATCAGTGAAATATATTTTATTCTTTCTCATGAATGGCTTACGACTTGGCCTCATTAGCTCATGGTGGATTAGGGCTAGACCAATCTGAGGAGTTTTCATAAGACGTTTGAAATGGAAAATACATATTAGTACTAAGAATGGGTTGTTTATACTGATGATTCCCAAATATATGAGCTTCGTCAGAGTGAAAGTTGACCTAAAGGAGGTTTACCAGCGATGACAGGTGATTGTTTTCCACCTGTGTACTAGCCTGCAGAGACCTCTCCTGGGGCACTGCGCTGTGGCTGACGCTGCAATCTGTTGCTTCTAGTGTTGGGAAGATAGGCCATGTCCTGAATGTGTAAGTAGGGAGGGATATCCGTAAAGTAAAAATGCATTGGCTTTGTGCAAATAATTCTAAGTTTTCATTATGTTCCACTTTTCAGCATTAATAAAATCCGTACATCATTGACTTCAAAACATTTGGGTATAATGACTGTAAACAAATGAGACAATCATAGTCACCTTTCAGTTCTTCTGCGTTGCATTTTACATTAATTGTCCCAAGGTTAAATTGTGCCAAAATCATCTGGATTTCTTTTTTCTTTTTTTAACATGAAAAAAGATATTATATGTTATATGTTATATGACACAAATAAAAAAGCACAAGTGAACAGTTGATCCTTTACTCTAAGGCAAACATGATTTGGAAAAAAAAACACAACTTGGGAGGTGAGGGCATGATTACATTGCTGGTAGGCATTTGATCCATTGTAGAGAGATGACAGGAAGTCCTGTTGGGACTTGTTTGAGAGCAATTGGTAGATGCTATATCCTCAGCCTCTTCTATTACGGATTTACATCCATTTATTTATATGCTCACTGCAAATTCAGGAAGTAGTTGGACATTCTTTTAGCTCAGTAATAAGTAAACCTGGGATGGTCATGTGTGTTAGGTGGGCATTGAGACCTGATTTAGTGTCCGGTCTCTTTACAGCTGGTGTTCACTTTTAAAATGAATAACTATATGAACTTATTTTTAACCTTTGAAATAAAGCTGTGCCTTGTACCATAATTCAGTGATCATGTATTTTACCTTTATTTTTTTAGTGATTATATAACTATCTACATTAGATTTGGGTGAAAAGACTTTTCTCTTGAAGGAGATGTCAAAGAATCCGAGTGGCAACATTATCTACAGTATTTATACCACAATTTGCACGATTCATTTGACATAGTTACTGTTTACTGAAAAGTACCAAGTGTCAGTCTGATGCAAAAATGGTTAAATGATCATTAAAATCAAGTTTAGCCAACTTAAAGGTTAAGACAATTAACAAATCCTAGCCTAAATACCATTGGTAGAGATCACAAGCTCAACCAGACGGTTCTTAATGAGTGTAGCCTACAGTATCTAGTCTACGTTGAATTTTACCATTTGCTAAGAAAAACAGAAGCGCTGTCCACTGATTTCACCTGCACTGATTTTTGTTTTAGCCACTTGGTGCAACAAGTGACAACACGCAACAATACGCAACATTTTGGCAAAGAAATGCTTTGTTACACATCCAGTAGACACGGAGCAACATTAGCCTTCATTTGGAGATGTGTTTCTGGTCTCAAATGTAAACTCTGTCCTTTTTCTTGAGAAACAAGCTTGTTTCTGGCTGCCTGGGGAATGGAAGTCCAATACTCACTCTCCTATTAGCTCTGTTTTGGTTTCCACCAACTCCTGAGGGAAATATGTGGCTCTTAGCTGCTAGATTCTTCACTGTGTCTACAGTACACGTGTGTGTTTGTGTGTGTGTGTGTGTGTGTGTGTGTGTGTGTGTTGTGTTTGGCAGGTAGCACTACATCAGGTTTATCAGAAAAACTTTTTCCACTGAAAACAGCTGCCTGCTGTGATTGAGAGCAGTGACAATGCACAAAAACAGGAAACCCAAATGCTTCCAAGAACTGAGGAAAACTGCAAAAATTCTTTTACATTAAGTACACAGGTAGTCATTATATCCATTGTTATAAAAATATTGATAAGGGCAGTTTTTGAAATTAGCTTTAGGAACAGTAGAACCAAATACACACATTTGGTTGTGTTGTGTGTATGTGCAGTGTGTTTGCTGAATGCTGCACGTGTTGTCAAATCACTGAAGGTGTGTGCTTAGTTTGCCTGTGTGTGTTGTCTCTTTGTGTGGCTTTGCAGTGCGTTTGCCCCTGTCGGCCACTGTACGTTGGCGCTGAGCTAAAGCTAACCGCTAAAGAGGGAATGTTGCAGGTAACCGGGGACCAATCATCTGCGTGTACGGCAGTCCAGAACATCAGCAAACGTTTCCTTAAGTTACCAGCTGAAGTTAAACCCCTGCTTTATTGTCTATTTTATGAAAATATTTACTAAGGTAATAAATCAAGGCGGAAGTAGGGTCATTTTCCCATAGACTTCTATAGAAACTAACTTCTTTTGGCAACCAGTGGCGTTTCCCCCTGCTGGATAGAATGCCGAATTGGATAGAATCCAGGAAGGCACTTTTGCATTAGCTTTGTTTTCAGACTCGGAAGCTTCGTCCATTTTCTTATTACAGTCTACAATAATATCTCCAAATAGCTGAGAAGGTGAACTAGGAAGATATTTACATGATGTGTGACAGAGGCACAGCAATTCAACATACAGTCGATGCTCTATCACTATGTGCGTTACATAGGTTTCAGCTGTAAAAGGGATGGATCATTGGACCATGAGATGCATTGTGGGTGTGATGAAAAGCAAGAAATAAGTTGTGAATATTAACACATTCAGAAGGCTGCAGTTATGAGTAGCTTATACTTTCACTGTGCAGTTTTTATGTGACCTTCAAGCTGTAGAACAGTCTCAAGGCTGTAGTACAGTATGTTCAAACTCTTCAAGGGCAAGTTTTTATTTTTGGGAATACCTTTGGTGATAAGAGGTAGATGCTTTAGTGTTTTGGGTAGCCCACTGGATCAAGATAATAAATAGAGAAACGGCAGAAGAATTTGTGGCATCTTTAAATCTGAACTCTGACATTTAATATTCTTGGAGAGAATGTTTCCAGGTGAAGAAAAATCTTTTCTTTGGATGAAAAAAAGCTTGAATGTGAAGTTGACTGCAGGCTGAATCACTGTTGTCTTGCATCAGTCAGTGATAAAGAGAAGCAGAGTGAATGTGTATTTTCATGAAATAGGTTTGGATTTCTCTCGTATTTGTTGTAATACTGTAATCACCCTGTTCAGAATCTGAATTATACACACTGCACTGCCAGTTTCCTGTTTGAGACAAGAGATGGCCTAGATCAAAGTATGTCTACCTTTTTAAATTATTAACGCAACATTATTTAATAAACTGCACATGGCTGCTGTACTGTAAGAGAAAGCTCCATTCTCTAAAATGTCAGCTCTTCAGGAGAAAAATAACTTTCTTTTAAGATTGACACCCATGATATTTTAAAGTTAGACATCACATTTTGAAAGGTGTATTTTTGCATCTCCCAGTCGTCAGCGTTACTTAAACATAAAGGGCTCTGAGGCATTCCACGAAACAAAATGCTGTTAAAAAAAATGAACGTAGAAAAGGAAGCAATTCAGTTTATACGGCTCCTGCAAATATTAGAAGCTTCTCCATAGCTTGACAGATGACGACTAGATTTCAGGACTTCAATACTGCTGATCCGTTGCGACGCCTCGTTCAGTGGCTGTCTGGTTCTCCTCTGCGTGGTCCTGAATGTCAATCTGCAGCGCTCCCCCACACTCAGACAGTAGCTACCAGTGATGCTGCACTAATTAGCCAACCCTCTCGAGTAGCCAAGCCCTCCCTATGGCATCTGTGCCAAACAGAATTATTAAAGAAGGAGGGACGAGGAGTCGCAGCTCCTCTGCAGAGGAGCAAACACCCAGGTTTCAGTTTAGCATTCACATGGTCGCCTCGGGCTGGGGAGCCGACGCTGTCATCAATATTAACACCTAGATACATCTGTCACTGTAACGCATATTTTTTGCCCCAAACTAATGAAAATTTCATGTGAATCCCATAATTATAATTCTTTATTCAAATGACATCGCCTGGAGATGGTTTGTGGTGGCACAGTGTCTCAGTGAAGTGAGGAGATCTGGACTTGTTGGGTGGGGGACATGTCCTTCACTGGCTGAAAACTGAGCTGCCTTGCTTCTTAATAGATTATTTTTTCTACACTACTAATTTTTTAATTCAATAATCATTCTCCACAGTGCTTGGCCTTCCTCACCTCCTGTCTTTTGGCATTCTGTCAGCTTTGATGGCTTATTTGCTGATTTGTTTATATATTTATTAATTCATTTACCCCTCCCAATCCAATTTTAGCTGACATTTCTTGTCGAGATGCGAAGGATGACCTTTGAAAATGGAACACTTCCTGCCAGAGATGTGAAGGAGGTCTCACTCCTCCTCTTCCCTCGTCTATATACAAAAACAAAAGGTTGAAAGAGACATTAAGTCCGTCAGTGAATTAAAATTTAAACTCATTTTTAGATAGATTTGTTTGCTTTTACAATAAACATGTGTATATTATTAGAAATACACCTTTAAAGCACATGCCTTTGGAACAAGACAAAATAAAGGACAGTAAAAATAAAAAAAAATTTTGGTGGCAAAAGCAGACAAAGGAGGTAACCATGCCCTTATGACCTAAATAAGGAGAAATTCCAGATGGTCCATGAGCTTTCATTTCTCAAAGGCAAAACAGGAACCAGGCCGGTTACACCTATCACCATTCTAGCGGGGGGCCATAGGCAAGGCTGGGGGAACGCAGATTAATGTTAAAACATGGCCAAAGTGACTTTCAGCCAGGGCCCTTTAATTTGAAAAAAGATCATGGTTTGGTTAAAAAACGGGAAAAAAAAGTTACTTTACTTCATTTTGGGTTTCCGCGTGTGATGCAGAGTGTAATGTAGTTCTGTTGGTTCTGTAAAGTAAAATATAAGTTGCCCCTTACTTTAACTTTCCAACCCCTGTCTCCTGAGTAAAAGTTAGTTTCACCCATTCACGGAGTTTGGTGCTTTTGTACTTTGGTCCCATTCTAATTGCTATGGCCACTAGAGGGTAACAATAGAATCTAAATGCGGGTCAGTTTGCTTCTTGTACAAACGATTACTGAAGACGTTCTTCATTGTTGGACAGTCTCACATGAATAGGCTACTAATTTAATTTAGTGCTCTTTGTAGTTTTTTTGGCGACTCTAGCTAATTTTTGCTGGATAATAGTCTATATCCACGAGATTACCCCAGATATCCCTCATTTTTGGACGGATTTTCCTCACCTTCCGCTTTCTTTGTGTTGGCATTCTAAACTCTGGTCAATTCGGGAAACTTCCTCCGAGCTAGAACCGACAATCACATTGTATTTGTCTTTTTCTGACTAAAATTCTCATTACACACTAAACAGCCATTTTATTGTGAGATCTGTGTTGTACATGTGTCTATTTTAGGGTGTGTGATTTTAAAGTAAGAGTTGAGCCCTGTTTTAAAATACCAAGGGCTGCGTTTGGCCCCTTTCTCTCTCCTCTCTCTCTCTCCCTCCCCTTCTTCTCTGTTTTATTTTTTCAGGTATAATGCCCCCCTTGGGCCCAAAGATTTTTTTTGCGAGAAAAATTTCTTTTCCCACTTTTTTTTCACCTCCCTTATTAGATGCAATTTTTCAGGGAAAAATTTAACCAGTGTGTAGGACTTCGCAAGAATTCTGTGGGTTCACTATGTGTTTCCGGTGTGTGTGGGTGGGGGGGGTGTGTGTGTGTGTGGTGGTAAGTTATCAAGGAAATAAAAGGAAAATTTTAAAACCCCTGTTCCCCTGGTGCTTCGGGTAACAAAACTAAGGTTTTCCTACAAAAAATTTCCCAAGAGATATATACAAAAGCAAAAATTTATAGGTAACCCCCCTGAGCAAAAATAAAAATGGTTGTATTTGAGTAATGTTTTTGCAGTTTTTATCGGTTTTAAAATGCCAAGTCTCTGAGTCTTTGAATTGCTACATGAAACCTGCAAGGGTTTCACTCAATAGTGGCTGAAAACGGTCCCCCGCCCAACATCAGGGTTTTGGGTTTAATTTTCGTAAGTGCAAAAATGGAATTAGACCCCGATTTAACAAAAAACCGCACTCAAAAAAAAACAAGTTACCTTTAATTTTTCTTTTATGATGTTACATGGATCAAAAGGATTTTATAGTGAGTTATGAAAAAAACCCTGGTAATTTTTATGGTGTGTTGTGTCTTAAAAACATGTCTGTGTTTATTGTAAAATATTGGGGTTCTGGTCAAATCATTTGTAGGTCTCTGGCTAGATGCTATTGAATTTCGTGGTTTCCTGAGCCGGAGGGGTTCCTCAAGTCAATTGAATTATTTGAATTAAAAGCAGTCAACTTTCTGTTATTGAGTTGGTTGAACCCTGAAGCTTCCTACCAGGCCTGTTTCCCTGTCTTTGTCAATAGTACTTTGCCTCATTTCCAGTCATTCTTGCAGGCCTCTATATCCACTTCTTCCATTGCTTATTATATTTATTGTAGTTTAGTTGAATCTATTTCATTTTACTGAATTATTTTAAATGTATTTTATTTTATTTTACATGCAGATAAACACCCCTGCACTGTAGATGTATAGTACGTAAGTGCACAATGATGTAAAGTTGGGACAAGAATACTCAAAGAGACTAAAAAATCATTTTAATTTCAAAAGCAAGAGATAAAATATCAAAATAACCCACTGAAAGATTTGCTAATTGGGATTCTGAAGCCAAAGGACATCAAAATCTAAATGTGAGCGTAATGATACAAAACAGAACCGACAACATCAAACAAGAGACATACAATTATTAATATAAAATAAAATCATTAAACTTTTGCTTTGTTTTTCTTCCCTCTGCAGAAACTTGTCAAAGAATCCTCTCAGCACCCTGTCATGGCAGCTCTTCCAGCACCTCCAAATCTCCGAGCTGTAAGTCTTCTTCCCTCGCCTGATCTCTCTCGCTGGCTTTTGTTTGTATTTTATTAGAGCCATTTATCATTGCTCTCTGCACTCTATCTGCCTCAATACAAATTGTCTTCACTGCATGCCAGTATAATTCCTGTCTCTGTTGTACAAAACCTCTAATTTGTCTGCGCACATGTAAAAGCCTGAACCTATAGGCAGTATGTTGGCACTGTGATCTTTCGAAAGTCATTTGTTGACGTAATTAATTCACACATAGGAAATGTATAATGGTCTTGTAGGAGGAGGCAGTCTCACCCCATTTTCTTGTTTGTTATGAATATTTTAGCGATCATTGTGTTCATGAAATGAGTTTGCTCTTTCACCACCAGGGAGAACATTGTGATGTCGACCCACTTTGTAATTTACACATCATTACGAGTGTCAGTGCTGTCCATCATTTGAGCCTTTGCTGTGCGCAGAATGCAGCCGCTGCTTCCTGCGTCTCCTGGCATATAAAGCTGAGGTATTTCAGGATGTGATATAAGACTATTTCAAGCAGGCCTCCTTATTGTGCTATTTTCAGAGGTAGAAGCAGGGCAGGTCCTCTGAGAGCCCGGCACAATGCTGATCTGGGGTAGTCCGGCTGCTGTACACTCCAGGCAGTAGAGGAAAAGCCCCGCTAACATTGACAGGATAGCTTTGCAATTTTTGGCATTTAGCTTACGCTGTCATCCTGAGGAAAAGTTATCCCTCACACACGCAGAACCCAGAACAGAGCGCTCATTCTTATCCATCCTGTGTAGGAAGCAATTCACAGAGGACCCCATACCAGTGCTACACAAGTGTCATCTCACTATGGGCCCTCATCCGAGGCAGATGGGTCTTTGAATCCTTCATTGTGCCTGTTATTGGGTTGTGAATTTCATTCTTCACTGGATTGTACAAGTTCTGTACTTTTTTTGTTTTACCAGCTGTCCAATTCTGCTTTTGTTGAAGCTAGTTTGGCCTTCAGCGTCTCTCATTGCTGCTGCTGCTCTGTTTAAGCGTTCTATCCCATGCTTCCACAGTACAGTATGTTATGTAATTATTTAGTGTTGCAAAAAAATTATCTAGATCTTTTACTACACAATACAGAGCATCAATATCACGGTGTAACAATACTCCATTACAAGTAAAATGTAGCTTTCTTAATAAAACTTAAAGGCCCTCAAAATATTTTTCTCACTGGACTACTTAGCACCCTGCAGGAATACACTGCCATATGCCAAAGTTGGAACAGCAATGGTTATTTTACATAAGAGATTTCAGTATTTCTGTTTTCCTGTTTTTCTCTACTCACCCGTGGTTTGCAGTAGGCGTGGCCTAGTTAGGAAAATGTGATGTCACTACTTCCGTGCACCAATCAGGATTTAGCTAAATTTGAATCGGATGATGGGTTGTTTTACTGTCAATCAATCTAACCCCCATACAGCCCTGAAGCAGATTATCTTTTGAGTGAATAACTCAAAATAACAAATTGTCTTTTTTTATTTTATATAATTGGATTTTCAATTTGAGGTGTAAACATCATATTTATGTTGTATCTGGTGAAGATGGAGTAAGTAGTTAATCTATAATGATGTATCATGTTATAATCCAATCATATGCCACAGTTGCTGTTTCACCGTTGCATACATTACATGGTGTAGCTTTAATATTTCATACCAGAAAAGCTAGATCAGGGCCATGTTGCCTACAGAGTACAGTATTAGTGTTGAGCAGTTACATTTCCTTACATTCCTCGACAGACTAAAATAAGCAGTGCATAGACTTTCTTAACCGAATCACCAATCGCAGCTCAGAGCACGATTTGCTCTGATGTGCAATCCTATTTATTCTTAAGCAACCATTTTAGATGTACAAATGGTGCCTTTGTTGTTCTACATGAAAAGCAGGGCCAGGGTGATGCCCGTGTAGCCCAGAGAATGCTGATGAGGAGAGAGGGTTCATGTCTATTCCATTTGGTTGGTTTGGTTAAGAGGTGTCAGTTGGAGTGGCGTGGCAGCAAAGACGTGGGCTGAAGCGTTGTGCAAGAAGGAAGCCATGTGGAACCAGGCCTTGCTAATAGGAAATGAGTCACTCTATCATGGGCAGAGTCTGCGGCGTGGCCCCTGACATCATTACTCTCTTCACTGTCTCTATGTGTTTGCCCAAACCATATTAGCTTGGTAAGTGCCAATCATTCAATCATGCCAAATGAAGCGTGCTCACTGGGTTGCTATTGTCTTTAATTATTAGAATAATACACAATGCAGTATCAATGATACGTGCCCAGCCACGCTGCAGAACCACTCTGATATTATGTTAATAGAGAAAGATCAAACCAGCTGAAATAATTTCTGTTTGGTGTGGTGAACGGAGAGCATGGCCCTTTGCCATGACGCTGTCGTTACACCGTGTTATCTCACTCACTCTAGGCGCTGGTACTGTAATTGTATTTCATGTTCTTTAACAATGAAAGAGGTCCAATTTCAAAGCTGCGATGCGGGGACAGTGACCTGCGATGAATAAGAAATGTAAAAATAGATTTTTAAGCCTGGAAAAGCTTACAAAGTGTGAAAATATTAATGTTTTCATGGAGACACTCATTGCATATTTCATCAAGGTCCATTGTTACTGCAACTCTTGAATTAAGTCCACAAATCCTTGTAAAAAAAAAAGAAAATAAAAGAAATGAAAATAAGGGAGGAAATGAGTTTGTAGCATATAGAAATGACTAATTATCATTATAATTGAAGAAAAGAGGTAAATTGTGCATATCTAGCATGCTGATCAAACACTGAAATCAACATTAAACATATAGTTTCATCAAATCATTGTGATTGGCCAAGTTTGGAATTAATGCTCCATTTCCTGCTTTTAATTGCTACTTTGCACATTATTAGTTAGGTGTAGAACATGTTGTACCTAATAAATCGAGGTGTAACAAACGAAGGGAGGACTTCTTTGTTAACATCCAACAGCCACTGGGTGTGTGGACCAGTGCTCACTCCCTATGTGGTCTTAGGTGTCGCCAACCATGGTTTAGAGGAGATGATTGTTGTGCCTGGTTCTACAATTAAAATCAGACAGGGGAACAGCAGTCATCCTGTTTGATGAGGCAACTGTAAGGAGGAAAAGGTACCTCCTATCAGTCAATGTGCATTTAGTCTGTTTTCCTGTTATCAGGCACTCCTTATCAAGCCTTGTGAAATGTAACTGCAAAACAGTTGCTTTGTTCCGCAGGTTTTTTTACACTCCCTGCAATATCTTAATATCAGTGACAATGACAATACTATCAGTGAAATCTCAATAATCTCAAGTCTTTTGTGGCTCCTGTGAAAAGGCCCCAACATCACATTGAAGCCTTACAATAGATGTCTGCTGTGTGCTGCCTCTGGATGAGACACAGATAATCGGCTCTGCCTCTTTGTTTGCGTGCCCTTTAGCCAAAGGACCAGAGCTGCTGCAGTGTGGTGCACAGCCCAGCCTATCACAAGCCAGAGAACTGCAGCAGGGGAATGGGGCAGCGAAATGTTAAATCTGCTGCTGTGGCATCCACGGTGATAATATTGGATATTATTTGAAGAGTTAGCGGTCATCACCAATACAAGCATCTTCGACAAAGCTCATTCTGTCTGTTCCACAAAAAGAGGAAAATATTCTCCTTCTTTAGCAACTCAAGCGATCCGCCTGGGGCAATGTGCATCCCAAATCCATTTATTCTGTTAGTGCTTCTTTAATCCCAGCTCTCTGGGAAGCAGAGGCCGACGCAAAGTCAAACATTTACGCCTCTAACAGCAAAATGGAATTTTCCTTTGAATTTGGATGAAATATGAATAGATCAGAGCTGTAATCTTGTATTATGACTGCCAGTGGATTAGGATGGAGTAAACATTACATTTCCATGGGCTGCATGACAGGTAAATTACTACATTTGAACATTCATTTTATCAGGGTCCAATTTCTCTCAGGGCAGACTCTTGCTAAAGAATGCATTCCACTATCAAAGCTCAGAAACGGACTTGCAACAGAGATGTTCAATGAGTGGAGTAAAGGATGTGGCGGTGCCTAGAAGACACTCGGCACAGCATTTAGGAAGAGAAACCCTGCTATAATGACTGTTTTTGTGAAAGCAGCCACAAGGCCAAATGGAAATACAGGTCTTCTTTAAAGCATTATCTACCTTTATAGTATGTAGTATGGAAAATGTAGCTTCCAATGATGTCTGCATGACAAGTGAAGTGTGCAATAACTACAGTAACTGTACATACACTTTCTCCAATTCTGTGTTGATGTTTGTACTGAAATAATAGTTGAAATGCTCAGCTCCACTATATAACCTCACTGAATCGCCCAGTTTAGGATATGCACAACACAAATTAGAGATACAGATGGAGCATTTTCGTATACAGTACGAAGGAAAAGGTGGTAACCAGCTGAATGAGCGCCTGGGATATATACAATCAGCAGCGGAGGCATATGGTTAGAAGAAGCACATATTTAACCAGCTCGCTCGTACTTACAAATATTTTAGGTACTCTCTTTTTGAAGTCACTCGGATACAGTGTATGTGAATGGATTGTGTTAAAAAGCAAACAAATTCTCTACAAGTGTTCCAATAAAATTGCTACCAATCTATTAGTATGACAAAAATATTAGGATGTCCAAATACATAGTATGTCAAATGCAGGATGCCAAACATGCCAGGAGGTCTCACTGCATCCGGTCAGACTTTGTAGTATTAAAACCAGCATGCTTTTCTGGCTATTGTGACCCACAGTCCTTTGTTCAGGAAGATGTTCAAACATTCGAGGTGCATTATTATGAAGAAGTAGCATGTCCCACTTTTATGCCGACTGAATGCAACAGTACATACATTGTAAGGGCAGCTGTAGTACATTCTAAAAGTAGAAAGACAAAGGTATGCAAAGTCACAGTGCATTTGTGATAATATATTGCCTCAGTAGGCCAAAAAACATGCATAAGTTAGGACAAAATACCAATACCAAAACATACCTTCCTCAGAAATTGCAATTAAACAACCACCAGTGCACCACTGAAGCATGGCTTGAATGAAGCCACACAATTACCAAACAGGCACCAAAAGAGAAGAGTTGCACTTTGACATTTGCACCTCTGCCAGCCTATGTATGCATGCATGTAGTTACTCTTTTCCAGAGCTATAGCTGCCCTATTGGGTGTAACAGGCTCATAAAGGATGACTGAATGAAATACAGTCAGCTGCTTTGTCTTTTAGTTTGTTTTAAAAGTTATGCTTAAAGTTGACAATATATCCAATTAGAATGGTACTCAGAGAGTGCAGCCCTCAGCTATTGGTCCAATTTTCTGAGTTGGGAAGTTGCTCTTCCGACTTCTGTGTGTTTATGAGCAGATGTGTTTTATTGTATTGTTCAGAGCATATAAACAACACATTCAATTATTTACGTGACAACAAAGAGAAAAGGAAACGGATCAGGCGAGCCATGAAAATATGATCAGGGCCTCATTTGTCCAATTATTCCAACATCGCATGAATGCAACACAAATGCCCTATCTGGCAATGTTAACAAAAGTGAAAAATGATTTTGTCAATCCACCCAGTGATTCAGATCTTCTCCAAACTAATGAATTCTTCCTTGGCCCATGCTACTCATTTTTCAGTAATCCTGAAAACAGACGAAGAAACAAACCAACCAAGATTTAAAACATTGTTAAGTTAATTAGAGGAATTGTTGAAAAAGATACAAATGGTCTTGCAAAGACAGTACAGTAACACCTAACCCTGAAATGCACTGAAAATCCACAGCACAAGAGAGTACACATATATCTTTGACTATAAATGGATAGTACACCTACCACTATATAATCCATGCTGAATATAAGATAGAAATGCACACATAAAGGACCTCTAACGAACATCAATCCTCTAAAAGATAACCACCAAAAATATCTGGCCATGAAATGTCCCTGCTAAAATCTTTGACTCTGAAAAAGAAATTGCCTGAAGCTCCCGCTCACTTTGTCCCTTTTTCCTGCCTGAAGCCTTCCCTGACCTGAGTCGGGTGTCCCTTCTCCTCTACATGATTGCAGTGCAGGTGGTGTTGACGATAAGCCAAAGTCAGGTCTGGCTCCTAAGACAAATAAAGCCGTAGTGGTTGGAAACAAGAAAGGAAAAAAAAAAGGAAGAAAGAAAGTTGGGCAGTGAGTAGGCCTGCAGGGACGCTGACCAGCCAAGTGGCGGGAACCTTACAGAAAAGCAATGATGGGACAAAACGGTGATTTATTTATTTGCTGCATACTGCTTTATTCATGACACAAGCAAAAGACACAGTGTGCGAGAATGATGGAGCGGGTCCAGAGACAACCAGGAGTGTGGTGAAGCAATGATACACACTTAGTACGGTTTGGTAAAAGCAGCTGTTTAACACATTTAGCAGGATCATGGGAAACGCTTATGTTGTTACAGCTGTTGCTGATGAGAAGACTATTACATTTGACAATGGTTGAGTCAACTCTTTTTCCGCATTTATTCCCCCATATTGATTTATACTATTTTTTTCTCAAAACTCTAATCTCTCCAACCTGCTTCTATACAATGACAGCTGAACATAATTTGACATTTGCAGTAAGAGATGAGACCAGTGTTCCTTCAGCCTATGAATAGATGTCCAACTGTCAATCAACTGCTTCAAGACTCTGATGGCATGACAGCTAGATTATCTCTTTTTCACGCAATAATAATAATGGTTACTGGCCACACTGGTTGATTGACAAATGATCTATGGGAAGAAGCTCGACCGCCATTAGTGCTTTGTATCAAAGATGGAGACAGAAAATAGACTGATATGATAAAAAAAGTAACTAAGCAACACTGTCAATTACTTGTTTTTTCTTGTCATTCTTTCCTCGTGTACAGCCCATACAGTACCTATATATACAGTATACAATGAAAATGATGGCAGATATACAACAAACGTACGCTACTGTAACACTGAAGGGGGGGGGGGGGGAGCTTGCTCTGTTTTCTTTGAAATTTAATTGGAACACAGAATTGACCATGTAGGAACTCATAGTGCACCTTTAATGTTAGACTATTGTGAATAGAGATATACTAGCACCTTGGAGAATGGTGGAGCCAGGGGCCAGTCTAGCCAACCCACATGCTGCCCCCTACAACGCCGTGCCACTATCAAAACTTATACACCTACAAAAGGTAACCGAAACATCCATGTCTGGTTGTGTAAGAGTATCTTTTCCCCGAACAATAGCAGATGGCACTAATGTCAGTGGGAAATCGATTGCATTTCCCATGGCTGCTTGACAACTAAAGCCTTCTGATGTTTTGTCAGTGGAATGTCTTTAATTTGAAGAAGCAGTCTTAGCATTAGCAGGTAGCGCTCCAGCATGAACCTCTGCAATATGTCTGCAGGCCGGTGACAACTGTGAACAGTCAGACCTGTAGTTAAAGGATAGTGACATAACTTTACACTACTGCAGGCTGGAATATTTTAAATATATATATTGATACATCTCTTTCTGTAAAGAGGAGTGTGTTTTAGCCTTGTAGGGAGAAGCCACCGTCGCAGCTCGATTGGGCGTCTGTGTGCAGTGTGGCCGACTTCTCTCTGTGACCAGCAGGACGGTGAACTGGACCGACTTGTGGTGCTTCCTACGGACTGTGAGCCAACAGGGCTCTAGGAGTTTTCCCACAAAACATTATCAGCAAGTATTGTGGAGGAGGGAATGAATCAGCTGAACTAGTCTTAGCTCAGTACAAGCCAACCTTTTTAATTTCAAAAGGCCTAACTCTAGTTTTTAAGTTTGTCCTGTACGACGTTAGGATGTTTTCAATGTAGCGCTTGGTAGCGGCCAGTTGTTATTAAGTATGAAGCATGACACAGCAGCTTTTGGTGGATTGATCACTGGTGTAAAAAGCATTGCAATTCATAGGAAGTTCCTGATATTAAACTATTCTACGACACAACTGGTCCCATAATGGGTAAGCAGGAAATCCCAATAAAATCCCCTTGCCTGTTATAATATAAGTCATTCAGTTTGGGAGAAAATTAATGTAAAGGTCACATCTAAAGTAAAAATGCATTGTACCATGTCACAGTTTTTTTTACATTTTAACTCACTAAAAAAATCCTTTAGAGATATGCTGAAAATCCCAATGGAATCATGTTCAGAATGTTATTGATAATACAAACACATGAAGAGATTTTACTAAACTGTGAAAGTCAAATCTACACCACTAACCACACTGGTGACCACACAGGGGGCCAGGGTCCTGAATGTAACCCCACATAATAATATACTGTAGTTAGCCAATGAAATACTCCTTAATTTCTTTGAAAATAAAGCTATTTTACTTCTAGTCAGGGATATATTCACAGATAGATTGTACCTATTAATATGCATTCACATATGGATGTATTTTATTGTAGTGAAAGTGACAATGTTACGAGCAGAGCACCTCAGGCACACTTCTTTCTGCTGAATTACCACAAAGCCAGGCATCACAGCAAATACAACCTACAGTCACACCCAAGATCAGTAGCACTGTGGTAAATAAGGCGATTTATTAAACACACAGGATTTTAAAAAACTCAAATAATTCCCGACAGCAGTGCAAGGAGAGGAAGTAGTGCATTCAAGCTGAGATCAAAGCACTCAAGCAACAATGCGGTATATAGCTCATCGTTGCCTGTGATCCACAGCTCCTCAGCCAAAGCACCTGTGTGTACATTTCCCAGAAAAACAGCCTCCGGTGGTGATCATTACCTCTCCTCTGGAGTAGCTGGGTGGATCGTTAGCCAGCTTCAAGGAAACACCATGCTGTTACCTCTCTGGATCTGGGGTCACACTGCTGTTTGCTTTTGTTCTTTTCAAAAGTCTAATCTGCTCTCCTCCAGACATTTATCAACTTCCAGCTGTCAGTTCACTGTTTTTTTCCCCTCTTTTGTTTGTGTTATTGCTGGTTTATGGTACGATGGTGGTGCTGTAAAATCATAACCATTACTGTTACTGTGCTGCTCAGACCGGGCACACGTTGGAAACGAAGGGTTGCAGCTTTCTCAATGTGCATGGTCCTGCTATATTTGGCTGTGTTCTGGATCTGTGCAGCTGCATGTTGGCCCTGGTCAGCTCTGCCCAGAGGAATAGTGGGTAATGTATGGAGGTGGTGGTTCCTATTAACAATTAATATAATTACCGAATAAAGTGGGCCGCCTTGCTCTGGTGAGCTTTGATCCCTGAACTTGCTCAACAATATATGAAAACCTTTAAGAGTGGAAGTCTCCTCTGCACCGGCATGTAGGGAGCTACCTGTCAGTGTGACGATCATCATTCCTCCGTGCTACGTGCAGTATAGGATTCACAGAGCACATCCAGTTGCTTTGGAGCACTGTGGGATAGTTTATATGTACTGGCAATTCATAAAGGTGAGATTTTAAAAAACTGGGTAATAAGGCTGATTCTTCATGCTTAAATTAGAGCTGGGCAATATGCAGAAAATATCATACCATTTTTTATATTGTAGCGTTTACTTTTGGTGCTTTCACAAAATATTAACACCGTTTTTCATTAATAATCAATAAAAAGGACTGGGTGCGTGAAGGCAAATTTAAGACTATATATATATATATATATATATATATTGGGGGTGCCAGTAGCTCAGTCCGCAGCGTTGGGAACCGGAGGGTCACTGGTTTAAGTCCCTGTATGGACAAAAAGTAGGGAGTGTGGATTGGTGGTCGGAGAGATGCCACTTCACCTCCTGGGCACTGACAGGTGCTCTTGAGCAAGGCACCGTACCCATCCAACTGCTCAGGGCGCTGGTTCGGCTGGCAGCTCACTCACTCTGACATCTCTCCATTAGTGCATGTATAGATCCTGAGCATGTGTGTGTGTGTAGTTCAGGACTGTGTGTGATAACTAACAAAGTGTGGACACAGAGTGTAAATTGTAATTTCACCATTGGGGATCATTAAACAGATTAAAATTAAATTAATATATATGCATCACTGTATGTCAGAACAACAACCATTTCAATGTCAATTCAATTTTATTTATATAGCGCCAAATCACAACAACAGTTATCTCATTGTGCTTTCCATAAAGAGCAGGTCTAGACCGGACTCTGATGTTATTTACAGAAACCCAACAAGGGAATGTCCTTTTTGGGTGTTTTTGCAATGGTTTCTGCTTCCTGTTTGCTTGCTTTTTCTCTTTCTTTTGCTCTGGAACGTAACTACCATGCTGTACCAACGCTGTACCAACACTGTAACACACAGCGAATCAATCACTGCAATCAGAGTGCACCTGTACAGAATATCTGCTAAAGTCATTAATGGGTCAACGAGTTTTTTTGCAGGAATTAAAGAGAATAGGATGGATACATCCCATAGCTTAATGAGTATGCTGCCATACAGAAACTGTGAGACTCTGCTCTAACTACTGTATCAGATCCAGTGAGCTCCTCATAATAAGATAGACCCACCTGCGGAAATCTATTCTCATTACTTCATATAGCATGGTGGACGTAGCATATACATTATTCATGCTTTCTGCAATATCTTATAGACCTCTGTCAAGGACAACTGGACAGGCATTCATCTTGACAGAATTGGCCAATCACAGCCTCCAAATTGGGCATATGCAAAATGCAGAGGTGGAGTACAATGTAGAATAATGTGACTGTCAAACGGCACACTGCTGTGAGAAGGAGATGCATGTACAGAGGAGCCTGATCAAAGCTGCCTGTTGCTAATGAAGGCTGACACTGATGGCCTTCACACTGCCGTGACCTTTGACCCGCTCACATTTGAATGCCACGGTGCTGTCCTTCATTGTTTTTCTTCTGGTCTGTTTTGAACATAATCCAACAATGGTGAAACTGGGGGTGTAATGATCGATCTGGATTTAATTATTGATTCAAATATCAACAATCCAATATTAATGATACAAAGTGGAAATATCAATGCATATTGTCATCTTTAAAATGTGCCTTTATTTTGAAATTCCCAAATGATATTTATTTAATTTTTATTAAAAAGAGTATTTTTTTTTTAGTTTTAGTTTTTAGTAATTACTTTTTCAAATCATATTTTAGTTGCTTTTTGTAAAAGAAATATAAATGATACTGTATATCTCTGTGTGTGATCCGTTTGGATCATTCCCAGGTATTCCTTATTAATGTGTGGAGATAGCCTGATAATCCCACTGGACTAACACATGTTTTCAGTCCACCAACCAGACCAGTGTGGACTGGTTGTTTGAGGTAGGGGATTTACAAATTGTAGGACGTATAGTTTTATTGTTAGGGTTATTTATGTACACAATGCTTCACTCAGCCTGCTTTAGATGTACAGTAGACTGACATTTAAGTATGAAAAACAACAGGAAGAAACCACCGTACGTAAGAAGTTAACACAGCTTTTATTTACAGAAATAATGGCATTTCAATATTGGGCTATAGCTATGACGGCTGCGTTGTAGAGTTAATTGAAGACTATTTGATAGTTTTCATGTCCTAAACACAGGGGCACACAGATGACCCAGATTTTAACAAGAATTCCTGGGAAATAATGTGATCTAAAGTCCTCGTATTCAACCCTACAACACGTCTGTGACTTGCTGTCATGCTAAATAGTATTATTGTTGCTGTTGTTGCAGGCTTATTGCCTTCAGTTGTAGACGGCTGTGTCACTGCTGTCACTGCTACAGTAATATGTATGATGCTGAAGATATGCACTGAATGCAGCTTGGTGTGTTTATACTTTATAATCTCTCTTCCAGTATTTGCATGTTTTCTCGGGATACCAGTGTGGAAAGTGTTTTGGTGTCACATATCGGTCACAGGCCAGCATTTTTACTTATGTCAGTAAATATTGTATCCTTGTCCAAAGAATAAATATAATATTGTCTTGTGACGAAATGTGTGATTTACAGCCTAGCTCCAACCTAATAGTCGGTAGATGGCAGGTGTGCTAAAGAAAATACGAGTAACAATACATAACAAAACCTTTTGCTAAGTCATTAGCCTACTTGAAAAAAGGTGGCTATTAAACATCAGACTTAGACTTTTCTCAATGGCCTTCTCAGTTTTGATCATAGACTCATCAAACCAACTTCACAGTCACAATATACACACAACATTATACACACAAGCTTTAAAGATGGTTAAAGTATGGCCCAAGATATTTCTGTGACATTAAGAGATATGGATAGCAGCTTTGCCTTCCATCCCTAGTGGTTACACTGGTGTTATTGTCATTGCTGATTGTGTTTCCTGACGGTGTGTTTCCAGGCGCCTGGAAGGCGTGGTGTTTGACTGCGGCTGTGATATCCGCTGGATCCAGCTGTGGCAGCAGAGAGGAGAGGCCGGCCTCCACACACAGCAGCTGTACTGCAGGAACGGAGCCTCCAAGATACGACTGCACAACATGTACATCCACAACTGTGGTAAGAGGACGAGGAGAGGGAGAAAGATGGCGTGATCTGCATATAAAAAAAGGAAAAGAGAAAGGAAGAAGAAGCAGCAGAGGGGGGGTGTAAGGGTTGGAACAGAGGAGAGCAAAGGAGAGGGAAAAGGTGAAGAGTGAAAATGAGAAGGGCTGACGGAAGAAGACAGGAAAGCAAGAGAAGGAAGGAAAGGGTTAAAGGTGAAATAGAGGAAAGAGAAGAAGAGCAGGGAGATGAGCGGAGGCGGGAAGGGACGGAGGTGTGACAGAGTTCAGAGGGTGAATCTGATGTGGGGAGCTGTGTGTTGATTCTGACACAAGATGTAGACTCTGCAGTATTATCTCCTGGTGGTGACTCATCCTTGAGACATCCAGTGTGTCTGTGTGTGTGTGTGTGTGGTGTGTGTGTGTGTGTGTGTGGTGTGTGTGTGTGTGTATCCCATTGGCTCCTTTGTACTAATTTGTTACAGTAATGAAAAGTGATTAATTGATTTATTGTGAAAATATGTAAACACATGCAGTGACAGGTGTGTATTACCGTGAACATTGACACGGTGTGTGTGTGTGTGTGTGGTGTGTGTGTGTGTGTGTGTGTGTGTGTGTGTGTTTGTGTGTTTTCAGACTTACCAGAGATCGGTGTGAGCCACAGCAGTGTGTTGGTAACGGAGGGCGACAACGTGACCGTGAGCTGCAATGGATCTGGATCACCGCTGCCTGAAGTGGACTGGACTGTTAGCGGCCTGCACTCCATCAACACACACCTGGTCAGACACACACACACACACACACACACACACACACACACACACACACACACACACACACACACACACACACACACATGTACTATGCATATACACCAGTAGTATTTAAAAGCAAAAAATCCGCGTAAGGAGGTTGGTCGGGGGGGTGGATGGCTGAAACAACACAGGACTTTCCCCCCAGAGACCGGGGATCGTGTCCCGTGTGTGACGGTTCCTTTCTGCATTCTTCTTATTGTGACCACAACCGTCCCGTTGTCGTAGCGCATCTCGCGTTTGGCGGTCTGTCCCGTTGTTGTCACCAGCGTGTGGCGTTTCATTTCGCCGTAGTTGCGTCCCCAAGAGACCATGGATCGTGTCCCAGTGGGTGTTGTTGTCCCCGTTGTTGCGTCCCCCAGAGAAGCGCAGTGTTGTAGCAGTCGTCGCCAGTGTGTGGCGCTTCATATCCCTGTTGTTGCGTCCCAGACTGCCGTGAGACCGGGTTGTATATACACAAATACAGCTATAGATACAGTGTTATCAGTATGTTTTTATAGCCAAAAAACCCTATTACTATAACCTATGAACTATTTATGGAACATAAGTATATTTGTTTCTTATTATTTTGGACCAGTAGGGGTCATGATTAGCTAGTTGAGGTTGGGCTAGTTTTAATGACTACTTTGTCAGGTATTGCACTCCAGTGGATCAGGTTTGGCTCACAAGACAATTCTTAGGGGTGATGAGATGATTAATTAGCCTGGAACCGTCCTTAAACGTACTTTTGCTCAATTTTCATTTTCCTTCAGTACTACTTCTATATTCTCGGGTTTTCTCATTTTTTCTCTTTCAATTTTATCAAATCTTTACCAGTCCAATCAGAGATTTGAGAATAGTTTGAGTTGTCATAGCAGCAGAGAAAGATGTGAACAAAGCCATTCAGTCCATTGTGACAACGCTGCTGAATATCCAGAAGTTAAAGCCAGAGCAAACAATCTTTGGCTCCCATTCTACTTTTAGAGACTCTAGGAACCACAAGTAGCTCTGAACTCTGGGAGCGTAGTGCTCAAGTGGGGCCATAAGGCTCTAAGAGCCCTTCTAGATGTGTTGGTGCTTGACAGTTTAGAGCTTTGTAGGTCAGGAGAAGGATTTTACAGGAAGCCAATGCAGAGAAGCTAGTACAGGAGAAATATGATCTGATTTTTTAGTTCTTGTCAGAACATGCACTTAACAATATGTCTTTTTGCTCATATTATCCATAACCTGGGTACTCCCATCTAAAATCATAATTATCCCATATTGTATTTAAAAATGAGTTAATTTATCCCTAACAACCAACAATCCAGCTAACTGTGAATTAGCATGGACCTTTGCAGGTTTGTGCTTTGGAACATGTTGCTAACACAAGAGCTCCAAATACATTTTAAGCCTTTTATTAAAAAACTTAAGAATCCAGAATCCAGGCTTGTGTCGTGTCATCATCAATTAAATCAGCTTCCTCACTTATTCTCATATGCATGTTTGTTCATTGTAAAGCACTCTGATTAGCTGTGCAGCATTACCATGATGATCTACCTGTGTCCTGGGTTGAACCCACAGTGTGCCTGCCAGCCCAGGCCCCAGGGACACCCCGGCAACAACAACAGCAGAGATAAACAGCAAGGAGAGGGGAACAGGAGCTTGGGAAAATGCAGTGTGGCTTTATTTGTCATCTGTCTTTTAAGCTTGCAGTGACTTTACAGATGAAAGTCACCTCAGCCTCAGTCTCGATGTTTTAGGGCAGACAGATACTGTAGCTCATCAGGATGAGCGAGGTGTTGGGGAACCTGGCCAACTGAAGACAAGAAGGGAAGCATGAGCATTGTATTTGGCTATTTAAAGGTGAAAAGCTGTGAATCAGTCACATTAGTGCCAACATGTACAATAGATCACGCTTCCTTGCTGTAATTCTAGCACTATGTTAAGACGACTGAATCACTGCAGTAATTAATTCCCACTGGTATTGTTACTCCATCACTTTCCATTTAAATCAATCAATAATTAACTATAATTTTAATTTTGTAATTAAATATTTAAACTCCCAGTAATATAACTATACATGCTGTAAATCCTACACATGCCTAAATGTCTCGGTTTTCTCTGTCTGTGTCTCCTTCTCTTTCCCTAGTCCAATGTCTACTGGCCGAACATCCACTCCATCAACCTGACTCTTTTCAACATCAGCCGAGATGACAACAACTTCCAGCTGACCTGCATTGCAGAGAACGTGGTGGGGATGACAAACTCCTCCATCCAGCTCAACGTACAATGTGAGTTAGATTTCTCCTACGATTCAATCAAGCAACTCTCTGGCCATGCCCTGCAGAGGGGACAGGAGTGACCTAAAGGCAACATTTTAGCCCATAGAGGACACAATAACACTCATTTCAAATGGACACTTCAGGTTTTCCTTTTAGATTACCTGGTGCATCTTGTTGCTTAAATTTGCATGTTATTAAGAAAACATTATTCCTTTGAAAAGATTAAAACTCTATTTTGCTTTAAGCATCAAAGTTCATATGAATGCTATATTTTTGCAAAAGTAGGTATGTTGACAGAAAATATATACTCATTCTTACAAAAATGTTCTATCAATCTCCTAATTTGCATTATTTAGTATCTTGGCCCAAACCGAACACATTTTGTAGAGTAACATCACCAAAACATGGGTTAATAATCAATTCTTCTGGGTGCTCAATTTTTTTTCGGGATGTCACATTGTTGGCTAATGTGCTTAATAAGCATATGTTTGGTAGTAAAAATGACTTTTCAAACTGTAATACTGTTACTATTTCACTCCAGGGTTTATTAACCAAAAGTTAAGAGATGTCAATCTTCTTTTAATGAGACTAAGAGTCTACCGCCACGCTAGCAGCTTGGTGAGTCTGTACATAGGCCCAGCTCCGATTTGAGCTAAATGCTAACATGTTCACAATAACAATGCTAGTTTAGTGTATTAGCAGGCTTACATTTACTTATTAGCACTAAACACAAAGTGCAGCTAAGGTTGATGGGAAAGCAGTGGCATAGCAAGTTAAACCAAAGTATTGGACAAATGTACAATTTATCCTCATGGTGGTGAAATGTATTACATTTTGCAGGGAATATGAATATCTGTACCAAATTTCATAGCAATCCATCCAATAGTTGTCAAGACACTTCTCTTAATGCCAAATATGTCAACGTCATGGTGTTGCTGGAGGAAAAGTCCAAAGTGTTGGCCTGGCAGACAGATATTGCCTCTGCAGCCAAGATGCTGGTGAGCCCAGAAATGCCAGGTTGTCATGTTGAATGCTCTTGATTCAGATTAGCCCAGTGACAAATGTAGTGTGAACATCTCTACTGACTAACAATCTCCATCAATTGTGCAATACCAAAAAATCTCATCAGTTCGCTCACAACATCTGTAATGTGTCCGTCAGTAGTTGTGTTTCTTGGGTATTAGATCTCATTTGTTAACTTTTCATGAACGCTCTGACTATGATGCTTTAAATGTGAAATGATGCTGCTCTGTGCTTTTAGGTGCTTATCAGTGAACGCTGCCAGTGTAATGATTGTTTGCAATGAAATCTCCGCCAACCACTGAGCTAGTGGTTAATCCACATTAGAGGCCATCCGCTCATCTGGGGACCACCCTGGTTTGGAAGCCAGGATTTAATAATCCAGTGCACCAAAAGACAGCACAATTTGAAAATAATGGTATTTTCTTTGAGTAATGAAATGACAGTTAATCTTCTTATGGACTTAGCTATATGGATATATGAGTAGTAATATTAATAAAAAGAAATGTGATTCTCCTTATATATTTCCAAAGTTCTGCAGTATGCAGATCTTAACAGGAATGGTCCCCACCACATTTTTGTTTAACTGAACAAAATGGCAGTCAGCAAAGACCATGAATGTAAGTCAAGAAAAAAAATCTTATGTAGATGGTATGAAAGCTTGGCGACAAGAACGCCAGTTTTCATTTGCAGATGTCTTTCATGGCAGCTTTGATGGACTTATGTTGGGAACTGAAAAATGAAATAAATCTTGCATTACTGACACTGACAGTCTAAGAGAATAATTTACATCAGGAAAAAACTCCTTTGTCAAGCACAACAACCAATTTATGCAGGTACATTTACAATGCAATGAGGTGTTGCACAGTAACAAACCAAGTGAAACTGATGTAGCCAATTAGCTAAAATATACCCTCCAGCCCACATGAAAGCTTTGCCTTGATCTGAGTGGAAAGAGAACAGGAAAATAAGACAGCAATGACAAAACAATGTTTTGGTAAGCACCAGATCGTTCCTCTGATGTCCAGACCATGAATTACACAGTATGTCAGCTCTTATATACTTTGTGGATTGTCCTTGGGCAGATTTGGGACGGACTGTATTCAAAGCCAATATTTATTAAAGGTGGCTGACATTTTTGTCTTCGTAACAAGCTCTCTGTAAAGCACAATCTTCGGCTGTTTGCAATGCATCAGGCTACAGGACAGGGGAGATTTGTCACCAATTCAAACACTCCTTTCCGACGCAGAGCTGCTAAGCACCATGCTAGAATGACAGATTGACTTTACAACACCTAGTCTTCAGGGCTTCCTCCACATGGCCATTCAATGGATGTACATCTCCAGGCATTTCTTTTTCTGTTGACACTCTCTGCTTGTACTGCAAATTAACATATTAATTTTTCACCACATGCTCTAATGGTAATTACATTTCCTCCCCTATTGTCTCTGGAAATGTCATAAAATAGCTTAAACTGCTGCTCTGATTAGGGAGTAATCTGATTGACAGCAAAATTACCAGCCGTCAAGTAACATTCTCTGCATTCGAAGATGAGGTCCCGATTTTAGCGAAACTGTAATTAACTACCATTTAAAATTCTGCAGACACATTGTTCTGCTGCTGCGTGGAACAATAGCAGCTCTACAGCATTGTGGACTCACATACCAGGCTTTTTCCTTTTGCCCTACTGTATAGGCATGGTGTTACTGTCGCTGGTTAGAGGCAATGCATTACCTCTAACAAAGAATAATTAATGAGGACAATTATGTAACTGTATTCCTTCCGTCATAATATCACTGGGCTGCTACTTACTACTTATTACAAAATCTAAATCTAAATCATAACATGGTTCAACCCAGATCTGTCCCATGATACCCACCTGTCACCGCCGGCCATGACCTCCTATCTGGCTGGAACTTGGCAAATGAAATATGCCACCAGTGTTACCACTAGATAATATTGCACAACTACCCTTGCATTCAGTGTTCTCACAGATCAAAGGAATGTAGTTATCAAAGCTTGTCATCTATCTGAGCGCCACAAGGACACCATGTTGTTACAGACCAGTATGGAGCGCAGTAATGACTTGTATTGTATTGACTGAGACTGAGGTGACAGCCATGCTGAGGGGAGAAATGGATTGGCCCCTAACTGTCCATCAACAAGAGAATTTCGTTTTTTCCTCTCTTTTTTTCTCTCTCTTGCTCTCTCTCTCTGTCTCTCTCTCTCTCTCTCTGTCTTCAGGCTGCAAAGCTACTGTATATACCGCCCTCACTTCATGACACTCTTCCTCCCATCTCTCTCTTTCTTTCTCTTTATTCCTGAGCTCAGGATCACAGCTCTACACACGCCCCCACACCAGCACTTTCACACATACACTTGCTTTGGCCTTTAGTGCAATTCAATGAGTTTATTGTCACTATTGTCTAGCAGGAACAGTATCACCAAAGCAGTTTATGAAATAACAGTTTACAAGCACCAATACATATTTTTTCACCTTTTTAATGGTTGATTATTTTGGTTTGAAAACATCCGTTGGTACACAATCAACAACAATGAATGACATTCATAAATCTAGTCAATCAGTCAATTGCTGTTGATTATTGGTAAAGACCAAGTGCAGTGTTTACAGTTAAGGTGGGGTTATGCTAGAAAAGACCACTTTCACCACATTCTTAAAGGGTTTGTACCTGTTCTAAGCAGTCACCGTGGAATAGACAAACCTCTCCCACATGGGTTACCAACTGATCAAAAGCTGCCAGGGTCAACTGCCCTGCACTTATGGACCCCAGGAGCCACAAAAGCTCCAAGTTCAATGGGCGTCAAAAGGTTATATTTAATTTAAGTAAGTGCAAATTTGATTTATTGCACTGCAAAAGTATCAGCTAAGACATACTGGGTTTTATCTATATATATATATATATATATATATATATCTCAATTGGCCTTGTGTAGTAGACATGGAGGAATGAGGGTGACATTTGGGGTTTTGAGTGAAATTTCTTGACCAATGGCAGATGGATTTCCATGAAAAAGCTTCAGATATTCATTTCCCATGAATAAACATGAGTAACAACGTCAGCCTATTATATGGTGCCATTATGAGGTCATCAATTTAACATGTCCAATACTTTAGTTTTTGCAGTATTTGGACTTTTATTATTTTGTGTTTTGAATACCTACATTTTCATCAACCTAAGCTGGACTTAGCCAATGTTAGCATGTTAAAATGCTGAAGTAATATGATGAACATGGTAAACATTAAAATTACTAAACATAAGAATGTTAACAGTTACATCGTGAGCATGTTGGCTTGTTGGTGTTAGCATGTTTTATACAAATCATGTCTGGCTATATTAAAATGCTTTATACAAATTGAAACGCCAAAAACCTGGGCCTTAGTATTGTTACTGATTGCATGTCTGGGAAAACAATGAAGAGACCATGTAGTCTGCTCAGAGAACTGTTCTTACAGTAATGGAAACTTGGAGGGTACATACACAACACATAAAGGGTCATCACAGAGTTTTTCCCTGGGACCTCCAAACAGGTTAATATGGCAGCCATGCAAATAACCCATGTGGGTCTTGTTGATGACATCAGATATTTTGTATATTTAATTAATAAACTACTTCATAAACCCCGGCCCATTTTCTTAATTCAAATCATAAACGTAAAACATGTACTATTAAATAGCACATTGTCTGACTAAAAATATAAGTACACACATGCAACCGTGATAAAATAAATAGCATTGCTCAGACCTGGTCTATTATGAGTGTGTGTGTGTGTGTGTGTGTGTGTGTGTGGGGGCGGGGGGTCTGGTATGTAGAACAGAGAAAGACTGCCAGGTAATGCCATCTGCCAAAAAATTTCCTTTTGATGATAAAGCTGCAAGAGTAACTCATCGCAAACACAAATCAGTGGATGAATTGTTCATGAAATTTTTCTGATGGTATTAAATTGATAAATTTCCTCTCAGCTTGGGTGCATTGTGGATTTAGATGTGTGCTGCTGCACGTCACAAAAGGAGGCTAGGTGCTGGTTTATGTAGAAAAGATTTCTCTGTCTATTTCAAGCAAAAGGTGTCCCTCTATCTTTTTGTTTTCCTTACCGTCCCAATTACTGCTCCAATATGTAACACACGGTAAGAGGCTAAGAACCTGCCTCCTAAATGTCATGCTTTCAAGAACAAATCAAAACAGCGTTGTGTTTTAGTCTTCGTTTTGTAGGCCCTTCTGGGGATTTCATCAGCCCAAGGGTTGTGGAGCTTTCTCAACACACGAAGGTCGTTTGTAATACTTCAACTCACGCTATAACACAACAATGAGACAAACTGATGAAGATTTCAAGAGGGAAATATAACATTTAGGTGATACATGATCTGTTCATTCTGCTCTTTCCCGCACACTGTGGATGGAGTGTGGGTATGCCTAAAAAATGTTTGTTTTTTTCATTCTTCACTGCAGTCCCTCCCGTCATCCTGAGACTGGCTGAGCCCGAGCAGCGCCATGACACCTGCATTGAGTTCACGGTTCGTGGTTACCCCCATCCCAAGTTGCGTTGGTTCTACAAGCAAAAGGAGATTCTCCAGAACGATTACATCCGAACTGACATGGACTTCTACCAGGACTATCTGGAGGGCTGTCTGACCTTCCAGAACCCAACACACATCAACAATGGCAACTACACTCTTGAGGCTAGTAACCCGTTGGGAACAGTCACCAAGACAGTGTATGGTCACTTCCTCATGGCCCCCGGCATGGATGAAAAAGGTGAGTGGATCATTTCTGCTTTGTATCTATTTCTCAATGTGCTTGTGCTTGATGAGTGATGCACTGTTGGCAGCTGGCAGCACTGATGTCCCCATAATCACAATTGAGAGTATACTCATGGGTAAAATGTCATTTATGCAAGTGTTATTAACACATTTTACTGCCTGAACATCACCTTCATTTTTCTGGATTTAAATAAGAATAAAACACAGGAGAAATACTGCCAAGTAACTCCCTGATTCCCACAAGAGCTAGCATGGCCCACTTTTTGGAAATGAGCATCACGATTGGAACAAGTCTTCAACTAGTTGAATTTCTCATTTAAAGTACCTGTTGTTTTAATTGCTTGTTCCACCCTAGGTGGAAAATCTATTGGGAGCTTTTAGTTTTTATTAAAATCTCCCTTTGCAGGGTGCAGGTTGCACAGCTGATCCCTGCTGGTTGGATCGCAGCCAGGGTTCAGCCACAGTTCACTCAGGTAGATTGTTCGCTAGCAGTTCATCCTGAGTGCGTAGGCAGAGGGAATACAAACACAAAGACTGGCAAATGTCTCCTCATGGTCAATATTCCAAGGTTACTACCTCGTTCAATGTTTATTGACTTAGTTTAACTTTCTCTGTTTTCTCTCTTGCAGACATAGTGGAACTAGGTGAGTGTTTCTATTTTCAAATTTAACCCTATTATTTCTTTGGTTTTGGCAAAAAGCAAACGCTAAACAAAGCGTTCACACTGAATGCTATGTTGCCTTGCTCAAGGGCATATCAGGTTGCAGAGAGAGAGTGCAGACAGCATTTCTCATTCACCTTCCCTGCATGGATCTCACTGACAGTCAAGAGATTTAAACCTTAAGTAAAAAAACCCTTCTCTCTCCAGGTTGTTTGAGGTCTCTAATCAGAGCAGCAGCCGCTCAGTGGCTTGTGCTTTCCAAATCCACTTCCAGATTCTTTGATGATTCTTTTTTATTTTTTAGAAAAAGGGAGATTTGATGCTTCTGATAATGCTTTAGTGATGCCCTCCTCACCTCATATGTTTCCATACACTTGCTCATTGGTGAACTGTACTACCACACTCGTTCTGCTGGTTAGTTAGAAGCTCTACTTGAGCAGCTGATACCTCACTGGTTCGCTAGGCCCTGCTCCCCTTAGTTACTGTTGCCGATAGCTGTTGATTGTTGTTGTTGATAGCAGTGGCAGATTAACTAATCAAAACTCTTCATAATTTGTGTCCGCAATGCTGGATGGTTTAATATTAGCTAGCTATTCAAGCTAAAAGTATTTCCATGACTTGGTTAAAAATGCAGCCTGCAGCTAAGTTTTTAATCTTTCAAGTTGACCAATTTTAAAACGAGAACTATGTGATCTTGGTGGCTATGCATGATATCTCAGGCAACGCTTGCAGAGCTCCAAAAGTCGCTTTAAGTCACCAAATGATGGCATACGGTCATTTGCAAATTGGTGACGTTATCGCCCTTGCATAAGGCTTAGTGTTTGTGTCGGCTAACTGCCTGCTGCTCGATTTGCAAGAGAGGAGGGATCGAGACGCCCTGCTATTGGCTGAAGAGCTGTGGACTGTGATTACCTTGAGAAACATGGAAGAACACAAATTACAATATTATATATCTCACTTTTCCTGTGATGGTCTGAAGTTACTAAAAGCTTTTTTGAAATAATGTTGCTAAGAGGCTCTGAAAAGTCGCAAAATCAAGCAAGAAAGAACTGCTCATCAGTTACCACTGTAGCTGGTAGTATTGCTCTCGCTACAGCCCTGTAACCACCGCTTCAACTTGATGAGAAAAACAAAGTCAGGCTGACTGAGTATGACATGCAACAGAGGAATTAAACCAGGCATGTAGCAGTCATGTGATACAGTATGTGCCCAGGACACCCCAGGTTCTAGTCATTCTCTTTAATGGGAACTGGATTAGAGACTCAGCATGCATAACGCTTCCTCTCTAACCCCTAACTAAGCAGCCACAGTGTAAACAAGCTAGTTTCCCGGCCTGTTAGCTGCTGATGTGGGAATGTTGGTGAAGCGGTTACTGCAGTCTGTAACGATGTTCTGGCCTGCTTTCAGAGTGCATTGTAAATCTGCTGTGAGTGATGTGTGGTTTGGCCTCAGGCTGTTGTGGCAGCCTCACTGTTGGCCTAAACTAAGTGGGCCAGTCTGATCTCTGACCTTCATCAGAGTCTTCTTCCATCTCCATATGAGAGCCGGCAGCATGGCTCAGGATGGAGACGGATGGACGCCAACTGTGTGGCGAGCTGCAACGACTTCATGTCGCCACACATGCACGCACACTCACGCAGCTTGTGGGAGTGAGGCAAGTGAAGGAGAGGTGTTTAGATGATGAGAGTGTGAAACATTATAGCTGCGGTGTGTAAGGGAGTTCAGCCGTAGAAGGGAGAGTGACAGGCAGACTGATACTAATAATGCCGAGGAGAGAGGAGGTCAAAGGGAGGAGAGGAGAGAGGGATGAAGGGTGGGAAGGAGGGGCAGAGCGATGGTCGTTAGGGCACACACACACTCACACTCAAACAGAGCAAGGCACTTTAGTGTACTGTGTGTGTCTGAGCCAGTGGCAGCCAGTCTACCATGTGGCCATTAATTTGCCCACAATTACGATGTGATGTCCTGGCTGGAGGCCTCAGACCGGAGTTTTCCCTGACACCAGTTCATTTCATTTCATGGCTCTGTATCCTTCCTCTTCATTAACAGAGGTGTGACATGTAGAATTTTATCATCAATAAATGATTTTAGGATCATTTTGAGACATTAATGTTGTGCTAGACAAAAAGTCCATAATAATCTTACAGCATATTTTGCACCTCCCCTTGGCTCTGTACTCAGGCTTTTTGTAAATCTAGCCCATGATGAGAGACTTTGGCCAATCACAGGTTATTTCAGAGAGAGACAGCGTTCCTATTGGCTCATCAGTTCATGCATAAGCCAGTGCGAGGGGAAAAGCGGAGCTGCAAGAAAATATGTAACTCTACTTATATTCTGGTGGGTTGTTTCCCATTCTGCACTGCAGCTCCAGTTTTGTCTGAAAATGTGGGTCAGATTTTTTAAGACAAAGATGTCAAGTTTGAGTTGGTGTGGTGTATTTATCAGCTGATTACATTTAATGTTAATTAACACTTGGTGCTTCGTATGAGCTTCTTTTCTGTTGTTTTGCTTGTATCATGTAAAATTCTAAAGCAGCTTGTTTTAATGACTCTCTCTCTCTCTGTGTATGTATAAGCAAAAGCACAAGCATGCATTCGTGAAGAAAGAACCACAATGTCTTTTCTGCTACTTTCATAAACACTGGGTAACAAATTCCAGGCTTTGTTAGGAACCTTGTGACAGGTGTCAGCCTCGTCTGTACAGACTTCTAAATGAAAAGCCTTTTATCAGCCTCAACACGTAAAAATGCATTGCTCATTAACATTTTCTCTCAAGCCATTATGGCCCAATACAGTGGCAATGTTCCTCCTGTTTATGTCACTCCACTTCCTAGAAAGAGGACAGTTTTAACTCATGTGGAGAGATTTAACATTATCTATTAGTCAGAAAAATATGAGGGCTAGGTGCGCTTAATTGCAAGAAGCTTTTTTTTTTTTAAATGAGAGACACATGAATAAGGAAAGCGCAAAATAATATTTTCTACTGGCATTGAGAATTATCACAAAACAATTCTTAAACCACTTGGCTTTGTGGAGAAACTGAAAATATGCTCTGAATTATACCCACCAGAGAGCACATCAGGTCGTCTTCTAGCCTGTTAGGCTGTGCATTAACCCGTGTTAAGTGTTACTTACACTGCTTTAATGTGATAATAAGTGCATAAACAGGTTCAGCGGAATACACCAGAGTCTACTACTTCTAGTGCAGCCGCTGTGCATGAAAACACACTGCAATCAGAAATCATACAAGAGTTTATAACTCAGTTTCTAAGTATTTACTGGAAATAAGTGTGGGAGTGAAGGTTGATTCTCAGCCACTGACGCTTGTTTTGTGTTTTTTGTGTTGCAGTTCCTTCGTCGCCGTCAGATGGTGATTCAGGCCCACCAGATGAAGATACATTTGGGGTGAGTTTTCTCCTTAATGATGGTGATGAAACAGCAGCTAAAGATGTTTCCCCCGGACCTAACAGAGAGCGGCTTTGTGTTTCAAATCAGCGCTGCTTTTTATTAGTCAAAGGAGCCTCGTAGGGGGTTAGGGTGTGTGTTGACACGCAGCGCTGAGGCACAAAGACAACATTTTTTCAGTGTGGTGTATTTGGACATTAATGATGTTTATGATGGTAACACTATACTTCTGTGTGTTTTTCTGAAACTAAATGCAATATGGAAGATTCTGTACAAATGTCTGAAACTAATACTGTAGTTCAGTATATGAAGAGAGACGCTGTCACTACCGTTGGTAATGGTCGTTTTTTAATGGCAGATATGACACGTCATAGCAGGAAAAGCATAGGTGTTATAAATATTATTAAAACAAAACAAATAAACCAACAAACCTTATTCTATTTATTTCATTATAATAGTACATATATATTTTCTCTTTAAAATGTGGCCGGAAGAGCCTGGAGTTGAACTGCCAACATTTTGGTACTGGGGCAACTCCACCTCCGAGCCACAAGCCACCCCCAATGATGATGGGCAGTTCCTACTGGGAGCCACCCCCAATGATGATGGGCAGTTCCTACTAGGAGCCACCCCCAATGATGATGGGCAGTTCCTACTGGGAGCTAGTTAGCTGGACATGCAAACATGTACAAATCACGTTAAAACTGAAAGCACTGTACTACTGTAAAAATCAATCAGGCAATGTATCATGACCTAGTCCTGGCTGATGCAGGACTTGATGTGGATGCTAGCGTATCAATACAGCAGCAAATGCTGCGACAGCAATTTTGGAAAATCATCAATGGTGCATTGCGCAATAAAGCCAATAGGTGGAAGCAACGGTCAATGGTTTGTCCACATTACACAAACAGCGCATGTCTCAATTCAAAACTACCTTTTCTTCCAGGTGAGCTGCCCTGGAAGCTCACCAGCCCCATATACTAAACCCAATCTTCCACTGGGCACCTCTGTACTGCGTTCCAGTTTTGTTCCGTCCGTAAAAAGATTGGTGATGTATAATATTGTCTCCACCTCCAAGATGAATGTCTTGTCGTCTGTGGTGTTGTGGAGACATACATGATTTTGGGGGGAGTTTCTTTTGGTAATGTGACTGGATACTCTCGCTGCTTCACGTATCTTCGTCTTTGCGCATCTTCTGCTTCACGCTTGCTTCAGGGCCCGTGGCAGAGCTGGTGGAACACCAAGCATGAAGTCGAATGGCTGCTCACGGGGGCCGCCCCTCATCGGGAACGCAATGCAGACGCTCCCGGTGGAAAATTGGGATGTGGCTCAGTCCTTACTGCAGTGGCCCGGGTTCAAGTCCAACCTGTGGCCCTTTGCTGCATCTTGTAACCCCCCCTCTCTCTCTGTCCGGTCTTCAGCTCTCCTATCAAATAAAAGCAAAAAAGCCAAAAACAATCTTAAAACAAAAACAAACAAAAAAGCAGTCATTCAAGCATGTGAAGTATAAAAATGAAATCATTCATTAACACTCTTAATACTGAAACAAAATGTTTGATTTTAATTTTAAGATCTGAGTTTTAAGTGTTTTAACATGTGCAATCACTGGTAAACAAAAGAGCATCCTTAGTAGTAAATTCTCTGAAAGACATTATTCAAAACAATGCATATAATATCTTGGCCTCTCTATCGCGATACGTATCATAATTGGATGTTGTAGGCAATATAATTAAATATAATCAATATAATAAGACATAAAATGAATTCCTTCCCCTTTAGCGCTTGTGTTGTTGGTGTTAGAAGGTATTTCTCTCAGCTCAGCGCCATGCACACCGCTTTGAAACAGGAAGAAATCAAAGGTTGACAGGCTGGCTGGGCCACCAGACCTTTGTCATGGCAGACATGACAGGGAAAGCAAGTAAAACAAAGTAATTAACTATAGCTCAGTTTAATTCTTAAATTGTTCATTCATTTCTTTTTTCAAGAGAGGAAACAAGTGTTTATTGGATTTTTAAATGGTGCATTAAAGATAACAACATTAAACCCAGTGATTATAACAAGCAAACTGAACATACTATAAAAAGCAGCTGTCTCTGTTTCTTTATTATATTTACAGTAGTTATTCTGCACTCATCCAAATTAGTCAGATTTCACTTTTTTCAATTGAGTGATTTGGTCAGAATAAATTGGTTGTTATGATGATGATGATGATGATGATGATGATGAGCCAGGCAGTACCTACTGTACTGCATGTTCTTTCTCCAAACTGCACTGGGGGTAAATCTGGCTGTAAGTAGCTTTTTTCCCCAGACTTCTGTAATCTATGAGAACGCAGTATTCACAATCTAGTGGATTAAACTCTGATTTGCAGTATTTAAGGTGATCAGAGATGTGGAGAGGCTTATGATGTGATCACCGTCTGACACAGCATTTCATTTCTCTCAGGTTTCCATCGCTGTGGGTTTGGCAGGCTTCGCTTGCGTCCTGCTCCTCGTCCTTTTTGTTCTCATCAACAAATACGGCCGGCGCTCCAAATTCGGTATGAAAGGTAAGACTACGCTAACATGCAGACAGGCGGATAGGCAGGCCGATAGTTAGCTTTGTTTTCTCCTTTCTGCCAGTTGCATCAGTGTGCAGACTCCATTCCCTCAGCTAATCTCTTCAAAACCTTTGTTCACCAGAATATGTACACATGCAGCTACTGTGAAAGTCCTACTTTTTACTGCACTACACTTTACTCACATCCCACTAGGACTCATTTGGGGGGAAAAAGAAAGGGTTTTCCCATTTGGAGACAGTATTAACGGTCTTGATGCTTGTTACTGGATACTGGAATAATGTGTTTCCTGCTAAAGGCCATACATTTGCAACCACCCATACATGCACACATATGGACTAGCTAGATCAATACTAAAGGGCAGTGTGCATGCAAACAAGGTCTATGCACTGTACATACACCTCACACAGTCACCATGTCGCTAGAGCGGTTGCCGAAAAGGATCCTGAATTAATTAGTGGACTCGGCGCTGTCGATCATGCTGAGAAATTCAATAGGATTAAACATGGCTTTTGTACATGCTGAGCTTTCATTTTGGGTCAGCTCCAGGTTTTGCTTGTCTCTGTGGCATTGGCGTTGTGGAAGAGGCGAAAGCTGTCATAGGGCTGATCTAGGAACAGAGAGCAGAGATGAGAGGACCGGTAGCGGCTCAGGTCCTATGATTCAGGTTTCAAGTGTTTGCCCACCCAACTGCAGCTCTTATCAGTTGGCAGGCTGAGTAGTGGATTTTGCATTTGTATGGTGGACTGTGGGGGGTGAGTTGTGGATTGCTCCCAAAAACATGCTCTCCTGCGTCCCTTCGTGACAAGCTCCTGATCATGCCCCATATACATCTCTTCTTCTCACTGGGTTTTGTTTGGATTCATTCGTCAATTTCTAGCATTTGTCACTTTTTTCTTGTACATCACACTATGTTCCAATACCACAAACCATTCATATCGTCAGCATGGTGGAAAGTAGCGATAGCCGCCACCACCCCTTAATTAGCTACGTTACAGGACTAGTGTTTGTTACTCACCTTGGTAAAGAACTCTCCACTGTAATTATTTAGGGGGTGGCAATTATTGCATTGGCTCTTATCAATGATGAGTCTTAAACAGTAGTTAATGAGGCTTTACAGACATCTTTGTAATGTCACAGCAAGTCATACAAATGTATGCTATGCTAACAAATTGGTTCGACCCACAAAACAAAAGTTATCAAGTCAAAATAAGAAATAAAGTTTGCATGTAAGAGACCACATGCACTGGCAGTGTTGAGAGCTCAATGTTCAGAGCATCCAGTGTCAAAGCCAGAGTAGTCTGGCATTGCTGTGAAGTTAAGTCTGTCCCCAGATACAAACTCGGATAGGAGAAAAAAACGCTCTGGGTTGTTTGTATCTCTTTAAACCAATCACAATCGTCTTGAGCGGCGCAAATTTCCTAACGTAGTGACGGTGGTTCTGCCGAATAGTCTAATGATGGACCTTGTTCAAGTGGAACATTTGCACCCCACAAAATAAAACTCCTCATACAATATTAAATGAAGATAACTGTTGACACCATACAGTAATGTGTGCTATTTAAATCAGCTGATACATGGTTACACCTCATTATCTCTTAACAGTGTATCTCTCTGTGGACCTCGTCCACAACAATCCCACCAATCAGTCCCAAAACGTCCCAGCTAGAGAGGACATGACCTAAACATATTCTCTGTAAAACTTCACAATCCTTCACCTAAGAAACAAACAGGCCTGCCTTGTTGCACCATCCAAATTTTCTTCCCAACCTTCCATATGTATTGTGTAACAGGCACTTCATCAGGCTTAGCCTGACAACATCCTCCCATGGATGCAGACTTCTGTACGACTTATTTCAACTCTTCAATTGCAGTTGCATTACTCCCTAAGCAGTAATCTATCTCATCCAAAGTTCTCTTGGACCCTGCGGGGCTTCTTTTAAAAAAATTGCATTGCATGGCTATCTCACTGAGTGCCACATGGTTCTCCAGCAACACTTGCTGCTTCCTACAATATGTTAAAATTGTCCGCATTGCTCAAGGGCACCAACACTGAAAAGCATATTTTCATAAACTTTTCTCTGCTCACATTTTTCCCAAGAGTCACTGAGCTCAGCTGCCTTGTTCAAGGTAACAACTAGTTTTATGAACTAATGTGATAGTGCAGGAATTAGAAACATATTGAAGGTTGAGCCGTAATGGTTTCTTACATTAGGTCAGTGTTGTGTGGAGCAGGTACAGCAGCATGGTGTGTCTCAGTGTGTTCTACCTTATTGATGCCATAATGTCTTCATGTAATGATTGACAAATAAGAGGCATCTAGGCTTCTCCTTTTCTATCAGGTAGTAGTTTGTATCGCCAGACTGCAGGTGTACATAAGCCACTTCAGTTTAAATAGAGATGCTGCCCCCTCCACTGTCACTGTGAGAGATTGAAGGTATAAAAGACTTAAAGAGCGGTGATGTCGGTGTGGACTCTTTCAGGACCTCACGCTGTTTGGTACAAAAGCCTGATTTGTCGTGTGTGTGTGTGTGTGTGTGTGTGTGTGTGTGTGTGTGTCTGTATCCCCTCCCACTCTTGTTCTGGAGAATCAGCTGGAAGGCTTGAAGAAGTCATTACCTTTGGATGGAGCCATAATGGATTTTCGCTCCACTAAATCACTGTGGCTCTTTTGGCTGTTTGAGTTTGATCACCGACCGTTTTTCTGGGCATCCAATAAAAACTGTTTTTCTTTTTTTGTGTGTGTTTGTGTGTGCATGTTTGTGTGTGTGTGTGTGTGTGTGTGTGTGTGTGCGTGTGTGTAGGCCACATTCAATTGATTTGCTAGCATTTCAAGGCCCACCGCCAGGTCCGTCCACTGGCTGCCCTGCGTTTACAGCTCTGACTGATATGCTCAGTTTATGTGGTTGTAATTGTGGTTTAATGTGTATGTGTGTGTGTGTGTGTGTGTGTGTGTGTGTGTGTGTGCACATATGTGCGCTGTACATAACCTGTTCCTCTGATCAAGATGTTGTTAACTTACCTTTCCAGCTAAAGCATCTTGCTGTCTGAGCAGCAATCACCCAGCACGTTAGCAATAAGTATTATGCTCCCCTGTTATCTTTTCTCATATTCTGGTAGAGAATTACCCCACCCCTGCTGCTGTAAGTGCAGCCCATAGACAACTAAATGTATATAATTTTGTCAGTTTCCCTGTCATCTACATAAACTCGTCTGAAAGGCAGAGATCCAATCCAGATGTGTGCATATATTTAGTGTTTAGACCTATTGGGTGCACCCTTTGTTTCTTGGAGTGGGTGAGGTAGACCTGTCTTTTAAAACTGTAACTGACTGTAAAAACACAACATGTTACAGACTTCACCAGGACTAAAGTGATTTTTGGCTTTAATTTAATTTAATTTTTTTTTTTTTTATCTTGGGATAACATACCTACAATTTATAGAATAAAATTACTATTTTACACAAGCAAAAAAGAGTGGAAGTGAAACTTGACCCATTCCTGGTTGTATTCTGTCATTATAACAACCCAGTAACTTACCCTGATCTGAATGTTGAAACATAACCATTTTGAACTAATTCTGAGGGTCCCAATAGGGCTTTGATTTGAATGCCACATTTTGTTGCATTCTGGGTATTTCTGTGGCTCGTCGACAATAGTTGTTGGCAGCTGCTGTGTGTTTATATAAGGAGCATATGATACAGGCTCTATGTTTGGCTACATGTCACTGCAGAGTTTAGACTGCAACCCAGTGAACAATCAGAGGCAGAGGTGGATGTCAGGAGGAAGAGACAAATGACGGAGGAAACGGTACGGAGTGGCGTTCATTTTAGACAGGTAGGACCATGGTAGCTATAATCAGTCGATCAAAGATGGATGTTTTTCTGAACAGAGAAACTTGATGTATTTGTGTATCATTCTTTTCTTTGCACATTTTTTTCTATTTTGTCTTTGATTAATGCAGTAAAGGTTTTCCTCTCAAAACGATCTTTTAATGTTTCGTACGGAGGCAACCAGAGGATGAATTCACTGCAACTAGCCAAAATAGTCTGGCACTAACCATCCGTGAAGTCCAGCCGTCCTCACCTAGAACAGACCTAGGGGTCGGATGTCAGCAGCTCATAACAGCTGACCATTTACATCTTTTATTAGGCGGCAGATCTCGTGCGTAGAATGGCTGATGTTGGGTGGATGGTCGACACAAACAGGACCAACAGTTGTGCCAAAAGTCACTCTTATTTTGAGATAAACCAAGCTTTATACATAATAAAATATAATTAATAATATATATATTATATATAATATATATATATATATATATATATATATATATATATATATATATATATGTGTGTGTGTGTGTGTGTGTGTGTGTGTGTGTGTGTGTGTGTGTGTGTGTGTATAGTGTATATTTATATTTCGTAAAATTTTAGAGGTAGGCAGGCTTTGTTACCTTTAGACAGAGCCAGGTTGGTGTTTCCAGTCTTTATGCTAAGCTAACTAGGCTGCTGGCTATAGATCCATATTTGCCATATAAACATGGAAAGTGGTATCAATCTTCTCGTCTAACTCTTGGCAGGAAAGCATCAAAGCATATTTTCCCAAAAGGACAAACTGCACTTTCAGACCACTGTGCCTGTTGGATAAATCACACACAAGTCTGTAAGTGCAGAGTGCATGTGAAAGAAATTTGGCCCTCAGTCTTTAACCCTATTAAATATTATGAGGCTGAAAATGCTGAACGAAGCAAATGACTGACTCATAATTGCTGAGACTCCAAGAAGTCAGGGTCAGATAAGGCCGAGTTAGAGGGGCTGGGCAGGAGGCTACCTGTGTCAAGGTGAGCAGACTCTGTTCTGGTTTAATGACATTTAGCCATCCAGGTGTGGGCCAGTAGAGCATGGTGTGTGACATTTTTAAGACATAGGCCAGACCGCTCATTAGGGTTTTGATCTAATCAACATTGGCAGTTTTCAGGTTTTTGGACATGCAGACATGTAATTAAATCACAGAGATGAGCAGAACACACTGAGACACACGCATGCACACACACACACACACACACACACACACACATATAAACTGTACCCCACGGCGGCTTGCTAGTCTCTGTGATCCAGGCGTGTGTGTCAGAGAGGCTTACCCTCTTCTCCGCTACATTACCTGAACCAGGCCTGGGGATGATCATGATCAGCCCTCCCCCCCCCACACACACACACTACAGCATTTACCGCATCACTGCCTGGCTTGGCCTCCAGTGACCAGAGTGAGCTCTGCCTCTGAGCAGCGAGACACGTCTGTCTACAGAGAGACGGGCAGGCAGACACTCCTGCTATGTGTCTGCACAAATGTCAAGCACATTTTCAGCCAAAAATCTATAAATTAAATGTGATTTGCATAGCCCGTTCAGCATAAGTCATACATGAAACAGACAGTCATCGCATTATAACTAAAGTTACCCGAGTACAGTACAATTTTGAGGGACTAAGTATTTCCATTTCATACCACTTTTCTTCCACTACATTTCAAGCAAAACATTTACAGAATCTGACACCAAAAAGTACTTTAGTTAATATTAGTTCCACCATCACTGCAGGCATACTAATCCACAGCCCCAAGTGGCGTCCTTGGTGTGATGAGGTCGATCCAACCTTGCAAAGCGAGGTGATATGGTTCCTTGAAAAAACACACAATTTTTTTTATGTAAATGTATGACTTTTTAATCTCAGAGAATATGATTTTTTTTCCTTAAATGTGTACATTTATTTCTCTTAAATCTCCCAATTTATTTTTCTTATAATATATTATATTTTGTCTCTGAATATGACCCCATTGCCCCAGCTATGCATTTAAAAAAAAAGAAATCCTACAATGTCCCTAATATGCTGTCATTTTTGAATATGTCATAGTGAGTCTTAAAAACAGGCATGTTACCCCCAGTAAGTGACAGCGGGCAGACAGGCTAACACATTCCCTCTGTGCATGTGGACAAGGTTTTTAGATGGAAGCCACCACTTGTTTGGCTTCTTTCCTTCCGGACAGGTGACAAAAGGACAGATCAGGCCCCCCCTGTTTAAACCACGGTGTCAAAAATATTTTTCTTTGATGTTTAAAAACCTTAGATTTAAACATATTCTACATGGTCAACAGACATACAGATCACACAGCTCTTGTCTTTCCTGCACACATGGTGTTTACCCTTTGCTCACTAGCTACAGCGCCAGCCATCTTAATTGACTGTAATTCATTCTTGTGAATGCGTGCGACAGATGAGGCCTGCCAAGAAAACAGCAACAGGCTCATTGGGGAAGTGTTTTTTGTTATATCTCTTCCCAAAAAAGAAGGCTGTTATCAGGAGTTAAAGTCCATCTTCCATCATGTCTGTCGTCATCTTGTTGTTTTTAGACTATCTCTGCCGCTGATGCGCCGATCGTCGGCATTTTAAGTGAACCCTAAAAGGATTTGGAAGCTGCTGACTGCACTCTCTCAGCCGCAGCATCTCACATGTCTTTCCTTAGCTCTTTTTGCACCGTGTATGAAAACTGAAAATACAAAAAAAGCCTGTTTATTTATTTATGTCACTTACAAGTTGCATGAGAGCCTTCCCTGGGAGTTTGGCTGTGGTGCTTGTGTGTCCCTGGATGGGTAGAGAGTGCAGGGTGGCCTAGGGTTGTTGCTGTGGATAGGTTGTTCCTGGTACAAATAGGATTGCTATTTTTTTGTTGTCTTTTATATTGGACTCCAGACAGTCAGCCTAAGACTGCCAAAAGCTAAGTGCCCTCTGTCCTTGTGCTATCTTTCAGCAGAGCTGTGCACTGTAAAGTATCTCCCAGTAAAAGGCCAGGCTTTGCAGAGTGGTCTTGCTGAATGCACTTTGACTGGGTGTTTGGAAGCGTCTTTCCTTTTAAGTCTTTGCTATCAATAGTTCAGAAGGTTTAACAATAGCTTGATATAACATCTTTAAAGTTTCAGGGTATGGCAGAATACAGATGTAGGAGTAGAGGAAGAAGCCACACTCTTCTACTGCAGGCTTTCTGAACGGCTCCAGCAATTTGACTCCGTCCCCCAGGGGGACTCATTTCAAAAATATCATTTTTGTTCCTTTCTCAGCCATGGAAAGCAACAAGATCCAGCTGTGTGTGAGTCATAAGTTTTTTGTCTTCTAATGAATACAAATGCAGTTACATGGTAAGACAGTCTAAAAACACTTTGTCAGAGTTTAAAAGATCAACGTCTCTCCCCTTGTCTTGTCTTTACATGCTTTCTCATATAGAATAAGCAAACAAAATATCTTCATAACCAATGCAGTTCATCGTTGATTCTTGTTTTCCATGCAATCAATCACGTCGTATTCTATTGGCCTGGGAGCCGGGACATGTGGAATGGTCTGTTCCACAGGCCTTGGATGAAACATGTGAACATCAAGGATGACTACAACAGGCGCTTCAGTACATAATGCATAGGTTATTCAATTCAGTTCAATTCAATTTTATTTATATAGCGCCAAACCACAACAACAGTTATCTCACAGCGCTTTTCATAAAAGAGCAGGTCTAGACTGTATTCTGTAATGTTATTTACAGAAACCCAACAATATGTGAAATCCAACACTTTAAAAATAGTCATACAGTGACGTAAGACTTCATTAAATGATAAAAGTGGTTTAACCTTTTGTACACTTTAAAAGTGTATAATTCTTCAGAAACTGGTTACATATTCAAGGCTAAGCAATTTTTAAACAAGCTCACTTTAATACAAGGAGTATATGTAATTACACAGCTCAAATGTCATAATAATAATTGAAGCAAAATGCCGTAAAATAAAATGAAAGAAGGGGTGATTACTTGAGGTTTCAGACAATGTCGTGTATAATATGACTGTGTATACTACTCAGTCAGTTACCCCACTGCACCGTCGGCTCGCCTATGTTTTTATTGTAGTTTATTTTTTTTATTTTGTTTTCAGTAAGCTCTATTTTTCAATCGGCTTGGTTGGGGACATTGTCTCTAGAGCTTCTTTCTTGTGAAGGCTCGTTCCCACTGTTTATTACAGCTCTGAGTTTGAACAGTTTTTCATCGCCTTCAGCACACTGTAAACCATTTAGGAGACGGACACTGTCTGAACAACAGGTCCATGAAAATGCACCAGGGACAACTTCTACATCTCCATGTTTCAATTAGTATTGATCAACTGCTGCTCCATACTGGGGTTGACTTTTCATTGTGTGCTTTATCTGAAATAGAGAAACATGCTCTGTGTATCTAACCATTACCTCTCTGCTTGTGTTCCGATGCCAGTCCTATCAAATATATGCTTAATTGTTTTTTTAATTTTCACACTTCTTAAAACCTTTTATTTAGCTCATTGTAGCAGTACATTTCTTAATATTGATCGTGCACTGCACACCCACAGTCTTTTGGCAGCCGTTTCCTGCTGCCCATATTTCTTTTGAGGACCTTGGTTTTGCTTGATTTCACATTGACAGCTGGCTAACAAGGAGGACATTTGTATAATTAACTTCCTGCCTACACCTCTCTCTGTGACTGGAATTGAAAGACCTGTGCGACCATTGAGCTACTGCTTCAGCATGTTGACCACATGGTGGGCTCATTCTGGATAGAGATGCATTCACGCAGTATTACCTTTTTTTCTTCTCTATTTTGCGAGACGCAAGATAATCTCTATTAGCTCCGTAAGCAATCATAAAAACGTTTATGTCTGTCTTGAACTTTCATTCAACCTCCCAAACATACAGTATCTTCCCCATCCTGGAGGACTTTGCTAATGATTATTACGCTCATATTTTCTGTAATTCACGTGAGGCCTTGGAATAGACTTATGCAGTAGTGCTGATGAGTGTCTTCCAGGTTAATGAACATGAAGGGACTCAGTCTCACCAGACCAGGAGTTCAGCTTGGACAGCACTCCTTAAATCCTGCAGCACAGCGCTGACGGTTCCCTGTGGGCTGCACCCAGTGTCAGCACCAGGGGCTCCACTCCTGCTTTTGGTACCGGTACTTTTCTCTTTTTGTTTTCCACTGTGGATTTAACCACCTCGGTGTTGGCGGGATTCTCAGCTGATCGTCATCGCGACGCTGTGTCAATCTGTTGGGGCATCATCTTCAACTCTCACTCTCACTGCACACACGTCAGTTGTATGCCGTAGTTTGCTGTACGGTGTGGTGGAGTATGAATAAGTACATTCACTCCAGTAATGTACTTCAGTCCAAATGTTGAGGTACTTGTACTTTACTTGAGTCATTTCTTATCATGCCACTTTCTACTTCTACTCCACTACATCTCAGAAAGAAATATTCTACTTTTTACTCTTCTGACAGCTTTAGTTACTAGTTACTTTAGTTAATAGTTATTTTAGTTACTCCACTACATTGATCTGACAGCTTTAGTTACTAGCTATTTTAGTTACTATTTACTTTAGTTACTCCACTACATTCATCTGACAGCTTTAGTTACTAGTTACTTTACACATTAAGATTTATGTATTTCTCACCAAACACATTTAGTTTATAAAATGTGATATTTCTTTATAAATGAAACTAACTAACCCAACAATATGACGGCCTACAAGTCCAGCTGAGATGATTAAACACTTAATTTATTCACAAACATGTTTTGATTGTTTCCAGGTTTGAGTACTATATAATATAAGTACATTTTAAGATTTTCAATGCAGGACTTTAACTTGTAACGGAGTATTTTTTACAGTGTTGTAATAGTAGTTTTACTTAAGCAAAGGATCTAAATATTTAAAATTTATGAAATCTGGGTCAAGTGAATAAAAATGTTGCGGTTGCTAACTGACTGGAGAGACAGTAAAACTAACCCCAACATCCAGCCCAATGAAGAGGGGGCGCTCAGTGGTAACCCGTCCACATCCAGCCCCGTGTTCCCGTGCTCAAACCGCTGGCATGCATCCAGTCTGGATGTTCAACTAATTATACCACACGGGAGAGCATCCACTCAGAGGTGGGGAGGTCATTTCCAGGGTTAGGGTTAGATGAATGAGATTTCTGAGAAAAAGAGAAGCATGCTGTGAAGGGTTTTAGCCCCCACTGTAACCACTAGTTCAGTCAGTGGGATCTTTAGCCAGCGGCCTGGCAAACAGCTCATTTTATGTAACTGCCTAATGTAGGGTGCCGCATGCTCACTCCTACGCTGGATAGGATTGTAAATCTTTTATACTGACACTGAAATTTATTTCTTTGCTGAATCAAATATGATGTTATAGTATGTGAGTGTTTTATAGTATACAGTATATCCAACTATAATCCCGACAATACTGCAAACGTATCATAGGTTTAATTAACGACAGGAGGTCAGCACTGGACTGGACTGTGCAGCACATTCTTCTGTGGTTAATGCTGACCTGTTCTACTTTGTATTGTTTAACAGTAAAAGTATTCCAGTATAACGTAGCTACACACAAAGATGACACACAAAAAGTACTGTAACAGTAATAATGACAAACTGCCGTGAGTCCATGAGCAAGGTTACTGTGGTTAGTTCACATCTGTGAAGTCAGGTGAACCGGTTCAGTGAGGATAACATCGTCTGTAGCCTAACGATTACCAACAGGCTTGGTAACGACCTGCAGGCTGGCGTGCTGGCGGACTCTGCACCAGAGAATATTCGCTCCAAACAGTTGGACGATGCTGCTCTCATTGTTCTCTGCGAAGTTAGCGGGAAGGGATGTAGCGTTTTATGTGGAGTGAGCCTTGGAGTCCGTAAAAATAGCCTTGTAAATGCTGTATTGCTTGTAAGGAAATAACAGGAGTAACAAACGAACCATCTTCATCTGACCGAAGTTATTTCTGTATCATGTATATGTTTAAAGTAATAACTGTAAAATCATACTTTCACCTATTTAGATATGCAAAAAGACTTCAAACCACTTTTATTCCCAAATTTTCTTGAGCATAAAGTGCAGTAATAGATGGACCGCATACAGCACGTCTAGCAGTCCAGTGCCATCAAATTCACCGTGATCAGGCCACCTAGCCTCTACTAGACATGGAGCTGTCCTTCCTCTCTGCGTAGTCCCATTGGCTCATGTTCCCATCAGCCTCTCCCCAGTTTGCATTAACACACCCCTGGGACCGGCAGACTGCAGCCTCCGTGTCATAGAGAGAGAACAAGTCTCCATCTTACATAAGGATGGTTAAAGTTTTAGCTCTGGAGAGTAATTGTTGTGTAATCACAACTGGGGGATTAATTATTCATAGACACACACAAACTCACACATACACAGAGCACATACACACAAAGTGAATCTCCTCGATTGTCTTTCTGCATCTCTCTGTCTCTCTGCTCTCTCCCTCTAATTGTCTCACTTTCCCTCTACCTTTCTTTCCGTATGTCTCTCCATCATCTGATCTCCTCTCTCTTTCTCCATCTCTCTTAACACACTAATGGAGTTAGTGAGTACCAAGGATAAAACAATTAAAACAAAATTCATTTGAATGAATTAAGGAGCAGGGAGCTGCAGTAGCAAACACTTCTGAGGCAAGACAAATTATCCTGCATGGCTGCTTTAGTAGCATTTTACAGTGGCTTTGTCCCACCTCATTAACCTGTGTATTAACCCGTAGAGAAGCGTTGTTAGTACACAGTAATGTAAAATAGATAGGGAGTGAATATGTGAGGAAGGAAATAGTTACAGCTCTGTGTTAACGTTGCTCTGGTCCTTCTGATGGACTCTGCTTACCTGTGAGTCTTCGAAGACTGTGTGGTGAATAACAAGTCATCTCCATGCATTTTCCAATATTTTCCAGTGAGCAGCAACATGAGATGCACATGATCTGCAGCCCTGAAGACTTCAGAGGCTGTTGCGGAGATGCCAAGGCCATCTGTGCTGCTCTAAGAGGGTGTGAAATGAAGATGGAGAGTGTGTCACACTGCGATGAGAGGTCATTACTGGCTCCTCAAATGCAGCTGATTATGTCAATTTTGCAGGTCACAGTCTTGTGGGTCACCACATTTTTTTATCCTCTTCGTCACTGTGACACCATAACACTTGGTAATAAGTCCAGAAGTGTCTCGAGTTCAAATGTGCACATAGAGCTGTGGTGCTCAGCAACAGCAGCTAAACGGGTGTCGCTGCCGATGATGAGATGCAGCCAGATGGCACCAGGATGTTGCTCCGTGTGCTCGGAGTCACTGCAACAATTGCTCTCTCTCTCCTGGCAGATTGTCATTTTATGTGTCTATGTGTGTCGTAATGGCTGACTACACTCGGCAGGTTGGGCATCTCACTAGCTCAAAAGAACCGTTTTCATGTGACTGGACTGGACTTCCTGTGATTTAGGAGGTCTACAGTACCTGTTGTTGCCCTGGTGACGTGTTCTTAAGCAAGACACTAAAACCACTCTCAGCGGATGCTCTGTTCTGTTGCCTGCCCTGACCTGCGACCTCAGAATCAGAAAGCCTTTATTGTATTTCCATAGGAAGGCAACAAAAGTGGTTGTGGCACTCAGGTGCGTCTGTCCATGGACAGGAGCATGAGAAAACAGGTTCCCCCTGCAGGGAGCCATATCTAGATTCAGAGATTTCGAGAAGGATTCCTAGTGAAAACAGCCCTGTGTAGAAATAGTGCAGGGGGCGGGTGGTGAGATGTTTAAGGTACCGGTGAGAAAATGAAACATGATCAGTTTGAGTAACATATTAATGCATTTAAAGGCTAATCAGCCAATATACTGTACTGGTTAAAATAAGGAAGGGTTAGTGTTTTGTCATGCAGGGCTACTGACGGTCTGAACACAGCTGTAACAAGCAAGCACTTGGGTCCTTGACAGGACTTTAAAGTTGCTTTCAGCAGTTTGCTCGGTTTTAACCGAACCTTGGAGCCTGACTGAATAGCCTGGTTTATTTCACAATAGAACTCGGGTCCCCTTGAAAACGGGGGTCTCAGTTCCCTTCCAAGTGCACTAGAGTTCTGTTCACTTTAGGTGAGAAGGGAAAAATGCAATTTGGCCCAATGAAATTGAACAAAAAAACAACAACAGCGTATTAACTAGCCTATAATTTCAACCTGGCACACCATTTACGTATGTGTATACTGTATGTTTTTAGGGAGGATTACTTACAAATCCATAAACTCTTATGGCCATACATCACTGGTCGTCTGTGTGACAACACGTCATCATCTCTCCGGCGTTAGGGTCCGCCCTCTTCTTCACTCCCTGTCTGTCAGCTGCTCACATTGTTCGGCCTTCTTCTGAAATATTGGAAACACTCAAGCGAAACCAGAAAGCCCAAGCCGTTATACATTTGGCATTGCTCCAACATTTCTGAGACCAGAGTCAACGAGTTTCACTTAGATGCAAACACTGTATTCATGTTTTTTAAGTCCTGCACCAACATTTTGCCTTTACCTCTGGTCACCAAAATCTGACAACAGAAAGCCAACCTTTTGCATGTGCCACTTGATTGTACAGCACTTGTGCCCATTTTCCTGAAAATGGTGCCCACTGTGTTTTGTAGAACTCAAACCTAGACCTCGAGGGACATTTTTTTTCAAACATTCCCAAAGGAGTGTCTGTCTCTTTATATCCTTTTTACTGTGCTTCTGAGAACCTTGTTGAAATTGAATAGGTGCTGTTATATTGTATTGTAGGTATAATATTGTGTTTCAGCTGCCTGGCAAAGTGGCTTCATTTCAGTGTTTGGGCTTCATGGCAGCTAACTGGCAGGGAGATAAACTCCATGTGGCCCATGGGAGCGGGGTGATGATGAGCTGAACAAACAGGCTAACAGCGCTACAGCACAACGAAGTCTGCTGAACACAGCATGTTCTGTATGCATGGGGAGAAAAGAGAGGAGGAGGAGGAGGTGTAAGGTAGGAAAGGAGAGGAGGAAAGAGGAGGGAATAGAGGAGGGGGGGTGAATGAAGAGAGCAGCAGGCGGTGTTAAGGGAGCTCTAACAGGCTGGCTCAGCTGTGTTTTAGCAAATGGGTTAACTGGCTACTCTGCTGACTCTCCTCTGTGACTGTAGGGATGAACATTTCACTGTAGTAGGTTCAATTCCTTTTTCCACAGAGGCAACTGAGGGCTTCTACAACAAATCTCTCCCGTCCTGAGAGGTGGAACGTTGGACATAGCATTAAACACCTGAGAAGCTTGTAATTATTATACAGCAGAGAAATATAGCATACCCAAGTGAGTAAAACAGACGTTCAAATAAACACACGTGTCGACAATTTTATTAGACACCACAATGTGGATTACACATGAGAGAATTCACTGTGAAAATTACATCATATCATATGCATGAAGTGCAAAACTGCCCTTTTATTCTCATCACGTCTACAGATTGATACATATGTATGGGTCTAGAGAGGCATTGTGGTGTGTGTGTGGGGGGGGGGGGGCACACTTGATTTAACACCACCTCAAGAGACTGTGCTTTGATTTAAGAGCATCTTCATGGCAACCACGGCAATAGGCACTTTCTGGGTCATGTGATACCTGGCATCACTTAGATTTATATATCATCTCCTCACACACACATGCACACACACACACACACACACACACATGCACATTTGTGACTGTGGATAAGTACACTATGTGTGCACAGAAAAGGGAGACAGGGTCTAGTTTGTGTGCTTGTGTTTATATGTGGCCAGCATCTTTGCTCTGTCAACAGGAGAACACGGTTAAAAGCTATTTCCACAGAGAGAGGGGCAGCAATATGTTTTGGACCAAAGCTGTAGATAAGATAAGATCCATGCTACTGCAGCCCACAATCTGATCCTGCCGCCGTGCCAGAGGGCAAAATCTAATTTCCTCTACACTGCGAAAAAAAGAAAGAAGCAAAACGAGAAAAGCAAAACACATTTTTTTTAATCAATGATTAATGCTTTGCAGAGGATGGCTATTTATCTTTTGCATGTTCCAGTGGGACAAAGTGTAGCTGCTAATACATTGTTTGTACTCTGAGTAGGTTTTTGGCAGAATAATTGTAGGAAAAGGCCTGGCACATCTTTAACCTGAGCTTTTGCCTTTATTTCACCAGGCCATGTTTGCCTTCTCACAACATGACATTTGGAGCGCAGATTGTCTGGCCTTTCAGAAAGCTGGACTGTCTAGCTCATACTGACAAGACAGACAAAACAGTCTCTCAGATAACTGCACCATCTTCAATTATTAGACTTCTTTGAACTGAATGTTCCTTGGCTGTGCATGTCTGCCACTGCTGGAGATAAGCAGAGGGGCCAACTGTGCAGCTATAACTCAGCTGTTGATTTGCTACTGGACTTTGTCACTGTGTCACTCTGGGTGGGGACGAGCACTTGTTCAGTATGAGACTATCAAACCGAAACATCATAGAGAGGCCTTTTAAAGCAATGAGCATGGGGCTGTAGTAAGAGAGACTCCGAATATAATGAGTTTAGAGGGTGGTTTCTTCAAAACATAAAAAGTGTAAAGAATGTTTGTCTGCTCTAACAAACAGTAACCTCGGAATCCATTGGACAACGATTTATCCTCTGATAGCAGTGGCCAATGTTTACAGTGTAATGGAAATCAGCACCAAGTCATTAACAGTCCAAGTTGATACTTTTTGTAGGTGTCTTAGGTCCAGACAATGACATACATATGCATATAAGAACACATTTATAAGAAAAAGCTAATAAAAGTCTAAATCATGGTCAGACGATAGCCAATGGGTTGCGTGATTGCATTTTGTTCAATGTGCTCTGCCTCTGCCTTTGCTTTCCCCATGGACTGTTTACCTGCATGCAATCAAAGCTCGCTCAAATGTGATTGGTCAATACTCATCAGACTATAAACAGAAACCAGAATGCTTCCGATACCAATATCTTGTCCCATTATCTCCAGATTCTCCCTCCCAGCCCTCACTTGGTCAGGACTCTTGGCGTCTCTTTTTGACGCTCTGGGTGGGGACTGATTTGGGTAATTTTTCAACGTGCAGGGTTAAACCACAAGATTTAGGGAAAGATTGTGGGAGGGGTAAAAAATGAATGTTTCTGTGACACGCAGGACAAAAATGGGACATGAACCCCAGTCTCCTGGCTTAAAGTCCTGTGTCTTTTGACCTGTCCACCACCCCTCCGATCCTTGTTACAGATTTGAGTTTTTTCTTACTTTTCGCTACCGTCGTCGCTCTTAATTCGACTTCATCCTAACGCTGCTAAGCCTGGTGCCTCCCATACAGATTTTTGCGTCAGTACCTGAGGTTAAGAGCCACTGACCAAGTGTATTTGACGAGTTGGGAATGAGAACGGGTTGTTATATGCAGAAATATTTGTATAGAGATTAAGCATACACTCATCATATGTAGCCATCAAGTGCATATTTGAGACTCCTAAAAGTTGCTTGTTCTTAAAAGAGTCAGCTGAGACGGCATTAGAAGTTAATCTAGCGTGCAGAAGGGAGCGGCAGTGCAACGGCAGCACCATCTGTACGTAATCCTTTGTTCATTAGCATATAGCGCTCCTGTATATCTCAGCTAGCCAGCTCGTCTTCTTGCCCCCAGAGTCTTAATCCTTCCTCCGCCTGTTATGTTTCTGCTCCACTGGGGACCAATTGTGCCAATTCCACTCATCGAGCTTGATAATTAGTGACAATGTTAAAATTAATTTACAAACTCAAGCGATGTCTTTGAGCAAATGGTGCCAATTAACTAGAGATGCTAATGTGGGCAGAAATGCGGAAAAAGGCAGCATTCGACCTCCACTACAGTGAGAGGAGGAGGACCAGGAAGCTGTCCTCTGATTGTCAGGGAGAATTGTCCAGGGAGGACAGGGGAGCCGATGCACATTGTTGGGCTGGGAATGTCATAATGCTGCAGCTTATTCCCATAATGCAAGAACAAGTCTTGTAACCAGGGCAACAATATTTTAATTTACATTTAAGGCTATCAAGTGATGCCATATGTAGAGTCACTGCAAATCCAACAGTGGAATATGTCTCAACTATTACATCATCACCATGCCAACAACTCAAATAAGACTTTTAGGAAATGGTATACGTGTCTTATCAGGTGACATTAGAAGGCCGTGTGGATTATTAAAAGGGCATCACTATCACAGCTAACGGAGATGCTGAACATGACCACACATTGTTATTGGTGTCAAATGTGGTTTCTTCACCACACACAGGAGCTTATCAGCTGAAATATTCAATCAAGAAACCACAGCACACCCGGTCTATAGAGTAGCTGGTTCTCAGGATTTATGGTGTAAAAATGTGCTTTTCCTTTTGATGAATCAAATAATGTTGAAATGGAAGATACACATTGTTTATTTTGAAGGTTCACTGTTTGACCGTCTCCAGCAGACTGAGATAACATACATTTGAACCACTGATGTGCAACACCAATTCAACCAAGCTGTATAAGTTAGACAAATGTCAGATTGGACAGATAGTTTAGCTAGCTGTCTGGATTTACCCTGCAGAGATCTGAGGACCAGGTAACCATAGTCCTCAGATTGGACAGATAGTCTAGCTAGCTGTCTGGATTTACCCTGCAGAGATCTGAGGACCAGGTAACCATAGTCCTCAGATTGGACAGATAGTCTAGCTAGCTGTCTGGATTTACCCTGCAGAGATCTAAGGACCAGGTAACCATAGTCCTCAGATTGGACAGATAGTCTAGCTAGCTGTCTGGATTTACCCTGCAGAGATCTGAGAACCAGGTAACCATAGTCCTCAGATTGGACAGATGGTCTAGCTAGCTGTCTGGATTTACCCTGCAGAGATCTGAGGACCAGGTAACCATAGTCCTCAGATTGGACAGATAGTCTAGCTAGCTGTCTGGATTTACCCTGCAGAGACCTGAGGACCAGGTAACCATAGTCCTCAGATTGGACAGATAGTCTAGCTAGCTGTCTGGAGTTACCCTGCAGAGATCTGAGGACCAGGTAACCAGAGTCCTCAGATTGGACAGATAGTCTAGCTAGCTGTCTGGATTTACCCTGCAGAGACCTGAGGACCAGGTAACCATAGTCCTCAGATTGGACAGATAGTCTAGCTAGCTGTCTGGATTTACCCTGCAGAGACCTGAGGACCAGGTAACCATAGTCCTCAGATTGGACAGATAGTCTAGCTAGCTGTCTGAATTTACCCTGCAGAATAATAGTTTTGTGCTAATTGACATACTAAGCTAAGATGGTAAAAATTACACCTGCTAAACATTAGCATGTTAGCATGATGACTTTAGCATTTAGTGCAATGCCCCGCTGTGTCTAAATACAGCTTCATGAAACTGCTAGCATCGCTGTGGACTTCCCCTTTTGTTCAATGCTGCTGGGGGCCACATAGTCAGATATTTTCAAATTCTGCTCGATGTGGCAATAAAGAATATTTAAATCGGGTGATTATAACTATCATTTTTAGTTTTTTTCATAGCGCAACCACAATGTGAGGCATCGAAAACAACTCGTCTGTCCCCGAGCAGTATTTTTGTAGAAATGGGAGAATGATTCACTTTTTTTCCCACATACAAATATTCCCTGCCTTTACCCTTTCAGTTGGGATGTAAACTGACAACCTTTCAGGATCCCAGTTCCCTGTGTAACTTCAGGATTCTGAGTTTCTCAAAGAGATCTACAAGCCTGCAGGCGTGTGGGAACATATACGTTTAGATGACACAGATTAAAATTTGTTCTATTTCTGGTTTTGCAAAGAGGACGTCTCGAAGAAGCTCGTTACTTGAAGTCAAGGCCCTGCTGTCTCATTATGAGTGCTGTAATTGTTCGGTTCAATCCTTCCAGCTTTCCTGAAAAAGATTTGGTAATGTAACTAATCCAGTTTAAGCAGGAGGGAGCCTACTGGTCAATGGGACAATGTGCCTTTTGTAGAAACCTCTCCTCTCCTCTCTGCCTTCCCTTCCTCTTCCTCTTGTCCCTTTCTTTAGGATTAAAAACAGGAGGTGTATTCCCATTCCGTCAATCACAGCCACTCAGCCTCTATCAGTGTAAACAGAAGAGGGGAAGCAGTGTCTGCTGTTGTGTCCTGTCTTAAAACTGCCTTTTGGTGTCTCTTTGATCGCAGGTGCTGGAATAGTAATTGCTATCGCTTATGAAACAAAATGACAAGCGCTGCCAACAGCTTTGCAATGCAAATACAAAAGAAAAGAGAGTAGTGGGGCTAGGGGTCTATGAAGAAGGGTTTAAGCATTTTGCTTGGGCTGTGTGGAGGTCCTGATCTAGCTGCTGGGATGCGTTAGATTGATATTGGGCGCTGATATTTATTGCCGTTTTTTCCCGGGAAAAATTTAAAGTGGAGTCAACTTTTCATAGAAGCTGCCTTTGCCTTTAATGTTATTCTAATGTCAAGTTTTAAAATTGTAGTTTATGGTGTAAGACTGAAGTATAATTTGGTTCTTTTAGGCCACAGGTTGGGGCGTATGGGGAGGCGAGGCAGGGGCTAATTATGTACAACGTTTGATGAGAAATTCAATGCATTTTGGACGATGTCTTGATTATGGATATACTTTCTCATATGTGTTTACCCCAAAAATTTAATAAAATGGCGAAAAAACAATAAAACTTGGTCACAACAAAAGATGAAAATCAGTGATTGCAAAACCAATTAAAAAATTCTTAAAAAAGTCTTACACATGGATGAAAACTGGTATGCAGTGATAGTGTATACATGCATATTGTATAAACCTGTGTCTATATATATTCATAGTGTGGGATCCTCACACATACTGTATTTAACATAATGCATCACACAGATTGAAGCCTGACTGCTGAAATATCTTTATCATAAGAAACCCTTCCAGTAGAGCAGAGGCAGAGAGAAAGCTCTACCGGGAGATGAAGTCCGGCCTCTCTGGCTTCCATAAAGTGGACCCAGCCTAAACAGTGATGGCTGGATGCTGATTATTCAAACAGCATACACAAAGAGAGAAATGAAGGGACTGGATGGCTCCTCTTCCCTCTTCAAAGCTGTGGAAGTGGATAAGCCTCTGGTGTTATTCACAGACTCCCTCTGACATCTTCTGTTGATGTTTATTTAAATGACGCTCAGATCGGTGTGGAAATTGTCCTGTTGCGAATGCCCAGCAGGACACAAAACAGCTGGGCTCTGGGAGGGAAACAGAGTGTGAGAGAGAGAGATAAATATTTCTGAAAGAACAGAGGAAGAAAAAGTAGATGGAGAGAAACTTGAGGGTTTTATGTAAAGGAAGAGATTTGTGTGGAATGTATTTTGTGTAATGAGACGCCCCAATTCTGCTATTTGAAATGGCGTTACCTGAAGCTGGAAAATAAAAATGTCTCCTTTTGCCTGGCCCCAATGGAGCCGGCTGTTTTCAGCTTACACTGGGCCCTACCCTCCATGTTACAAATACTCTCATGCTCTTTATTTTCCTAGATTCAGTCATTAGAAGAGGGTGTCATTTCACAGCTCCTGCTGGAAAATTGCTTTTTCTTCTTGGACATCCTGACACAAAGCGTTAATAACGTAGCTTTCCTTTCACAGCACTCACAAACACAGCCATCAACCCCAGTGGCCATCCACACAAATGTCCATCTGTTGAATAAGCTGCTGTTTTCGTCTGTATTTGTCAGCGTAACCAGACGTATTGGGCTGTCTGCAGCGTCAGTGTGGAAGGTCTGGGACACCCATTTTGCTCTTACAACATGGGAACATTGTTTTCTCAGTGTGATGAGCATCATTTGACAGTCCCCTGCCTCAGCGTTCTCAGCATCCACACCCATTTACAGCCAGCTCATTCACTCTGTTGCCATTCGCTGATAGCAGCACTTTGAAGTGTTTGCTAAGAGAGGCCGGGGGGGGGGGGGGTAATTGGCTGCATTATTTGGTTTGCTTCTCTTCTTTCTTTGTGCCCCCCCAGTCACAGTGAGATGGATTAGGCGACCTACATTTACAAGTTTTGCTTTTGTCCCCCCCACATCCTGATTCATTGCTACCAGTCTTCCTCATGTCGACTTTTGGAAGAAGAACCCTTGTTTATCTCCACCAGCTGCTCTAAAATGAGTTCTGGTTGTTTGATTTGTGTAAAAGAAAAAACGGCGATGAGACGTCTTCGAGCTCAGGTCCACAGTCCCCTGCCTTTCCCATGCCATGGATGTGTTCCCACGGACTACAGGGAAAGTTAAATTTAGCATCTTGACGCTGATTGACAGCCCGCTATGGGTAACGATGTGTTCCGTTTCACAACGTGTCGCCCAGAGCAGTCGCCCTCGGAGAAGTTTTGATGTTTGTTTTGTTTGAAATGCCTATACGCTATACTTGTACATCCAGTGTGACACCTCCCACAGCATGTTTGGGCTGGATGATGCTTCCATGTGGAGAAAGACAGTCAAATCAGTCATTTTAAGGGCTTGATCAGCCCCAGAATGATGACATTTTCCTTCAATTCTTTGTTTTTCATAGATTTAATTTCTGCACTAATATATAACTAACACTTTTTATGAAGTTACAAAATGACATACAAGCTATGCAGTGAAAATAAGCATTGGCCAGCTTTGATTTAAACACATACAAATAGCAAAGACTTACATATGTTTGACGTCAGGTGACGTCAAATTAATCTCAATCTGTGGACGTTTCTAATCCTGACCTTTGGATGCTAATAAAAACAAAAACCGACTAGCACAAAATGTACAACCAGCATGCATGTAATGTAGAATGTAGACGTTCCATTTAATTTATTTTTGAACTATTTTCTAAAAAGAGAACAATACATGAATACTTAACTTACTCCTATTAATTGTTTGTCAGACATGCTATATCAGCAATGATGAAATGGTGTACTCCATAAGGTCTGTGAAGACCCATTTAACAGCTTAGAAAGACATTAAAAGGAAGTTTTTTTAAGAACCATGCACAGTTAATCTAAAATTGAACAGCTATGTATATTATATTTAAGGCCTTATGTGATTATGGAACTCTTACCCAGACCAAAAGAATTCAATGACGAAGATTGGTCCTGGCCACAGTAGTACAGCGATCTGGTTCAAATGAAGGGAGGTTGATGTTAGAGCTAACCTTGGCCATGTGCCCTGCATGGCTGGCCCTGTAAGCCATCAGTCTAGTGGGAGTCTGACTAAAATATTAAAGAGCCTGTCCGCTTGCCCACTCTCCACCTCACCACAAAGCATGAGTGCATGCTGTAGTATATGTCATGGGGACAGTGTGTATGTAATGGATGGAGACCAAAGTGAAAGGCTATTCTCAATTTAGTTGACACTCATATCAGCATCAGTCCTTTGGGATATTTATCCATCCAAATATACATTCATTACATGCCGGTAGTACATTATATATGTTGCGGATAGAAAATTTAGATCATAAATATTTCCTGTGATTATGGAAGTGATGCCCTTGCAGTGGTAAAAAAAAGAAAGGAAGTCACCTTGCCCTGTTGTAAATCATCTTCCAGCACACCAGACTCCATAAGCGCCAGCTCTGATTTTGATCATCCAGATACAGAACATGCATGTATTGGTTGATAGGTGGCCTGTAGAATAGCAATGCTTCATATCCACATATCCACAGGAACACCTCAGCATCCCTGGGAATTAAGCTCAAATTTCTACACCTTGTGATTTAATTCCAATGCCAACATTCAGTGCCATCGCAAGAAGTATTGTGTCCTTTATGTAACGAGGCAAAAACGGATTTAGTGATTGTGTGAAGGTTAATTTTTGTTTGTGTATTGGTTAGATGTGTAAGTTAGCATGACCCCCTGACTTCACATTCAAACACAAACGCATGCATTTCCTCCTTCTTCTCAGTGGTGGGAGTAGTAAAAGTAGCAATACCACACTGTAGAAATGATATATGTGTGTCAGCTAATCCGTCTCTAATTGAATTAATTTAAAAAAGTGTTTCAGGCTTCAAAATTACAATTCAACATTTGCATTGTCCAAATTGGGACGTAGGGAGGAATCTGGAGGAAGCGGGTTAAGCCCACGTCGACACACGGAGACACTTCACACAGCGACAGGACTGGAGGGTGGTGTGACCCTGACCTCGTTGCTGCGAGGCCACAGTGTTAACCACTGAGCCACGGTGCAGCCCTAAAGACTTCTGATAATGGACTTTGCTGCATTGCTTCACGCCTCCTCCACATGCAGCGAACAGTGTGCTGCTATAACCTGGATCACATCTATCCAGAGGGAGGCAGCCTTCTTTAGAGGCCGAGCAAGGAGCTTGTTGATGTGGGTTCGCAGACAGGGCAATGGCTACATCCACAACTGGATCCTGTATGGAACAACATTACGGACTCCAGCAGGTGCCTGCCGCTGAGCTTCTTCTGAAGGCCTTTCAGCATATCTTGGCACACTTTCTTGGTGCGCTTCACGCCCAAGCAGAAGCCTTCCGTGATGCCCCTCCATCGTCTGATGTACCAGTCTCTTAGTGAAGGAGACCTACTCCTCCTGGCTGAGGTTCTGGAGAGGGTGGTACAGTATCGGAAAGTTGTAGTAGGAAAGGTTAACAGCACCGGACACGTTCGTAACGTTGGACGTGACCCACCAGACCAGACAGACTGGCATACTCGACTACTGGCAACGGGAAAGGAGTCTATCAGCTATTTTAACCCGTTTGCGCCGGATGCTTCGCAACGACACATCTACCGCCGGTTACTGCGTTGCACAACTCTGACCCTCCTGCCTGCTGCTGCGTGGCGCAGCATTTTGTATTTGTCAGTCTTTTCATGACGCGTGCAGCAGAGAACGCACTGTCATTGGTTCAAATACACATGAGGCGGGTCTTGTTGGCCATGTGACCACCAAAATGTACCGTAGTTTGCTGAAAATCACGTCAATCAACCAGAAATACATGTGCGTTTGTTTAAGAATGTTTGAGGACGAGCGAGCGAGAAAACGGCTACGAGGCAATCAGAGGAGGAGGTAGACGGCGAGGGCGGTGACGGTTGATGGTGGAAGATAGGGAGGAGTTTGGGAGGGAGAATGTCTTCATCGTAATCTACCACTTCCTCTGTCGGAGCCGTTTTTCTCGCTCGTCTCTCAAAACTTCATAAACAAACGCACATGTATGTCTGGTTGATTGACGTGATTTTCAGCAAACTACGGCACATTTTGGTGGTCACATGGCCAACAAGACCCGCCTCATGTGTATTGAACCAATGACAGTGCGTTCTCTGCTGCACGCGTCATGAAAAGACCGACAAATACAAAATGCTGCGCCACGCAGCAGCAGGCAGGAGGGTCAGAGTTGCGCAACGCAGTAACCGGCGGTAGATGTGTCGTCGCGAAGCATCCGGCACAAACGGGTTAAGCAGGTTTACCGGTGTGAAAAAAAAAAACTGGAATTAATTCCTAAATCTTCAAAGTAAATATATATAAATAGTATAGTTTTTAAATTTATAGTATAGTTAATAGTATAGTTGCTGAAAAATTTGCACCTAAGTACAGTACTTGAGTAAATGTAGTTAGCAACTTTCCCCTACTCCCTTCTCCCCCCCCCCCCCAAGGCTTACCAATCTGTTTGGTGGAGAACCCTCCAATGGAGGGAGCCGGTTGCGAAAGAACGGAGACAGCAACCAAACCCCCGGGGCCAGTGACAACTAAGATAAAGGGAAAAAGATGGGGACAGAGGGATAAAGTAGAGAGAGAGATGTGAAGTAAATGATGAAACAGCAGTTCAGCTCAAATAAAACATGCCAATAGAAGAATTTAGGTTTAGAACAATTGCAGTTTTGGTCATTCTGGAGGCATTTTATTTTCTAATCATTAGTATGATTGCTAGTATTTTGACTCACTCCGGCAACATGTTCAACATCCTGATAACAAAGGCTATTCAAAGGAAATCAAGTAATCCAGGAGAGAAAACAAAGGAAAGAGTGTGCATGAGAAAGAGGAAAAGGGGGCGCTACTGAAGAAAAAAAGGAGAACAACGACACCTCGGCCATTGATTGATATCCCATGGTGGGTCAGTGATTTGATTTTGTGTGTGTGTGTGTGTGTGTATGTGTGTGTGTGTGTATGTGTGTGTGTGTGTGTGTGTGTGTGTGTGTGTGTGTGTAACTGAGACTGAATGAATGCTAAGCAAATGGGACCTGAATGCACCCAAGTGCAGAAAACGTCGTTAACAATGACCTTAATGTGCTTCTTCCAATTCATTCCAGGCCCTCACAGAGTGCTTTCCTCTGTTACCTAACTAGCTGGGGAAACCTCTGATTAAAAATAATCAGCTTTTCTCTGGTGTATTCTAAACTGCCATTTCCTCATTCACTTCAGCATTACACGAGTGTAATCCTACTCTCCTGGGAGGGTGGTGTTGAGCCACACTAGCACGATTGCTAGCAGGATTGCTGCAGCATGTCGGTTGGTCGGCCCACCGCTTTGGTCCACACTTAAACATCTTGACAACAATGGAAGGATTGCCATAAATTGTTGTACTTATGTTTGTGGTTCCCAAAATGATGAATCCTAATGACTTTGGTGATTCCATGATGTTTCCTGTAGCGCCATAATGAGGTTGACCAGTTGGTTTTTTGACTGACTGACTGACTGTTGATGAGTTTGGGTTTTGAGTGAAGTTACCTGTTTGGTGCATTAACATGAAGTTTGGTGTCAAATTGTCATTTGTTAAGTAAACCCCTTTCCAAACGTTCACCACATTTTACCGGAATTTATCACATAGAGATATCTTAGTTCTGACTAATAATTTATCTTTCAACTAATCAGCCCCACCTAAAACATTTGTTTCATCCCAGTAGAATGGTGGGACACATTAGCATTCAGTAGCTTTACTCGTAGCACTGATGTGCACAATCATCAAACCATTTCTGTGGGCTGCTGAGGCTGAATGGGGCCCTCCTTTGGGATTTACATGCAAACTCTACCAGATGCTCAATGCTGGGGAAGCGTTTCATATTCTAATGCCATGACAAGAAATATAGCCATCGAGTGTGTGGTTGCCGCTGTGCATATGTTTGTACTGTGTGTGTGTTTGTGTGTGTGTGTGTGTGTGTGTGCATGCACTGTTGCCTTCAGTGCTGAGTTTATAATGCAAACTAGTTTCCGTAACAAGCCACCACAAGCTTTTCATTTGTCCCTTTCTGATTACATTTCTGTAAGTGAAAAATGAAACCCCCAACAGAGTGGAGTCATTTATGCCACCGAATATATTCTCAGATGGCTGTACACCCGGTTTTAAGTAAGGATCCTGAATCTGTCGTAGTCATAAATCAAGGAACAGACCCATGACAGCTAGGCATTTTCCATCTTTTTTCCTTTTCATACTTGTGTAAAATGATTTTGTTGGTCTTCAGGGAGCTTACATACAGAATAATGTGTTGTCAAAAATGTAAAAGCTGATAGGGCACAGTAAGAACAGAGACATAATAACACTCTCACTGGTTTGCGTTATTATCATTGTGAGCATCAAGATCCCACATAGACAGCAACACCAACTGTAATTGGCTCAGTGCTGTGTCATTGCAGATAATGTTCGGCTCGGTGTAGGCTCTTCATTTTTTAGAGGACGTAAAAACAAAGTGGCTTCAGATGCAATGACTGATAGGTTTACAGCACATTTTGAACCATATGTTTTTTTCTGTCTCAATTCGGGTGTCCTTCCCTGCAGTGTTCACCATTGTTTATACCACAATAAAGCGGGAGCACATTGAGCTGTGCGGGGCGACTGTAAATTGTCAATAACCTCCATTGCAGAGGACTATAAATATCAGCTGTCCAAGTGCCCAATATTTGCCACAATTGGTCACCATCAACTGGAGAGGCTAACAACAGGCAGTTGTACCGAGGGGGCATTTTGGATACGGCTGTCACATGTTGACCGTGCTCGTCTGTGAGTGGTTGAGACCATTTGTCTTTAGAGCTGTAGATGTCTTCACCAGTGCAGTGCGGGGAGCGATGCACATAACCTTGAGGCTTCTTACAACAATAGTGCCATTTGGAAATTAACTGGGCTTTTTATACCACGAATGCAGCACTCGCTGTGTGTATTTGCACATTTCCTACCATAAAGCAAGCAGGCGCAACATATAATCGTTCAAGATTTTGGACTATGTTGTATAATTTAACCATTCTTGGAAAGGATCTTGTTTGGAAGTGTAGTGTTTGGATGGCAGGTGTTAAGATGTTCCATAACATATTTGCTGGTTTTAATTACAGCGATATATCACTGATTGAAACGTACAGTCACAGCACTGAATGAGAAAATATCATCCCAGATTGATTCATGAAAAAAGCTATAAGCCCTGTGACAGTTGTTTCATGTTGTGTGTTCCTTCTTCACAAGCATGATGTTTGCTTTGATTTTCTTACACTTCACACATATGGACTTAATTTGTTTCACATCCATCGTTGACTATGAGCCTGGCCTTGCCTCAGTACGTTTTTCTTCCTGTGTTCTCTTATTCATTTTACATGTCCTCAAGCTAATTCCAGTCCTAATTAATAACCTTTGAAAGGAATCTGTGCGATAATTACCACAAGAAGGTGGGACAGAAGCAATCACACTCTGCACAATTCATTCCCCATCACAGGGAAAACCCTACAGAGTCAGCCGCTGGCTTTCTTGAAAATTTTAAAATGTAATTATTTATTTTTTGCCATGACAATCACCTTCAACACTTGCTTCAGAAGTCAAGACAAAAAAACTTTCAGATGGCTCCACAGACAAACAGCCCAGCTGAGTTTTTGGTCTGGTGTGGCATTATGTAAAAATAATGATTGTAATAAAAACAATGAGAGCTGCAATAAATAAACAGAAAAAAGCCAGAGGCTGTTGTGGAAAACAGCTCCCACAGCAGAGAACAAGGAAAAAACAAATGAGGTATGGACATCATAATAACATCTAATATCACTAACGAGGAGAATAGAACATAAATAAGGACACACAGCGTCATTGATGCATTGAAGCTCCTAATCCCAGACCGGGCCATGTGATCCAGAGACGCAGCAGCAGTTTTAAAAGCAGGGGCACAAGCAGTCTAACAAATTACAGAAATGCTATGTATTGTAATGCTCCGTATTGTTACTAACCCTAATTAAAAAATGACTTGATATTACTTTGGATATTGTACATTTACTGTCTTATGTTCAACTCTGGCATCTTTTTTAGGAAAAATAGTTATAATTAGGAGGATAGCCAGAAAGATAAAGTCAGCTATTCTTTTCTTCAGCCCAGAGCAGTGTCTACAGATATTACTCGACTACATACAACCTCACCTACCTTTAACGAGAAGATAGATGCAGCAGTTTCCAGAGTATATGTGGCCTGAAAGGCGAAGGCCAGGGCAAAACAGAGCCCACAGTGTAAAAAGCTTTGCTTTTCACCTGGGGGCCTTGCCTTAGGCGTGCTTCCTGCGTCACACAGAGTGTAGTGTCTGACACTCGTTCTCTTCGGCTGACGTTTAGTGGTTGCCTCTCTTTTTGAATAAGTTAGCAAAACCGTAACCTAAACAGCTTTTTATTTAGCTAATCTTAGCCTTATCCCCAAGTTCCTGTATTCTGATATCAATGTAGGATAGTATCGTCTAGCCTTTAAGGGAGACTTTAAACTCAGCATGTGCATAGGTGTGAGACCTAAATCATACAAAAACATGAAGAGTACATATGTATGTATGCCTTTATACTTGCAGGTATCAACAAAACTGATCTCATATTGTGTGCCTATATTATTCAGTCTAGTTTGCCTATTTTACAAGCTTTAGAAATAAAACTAACTCAGTCCAACTTCTCATTTTAAACAAACCTAAAGTAATTCAGGGCTTTTGTTATCACATGAACTGCATGAGACTCACAGAGCACACACAGGGCTCGGTTTCAGGAAGCAGGTTTAGTAAAAACTCTGAATTAGTCACCGTTGAGATGAGGGAGACAGACAGGGAGGTAACTTAAGATCGGAATCAGTTACTATGGTAACTGAGCCTGTGAAGCTAACGTTGTCGGGAGCAGGTTTTCTTCTCTCAGCCTCCTCCCTCTGACTCAGCGCTCTCTCTCTCTCTCTTTCCTCATTCATTCCTTCAGTCTGTATCAGGCACATTTTAGCGCAGTTTGTTATGGGCATGAATATAAAACATGCTGGTTTATTAACTGTGTGACTATGAAACGTTTTCTTCTCTAACATGACTTTTCCTGGTGTCGACGATCCCGTTGATGAAGAAGCTGTATTCCTTCTCCGGGGGTGAAACATACGTCAGGAGATGATATTGAGGCCCCGACTATAGATTTAATTTCAGTATTTTAATCTCAGATAACTACCTATTTGAGCGGTATTATTTTTCTTCCCAGTCTATCAGTTATGTATCCTACATAACCTTATCTGTCCTTATATCACTAACGTCCCCCATTGTGTTCTTCACAGTCTATCAGTTATGTAGCCCACATAGCCTACAATATGTTAATAAATAAGTTAATATATGTTCAAACTCACCTTATGTGCGTATGAGTATTTCCGCCGACCAGTTTGTTTGTGGTTGTTACCATGGTGAATCGTAGTATCATGGCTCCATTCATGCTGCCTTTTATTGCTTAACTCTGAGTCAACCTACTCCGAGTTGATTGAACCTACTCCAATCAGCTGTTCTGGAACTGAAAACTCAGAGTTCCCACCTCAGGGTAAATCTACTCAGAGATGTAAATGTAAATGTGCTGTATTTATATAGCGCTTTTCCAGTCTTAACAACTGCTCAAAGCGCTTTTACATCTACAACCCTTAGCGCTTTTACATCTAATACCCTTAGATCAGGGTTAGACTCCGAGTTTGTTAAACCTTCTTCCTGAAATGGAAGCATGCACTGCTCTGTTTTAGGGAGTCCCTCCACTCAGACAGAACAACTGAAGGCAACTCAAATAACTAACAACATTGTTATCATCTCAGATCTTGTCTTATCTTGAATATGGTGGCAGAGAACAAGGTAAAAACCTAAGCGAGGGGCGCAAATATAGGAGATGGACATACCCCCTATCCCAGCTGTAATCCCAACGAGTCATCCTCCTGGTTACTGTAGAGAGAGAATGAGTGGGCCAATCAGATTGTTGTCTAAAAGAAAAGAAGCTAGAAGAATATCAGATATTCAGGAGGAGAAATGCATGATTTATACAGTATTATATAATCTCTGGCATTTAGCATTATCAGCCATAGGATTAAATGGTGTGTCTGGGGGTTACTGTGACAAGTCATGGCACCACACATACACACACACACACACACACACACACACACACACACACACACACACACACACACACACACACACCAATGACAACTTATAGCATGCTAAATGTGATTTTATGAGGTTCCATGAAGCCATAAGTGTGCTTCTTATCCAATATTAGCTAAATGTATGAATATATATACTAATCTGCAAATAAATAAACTGTGTAGTCATGACTTCACTTTGAATTCTTAAAAAGGTTAGTGTGATTATGCTTACAACGGGACCACGCCTGGAGATAAAAGTTGGCTTGTGTCTGGAAGGTGGCCAGTTCAAAGGTCCGCATGCTCTTTTAATTCATCACTGAGGCCTGGTCAACAGATGGAGCCGCCGGCCCAGCACTTTGACAATACATTAATGAACGAGTCCATTTTAAAACCCAGGAGGGGAAGGCGCTGCTATATCTGCTCCTGCAGAGTAAATTAGATTGACTTCTAAACTCTGAGAAACAGATGATGCAAATGTCACACTTGATCAATGGATTTGGCTGAATTAGCTAATGCACCTGCAAACCACACCTTCCATACACATAAAGCATGTGCTGCACCGCCACGAGGCAGAACGTCAAGCGAAAGAACTTTGAGTAATGCAGACTGGAGTGACACTTCTCTTTAAAAATTATGGAGGAATTTCATCTGGAGAAACATATTTGCCACAGAAAAAGTAAAAGGATGTTTGCTGGAGAAAAGTGAGAAATGAGATTTAACTAACCTTCATTCGACGGTCCGCCACTGTGATCTAAGACTCTGCCAGAAGGAATCCCTGTTGTCTCTTACTAAGAACTTGTTATATTAATTATGATTGATTGTTTGCCGGTGATAGCGTGTCCTTTGATGATCAATGGCATTCTTGCCAACTTGTGTGTGAGATGCAGCTCTGAATGAGGCTGAGGTGGCAACCAGTCAGAGTTATTTAGATAGTTTCTATAAATTACAACATCACATACATTTTCAAAGGATTGACACTTTGCTTAATGTGCTTGCCGTGAGTTAGATTGGGAGATAAACCGGTGGTCTGTACTCTTACTGCTAAATCCTAGCACTCCAGAAAGTCTTGTAGATGAGTGGGTTGATTCATAAACAGGATTTTATGTCCTTAGGTTATGTTGAAGGATGGAAACATTGTGAATAACATGAATACGATTGATGGACAGTGTGCTAGATTTCTTTGGTTATTAAAACTGGAAATATATCAGAACATTTAAAAAAGCATGACTGGATGCATAGAGTCTAAGAGACACAGACCCTGTGCTGCATTCAAAGTCCTTTCTAGGCAACTGTCTTAACTATTACCAACCCACCTGCTTTTTGTTTATGGGTCCAACAAACCTGCAGTATGTTTCAATGTTCCATTCTTTTAGGAGCAATAAAATCTAAAGTCATTTTACTATAGTATAACATGAGTTATAAGTAGTTAGTCTGATGAGGAACTGTTTACCTTGATATTTTTGACCACAATAATTGAAGTGTAATGATGTAAATTTGCACATTATTACATGGTATTGGTCCACACATCTAAATATGCTTTACATCGTGACCATAAATGGTAAATGTCTACATATTTATCATCACACCTCACATCATAGGACTGTAGTCATGTGAGGAATAGAACGGTTAAGGTTAAAAACCATCCAAAGTCTTTAAGTCAATGTTGGAATTAGACAATTCATAGTGCATGTCTGAATTTACCTACAGCATGAACCATATTAGTCTTTAAAAAAAAAAAAGTTGTGAAAGGATTGAGAGATGAAAAGAATGGAAAATAGCTGAAAGTTGGCTCATTTCATTTTCCAGTTCTCCTGAATAAATCAAAGTTGGTTTAATAGAGAGGAACTTTACTCACAGATAGACCTTTCGGGGAATATGTCCACTTCCTGTTCCAATTCCATTCTGTGCACAGGCAACGTCTCAGAAGATAAAAAAACATTCGGCCTTTTCATCACTCAGGTAACATAAATTCAATTTTTTGTGGATGGTCGAAAGTCAAGAAGTCCAATTTCCCTTTCACTCCTCAGAAAACCTTCATCTCCCAAAGAATCAAGGTGGAGGTTTTTGAGTGCAGCAGTTTGGAGGGAGGCCAGGCGTACCCTGGGGCCTCATCCATCTCACACTGGGCTCTGACCAGATGGCTTTTCATTCCAATTCATATTGTATTAAAATGCAGAGCATAATTGGATCCTTTTTGAGGTATTCTTTCTCATTTTTTTGAAGATTTCTACACTTTATCATAATTCTCTATGTAATGGTTTTATTTCAAGAGTAGTGATGTTTGAAGCATTATGCTGCACATATATCAGAGAGTAGGGCTGTGGCGTGCCCCGTGGCCCCGGTGGTTGGGTGGGTATTCGCCCGGTGAAGACCTGCGCTCTGCTGTGCACATCTCTCCAATAAAGAGGGTGCTCACCTATGAAAACCCAAGAGCCAATGTTGTAAAAAAATTGATGCTCACACGTGTCACTCCTTCACACCACGGCTCACGGTCTATCATTGGATATGACTGGGCCTTGATTAATATTTACTGTGTTGTCAAGGTGAGCGAGAGACTCAACTTTGGAGGTAAACAGATTGACTGTCACAGCACCATGGAATCAGCTACTGTTTGCTATTGAATTTATTTCCACTTACTGTTTTCTCCCTCCTCTCTGAAAATTTGCAGTTGTCAGAGCTGTGTGTTGCCTTGGACACCGCAGTGACAGAACAGGAACCCGGATCACATCGGCTCACAGTCAGTCATGTCAGGGATCGGTTTTTGAATTTTGATTAAAGAAAGGAGGTTATGGGTAGTTGGCAGGAATATGTTTTATGCCAGCATGAATTCAACCAGCAGATACTGCTTCAAACATATGTAAATATTTGGATTCAGTAATTAATTTTGTAGATTAAAACCTTAAAGAATGGATGAAGAGAATCAATGGATGAATTTGGGCTGTGACTAACGATTGTGTTCATTACTGAATAATCTGCAAATCGTTTTTTTCTGATTAATCAATTAATCATTTTGTCTCAAAATATCTTTGTATGTATTTATCAGACTGACAGTCCAAAAAAGTTGACAAGCTGGAACCAGAGAAAATTGGGCAAATGAATGTTCTGTCACGTTGAATCGTTTTAGTCACATTATATGCATAAGGTCCTTTTGATCCAGATGTTCTGTAATACATGAATGTATTTTCAGAATGTCATTCATATTAAATAATGGCTTGATCCAGGTAGAAAGATGAAGTCATTTTTCTCCCTGAGCACCAACTACACATCCTTTCACATTTGCAGCACTGTAACTGTCACTGTTGTAACTCTTTCTCAGATTTCACAATGTTTTCAACATCTCCATTTTCATAAACTTCAATTACCTGATTAAACTTACTGGAATCCCATCAACCCTTTCTACTTCATTGAAATATCCAGACTCTATTAGAATGCTGCTGGACAGAAGGTGTCTGCAACTTCACCAAAAAGTCCACCTCACACACATAATGTGTATGTTGCATACTCAACCCTTACTGTATGCTCACCAAACATATGATGTCCTACGGAATGGTCACATGACGCCAGCTACAAGCTCCATGACGCCGACCAGTAGTTTGTGGTTGCATAGGCATCTACAGGGCTTTGTGACGCTGGCTACACACATCCGTTGTATCAGGTTGGTGGCTCAGTTACCCAACAATAGGTGACTTTGAGCTGGGGACAGAGCACCACCAGCTGCTGGTTGTTTTAGAGTACAAAGTTTAGAATAGTTTAGAAACAACTAGTTAAAGAGTTGAGAAAAGTTGAAGATAAGGAAAAGGATTGTGGTTTAAGGAACACGCATTTCCTGGGTGAAAGGCTTTACTTTTCTCCGGGAAGCAGACTCCGCTCTCTGGCTTGAAAGTCCTGTATGTCCCCCCCCATCACCCTGACGACCTCCCTTTGTGGCCATCCGCATTCTTATACAGCGTCAATGTGGTGAATACACCAAAAAAAGTGGAATGCTTATGATTTAGAGTGCTTAACTTTTCATAGCTTTTTGAATGAATGCTTCCTAAGAACAGGCTGGAAGTAACAATGAGTACATTTCATTATTTTAATGTAAGTGGAGAGGGACTTAATGTATAACTTCCATGTATGATCTGTCAGGCAGCAACTTTCTTTGTCCAGTCAGTATGTTTGTAAGTAGGTTGTCACATTCAGTATAACATTGACACTGAACAATAGTATTGCGTAAAAGTCCAACAAACTTCATTTCATGATTTGGACTTTTAACTGTTAAATAGCTCGTCCTTCTTATGTTCTTCTTCCAGGTCCTGTAGCTGTGATCAGTGGTGAGGAAGACTCTGCCAGCCCTCTTCATCATGTCAACCATGGGATTATTACCCCATGTACTCTGGATGCGGGTCCTGATGCGGTTGTCATAGGGATGACTCGTATTCCTGTGGTTGGAGAATCCTCAGTACTTTAGGCATGGACACAACTGCAACAAGCCAACCACCCGTAAGTCCCTGGAAAGTTTCTGCTCGTTAGCACTTCTCTGTCACAATGTTGTGTAGTGACCATTGTTACACAATTGTATGGAGATACAAAGCAACCATTGAACTACATTTGTTCAAGCCTGAGGCTAAGTATACTAAAACTGTATGGAACTTAGGGAACACAAGCTCCCATAGAAAGTTATTCACTGTGTAGTAAAGTGCAGCAACTGGTCAGAGATCCAGGTATCAAACATCACATATTTATGAGACTCATTCCAACTGTTGCATCTCAATTGTAATTTGTTGTATATCTTTGAAATAAGAAAAGTGGCTGGGCCCACAGGGCAGTAGTATAATTTAGTCTCATCTATAGATTGAGTGGGATCCTATTGTGTTAGCATCTGCTGGCTCACTTCCAGGCTCTTCATATGGGATCTGTTCCGACAAAAGCAGCCTTCTTTATACCAGCTACCGGTGTTTAGACACTCCCCCCCCCCCACACCTCATTTACGCTTCCTTGGGGACTCATGTTGCAGGTTGGGAAAAGACATGACCACTTTAAGGCCTAATTACTCACAATTACATCAACTGCTCAAGAGAATCAGCAGAAAACTACTGTGCCAGGAGCCAGCCACAGCCTGGCGCCTGCTGCTTCCCTTCCCCACCATACCAGTCAAACCAACTGGATTTAAACATGAAAATACTCTTCACCTGTCTGAAACCTTTCAGCTGGGATCTGCAAAGATTACATCTTGGCTCGCTTTCGAAATGGCCGTCAATCAAGCTAAAAGAAGTTGACATGAGTTTTGGGCCAATGAGAAGGAAGGAAATCCCATTTAGAAATGATAAATAAATGACGGGTCTTATGTTTTATGAATTGCATTAATTGTTAATGGGCAGCCGGTGACTGATTTATAACGTCTCATGCCTTGCACAGGAGATCTGATTGCGAGCTAATGAATAAATGACGGTGGGCGCAAATGAAACTTTCTCCCGATTACCATGTGCCTGGAATTGAAATTCAGACCATGGCTGTGCCTGATTGCAGCTTTGACGTGGGCTTTACAGAATGTTCTCCCTCTCTGAATGCTGCATCCCTTGTCTTATTTTTAGATTTAATTCTATGTGGGTGCATTAAAAAAAGGAAATGAACCCTTATTCATCACAAGGTCAAAATGGCCACTGCTTTCTGCCAGCGGCTGGAAAAAACAAAATGGCTCCGAACGGCTTTTGCCTCTGCCGATCATTCACTGAATATGAATGTACTTTACCCTCAGGACACACACACACACACTCACACACACACATGCTGGGGAAAGGAAATAACTATGTGTATCCATGTGTATATCTACAGTATGTGTGTAGGTGTATGACTGAATGAATCTGTGCATGTGGAGGTAAGCAAACCGTTGGTGTGGCTTGTAGGTAGACTGAATTTGCCAATATCTCTCCTATCGCTGTGGTTTGATAAGTGTCTTCAGTTAGCGGTCCCTTGGGTTCCCAGTGTGCTGCTGGCCTTGCTCAGCCTGACTGTCCTGCAGCTACAGTCCGCTTACATCCAGTATGGCAGCTTTATTGATGCTAGGCCACCAATCCATAATGTATTCATTCATTTACTTGAAAGCCTCTTATCCAGGAGAATAGCTTGCTGCCAGTGTGTCTCTCTCACACACACACACACACACACACACACACACACACACACACACACATACACACACAGTCCAGCAGTAGGCACACATACATTTAAACAGACTCCCCCTTCTCCATACCTGTGATGGTCAGTCCCAGTCTGCTTCCACTACCAGTCTGATGCACAGTGTATAGTTTTGGGTACTGTGCATTTTGAAACTGACTCCTCCAATAACAGTGAGAGGAGGAGGCTGGCTTGTGATGGGAAATTGCCTGCTGCAGAGCTCACACCAGTGATTCCGGTGTGCCTTACCAGATGTATTATTTATGAGTATTACATCTTCAAGTCAATACTACATACAATATATATCTCTATAAATTGTACCATCAGTTTAATAGTTCTAGTCACAAAAATCAGAGTTGGAGAGAGGAATCTTGAGTTTCTCAGCTGTCAGGCTGTGACACATAAAAAGAGAACAAAAAAAAACATAAAAAAACAAATATCAAATTATACTTGCCCTCTAGTTGAACCGGCAACCTGGACACATTCAGTTGTGAACAAACTTGAGATATTAGGACCACTACCAGAGAAGTGTTAGCACAGTTTTCACTGTGATGCCAATTTAAAAACATGAAGTGCTGTCATTCAGTTGGTTCATCTTCTGGATGAACCGGTGGCCTCGGCTTTGGTTGCGGTAAACAGGCAAGCCGTGACTGATTAGAATATTCGTTGAGATCAGCTCTTTTTATTTTTTTCACTGGGGCTGAACAAGACCAATCCAGGGGAAATATAGCCGCATTAGGGAGATAAAGGCAGAAAAGGCAAAGGACAATTCTTTAGCCTAATGACAGATCCATATCTAGCCTGATTCGCTGTCTCCCAGCAAGTGGCTTTGTTTTATCATTCAGCTTGCTATTTTAATTACGGATTTGTCACATCCCGCTGGCCAAAATTAGACAATAGCTTTTGATGTTGGAGTATAGAGTGTAGCCTTTCATTATATCCATGTTATTAGGGATGTCACACATGGGAATAGCTCGGACTTACCACCACTCTGTCCCCTCTGGTTTCGGTGTAACAGGGACATAATTATGCTCAAGGTGATGTTTCTGAAGATTAAAATGTTTCCAGCAGAGACAAGGAGTGACTAATTTGGTCGCCTTAAAGCTCCGCAAATGAATTGAAATGAAGAGCAGAATGATGGAAAGGCAGTTATCATGCTCCAAGGCTATGATTCCATGAATTATAGTTGGAAAAGGAAAAGCCCCACAGGCTTACCAGTAGTGAATTTAAACAATTTACTTTAATTAGTTACCAAAAAAGTCCAAGATGAGTTTCAGCTTAGCCCAGAACAGAGCAAACTAGAACCTTCTTGGTAGAAAGGGGTACCAGGTGCCATCCAATGAAAACTGTTTCCAGATGACCGAAACCACATTAAGATTAATCAAAGATCCCAAGATCAAACAATCTTTTGTGGCTCAGTGGTAGAGCGGTTGCCTGCCAATCGGAAGGTTGGTGGTTTTATCCCTGGCCTTGCAGTCCCATGTCGAAGTGTCCTTGGGCAAGACACTGAACCCTGAGTTGCCCCCGGTGCTGCGCATCGGTGTGTGAGTGTTTATCTGATGAGCAGGTGGCACCTTGTACGGCAGCCTCGGCCACAGTGTATGAATGTGTGTGAATGGTGAATGTCTCCTGTGGCTGTAAAAGCGCTTTGAGTAGTCGTTAAGACTAGAAAAGCGCTCTATGAATACAGCACATTTACATTTACATTTACAAACTTCCAGACACATTACAAAGTGCAAATGCAACTGCCCATTTCCAGTCCATGTACAGTACAACGACACAGACTGAGCAGCAAGCAATGAAAATGAAATAAATTAAAGAGGAAATTAAAAGTGTTTGCTTCAGCAGACATGTTTAATTGGTTTTCAAACCTTTTACAATCTAGAGTCGTGGCGAAATGCTAAAAACCGGAGTCAATTGAAATACCCAACACCTTCTGGAAATGTCTTGGCTCCTACCACTGTAAGCCAAGACAAACGTGTAACTTGATCACAAATATAAGACACATTTTCTGAGAACATGTGGTGTGTACAAAAACACATTCAGTATAAGACCAAAGTGCTACCAATTAAAGTACGCTGTATCCCTAAAAGCACAGTCTCATGAGTGCTGACAGGTCAGCACTAATATAATTAGTTAATTCCTTGCACAGAGCAGCAGTAGAATAAAACAAACTTACATAAATGTACTTTTCAGCCTTTATAGAAAGATTTTTACACTGTTTCCGTGGGGACTAACAGGTCCTCTAAGATGTCAAATATAACTACTTTGTGTTGATAGTCACTTTTAAAGAACCTCCCCTGAGCAGCAAGTGTAAAGTACTTAGTGCTTAAGTGTACCTAATGCTTAAACTTTAATCCAGCAATAACACTGAGGTTGAGCTTCGGGAGAAGCCATTGTCAAAAGGAAATCAATACACAATTTCATCTCTATGTTTACACATTGTAGAAGGGAGCCACCAAGTGTTGAATATTAATTAGATGAGTAAAGCATTATGAAATAACCATTCAATTAAATCGTGTGAACTTATTTAAATAAATCAATATGTTCAAAGGTCAAATCATAAATGCTACTTTTTAAGATGGTGTTGTCACCAATCATTGCCTCATCTTTGATCCAATCACATGCTCCCTGGCCCTCCTAAGCAAGCTCAACAACTGCTACTACATTTAGCCAATCAGTTAGCCGGAGCATCAACAATGCCATTAGTAATTGGGAACCAACTAGTCTCGCGTTACCAGACCTTCTTCCAAAGCGCGCTGAAGGAGAGTCTAGATACTCCACATACAGTGGTGTGAAAAAGTGTTTGCCCCCTTCCTCATTTCCTGTTCCTTTGCATGTTTGTCAGCGTTCATGCCTCCACCATCAGGAAAAGACTGGGCAAAAATGGCCTGCACGGCAGAGTTCCAAGGAGAAAACCACTGCTGAGCAAAAAGAACATCAAAGCTCGTCTCAATTTCTCCACAACACATCTTGATGATCCCCAAGACTTTTGGGACAACATTCTGTGGACCGATGAGACAAAAGTGGAACTCTTTGGAAGGTGTGTGTCCAAGTATATCTGGCGTAGAAGGAACACTGCATTTCATAAAAAGAACATTATACCAACAGTAAAATATGGTGGTGGTAGTGTGATGGTCTGGGGCTGTTTTGCTGCTTCAGGACCTGGAAGACTTGCCGTGATAAAAGGAACTATGAATTCTGCTGTCTACCAAGAGATCCTGAAGGAGAATGTCCGACCATCTGTTCGTGTACTCAAGCTGAAACGAACTTGGGTTCTGCAGCAGGACAATGATCCTAAACACACCAGCAAGTCCACCACCGAATGGCTGAGGAAAAACAAAATGAAGACTTTGGAGTGGCCTAGCCAAAGTCCTGACCTGAATCCTATTGAGATGTTGTGGTATGACCTTAAAAAGGCCGTTCATGCTCGAAAACCCTCTAATGTAACTGAATTAGGACAATTCTGCAAAGATGAGTTGGCCAAAATTCCTCCAGCTGTAAAAAAAAGAGAGCCTCATTGCACGTTATCGCAAACGCTTGGTTGCAGTTGTTGCTGCTAAGGGTGGCCCAACCAGTTATTAGGTTTAGGGGGCAATCACTTTTTTCACACAGGACCATGATGGTTTGGATTTTTTTTCCTTTAATAATAAAAACCTTAATTTACAAATTGCATTTTGTGTTTACTTGTGTTGTCCTTGACTATTGTTTAAATTGGTTTGATGTTCCGAAACACTTAAGTGTGACAAACATGCAAAGGAACAGGAAATGAGGAAGGGGGCAAACACTTTTTCACACCACTGTAGCATTCCTGGTTGGGAGGAAATCATGCTCTGGTTTTATGGTATTTTTTTAAACCAATTACAATCATCATGGTAGGTGCTAAACTCCGCACAGAACAGCTGTAATATAGTTGTGCAAGAGAAAACTCAGAGTGGACAGATAGTCTAGCTAGCTGTCTGGATTTACCCTGCAGAGATCTGAGGACCAGGTAACCATAGTCCTCAGATTGGACAGATAGTCTAGCTAGCTGTCTGGATTTACCCTGAAGAGATCTGAGGACCAGGTAACCATAGTCCTCAGATTGGACAGATAGTCTAGCTAGCTGTCTGGATTTACCCTGCAGAGATCTGAGGACCAGGTAACCATAGTCCTCAGAAATCCACCAAATTTAAAATTCCAACACAACTAAAGCGGAAGGAATTGGAAAATACAGCATCCTGTAGAATTTCTTGCAGCACCAGAGCAATCCCGGAAATGGAGACTAGAAATCACCTTGGGCCTTGGGCTGTAAATGTATTGAAAACGTTGGGACTCCATGTTGTTGGATGCAGTGTTCTGTATGTTTTATGAAATGGTGCTAGAGTAGTAGCTTAGTACATGGGCTTGGTCTGGTCTTTGATTCAGGCAATTTTGAAATAATAAATGTGAACAGGATGATTTTATGGAAACTGCTTCCTTTGTTATACTGTTAGTTTAACTAAGCTACAGTAGGTATAGGTGGTTATCACACACGAGCCACAGTGTTCATTAAGGCCAGGCAGCAGAAACCCAGGCCGGCAGTCAGCCAGCCGCAGCAGGTTAGGAGGAGCTACCCACTGAGAGTCAACAGTAAGTGCTGGTTGTTCATGTCACAGTCGCACAACGATGCCAGCAGACACACAGCTCCTGTGCTGCAGTGAATTTAATGGCGGAGAGCTTTTTGTAAGCTATTAGCTGCTGCATGAGTACCTCTCACCTAACTATTAGCTCCCCGTGGTGCTTGTTTTGTAGGCAAGCTAAATTATGAGTACATTGCAGTGATCTCAGTGAAATTTCTTTCCATTGTGAGTCGCAGTGACTATAAAACCTCAGAGGATAATCCTTATAAATATATATTTTATTAACAAATAATTGCTCATATGATTGTAGCATTAAGCAGACATGATTTTTTTATTTAATACGTTTCGACTTTAAGTCTTAATGTTAAAGGAGGATGGCCTAATGTGGCAGCGTCTTGTTTTGTCCTTAAGAATAATCAAGTGAGTGAATTATCACAATTTCTGATAAGTAACGGTTTGTACAAAAAAAAAATGTATAGCTGATGCAGGAAATGAGCATTAATGAGGACGTCCTCAGCATTTCTGATTGAGCCGCTGCATCTCAGTGTTAAAGCATCCACCGTGCAAAAGACATGTTGTCAATGACCAGGAGGCACGCATCGATCGACTCACCGCACACACTCAGGAAGGCTGTCAGGCAGAAAAATACTCACACACACACCTGTGAGGCAGAAACACACACATGAATGCACAAAGTTGGCAGGTAGATGGAGAAAAACACACCTTCAAAGACACATGCATGCACACACGCACGTACGCACACACACACACACACACACACACACACCATACACACACATGCTGAAACTAGGGAAAGTTGGCAGGTAGTTGTGGTCAAATGCGACACACACACACACACATGCACATACACACACACATACCTACAGAGACATACACACCTTCTGAAACTGGGGAAAGTTGGCAGGTAGTTGTTGTCAAACGCATGCACCACACCACACCACGCACGCACGCACGCACCACACACACACACACACACACCACACACACACACACACACACACACACACACACACCACACACACACACAATGACACATTACACAACTGTGCCTTCCGAGCAGCCTGACCGGACTAGCTGAGTAAAATTCTGTTCTGCTTAGTCTCTGGGCTTCCAGGGAGAATGTTTGCTTGTGTCGAGGCCTCAGGTGAGCCAGGACAAATGAATGATGCTGAGCTAGGGGATGGAGATTTAATCTCAGGGCTCTTCAGCGTGGGTAAATAGGCTGCAGAAGACAGGCTGAGTCCGCCTGCAGAGGAAACTGAAGGTTAGAGTAACTTGTTCTCTCCACTTTAGACAGGCATGCTCCATAATAGCTGCTTCATTCTCATCAGTGGTAAGGAACGAGATGGTCAGTGGCATTTTAGTGTATGAACAAAACAAACCTAGATGGGATATTTACATCCAGAAAATAAGGAAGAGAAGCCAACTGGTACAAATGGAGAGTTAAACGGGCTTACAATGCTGCTGAACAAGTACTGAACACACTGTCCTCCGGAGATCTCCACGTTTACTTTGATCAATGTGCTGCAGACATTATTTAACAATACATCACAAGGCAAGAACCTGGAATCTGTTCACCCCACCACCATGCTGTGACGATAATATTCTGGTTACAGACAAGTATTAAATATTATTATAGTCTAAAGAAGTTAAACAAGTTTGTTTTGCCTGCAAGAGGGGGGGAAGAAATCATGGGAACAGTCACTCAGGATTAAGAAAATGTAATCTTGTATTGAAGAAAAACTGTGTAAAACTGCTTTTACACATAAAAGGTGTTTGACAAGTCTTAGAGAGTGCTAACTTTGTGATTACTGTACACCAGAGTTAAAGAAAGTACGTTCTCCTGGATAATGAAATTGAAAATAACTTTTCCCTCATGCGTCAGATGCCATAAGGTAAATATTCTGCATCGGTAACCTCACTAGTTGTACCACCATTTCTGCAGTGGAAGAATTGAGCTAAATGCATCTAGTGAAATAGAGCTGTTCTGTTGATTACAGCCCCCTCTCACACATTCAATGAGCCCATGCAAATCAAGAAGTGTTTTAGTCTCATAACATTAGTACGTGAATGTTACAAAACCTCTGAGAATTAAGATATGTGTAGAGATAGCAACCATGCCAGCATTACTTTAAAGTTTATGATTATAAATCCAAAATTTCTTGTTTTATAATGTGAATTTTACACATCACGTTTTAAAAGTGAAACGTTGCTCAGAGCACAGAGAAAGCTCAAGATAGGAATTAAAGTTAATTTCTGGGATCAGAGGTTTATTTCCTTAACTGACGACAGCCCGACCCAGGAGTTGGTGTTTGGTGAGTGACCATCTCTTCAAACCCGACTAGCTACAGTGTTCGAAATGATGAACTACATTTTAATAGCATTTCAATGACTGTATTTTTCAACATGTGACAGGATTCACAATATCACCCAGTCATATTTCTTGGCAAAAACATCTAAACAGTAAATTATCATAAATTACAGTGAGATGCCAGCGCAGCGTGTTATACATGTAATACCAGGATTGGTCTAACGTAAAGCTCTCAGTGCAATCACCATGTACTGATGGTGGCTTCATGTTTACTCTTCCACTCTAACAATATGCCCTGTGATGTTGTATTTTTTGGAGGCCATGCATGCCAAGATAAAGCCTGCTTAATGGATTCTCAAATACCTATTTACATGGGTTTGAAAAGTTTCCAAATCTGGTGACAAAGTTGCCAAAGTGTTAGAGATGAAAAGTGACACCGGTGTTCTGTTACCGTATGAAGAGTCCACATAGCTTGTCAAGCTATAGGTTTCAGTCTCAAATGAGACTGTAACACTTCTTCATTTGCATTGGCTAATTGAATGTGTCACAGGGGGCTGTAATCAACAGAACAGCTCTATTTTCTCCACTGCAGAAATGGTGGTACAATTAGGGAAGTTATTGATGCAGAATATTTATCTTATTGCATTTGATGCATGAGTGAAAAGTGATTTTCATTTTTATAATCCAGGAGAACGTACATTCTGTAATTCTAGTGTACTCACACAGTTAGCACTCTCCAAGTCCTCCTTGTCAACCACCTTGTATGTGTAAAAGCAGTTTTACACGTTTGTTTTCTTCCATACAAGATTACATTTTCTTAAAGAGATGACACCGGGGTTCTGTTACTGGATGACGAGTCCACATAGCTTGTCAAGCTAGCAGTCGAGTTCTCATCAGTTATTCTAGTCAGTTGCAGTTCATTCTTGACACATTTTGACACTACATTTTGGTTTTCTGACTAAATGGTAATAACAGATCATGGTTTGTAACTTCTTTTTATTATCAAACATTTCATGGAGTAAAAGTGCAGAATGAATTCCTCTAGCACCCGGTGAGGGCAGACTACGTGATTAGTGGGCAAACATGTCAGACAGAAGAGGAAATTGTTCAAGTAGTGAAGAAGGTTTTCCAGTGAGTGTGCTTCAGTTGACTTATTTTGCATAATAACAAATATAACAGTGTAGATATTGTAATAAAAGTGATGAGATATGATTAAAATTGATACTGTGAGATAAAAGGAAAAATCATTCTACACAATCACGTCTCCTCACTGCAAAGGAAAAGGAAAAGTCAAGAAAACACTCAAATACAAACTTCTAAGGAAAAGTTAGAAAAATCCTTATATTCTGGCATTGTGGAGTTAAAACTGTTTCGGAGTCTCCACCTGCTGACAGATGAAAATCTTCAATGTTTTTGACATTTCAACAACTATCCCATCCAGACAAGGTTAATGTTGAGAGGAACAAGAGTATAAACTTCAATACCTGGATCGTCAGCATGACAGTGAAGTGATAGTAAGGCCAACAGCGATCCGTGAACGATCATGAATGATGGAGGAGTGCACGAAATAGAATTAAAGTAACAGATTATTGATATTTCTTAAAAAAAGTACATTAGTGTAAAAGGTAGAGACAGGATTCAGTGAGGGATAGATGTGAAGTCTGGAAACTCTTGAGACTTGTGGAAACTGTTTCTTTATCACCAAAGAACGTGTAAGAGACATTTGGCCTTTGAAATCCAGTCACATTTTGAATTAAAATGTATGTGTATCGACAGGTTTTTTCAGCTCTCGGAAAGCTGATTTTCAGAGGATAAAGCTTTGACAGCAGCGCTGAGAGTGTCCCTGGTGGGGCTCTCACCCGCCACACTGCCTGCCAGTTTCTGCAGACACTTGCATTGTGATCTACTTTAGAACTGGGACACGTTTTCATATTTAACACTGATTTCAGAAAGGGTGTAAGATACTGTCTGAGGGAAAAACCAGGAGCAGGTGACATTTTTTATCAATCGCCTTCTCAATAGAAGACCAAATGGTCTGGTGAATCTGGAGAAATGACATGAAAGAAGAATAAAGCCAGAGGAATGGTCTGACTGAACTAGTAGTCTGTGTCTATGAATAAGGAACCATTTTGGAGATTACACCACTTGGTGAACTCCTTTTGGGTAAAGCTACAGCACTGCAAGTAAATGGAGCCGCTGCCTCCCATTTATTATCTCTAGCAGCAAATCCTATACCGTTTTTTTAACGGGATCACAGGTTTCAAATGAATGAACTGAAACGTCATGGTGTGGTACCCAATAACACCTAAGATATAGTAACTATTTACTACATTGACTTAAACCAATTCCCCCAAACAGCAGTTGTCCAATTATTGCTTAGTAATTGCATAACTGGCAGTGCAGCTTGTTAGCTTGCTTTTCTCAGCATTTTGAAGCGCTGTGCATGGGGCTGCATCAAGACTTACTCTCTGCATATATAAAGAGTTGGATAGTGTTTTACCCTCTCCAAAACCAAGAACAGGAGCAAAAGTTTAAGGAATGGATAAATGGTGTATTTGTTGGCTTTAGCATAAGTTGGGAATGTTAGCATGCCTGGCTAACTAGCTTAGGCTACTACCTACAGTAGAAACCCTACTCAACGTTACTTCCAAGGCCAGCAGCAATTCATACTGCAATTTGTGGGGTTACTAAAAAAAGAGCCCTAGCACATCCACTCTGTAGCAGCACTGCCATATGAAACTGGTGTTGTGCATAAGGATTTAACTCTGTGATAGTTTACATACATTAAAGTAGCATTTAGATATGGTATCATAGAGGCTAGCCCAAAGTCAGAAGACTAAAAGAAAGTTAGAAAGACATAATCATAAACAGTAGCCGACGGTGCCATGGGTGATTTACAATACATATGACAGTGATTGAAATGCCGAAGACTGTCATACCTGTTCAGGCAACTGGTAAGTAGTTTAGATGTTCTAAATTAGAATTACATTCTAAAACATCTGTTTTTTTTATGCATGTTTATTTTGTACAATACTTTTCTTTGTTAATTGAGATCATGTGACCGCCCTTGGCCTTTTTGGGGCTGCAGTCAGAATTTAACAGCTGCACTGTGACAACTCGCCAAGTAGAACAAATATGATTCACATTCAAACAATTAAAAAAGGTGATTAAAAAATATGACTTTTTAAATGGTGGCATTCCCCTTTATGTACTGTTTAAGTAATTATGGTTTTTCAAATATGGACAGAGATTGCTTGCAAACGTTAAAATTTCCAGAGTTTCACATTTAACATTTACATTTCTAAATCATGATTTAAATTTAATATTTAATAACTTTGTATATCCCTTTCACCTGTTTATTTATCTCCTGTTGCTGAACATTAAACAAGCGTGTTTCATGTCATTCATATTCTTAGGCGGAGAGATATCTATTGCAGTATACAGCTTAAGCTACTGCATGACGTCCAACCATGAATATTTTGGCGTTAAACACTCACACAGTGCCTCTCATCTTTATCTAGATGTCTTATCTGGAGGCTATGGAAGGGTTAATGCCTGACGAGATGTCCATTATCAGGAATTAATGGACAACGGGGAAGCCATTAATTCCTGATTATGGACACCTTAAAGGGCATCGACCTGCTTATACCATGATCACTTGCCAAAGAACATTATTTTATGACCCTTAATTTATATTTCCATGCATTTTGCAATTAAAATCCAGTTTAAAAAAAACAATTACTCTGTGTCCCTGGTAAGGGTCAGACTAATACCTAAAACAATCATTTCCATCCCATAAGATTCTTATGCAATGAAAATGTTGGAAACGACCTGGCAACGGGAGTTCTTTCTAGTCGGCTTAAATCTCCTCTACGAGCCACACGTTAGCCAGAAAAGCTAATGGGATGCCAGCAAGAGTCACAGTCAATAATCTTGTGCGGTTGACAGTCAGTAAATATAATTATCCAGTATGTGTAAGAACAAGAGAGGCTAGCTATCAAGCCATGTCACACGCCATGTGTGCGTCTGCTGCCGTCTGAAGTAGCGAGTTGAACAGCGAATGATGGATGTGACATGATCTCTAAATGTGAAACAGAGTAAGTTCAGAGGGCGGAGGAACTTACTTCCATCCTGTGGTGTTCAGAGGAAGAAGCATTTTTCCAGCGCATTCATCATCATTTGGAACAGTAAACACTGTCACTGGAACTACTTAGGTCTCCACTTTTCAATGTAAGGCCATTCACAATTAAGTATTCACCCAGACTATGGTAGAAGTATAAATATGTAAGTGTGTTTATGTGTACACTATTATAAAAGCACTTCAATTTGAATGGTTAACCTACAAGCTGTCATGTTTTATTGTGAGTGAGGCAGGAAAAGCAGTTCTGTCAGAAGCCAGCGACTCCTACACTTTTTCAGCTCGTTCATATTTGGCAGATATCGGTTGGTAAAGCTTTACCCCTGAAACATAACACGCTTCATATTACTATTTCTCTGTCTTCCTCTATCTGTCTTTCTCACTTATCCTGCCTCTTACTCTCAGGAGTGTGTTCAACTTGTTGTGCAGCTAATCAATAGGACAGGACGCTTCCGTTCTGTGATCACAAAGACTGCAGTTAATAAATATAAAGCCTGAAGGTCACGACGTCTTAAATAAAAAGACTTACCTGTCTCGTGACTCCTATCAGAGCGAGTTCTTAGGAAAGAATAAACGTGTTATTAACGGCGTTAACGCAGACCCGTTTAAACGGCGTCCATGTTTTTATGGCGAGATTAATGGTCTTTTTGGCCTAGCAAAATTGGTAGTTTTTCTACTTGCTGTTGCAACAACTAGTAACGTTAGAAAAACTACAACACCCACCGGATCTAGCTAGACTGGAAACACAGCAACGGGCACGCTGCACACGCCGTTTGGGCTCGCGAGCCGGCCAAAGAGTAGTACCGTTACGTTCTGAGTGGATGGCGAGCCTGGAGCGCCGATAAGATTCTGGATGGAAAGTTTCCTTTAAATTCTGGATGGAAAGTTTCCTTTAAATTCTGGATGGAAAGTTTCCTTTTATTCTGGATGGAAAGTTTCCTTTTTATTCTGGATGGAAAGTTTCCTTTTTATTCTGGATGGAAAGTTTCCTTTTTAAAAGTTACCAAATGTTCCACTGACCAGACCAAAGGGATCTGATAAAGGGAAATCAAGGGACAGTTAGAATGGATAAAAACATTTTGAGTTAACTATAACATTAATGTGAATAATCACATTTAAATATTTGAATCGTTTGACAGCACTAAATAGAATATGTAAGTATATATAAGTATAGAGAGAGACAGAGGGACTGTTTTTCACAATGCTCAGCTGTTTTCTTAACCTCACAGAGATTTTTCCGAAGAAAAAGGGGGGGGGAGCAAGGAATCCAGATAAGTGATTTGCAGCTCTGCGGGTCCAGTGTCATCTCGCAGTTTATTTTCCCTTTGGAGAATTAAAACTACTTGAATCCTTGTATCACACTTTTATTGAGAGAAATATTCAAGATGTTATTTCATTGATTTACGATTACATCAAAAAGAAACCGTAAGATGCCTTGTCCATCATTCTGTACTCCCTTTCTTGTTATATAGTATGATAGATTTAGTATTACGTCTTAACTTGAGATCTTGACTAGAATTTCAAATAGTACAAAGTACCCACAGTGCAGCACATAGTACTCACTCTCTCTCTCTCTCTCTCTCTCTCTCTCTCGGCTTCTCTTGTCTTTCACTGCTTCATAATCTCTCTGTCTCTTTTTTGCCTCTTTTTTGCCTTCATTTATTCATTCTCCTGCTTTGGAGATGATCATATTCATGTGGGGTGAAATGATCCCTCTAAATATATGTTCTATAATCTAGCATGTTTTACACTCCTATTAAAATGTACTTAAATATACGTTATAACCCCTTGTCTTTCTGTGGTTTAGTTGTCCAGCATATAAAGCGAAGAGACATCATCCTGAAGAGGGAGTTGGGTGAAGGAGCGTTTGGAAAAGTCTTTCTGGCAGAGTGCTACAACCTCAGCCCCACCAAGGACAAGATGCTGGTAGCTGTCAAGGTATGTTCTGTGTGTGTGTGTGTGTGTGTGTGTGTGTGTGTGTGTGTGTGTGTGTGTGTGTGTGTGGTGTGTGTGTGTGTGTGTGTGTGTGTGTGTATGCATGCATGCGTTGGTAAACAGCATAAAGGGAATGGTTTGAAATTTTGGGTAATACACTTTCTCAATTCCCTTTCTTATGAGAGTTAGATGAGAAAAATGAAGAAGATCACCACTTATAACCATATGAAAATATGATGAAGCTACGACTGGAAACATTTCTCCCCCTCATCCACAACATAGGGCTTTCAAAAATTCCACAAGGGAGAAAAACAAGTATTGTTCATGTACACTACTTACTGCTAGCAACCCCACAATGCAAGGCAGTGCGTCTCTATTAATAGATTTGAGAAGTACACGTGCAGATAGTTTTCATTGCACGGTAAAATGTGCCAAAAGGTAGGTGAGCCTTCCTACACAAGCCCAGTAGGCATGTTGAATCCTGCTTTGACCTATCACCAGGCCCTGCAGTGGGCTGTGCCATCATCAGTCTAGTGCGCCCTCTGACACCATCCTCCAGCTCAGATCTAACTTACCTTTAAGCTGCCTTTAAATCGGCCGGATGCCCCTCACCTTCCACTTTCTTTGTGTTGGCATCCTAAATCCTCCAAGCCATAACTGACCATCAAATTCTGTTCATCATTTTTTTGGAGTAGAATTGTCATCACTCACTCGACAGCCATTTTAATTCCAGAGCTGGCCTCCCTACGATCACACCTTCCACCACAACAAGTTCATCCCTGAGGCTATTTAGCAGAGGCACCATCGCTGCGTCCAGCGCCGCCCAAGGCAATTGTGATTGGTTTAAAGAAAGGCCAATAAACTAGAGAAGGTTTTTCTATTATCCAAGAATTTCGAGTGGACTAGCCAGACCTTCCACTGCGGCGCTGCGGAGGAAGGTCTGGCACTGTGAGACTACTAGCTAGCAAGCGTTTTGGCACAAGCAACTCTGCAACTCTGCAAAATTATGAGATTTAGTAGGTGTCCAAAATCCCAATTCGCTGCTCACTATGGAGTGAACTACAGTGTTACGTAGGGAGACTGGAGGGTGGCACATACGCTAGGCTAAGCACACTGTCTCCTGATTGTTGCTGTATAGTTAATGGACACATATGAGTGTTGCATCAATCTTCTCTTCTAACTCCCAGCAAGAATGTGATTAAGCATAGTTTCCCAAAATGTCAAACTATTACTCAAAATGACAAAATGTTCAGCAAGGGATCTCAGAAAAATTCCTACCACTGTTCTCTCTAAGCTTCCATTAACATGGTGGACAGTAGGTTGAATCTCCAGCATGTTACACAATAGTTGTCACTGATCGAGGTTGGCATTACGGACATTTACTAATATGAAAATCAAGAATGAATATTACTGTTAGTAGGGAGATTTGGAATCTTTAACTTGAGACTCAATGTAGACAAAAATAAATAATTCCTTGGTTTGGTTAAGGTCTCGCCTGCCGGGGGTTGGACTCCCCAGTCTTAACATGTCTTTGTATCCATTCAAAACCTGTTTATCTCTCAGCCAATAGATGAGTAATACTGTCAAGCTAAGTTAATACTCCACTGAACATGATGCTTTGTTTTAAAGAGCTTAAAGCTTTGCACATGCGTGGAGGCTCTCAGTGCTTTCAAAGAGCTTGCCAGCTCCCAGTGTGAATATTCAGAAGTGTATGAATGCAAAGCAGGGTGACACTGAGTATGAGGTTGCAGACTCAGCAAACCCAGTAAAAGAAAAATCAGTCAGAAAACCGCCCTAACCTTGACAGTGAGTGTTTTGTGGGAAATAATAAAAGAGGCGATCACATTACAGACAGGAAGTTAGTGGAGGAGTTAAGACAAAGATGATGGAGAGTCTGGCTGTCACTTCCTTTTATTAGAATTACAGAAATAATTCATAACAAGCCTCCTTTACAATGACCTCTTTATTTTTTTAAACAATACAATATGCATTTTCTTCTGGACATGTATTTGTATGTGATAAAGCAGAAAGAGGCTCTCTGAATACACTTACAGGTCAACAAAGGAAAAATTCCTTGCAGCGCTTTGCCTTAATTTATTGTAGGCAAGCACTTGAAGGTATTGTCTTGGAGGAATGCCCAGACACAAAACATTTCCTTAAGAGTGCGGTTTGATTTGGTAATAGAACTTTATGGCCATTTTACCTACTCTTCTGTACATTTCAACCACCTCCAGCACTGTAGGAACAGCACATGTGAGTAAATGGATTTCCATCCCGAGGTCTCTCCATCTGTAATAACGTCAGCAGCACGCTGAGAAAGCAGGACTCCAGGCCAAGGAGATCCAGAGAGGCAACTTGCTTTGTTTCCTTGTTACGAATGATGTGCCCAGAGTCTTTTTTTCTCCGACAGAGGCAGCAATAGCATGTTATTGCTGTTATTTGATTTGTTCCCCCTTTTATCTGATACTGCCACCTTCGATTGACATCTTAAGAAATGATGCATACTCCACTTCGAATGAGTTCAAGGCACTCCCTGTTCGATCCATGAACCAATCAGATCAATTGGTTTTGTGTACAGTTGTTTCACCCAGCTGTCTAAAAATTAGGTACGGGTTTGTTAGGTGGATATTATGCATATCCACTAACCATTAGATGGATATTTTTCATAACCACCTACGGTTCACTGTATTACTGAATAACATACATATCACTTAAGATCACTTGCTGAACATTTTTTTCCTCCCAGTCTTGTTTTTACCATTGACTATCATTAACTGTTTTCCCGCTGAGATCTTCTCTATTGCCATGAAGTCCAGCTTGTGCTGGTAGGACTAAAGGAGGAGGGGGGCAAACATTGCATCGACAACATGAGCTGGAAGCAGTGATAAAAGGGAACAGATGATTGGTTATAAAAAAGATACTGTATGATGTCCAGTCTTGTATATTGTGGTGTTAAGCCCTCACATAGGGCCTCTCATCTTTATCTAAATATCTTGTAGAAAACAATGGAAAAGTTAACGCCTGACGAAATGTCCATCATCAGGAATTAATGAACGACAGTGAGGACAACAGCATGGGATGTGTGCATCCATAAAATTGTTAGGACTTACAGGGGACCTTGGATATCTGTGCCAAATTTCATGCTAAGTCAATTAGCAGTTGATGAGCCATCTCACTCAAAAACAAAACTGCCATCCCCACTGTGGTGATAGAGGAAAAGAGAGGTGATCAAGTCTGTGGGAATTATCCACTGCAGACCATGAATGGCTGCACATAATTGTGTGAAAATCCAGCCAAAAGTTGTGATATTTCAGTGTGGACCAAAGTGAAGGACTGATGAACTACAGACACTGTTAACTAATTGAATTATAGAGAACGGTAGGCAAAGATGAAGAGCACAGGGTAAAACTCAAAATGTTGCACACTTTTTGGGGCCAGACACAGGATGTGGACAAAGAAGGTGTGTCCTGGAAGGGCCGGACGTCTAGGCTGAACCAAGGACAGGGTTTATTATATGCCTCCTCCACAAGAGACAAGGTTTTGGTCTTAAACTTCACCATAATTAAAATGTATCAATTTGTAGTCAAACATTTTCAATTTCATGTTAAGGAAGTTGCCCTCATATGTTTTGCTTCAATAAATGAAAAAGCAATTTATCTACCAGTATAATTATAACGATAACGCACATTTACCTTGAGTTACAGTATATATAGTTTCATACCTGGCTTCCATTATAAATCACTGGAATTTATCATTTATCATTAGACACATAACTGACTGTAAGGAGCTAAGGGCTACAATGGAGACATTAGTGGATTTCTCCAAACTTGGACTCCGAGAGGCCTTGGTTAGCTTTGCCTGGCTCAACCATCCATTTCCATGAGTAAAGATTACTTTTATAATTTCCCTTTCAGACGCTGAAAGATCCCAACCTGTCGGCAAGAAAGGACTTCCAGAGGGAGGCAGAGCTGCTGACCAATCTGCAGCACGACCACATCGTTAAATTCTACGGAGTGTGTGTGGACGGAGACCCTCTCATCATGGTGTTTGAATACATGAAGCATGGCGACCTCAACAAATTTCTCAGGTCAGTTCTTCACTGAAGGTTAAGTCAATTTAACCGTAATATATCAGGGTATGCTGCTGGAGGAAATTAGAAATACATCATATGAACAGACGGTAGCAAACTATAGTGGGTCAAAGTCAAAGTGCCTGTGTGTGTATGTCTGTGTGTGTGCTTGTGTGTGTTTGTGGGACATATTCACTCATGGTACTGGTACAATTAATTGTCCACCAACTTATTAAGAGTAAGTAAGTGTGAAACTTGATATGATACAATATCCAGCCAACTTCACCGTGTTCGGAGTTAGCAAACACGAGTGCTTTAGTGCTTTTGTTCTGTAACGTCAGACCGTGCTGAGGGAAGTGACCTCTAATACGTTTCAACAAAAGCGACATGATGCCGTACAGCGAGCCCTTTGGTAATGGAAAGCTTCACTGGAGTTGATGTCAGTGCAAACAGAAGTGTGTGGGACAGAAGTGTGTTGTTTCAAGTGAATTGACAGCTGCTTTGTGTGTGTGTGTGTGTGTGTGTGTGTGTGTGTCTTTGTGTGTGTCTGTCTGTGTGTGTGTGTGTGTGGGGTCTATCTTGTTTTTGAAGTTTGTGCAATAGTTGAAAAGATGACATGTTACGATTGAGTGTGTGTGTGATTCAAGAGTGCGTGAAGACTTTCTGTTGGGAAGTCATTCCTGAAATGAAAGGCAATGTCGCGAATGATGAAATTCTTTCATGCAAGGTGCAAGACGAGGCAGATTTCTGGTCTATTTGTCCTGTTGGTCACATTTAACAAATGAGATGTGTGGTGAATCGCTAGGAATGAAAAGAGTATCTGATGTGCGGGTCCAGCTCAAACTTCAGATAAAGGAAGAGGGCAACCTGCACTCATTCAGCCAATAGTAGATTTCACTGAATTAAGAAGTAGAAAGACACACTAAGGACGAGTACTACTAATCCCTCTACAGTAGGGCTGAATTATTCCACACCCACTTAAAGCCAAGAACATTGAATTGCACTAAAATTGAGAAATGGTAAAAGGAAGACCGTCTGAGAGAGAGATTGGGAGAAGTGCTGTCTGTGGTCACAGTGGCGAGAAGGACCTTCTCACAGGAAATGAAATGCTAAGTGGCTTTTTCTGATAAATATACAACTAAGAGTACCTTGATGAAATTCCTTAGCTTTGGTTAAAATTTCTGACAGGCTGGGATATGCAACATTGTGACAAAAACGGCTCCAAACCACCAAAGACTCAGCCCAAAAAATAATAATTAATTAAAACTGACACTTAACAGTTTATCTTTGCATATAAAGCTGCTGTGTACTTACAGGGTATAGTTAGTGTGTTAATATTTCTTGCAGTCTGTCTTAGTTATGTTAATTATTCTCAAAAAATACAAAGAAGAACCAGCACTGCCAGGATAAGGGTTTGTTAGGACTCTAAGGAGCTTTGGGTTACTTCTTAAAGGGGCAGTGATGTCACAGTCTGTCATGCTGAAAAGGCTCTAAAGGTTCCCACATCCAGTTGTTAAAATGAGATTATGTAACTGTAAAAGGAATAAATGACACAACTATATTAAATAATTATTCCATGAGATATTTCCTAAGCAATTAAAATATCTTAATTCAATACAGGCCAAAGCCCATGTATTTGGTCTATAACCAGAGGCGTATTGGGACTAATGTTAGCCCACTCTAGATAGATATTGCTTCATGGCTGACATTCCTGAGTCAGTGCAGTAACGTGAGGGCTCTTCTCTACTTGTGTGACTGTTTCAGAACATTTAGTTTGTCTGCGATGTCCACTGCTGGCTACAGTGAGTGTTTCTCTCTTTAAAAACAATGAAGAGAGGACTCCATCATCAATATTAGTTCTTCGAATCAAATCAATGTATGTGTTTGTTTTTTTGTAACCCAGAGCCCACGGCCCAGACGCCATGATCCTGGTAGATGGCCAGCCGCTGCAGTCCAACGGAGAGCTGGGCCTTTCCCAGATGCTGCACATCGCCAGTCAGATTGCCTCGGGCATGGTCTACCTGGGCTCCCAGCACTTTGTCCACAGAGATCTTGCGACCCGTAATTGCCTGGTGGGCAATGGCCTGTTGGTTAAGATTGGAGACTTTGGCATGTCCAGGGACATCTACAGCAGTGACTACTACAGGGTAAGACTTCACCACCATTCTTATTCATGCCATTAAATTTGCCATCAAGATACTGGGGAGCTAGAGAGGTTTCAGAGGTCAGGCCCTCAAAAGTGATAAAGATGAAAGACATGTTCACTTTGCCCACACTTAAAAAATGTTTTCCATAAAAACTATGTTCTGACTATGTTCAAATGGAAAAAATGGCACCATGAATATAGTAGTTGGTACTGATAACACCCAAGATACTCCACAGCAAAGTCAGAACCACGGTGTAAACAAAATATTTAGAACCGTGCTGGATAAAGTTAATATACTGACGTTATAGAGGTCGGCTAAAACAAGCGCTAAAGTTAGCTAATGTCAGCTATTGCAGCTAACGTTGTTAGCAGGGAGAAACAGACGCTCAGGCCTTCCTGCACGGCACCAGAGACGAGGCGCTCTGTTTTCCTGTTGGTCGTCCTTTTTCATCGGCAGACTAGAACACTTAGGCATCGTACGTACGGTACTGTAGCAATTGTAGTACCATCACGTTTTTAGAAATTTGGTCCTAACTTGTTACCGAAGTCCCTGGTGTCGTTACATCCCTACTAGGCCCCTTCCTATACATTTTAACACAAGGCACGCGCAGTAAGGCATACGAGCATGCCAGAACCATAACAAGGACGTTTTTAGTTGTTCACAATACTTTTTGAGTCCAAAACAACCCTAAATAAATCCTTTGCTTGCTAACTACCCATATATTTCTAAGGGGGAAGACTGCTGCTCTTGTTTTGGTTGTTTTTTGTTACATTTTATTTCCTTTGCTATGGAGCGTTAACAGCGGTCCCTCCCCAGTCAGCCTCAGCCAGTCCTGTGAGGACCAAGCCGTGTGGTAGGAGATGAGCCTGCTGAGCCTCCAGCCTGATGCTTAGAGGCTCGTTTATATAGCCTCCCATTCATGTCCTCTCTACTCTTTAACACGATTAGAAACTCTGAACACCACAGACCAGGCGGCAGCTGCTGGGCTGAAGATTTTAGCATTTTGCTGAATAAATAAGTGGACATTATGGCGTAATGGCTGCTACATATCTGGATCCCTTGAACAGCCTGGTCTTGTTAAATGACTTTAGGTGCGTCTGATTTTGTTTTCCCAGCGTGGCAGCTGGGCCAGTTCGGACCATGCTGGGGGCAACGCCAGCAGTTATGAAGTACATGCCTGCTGGGTGAGCAGTTCTGCACACATAAAATGATTTGTAAGGAAATTTGAGCGAGATGTGTTTAGTACATTGCTCCTCCATGCACACCATATACAATATGTGGTGTGTATGTTATTAAAATCTGAATATTTTGTTTGAGTTGTTAAAGAATTATGGCAAAATGTTTGTGTGTGTGTGTTTGTATTGTTTAGTGCAATCTGTGTGTGTGTGTGTGTGTGTGTGTGTGTGTGTGTGTGTGTTTTGGTCCTATTATTAAAAATGGTCATTAATATTTCTGTTACAGATCTCTGATCCCGGCAGAGCAGTGGGGGGGGGAGGCTTTTAAGGCCCAAATAATATAAAAGTTAACAACAACAACTCAAACATACATAAATTCCAACATTGTCTTAATCCAAGACCAGTTTCCAAACTGATTTGAATTTTGTGCTCATGTGAAACAATTTATATTACAGAATATCAAAGACTTTCCTTGTGCTCTGTGACATAGATTAATGGTTTATATGTATTTTCCAGCCCCACTCCTGAAATGTAATAGTCCTTTTTGTGGGTTTAGCATTGAGGCCATATGTATACTAACAGTGTTGAACACTTATAATAATCTCTTTGTGGATGAGGATAATTGAATATTTAGACACTGGTGGTTTCATGTAGGCCAGTTTTATGGTAACTGTAGTTACTACTATGATCTCATGCTATTCCACGTGCATGTAGGTTTGTGCAGCATCAAGTCTCCCTGTTCCAATAATAGCAGTATGCACGCAGGGATTTTCTGTGTGTCTTTTATGAATACATTTTATTCCACGGAGGCTCATGATTTCATGTTTAGGCTCACTGTAGTAGCCACATGCAAACAAAGCCCTCTATAAAATGTTTTACTTCTGCCAGGAGAAAGTTTCTACGAGACTAATATTTGAGCTGGAGTTGCTTAAGATATATTGGCATTTCTCTCCCTCATTACATGAGTGTCTAATTAAACCTAATTAAGTCTTTTTCATTACAAAATGTTTGCTATGGCAATATACACAATTTTTTAATTTTTTCATATCAGTAAAAATTGTTTAAATTGGTAAATAAAATAGAGAGAATAGTCAAATAACACGTATATTAGCAGGCCAGGTAAATTTGTTGTTATGTATTTAATTTTGCTAAGCTCACCAAATGATATCATCTGTGGTTGCACGGGGCCCCTCAGGACAAAACTGTGTGTTTCCTTGTTTTGGCGAAAAGAACATTTCATCTAATTGTCTGTGAAGACCGAGTCACAGCTCATTTAGCAGGCACTCACTGCTCTGTTTAAAGATTAATTTGTTTAGCGGAGTGTTTTTGCCGGAACAATTATAAGCCGAGTATACTGTAAGTGCTGTGAGTCAACTGTTCAGTCCAAAGACAAAGAGTAGCCGAAGAGCTTTCTACGGAAAGAAGAACTAACCGGGAAAGAAGGAGCCGTGTTAGCTGGGGTTTGTACTTTATTCTTATTTATATGTCTTTACTCTTAGATTATGTAAGTGACTGTGAGTGAAATATACAGTATATTAATGAGGGAGTGTCAGGGTGTTGTGGGGTGCTGCAGTGCCCGTCATATTCATAAGTCCTTGCCACTACACTGAAGACTCGTGCTGGCTGCTCCGGGTGTCTGTGCGGTGCGGGCAGGACCTCCGGCCACATAAAACTGACGGGTGAAAAGAAGCAGCTGCTCACTCCACATGTAGCTACACTTTCTCTGCTCTGGCTAACAATGGAGTTAGCAGTGAAAAGGACTGCAGTATGATAAAAGGGGAATATGCAGCAAGATACTTAGTGAAAAAAAAGAAAAAATCAAAAGAATTTGCATTGGTTCCTGCTATCAAACTCAGTGGTACGCGTAGTGAGGAAGGTTTAGACGTTTGAATATTTTATTGAATAATTTAGTGAATCAACACACACTGCAGTGAGGAATAGTTTTTGCAAATATGTATGCTAGATTAGTCAGAAACCAGAGGTGGGTTTCTGTGTGTGTGTGTGTGTGTGTGTGTGTGGCCTCGTGTGAAGCTGCTGTTTGGTACGTTGTGATAGCATCGCTGTCTGCCTACACAGAGGAATACTGACAGAGCCCAGAGATAAGCGCTCCTAACTGTATTGGACACGTTCCCTGTGTTGAGTGATAATAAATAGCAGCGCCCTGCCAAGTTTACAGTCCTCCCATCGCTGACTAGTCGTATTGGCGCTTGTTGCCCTCTGGGACTCCCGAGACACTTTGCAGCAGGAGGGAACAACCTAAAGAAAGAGATGAATATTGTCCTAAATCACACCCATCTGTCATATCCTCCTGCTCTGCCTGCTCTGAATGCTTCTGTGTTGTTTCAAAAGAGACAACTGCAGAACCTGCACAGGCCGCCGGCAGCCCCGGCACCTGCTATGTAGGGGTTTCATACCGCAGCCTCCCGATATATATCAGGTGATGTTTCCTGAGTTCAGAGTCAAGCACTGAATTATGCATGTTTAGGAAGGTATAAATGACAGTGAATGCTCTAAAGATGCCTAGCATTAAAGTAGGAAGAGTAAAATATATATATATATATATATATATATATATATATATATATATATATATATATATATATATATATATATAGCCCATGTCTTCTCAAATGTCATTAATATATGTTTTAATTTCTCGAGGTATAATTTCTTTCTGTTGCTATTTCTTTCTGTTGCATGTCTTCTTTGATACAGAGCAGAGTTACTAGTACAGTGCAGTAAACACGATTGCCCTCAATCGCTAATTTATAATGATGCATTGATTGATTGGCTGTGACTGGGGACCAATCCCAGCCAGACTTTGTCTTAGACCTCTCAGACATTATCAGCAACTTTATTTCTAAAAAGCAACCAGCGGCGAATTTAGCTACTTATTCAGGCAAAGTGGGACATTGCAATTCACTTTTAAGTAGCACTTCCAGTGACAGAAAGTCTTGCAACCTGTTGCAGTTTTGGATAACATCTAACAGTTGTTTAATACTCAATGTTCTAATATGAAATTATTAAAGAAAAGTAACACAAATGTTTATGTATGATGTCAAAAATGGTCTAAAAATACAGTCTAAAAAAAATCTAAACCAGCCGAGAAGATTGCTCGGTGCATCTCTACTAAGTCTGTCATTTTTCTTATAATAGCCAGTAGTACTATAGTCATTGGTTAGGTTGAATCAGCTGTCTAATAAAGCTAATCATTGATTTTGTACAGTAATTGGATTTTTGTAATTTGTTAAATTAAATTTTTGGTGGCATAAAAAGTACTACAAAAGTTTTTTTTCAGTTTTGTTTTCTGAAAATGTTCCCGACGAGGAGATAAATACCTTCAGAACAGCTCATTACAGCCATATTATGACTTAGAGTTCACTGTCAGAGGATAATATGGAGAGGCTTCCAGTTTCTACTTTTTTGCTTGAGGATATTAAAAAATCTTTGACTTTTGTGCAAAGGTTTGATTGCATCCTGCATGCTTCCATTTAGCAATGGCAGGAATTTGTTCATAGTTCTTATTTCCATGAGTGATGGTTGTCTGAAAGTAAAGGAGGGTGGTTTTGAGAAAAGGCCTGTGTCCAGCTAACCTTAGTAAGGTAATAGAAGGAACACAATCATTTGGCTTGGAAATAAATATAGTTTTAAAGCCAGAATCTGCATTTGTGGATCAGACTAATGACACTCAAACACAGAAACAATGTTATAATTTAATGACTCCATTTCAAGGCCTCAGTGTTCTTTGTGCCAGGAAGCCTCCACTTACCTGTACCGCTTTGCTTTGAAGAAAAATGTTCCCCAGGTTTCTTATGTTTCACGGATCAAACAGCCATTCCTCTGCTGCATTATTTAACAAGCACAAGCTCCTCAAAACTGTGTGCAGTCTGGTTCTAATGAGTACACAGGCCATATGTATTACTGCTGCATGAAGGGATGAAAAAACTCTTTTTGCCTCTCTCCTCGGGCCTTTCTTTTTTTTTTAGCCTAGCATTCCTGCCTCCCGACATGATCACTCTCTTATTGAGTAATAAATCCAAGCTGTGAAGAAGGCGCTACTGTTGACCTCAGAGGAAGTCTGCCTTTAGAGAGCTCAACAAATATAGTTCTTTAGAGCAAGTTCAACATTTTGGTAAACATGCTTAGTCGCTCAGGCAAGACTTAGATGATGTGTAGAGCAAATATAAAGCTACTGCCAGCAGCTGGTTGCCTTATCTTAGCATTAGGCAGAAGCAGGGCAAAACACCTAGCCTGGCTCTGTTCAAAGGTAACACAGTCTTCTTACCAGCACCCCCTAAAGCTCACCAATGAACATCTTTCATGTTGTAATCCATAAAAAAACCAAAGTGTAACATTTTGAACACTGATGTTAGCATTTAGCGCAAGCATTGCTGGGCCTAAATTTAGCCTCACAGAGCTGCCAACATGTCTGTAGACTCTTAGTCTTGTTATTCATTTATCACCAAATTGAACCCATGTTGAAAGCCCTCCCATGCATTCTCTTCTAATGTACCGGCATCACAAGGCTGTAATGCTAACTGTTTCAAATTCAGCAACACTAAGGAGCTCATCTACACATTGAATTGCAGGTTGTCGGTCTTGAGAGCTAAATACTAAAAATGTAAATGTGTGTGTGTGTCTGTGTGTGTGTGTCTGTGTGTGTGTGTTTTGAAAATCTTTAGAAACTTTCACTACCCACTGGCATGCTGAGGACAGAGTAGATACCACTTTATCTCCACTTGGCAGCAATGCAGCAGGTAGAAACCTAATGGACATCATAGCCTCTAAAAAAGGAACTTGTGTTCACTGCTGTTTGAGCTGGGAGAGCAGAGATAGCAACGTGGTTAGAGCAGGGAGAGAGAGTGTGTCTAGATGGTTATCGGGGCCCTTAAAGATGTCTGGGGCCTCCCAGGGCTCTCTGCAGGCCACAGAGCGCCCATCGAAGAGCCCAAGTGGGCCAGTAATCTATCCCCCTGCCATGCTGCTGTGCTCTCCATGCCGTTAATCCAATCACTCCCCTGCTACGGTGGGACAGGCAGAGCACTAATCCAGTTTACACAGCAACAAGAAAAAGCCCCAGACTCATTCCTCACTCCCCGCAGAGCACTGCCAGCTTCTCGATGTGACATTGAGTGAGAAAGATGAGGATAATTACTGGGGCAATTATTTTATTTTTATTATGTGTTCAGCCTTTTTTTCCTTTTCCCCCCATGTTCCAAGCTAATTACCATGGCCTTGTGACAAAAACCCAAGGTGATAGCTTGCAATCATTTGGGAAGCAGAGAGTCAGCCAGTTTTAATGCCCCTCGCCACAGCAGCAGTGGTTGAATCATTAGTATGCATCTGATGAGCTTTAGCCGTGCGTGCAGTGGGCTGGGTGGACCTCAGATAAGTCATTTAGACTAACAGGAACTTAATTAATTTTGTTTAATCTTTCTAAAGCTCCACAGGGGGACAGATTGGTATACAGCCCCTCGCCAACTCCTTCACCTCACTTTCAGCCCACCCAGCTAGGCTCGGCTCAAAGCTTTTAAACAAAGGGGGCGACTGGTCTCGGCATAGATATTGGCTCAATGTAGTGTACAATGATAAAATATGTCATGTCTAATGAGACCAGGTGGAGTATAGGTCAGTGTTCATTTGGCCATTAGCTTGCAGCAGAAACCCCGCAAATGAGTTTAAGGTTGAATGAGAGGGAAAACTATTGCAAACCCACCACTGAAATTCAAATACTGTGTGTGTTCAAGATGCAGAGAAAGGGAACCTTAGGATCCAGGGAAATGGGACTGGCGGATCCAGGGAAAACGACACTAAAATGTTCTCTTTGCAGATTACAACCTTGAGATGTACTGAGATGCAGTTGAGCAGGGCACTCAACTCCTGGTGGGATTAGTAGAAGACTGTGGTTGGACGGGGTGCTCTGAGGTGTGAATGTGTGTAAATGTATTAATGTGAAGCAGGATGGAGCTGAAAAATAAGCGTTTGCTCAGCAAACCCTCTCTGGACTTTAAGATGAATGTGAGAAAATAAGTTTTTGAAACACTGTGTGCTGAGGAGTAAATCAATTCAACATGACAATGTGTCGCTGCCAGAACTAAATAGGAATTCAAAATCCAAAGTCCAATTATTTTGATAAACGTTTCAAGACTATTTTTGCAGTCACAGTTTCACTTGCATCTAATCACTTGTTCAAAGAGAAGAAAGAGTTAAAGACTGACTACAGCATTAAATGAGCGAGGGAGGAAGGGAAGTGAAATGACGCACTCGGTTTGTTTTGCTGAAACACTTCTAAGACATAAGTTGGACATTCTGGAGGTTAATGGAGTGTGCTTTGGATTCACAGTCAGCATATAGACGTTTCTGTAGAAAACTGTAATGGTCTTGTTGACCTCCAGGCTATGTGTACAAATATCGATCTGCGATACATGTAAGCAAGGCATGCAGCCTTGTGATATGACAGTAAACGCTCCACGCTAGACACAGTTATTAACTTCTACAAGACACTCAGAACAACACTGAGGACGTCCAGGGGACCAATATGGCACACAATACTTAGAACCATAGTGTAGATATTAAGAGGATAAAGACCTTGAATTTTTACCAAGACATATTAACCATAAATGGTGCACTTCTTCAAAGCAATGTCTTGGGCTCTCTGGGTTAAACAACAGTTGACTCTTAAATGACGCTACAGTCACTTTCACGCAGAAACTCCACAACAGCCTTGCTATGCCTACCTGCTATGCCGGCTTTGTTTTTTCACACAGAACCAAGCAACGGCGGCATAGTAATAATGTACAGATAACTAGTGCGACCCGATCCAGGACTCGGAGAAGGTTATAGATGAAGGGCGAGTAAAGGCAAACAAACAGAGGCCTCGCACTCAGCAACTAAATTTGATGAAGTGTACAAACAAACTAGAGGACGTTCCATATAAATGGCCAGGAAGTAGCAGCCTTTTGGCAGAATGACAAATCTCGTTTCTTTAAAAAACACCCAGAAGATTCATCTGCCACGTCAAGCTGACACGCAGAGATTGGGTTGGACTGTCAAAGGAAATGTGCAATGAGCGCGCTACGGAACTAGGAGGTAATTAGTAAGACTTGAGATGATTTTTTCTTCTCTTCTCAATACTTAAAATGCAACACCATGCTCACAGCTGAAGGCACACAGATGTTGGAGCTGGTAAATGGAGTTGGGAGAAGAGCTTATTATGATTAAATGAATGTGATTGTGTTGTAACCCAGAGGTAGAGCAGAGGAGCCGTGTGAATGCAGCTACAGTAAGAGGTTGTCCTAATGATGATTTCAGAGCTGATGGTATTTGAAAGTAGTGCCCTCAAGCACAGAAAATGAGCTGGGAAGAATAGATGGCTGGATAGATGGATTCGTGAATGGATGGATGGATGGGTGGTTTGCGATGATGGATGTGTGACCTGATACGCTGCTGGAGTACTTCCACTGACTAAGAGATTGAAAAACTCAAAGTGGCTTAAATATCAATTTTTTTATCTTGAAAAAATGTCAAGATAACAACAGCAATAGCCAAAAAGCCAAAACTAAAGCAGATAACAACTAATTGGCAGCAAAACATCACCAAGGAAGGAAGTGATAGGACAACGTAATCCATTGTAGTAGTTACTTTAAGTATTGCAAGGTATTCCTAGTGTTACACTTTGACACTTTAAATTTGTTTACATAATCAGGTAGGAGTGTGTATTAGGTTCTACAATATATTGCAATACACTCACTATACATACAGTATATACATATATCTATATATATATAGATATAGATATATATAGGTATTTATATGTATATATATAGATATATATAGGTATTTATATGTATATATCTATATATATATAGATATATATTCTCAATTGTTTACTCAAACCTATCAATTCATTTGAAGTTTTGTTTTTCTTTATAGTATAGTATTCCATCTTTACTCCAGATTTCATTATTTCCATTAAATCTTTGTTGTACTTACTCCAACTTTTTTAGATACCACATATTCTATTTTTTGTGGGACTTTGTTATACTACATGGGACCTATGTCAGCAACCATCATATTTATTGCACGGTATATGGAAATTGATTTTGAGCTTAACTGACCAAAAAAGGAAGAAAAAAAATATATGCTGAGACAACCTTTTGTACTATTAAACACTTCTCTTAGAACGGAAAGTAATCACAGCAGCAGTTTGGCATTCTGCAGAAAGCGTCATGTTAATAACATTATCTGCCAATAATGACTCCTGAGCTCCACAGTCATCGCTGTAATTAATACTGTCCCAGGGTTTTGAGCTGAAACTTGCAATATTTTGCCACTCATTCACACATCAGTCTTGTCCAGCTCATTAAAACACTGTAAGTGACATGAATGAGAAATAGATTTAAAAACAATGTCTGCTAATGGAAGCTGAGAGCAAGGATGATTAATAGAAGATTGTTTAATCGATTAATAGCCAGCCAGAATTACAGCAAGGGTGACGTGTTGCTGGTTTGAAGACATTAGAGAGCTTACAGTCATGTATACCATCTCGCCTGGCACTTTGCTACATGCAAGCCTTCATATGAATGCAGGAGGTTTACCTGTTGGAATGTAGAGTTTAATCACATTTACATTACTAGCCACATGAACTTCTCCACTATGAGGATCCATGTAAGCATGCATTCAGCGGTTTTCTTAACCCCTTGGTTGAAACCAAATTATTTGAAAAACTGATTAGAACACATTCAATTCCACGCTTTGAGACTCAGATCCTCTGCTTAGTGCCAGTACTTCTACAGAGAAGGGATTGCAGATTGCTATTTTCCATTAAGAACGAAAGGGGAGGTTTAATACCATAACCTAAAGAATTTTGCATCCTGCGATTGGATACATACACAGCAGGTGGTTGATAAGTGGGCCTTTTCCTGTATTGTGTTATTGTCAACATCCAAGCGCACAGCAGACATTCATGAGATGTTAAGCCCATCGTATCAGTTACATGCAAGGACAGTTAATCCCCAGACGCCTGGGAGTTGGGTTGATGACTGAATTTTCTAATCATGTTTTTAGCTTCATTTCGTTTGCAATAAATATCTCCTCTCCTCTTTTTTGTCCCTTCTCCTCAGGTTGGAGGACACACCATGCTACCTATTCGCTGGATGCCCCCAGAGAGCATCATGTACAGGAAATTCTCCACAGAAAGCGACGTCTGGAGCTTTGGAGTCATCTTGTGGGAGATCTTTACCTATGGGAAGCAGCCTTGGTTTCAGCTGGGCAACAATGAGGTACACCGCCCCTGATGCTTAGAGAAACCCTATTTATTAACGAAGAACGTGCTGCAGGCCTTCATGCTACATTGAAAATTACAGCTCCAGTTTATCACACAGAAAAAGGCTTTTTTATTTTTTTCATTCAAGTAAGTGTGTTTATTTCAAATCACAAAGAAACAGTAAATGAACTGATTTGTTTTTAAAGTCAAGAGAATGGAATAGCTTGTTGTTCGGTCACAGAGCATCGAGAGCTGAAGGGAAAGAATGAGCTGTCTAATAAGAGACTTAAATGAACACAGCCAGTCTGGATCTTAATCTACTGCCTCGTGTTGTTTATCTTCTCTTTTTGAGTCTCGCGCTGGCCCAACGAGGTGATAAATTGATGCCACTAGACAAGATGCCGCATTATATAACACTTAGGATTGGTTTGTTTTTTCATTGGAATGCTCTGCTTTGAATCAATAAAATTCAATTAGGATTACTCCTGTAAAACGCGCCTATTGAGAAAATGAATTGACCTAAAATAATAACCTGGCATGCATTACACTTAAAAGTATTCCAATTGAAACATCAATATGTTCTTAGGCTTGACACAAATAGGTATAACCACATTTCTGTGTATCTCGAGCTGAAAGATTTTTGAGACACTCTAAATGAAACACTCAGCTGATTGAAGTACATTGCTTTTCAAACCTTATAACCATGAAATGAGATGAGCACCAGATTATGTCATAGCCATAAAAGTGAAAATCCACCATCATCTATTGCAATTTTTGTCTTAAACTGGTATATTGTACTTTTTTTTCAGCTATTTAGATTTGCGCAGGTTAGGCAAAGATACATTACAGCAACAATTAGCAATGGTAGTGACAGTGATAACTGATCAGCTGTGTACTGTGGGAACTTGTTTCCAACAGGCCTCGTTCTCCACAAGGCCTTCCAATACTGTTATCCTGGGAAGAAAAGGCGGTATAAACTGCCATGCGGTCCAACATTTTTCAAACCCACAGAACTTTATTTTAAATTCTAAAGGAGTTCCAAATATGTCAGTCTGAATGTGTATATAATGATGCACAAGACGTTTGATGGAATCTTGCAGCCCAAAAAAAAACCATGGGTTTGTATATATCACTCAATGTGAACACAAAGCGTCTATGAAGAGCTGGAACAAGCCGATGCAGAATATATAAAATTCTTCCAGGCTGTGAGAGAAGATGATGATACTTCAGCTACTTCAGATGAAATAAAAGGGGACATTACTTGTTAACATTTTGCTAGGATACCTGAGCTACCAGCAGTGACCCTCCTACCTGGCTCTCTATGCAGCAGCTGATCCTCCTCCAGCAGCTGACTTTCCCGCTGCTTATCTGTCCGTCTAAGTAGCTTTTTAAGTTGTGGGACTGGAGTCTTGCTGCATTTATCTGGGACCCCTGGTGGGATCATAGAGCCATGGTGACAAAATACACTCTTTGGTTTCACTGTCCCCCTTTTCTTGCTTTACTTGCTTTCCATGAAGCCCCAGTAAACTTCGGTTTTCTAAACCATTTCCATTTCCAACGCCAAAATGTTATTTTATAAAGTGGTCATACATAGTCCTTACCTTGCACTAGCAATATGCTAAGAATACCAGAGAATTGTGGGAGAAAACAATCACATAAAAATCCATTGTGTCAGGCTTTACGTAGTCTTGCATTGCCAGACCTATCTCCACAGGTCTGTGGAGGAATGTCTGGCTACACCACACATACATTCTAGGAAAGCATTTCTTTAAAAAGGCGGCGCCGGGCTCTGGATATAGCGACGGCGCCTCTGCAAACTAGCCTTGGGAAGGAACTTGTTTGAGAAACTGTACTCCAAAGAACCTTTTTCTTGTAAATCTTTACAATTATTCCACGAACGAACCGAGCAGACCTGCTTTGTTGCACCATCCAAATTTCCTTCAATACTTAAAGTGTGTTGTTGCTGTTTGTTGATCCTTATTTAACTGTCCATCATGAGACCAACAATAAATTAGGTGCAATGCTAAATCAGTGAATCAGTGGGAATTCCTTTGCAACCAACATATAACCATGACCACCATTCATTTCCATCGGTTACAACAGCTTTACAGCTGTAAATTAGATTCTCTCTCATTCATTTTACTCCCACGATCATTTTCTTCAACATCTGTTTGGCAGGATGCTGTTGCCATGATCACTGCAGCCTTTACTACTGTTTTTTTGTAATGTTTAAGATCTGGGAATTTATGCAGAGGATCCCTATTTCTTTGCAGGAATTGATGCTATATCCCCCCAGTCTAGGTTTCAAGGCAGTCTCTCTGCCAGGCCTCTCTTCCTTTGGTAAAAAAGACAGAAGACACAGAATGTAACAGTAGAGAGAACCAGTTCTTTTTTTTCCTCTTAACATGTTTTTATTTAAAAATCGTAAGAGGATAAACCCCTTAAGATGCACCATCTCGTTGTCAAGGGGGTCCTCAGGCCCACAACATGGACGTTAAGAGATGTTTAAACATAAATACATAAATAATATTATGAATATAAATAATGTTAATGAATTGAACAATCCAACAAAACAGAAGAATGAACACAGTAAATCAGTAAGCACATACACATAAGTGCTGTCCTACACCTTAAAACCACATCTGCTGAATCTGCTGCTGGAGTCCTCTGTGGTAAACTAGCGAGTCCTCAGAGACTTCACATGGAGCTACAGCCAACCCCAAACAGGAAGGTTTAGTGTAAACAAGCAGAGAGGAAACAAATCATTTGATCTGAGTGAGTCAGGCAAATTATTGCAATATCCCCCCCCCCCAAGACTCTAGGCACAGTAGAGCGAGCTGTAGTTGAGTGTCTAAGAACAATCAAATAGGGTGTTCCCAGTTGGTTCTTGTTATAGTTTGCATTCTTTCAGGTTTTTACTGGTATAGTAGTCTTGAGAAAAAAACAGTGAAATCATATTTATTTAAACACAGCTCAGGTTTGTTGTGCATTTTTTCCAGAAGATAAGACTTCAGATAGGAGTAGATTATCCAATTCTTTGCTCTGACACTGTGTTGTTGTGCTGCTAGCTTGCAAGAGCATCAAATTGCATGACACCTTAATATGTCTTAGGGAGAGTTTCCATTCTTCCTCTTCAGCTGTATTGGTAATTACTCTACGCCTTTATAACTGAACATCTTTTGTAAAAAGAATAATGTGTTGGCGCTGGTTTCAGTAGCTAAGAAAATATATTATATGAGATGACAATGCTTTAAGAAATACAAAATGCTGTGCAGTCCGTCAGTGCAGCCACAGTCATTACACACAAATAGACCCCATCCATTCTTTTGGCCTGTAATTGACACACAAAATGAAGTCAAATGGTCACAACAGCAATGAGTCATCTGGCTAATTAGAGCACAAGTCTAACAAAGAGATGATCAATCCCTCCTTAAGCAACATCTCGAACATCCACCCCCAAGGATATTCAGTATTATTGTTATTTTGTGCTGCGGCAAAAAAACAATCTTGTTTCCCATTTATTATTGGACAATTTTAAGAATGAATGCATACAGGTTATATTTTCATCTCAGTTTCATTAGTTCAAACCTCAAAGGACAGTCTGCTCAGTGTCACTGCTTTCTCATTATGACCAAACCAATGCAATCAGTCAGTGAAAATCATCTGTCTCACTCCACTGCCTTGTCTCCTCTGCAGGTTATTGAGTGCATAACCCAGGGTCGGATTCTGGAGAGGCCACGGATCTGTCCCAAGGAGGTATATGACATCATGTTGGGCTGCTGGCAGAGGGAACCGCAGCAGCGACTTAACATTAAGGACATTCAGAAGGTCCTGTTCGCCATGGGGAAAGCCACGCCGGTCTACCTGGACATCCTGGGCTAGCAGAGGCCCGGGGTGGCCCGTTCTTCACCAGACACACAGAACAACAGAGACATACAGACAGACCGACCCACACCAATCCAGGAATAACCAAACCAACCTACTCCACTGGCGAAAAACACCTACGATGTTTGGGAAGGACTTAAGTGCCTGCAACACTTTTGGATATAGTGGATAAAACGTATTCAAAAAACACGCACTTTTACATTTTGTTTAATTGCGTATAAGATGTACAGGTTTGAAGAAGACTCTTTTTTTTTTTCTCAAAAAACTGCAAAAATACACAGATGTGGATACAAAGAGGGAAGTAAAGTGGACTGGCAAAAGGAAAATGGCCACAGTTATATTATGGAGAGAACACATCAGAGTTAAAATCTATCCTGGGTTTGGTTTAATGAATATATATAGAAATATTACGTATATTTTATATTTATTTCTTTTTGTCAGGGTGTTGAAGGGTCTACCATGTGTGTTGCTAAGGGCTCGGCCCGTCCGACGACGTCACAGACAACACATTGGCAGGGACTTGAGGATGGTAGCCTTACTTGCACTCTGACTGGCTGGCATGGAGCTTTTAATGGGAACTCTTCCACTCCACTGTGGAATAACACTGGAGGGTTGAAAAAAAAAAAAGGGGGCGCGCTGTAGAGGACCTACCCAATCAGACAACCGACAAATCTATTTTAATTTAAAAAATAATGTACATATTGTAAAATTTTATGTGTCAAAATTATGTTAACTTATTTTTTCTGGTGTTATTTGGTTTCTTTTCTGACTGTGATCTGGGTGGCAAAGTATAAAGCTATGATATTTGTTTTCATCCTAATCTACAGGAGATTTATCTTGGGAAATATCTGTGTCAGTGATGGTGGGTGGTCTTGTGTGATGAAGGTGAACGGCAGTGAAAACAGTTTGAAAAGTCAGCTGACACCGAATCCCAGAGACTCTGGAGAATGGGGGACGACTCACAGCCATCAACACCATGAGGAAGCCTCATATTCACTTTCCAGTTCATTTGCTTTTTATGGCAAGAATAATGCGTTGATAAGTAATGTCTTACACCACACCCCTCAAACACATACACACGCTTTGAATAACTGCTCTGTCATTGTTAAGCGTTTTTGGTGTAAAACTGCTTTTCCACTCTAAAGAAAACATTTTTGTAACTGGAAGTCTGAATCATTAGTTAACTGCAGGTGAGGTGGCATACGAAAAGAAAATCTGTAGAAGAAGTTAGACATTTTGGGAAATACACTGATTTGCTTTCCTGCTGAGAGTTATGAATTTTTGATTGCTGCTACTCTCGGATCTGTCAGATCAATATGAAGCTCTGGCCAGTAGGTAGCTTAGCCTAGCATAAAGACTGGACACATAGGCTGCTGGATGTAGCTTGGTATATACTGTACAGACACAAGAGTGGCACTGATCTTGTCATCTAACTCTAATTTTAGGCTGATACCATACGGATCCCATCACTTCATAAGCCGAAAAGGAGCACGATGGCTTTTCCCCCTCACATTCCATTCACAACAACAAAATGAAAAACATTTGGTTTTTATTGTTCTGATTTCTTTTCCATCGACCGTACATGACTCCGTTCTCACTTTTTTCTTCATCGCTCTCGTGGCCTTTGCATGTTTAGCAATGATAAGGTTGTGCCCCCGTCTATTGCTTTGTTAAAAACCCCTTCTGCTGCGACCAGAGAGCAGGAACACCAGTAATAATATTCACTCGAGTGGTCTGTGTGGTATTGCGCGTTCCATATTTTTGATCATTTTGTATTTAATGAACTGGAAAACATGAAGAGTTTTGTTCCAAAATGTGGCAAAAAACATGACCCGTAAATTGCATTACAGCCAAAAAACCAAATGAAATTACTTGTAAAGACTCATTCCTAATTAAGTGGTGGAAATGAGTTCATTTTTAATGAGTGAATGCTGTAGAGTTATTAGACACTGAATGACGAACCTCAGGCAACAATTTGATTTTCCGTTGTTTGTGGATATATGGCATTTTGGAGTGGAACTCTTCACATCTCTTCCTTATTATCCTGACATGACTTCTCACAGTCTCACAGTGTTGTCTCTGTTCCTCGTGGGACTATGTAAATCATTAATAAGCATTCAGTTATTTCAAGTATTTTATATGAAAGGCAGGATCAAATCCAACGAGTTACCCAAAGCATTGAGTTTTTGTGGATTCTTTTGTGGTAAAGATATGCTTAAAGACATTATGACACAGACGTGAGCATTTGCAGGGTATTGTAATCCTTTTAATGGTGAGTTGAATATTGTTTAAAAAGTTTTTTCTTTTTTCTTTTCTTGGATGAACTAACTGAACACTTTTTGAAGCAAAGTTGGCTTATTACCATGTACACATGTTACAGAATATAAAAATGTTGGTATAACAACTGCAGTATATAAAATACTGGTATTCCATGATAGATCTTTGTATTAATGTGACTCTCTTAAGAAAATGTCTTCAAACAATCAGACAATCTCCTTTTCCATTTTGTCCTTTCTTGTAAAGATGTGTAAATTTGACCAAATCTTCATCTGAATGTCTCACAGAGCTGAGCATGGTGTGTTCAGTGTGCGTCGGCGGCTCTTCTATCCACTTCTGAAGTGACAGCATTGTATTGAACGAGCGGCTGTGGGTCAGGGGCTCGCCCAGGTCGTCAACCACGTCACAGGGTTTGCAGTTTGATCCTTGGTTCCTTCCGTCCACATGTCAGAGTGTCCGTAAAGATAGCATCGCAGCTCTGTGGCCCAATCAATGTGCTCGTTATTTTTTTATTGTGGTTGGACAATTCTGAATATATTTGTCCAAAATCAGAAAACCTTTACATTCATCAGTCACAATGATATATGCCATATTCATCCATACATCTGCTAACAACTCATTAAAAAGCCTTTCCTACAACTTGAAGATCTTCCTCAGTATCAAATGTAATCCAGTTCATATATGTCTGTAAAGATAACAGCAGGAACCTCAATTAGCTGATATTAATAATTCATATAGAGCTTTGTCATTGACACTCAAATTGCTTCGGGGGGGGGGGGGGGGGGGGGGGGGTGAATGGACTACTCTCTAACACCACCAATGTGTACCCCCCACCTGGGTGATGCGCCTTACGACGCCAGAAAATCACTACACATCATAGCTAGTGCAGCATGACTTTTCATAGTGCAGATTCACCTAAAAACTATACTAGACAGTTTGAAAAAGTACTCCCACCATGTCAAGATAAATGGTTGTTTGTTTAATTATACTTAATATTCTAAGTATACTAGAGTCAAACACCAGTGAAATATAAGCATGTGTTCCATTTAATACCTTCCTCTATGTATTTGATTGGCCAGCTCGGTGCATTGTCAGAAGAGGTTAGAAGGTTAGGTTTGGACCAGGCATTGGATCAGCTGTAGATTAAGTCCTCAGAGGCGCACAACGTGTTGAGGATCAAGAACAGATTGTTTGATCACACTATGAAAAAATAGCTTTAACCATTTTGTATCAGAACACGACCTTAACTGCTTCATAGGGTTATAATGACTGTAGTGACTGCTATGTGCCAGAGGGTTAAATCCCGCCGTCATGTTATGCTTATAGGTATGAACATACAGTACATTCATGTGTTGTGTCAAAGAGCTTAAGACATTCCATCACAGTGAAATGAAAACAACGTCACAGTCTGACAATGCTGACAAAGAAATCCTTTCAGCTTTATTGTTGCTACACACTTTGAGGTCGCTGGCGTGTGTCCGACTCTGTCCTCCCCTGAAAAACACTCGTTCAAGCAGAAATTCCGACTCATATTTACGTTTGTAGTGGCAGCGCCCTCTAGCGGCCGCCAGTAATCATAAAGGGAGCGAAGCAGGAAGGAAGGTGACTGAGTATTAGAAATTGAAATGTTTTTCTAAACTAAGTTTTAGTGCCTAAAGCTAACCGAACTGTGGCCATTTAACAACGCTGATGTATTTCAAGCTGGAACCCTTACGTTCTCGGGTTTAGATAAAAGGACAGGGATGCTCCTGTTGGTCATATTTCCTGTCACCTGCAGGAAGTCACATGAGGGGGTAGGAATTAACACCCTTTATCGTTGTGTGGTTCTGGGGGACTTGTTGGAGTGTCCGCATATGAGATGACAGCCATTCCATTATTGCTTTAGTTGCCCTCTTACAAACAACGGAAAATAGAGACGCAGTCAGAGCCGAGGGATTTGAGGTCAGTAAGCAGTGTGTTACTATGGTGCTAGATTAATTGTTTATTGATTTACAATTACACAGTGTTTTGTTTGTTTAGTTTTCTCTGTGAGTGAGTGAGTGGTGTGTGTGTGTTGTGTGTTGTGTGTGTGTGTGTGTGTGTGTTGTGTGTGTGTGTGTGTGTGTGTGTGTGTGTGTGTGTGTGTGTGTGGTGTGTGTGTGTGTGTGTGTGTGTGTGTGGTGGTGTGGTGTGCTCATATTTGGGGTTTAGTCTGGAGAGTCTCAAGTGTCCAGTTTCAACTTCTGCAGCCTGGAACATCAGCTGAGAAATATTTAAAGGGTAGCCAATCGTAAGCATGTCACAAACATTTTAACTTAAAATTCTTGTGAATGCTGAAAAGTTAAATTGCTGAAGCTAAACTGGATTGCTGTTCTAATTGCATAAGACGAAGGTGAAGTAGTGAGAATAATAAGAAAAGGGAATTCTTAAATATGACTTAATTAAACAGAGAAAGCAGCTGAAGCTGTGCCAATATTTCATTAATAACTGACAAACATATTGAGAGAGAAAGACATATAAACATATACAAATGGAGAGAAAGAGGCCCTGTGTGGTAACTGGTATGTCAAAAAAACTATAGTATAGTATTTCAAAAAAAATAGTATAGTAGGAGGAAACAAGTGATAAAAATTCATAGTATAGTATGTCAAAAAAACTATAGTATAGTGACTGAAAAAGACATAGTATAGTGGGGGGAAAAGTGATAAAACATCATAGTGTAGTATGTTGAAAAAAGTGATAGTATAGTATGTCGTGAAAACTTAAAGTAAAGTATGGCAAAAAAAGTCTTTGTATATTGTGTCATATAAAGTGATAAAAGGTCGTGGTATGGTAAGTCAAAAAAAAGTGATGAAAAAGTCATGGACTAGTATGTCGTAAAAAGACATAGTATAGTATGTCAAAAACGTCATAGTATAGTATGTTAAAAAACTATTGTATAGTTGGAGAAAACAAGTGTTAAAAAGTCATAGTATAGTATATCAAAAAACTATAGTATAGTAGGAGGAAAAAAAGTGATCAAAAGTCTTAGTATAGTATGTCAAAAAAATTATAGTATAGTACTTACTGTAAGATGAAGAAAGTCATAGTATAGTAGGAGGAAACATGTTATAAAAAGTTATAGTATAGTATGTTAAAAAAACTGTAGTATAGTAGGAGAAAACAAGTGATAAAAATTCATAGTGTAGTATGTCAAAAAACTATAGTATAGTAGGAGGAAACAAGTGATAAGAAGTCATAGTGTAGTGTGTCATATAAAGTCTGCAACGTCATTGTCGACCTCCAATGAGCTGCAAATGAAAAGAAAGTATGTTTTGGTCCTGCTGGTTCTCCAGTTGTCCAACAGTACTTTTTCTTCGCTGCTTGGTTTGATGCTTAGTATTTTCCTATCGTACACACCAGCTGACTCTGGTGGTTTGCAGTCTTCCTGGTGGTGGTCAGCCATTCAACTTTCTCTCCTGTTTGTGACATGAAAGCTCCTTCTGAGTGTGTGTTCTGTTTTTCAGGCAGATTGATTCAGGGTATTCGAGCCTCGTTTGTCAAGTGCTGCAACACAGCCAAGCCATTTGAGCAAAAATGCAAAAAATCGACAGAATATGGGTTATATTGAAATTGCTTTTTAAAAGTGTATTCACCACTAAGTATTTCAGTCTGACTCACCATCATCTGTGTCTTTCAAAAGCAAAATTACTGAATTTCTGGGAAATGATGCACTCTCCACATTGAAGATGGCCTGTCTCATACTGTCGAAAATAATCCTCAACTGTATTCAGATGTGTCAGCTTGCCTTGGATAAGCAGGTATTGAACTCAATTGATTACTGTGGCAGCATGATAGAAAACACAAGGACAGACAAGTGAGGGTTCTCTGCATTTGCTCTTTGGCAGAAAGATGAGGAGGCAAGCTCATTTGTGAGGTACAGTGGTGCTCAAAAGTTTACATACACATGCTTAAGTTGACTAAAAGAGGAATAAAAAATCATGTTTTGGAATTTTTTAATACCTAAATTAAAAAATGAGGTAAAATCCAACCTTTAAGGACACCAATTTTCTTTGTGAATGAAAACGTATTGTAAATAATAAATGTTCTTATTTAAAATACAGGGGTCATAAGTATACATACCCCTATGTTAAATTCCCATAGAGGCAGGCAGATTTTTATTATTAAAGGCCAGTTATTTCCTGGATTCAGGATATTATGCATCCTGATAAAGTTCCCTTGGCCTTTAGAATTAAAATAGCCCACACATCATCACATACTCTTCACCATGCTTAGAGATAGGCATGGTTTTATTTCAGTTAGACTAATACCTGGTTTGATTTGCATTGAGAGATGATTTTATAGAAAGTATCCCATGCCTATCTCTAAGCATGGTGAAGAGTATGTGAGGATGTGGGCTATTTTAATTCTAAAGGCCAAGGGAACTTTATCAGGATGCATAATATCCTGAATCCAGGAAATAACTGGCCTTTAATAATAAAAATCTGCCTGCCTCTATGGGAATTTAACATAGGGGTATGTATACTTATGACCCTGTATTTTAAATAAGAACATTTATTTATTTACAATACGTTATTCATTCACAAAGAAAATTGGTGTCCTTAAAGGTTGGATTTTACCTCATTTTTTAATTTAGGTATTAAAATAATTTCCAAAACATGATTTTTTTATTCCTCTTTTTAGTCAACTTAAGCATGTGTATGTAAACTTTTGAGCACCACTGTAGTGGTTATACAGAGAAAAAGAGAAACTACACCTTTCTGTTTTCTTACCCGCACACATTGTACTGACCCTGAATGCAAAATTGCTCAGCCCTATTTGATCAAAAACACTTCCTTCCGTTTGATAAGTTGAGAAATGATAATCTTGTGTTCTGCCTCAAAGCGGTTTCCGGTGCTATGGCACTGTAAACAGTGTTTTTGCTGAGTACCTGAACCCAGAGCAGCCTTCTCACCACCCAGGGAGAATGCCTTTGACTAATCCCCAAGGCTTTCTTATCAACCGTGATTCAATAGAGCCTTCAGTTCCCAGAAGCCAGGCTAACCTTTATCTTGCCTATTTTCTATTACTGCATATCTTTCTTTTCTTTCCACAACAAGATGATTGTAGGAAAAGGAGACCTGTTAACTGTTTACACCTTCCTATATGCACATTGTTTCCCCAGTGCACGTGTATTTGAAACATGAAAGGCTTTGAACCAAATGAGAAATTTCCACTCCATTTGCCAAGCAGCCAATCAGTGAGCAGTGACCCAGATAAGGAGTGTGATATTGATGATGACAGCAATAAAGATGTATTTTCACCACAAGCCTTCCTTCTAATTAGGTTGATCTGCAGAGAAAATAAATTAATTTTGACAAAATGAAAAAGAGGTGGTGATCTGGGAGGATTAGACAAGAGAGCGTGACAGCAGAAAGGGGGGTGAGATTCAGAATGTTTCTGGGGGTTAAGTGAGTCCACCATTGGGGAATGGGTGACAATTACCAGTGAAATGAGATTCTGGGACTTTAGGTGCCTCCTAAATACAGCATTTGGTCAAAGTAATTGTTCAGGGTCAAGTGGGTGATACTTCTTAATGATGCTTTGGCTGTTTTTGCATCTCATCATAAGCCCCTGACCTTCAGTACAGTATTAAAAGTGTACTACTGTTTCAGGCTGCTTGTTAACTGCTGCTGTATTATATTAAGGAATGCTCTTCTTATAAGTGAATATCTAAAGGCTGGTGGTAGTCTAGAGGGCTTGTGTTGATGCTGATTAGAAAAACCAACTGCCTTTAAAAAGCAGCATGAGGAATCTGCATGGGATCTCTCCCCTCACTCTGCAAGAAAAGGAAAAATTACACTTACACATTATTTGCTATTGCAAATATATATTATTATACATCTATATAAAAGTTGTTCCTTCTAAATAAGTAGGCAGCAATTAAGCCGCAATTTCCTAAAATCAAGCTCTGGCTTTAGCGCCTCTGGTTTAGAGACTCACTTTGTTCTACTTTTATGTTGCTTTGAATGTTCTGTCAATGACAGAAGGTGGTAAATGTAAAGTTTTTATATTGATTAAACCATTTATTTTGGAAAATATCTGCATGGATATTAAATTGCATATCAACCACATTGATGCCCTGCAGTACTACTGAGCAACTTGTGGTTGACAATTTATTTAAATCCTTACATCCTGCTGATTTTACTCATATCTAACCTAATTTGTGATACTATGTCTGTAATTGATTCTGCTGTTAATGTATTCACACTTTTCAGTTACAAATCTATTCTAGTAGTTACAATTGTCAGTGACGGAGTCTGCTTTTCTGGCTGGATGTGAATGAACTTTTTTACAGACGCACTGTTTTCACTGCGGGGGAACATTTTTACATAAAATGTCCATAGTTTAAATTTAAACTACAGGTGGTGATGTTGTTGATGCCCCCCCTCAACGTTTTATGCCATCGTAAAAGACTTAAAGTGTTTGAGAATGTCACAGAGTAGGTTGGAAGTGTGGCCAGAGCGGATAGGAAGCAATCAAGCAAGCAAGTAAGCAGGTCAGCAGCCAAAGTGCCAGGAGGAACAGTCATGCATGGCAACACTGAAATACCAACCCCTACACATCCTCCTGGAGGGAGGATGAAATCAGCTGCCGCATTAAGTTTCCACAGCGGAGGGTAAGATGGGGGATGTCACCCCACAGCAATCCGCTGCACACTCAGCAGGTGTTGACATCTAGATTAACCTTGGACTGCTGTGAGCCCAATCCTTCTGGAAGGCAGTGTCTTATTAGAATGCACACACAGAGCACATGGCCAATCCCTGGCTTCTCAAGCTCCCAGGTACTGCCCCTCATTCACCGGCCTGTCAATCAAAGGGTCATCCAAACATTGCTGCAGGGACGTGGGAAACATAGAGGCTAGGTGGGACTTAACACCCAACAATAGCTGACACAGATTACATTTAAATACCAGGTGTAAATGAAGAGTGATACCTTGACTGCTCCTACATAGGCTTTTCAAGTTCACTCATGAGGGAGCAACAGCACATGTGTATGTGTATGTGTATTCCTTTTAGTATGTGAAGTAAGTAACTTCACCCTTACATGCCTGGGTATTTTCTTCACATTCCTACACATTCCACTGTGTTGCATATAGGAATAAAAAGATCATTATGTTACCCAATCTTTTAGCCTCTCTTCTTAAGCTGAACCCAGACAGTGAATCCAGCTTTTGAATAATCGCTACTCTGCAGTGGAGGGCACAGATAAGCCGTTTTCACAAATGAACTCAGGACTATGTCCGAGGAATCAGGTCCCGACCTAGTCCAGAGTTTCCCTTTAACACATGTAGCACAGTAGACTGTCTGTGTCTGAGTATTGTATTGGAAATATAGCCCTACAATCTCTAATGGGTAAGAGGCAGCAAAAGGGATTTAGCCTGTAGTCTCTCCATTTCTCTCTTTCTCTCTCTCTGTCTCTCTCTGTCTCTGCATGCTACGGGCAACACAACCCTGATGGAATCCACGTACCTCTCCCCCATGCCCGCCCAGTAGAACTGGCAGCAGAGTGCAGTCTACCCCATGATGCGCTGCAGCCTCATGGGTTTCTCTCCAGACCTTGTGGCACCTGAAACTCGGACACACAACGTGGAAGTGTTCAAGTGTGTGGGAATGAATTATTTTCTGGCTCAAACTTGCAGCTTTTTCCACTGCTGTAACTCTCTAGGCTTTCTGAGGCATTGCTTTGGGTTCTATTTTTCTTGCATGTGTTTCCACATACCTTTTTAAAGCTTGCATGTCAGGGTCACCCGCCTGCGCTTCCTCCCATTTACTGCCGACCCATTCCCCTCCTCCGCTGGGGGGTCAGTTCGATGGCAGTCACATTGACAATTGGTTCAGAAACCTCTGGAGGCATAGGGGAAACCGATACAGTGCATCAGCATTTACAATACCCTGCTTTTACCTGACCAGTACTTGACATCAAAATACAGGAGGCCAACTGTGCCACCCAACATTTTTCCCCAGACGTGCAGTTTGCAAGTGGGAATCAGAATATACAGTGAAGCCCCTGTCAAGTCATCTCTGAATTGTTTAGTCACTGTCCACTTAGGACCCGAGAGCTCCGATTTGAATTAATTATAATCCTAAAAAGGCAATCACCTGGCCCATAGCAGAGGGTACTGGCCAATTTATCAGTGCAGAGATTTTGGCTGGGTCTAGTCGTACCCTACTACAATCCACCACGCAACCCAAGAACTTCCCTTACTTGGAATTTGATTCATAGCTTCTGTGTTGAGGGACACATAATAATATATTGTTATATTAGATAGTGTATGATAAAACATGATAAAAACATGGCAATAGAATAGAAATACTAGCTGAGGTGATAATATTTTCTTCCATCATTTGATCTACACAGCTCCTGAACAGAAACACGTAAATGAGCGTTGTTTGGCTGCTGTTGTATTGGTAACAGACAGTGCAGACAGATATGAAGCCCTTTCTGCATCTCCCACAAACAGCTGTGATAAGCTTGTTGAGCAACACGCCAGACATTTCCATGGAGACTATATCAGCGTTGTCTTTTCTCCCTAATGTAACCGTTTGTCTGTTACTTAACCCAACACCATGGACCAAATACCATTTTCCTGCAACATACAACACACGTTAACTTCCAAAGATAAATTAATATTCTCTGGTACTCACAAATCCCACAGTGGAAGGTACACAAGCTGTTGCCATAGCAACTCTGATTTCAGATGGGGGATGTTGATTAGACCTGATAAGTATGGACAACATTCTACGTTCTGGCCCTCTACATGAGCATGAATAAAACATAGTTGCAATAGATAATACACCTTTCAAAACAAGGTTTCAAAGAATGTTTAATAAAAGGTATCAAATGTGTAATCTATAGACACAATCCACAAATCCGATTTTAGAAAAATGGGTAAGGGTAATTGTTTTCCACTGGTATGAAAACACTGTCACCTTAAATAAAGATAGTTACAATACTTGACTCAGATTACAGTTTTAAAATCCTAAACCTTCGTCCACAGGATTAAGACAGACACACGATGTGTGTAGCTCTGGCCTCATTCTCAGCTGTAATCAAAACTTCCTTTGAACTTCCCACCACAGCTGAGTGTGTGAATGCAACTTCAAGGGGAACGCCTCTGATTTTACACATTCAGTAAAGGTCAGTTCACATGTCATGGTTGGTAGTACTCAGCCTGTTAGAACATTTGTAAGATAGCTTTTATCTTTCGTGGCTCTGCAGGTAGTTTTCTTATGTCTGATAAAGATAGATGGACTGTTAGTACAGTAGGGCCAACTCAGGGTTCATTGTCTTGCACGGGCATTTTACCATGAGACTACAGGGACAGGGATGGAACCACCATCCTTCTGATTGGCAAGCAACTGCTCTACCACTGAGCCACAGCCACCCCCACCTACAAATACACTTCTGATGTCATCAGGGATATCTCTGTGTGAGTTTGGCGACTAAAAATGTTTAACAGCAAGCTTGTGTTACAAACTGGAGGCATGGTCTTTGTTGAACATGGAGATTTACCAGCCAGGGAGGGTCAAACAAAATGATGATTTTGGTTGCATTTTGGAAAATGTAGGATAATTTACCAGGTCCATCTAATTTGAACAGCTAACATTACTGTAATGTGTGAACACAATGATTTTGTATTTAGCCATTCCAGAGCTCCCACCCTAACGTTATGTGCAAATGGTCCACCAAATGTAGAGGAGATAGGTCTGTCAATGCAAGATTAGGGTTTGTCTAATACTGATGAAACAGAAGGCCGCAGGCAATAGTATTGATGTTTTCTGTATTATTATTTCATACATATACATATTCATAAATGCATACATACGAACCATTTTCTCAGGCTCTAATTGGGCTATTTTGTCAGTCCAATCTGGCAACAATGCTAACAGTTTAGAGCAGTAATGTCCCAACAAACATTGTAATGTACCAACAAAGGCAGTGAAGAAGAAAAAAAGTGTTGCAAAGAACATAAATGATGAATGATTTAAATTATTCAAAAAATCTGCTTTGTTAAAGTTTTCTGAGTAGGGAAAGGCCCTTAACACATTTGTAAGACCTCAAAGATACATACACAATGTGAAGTACTGAAAGTAAACATTACAATTCTACAGGGCACCTTTAATATCTTTTGATTCATGTCGTTATTTCAATAACTCATAATATGAACATATTTCGGAGCAATCCACCTGAGTTCATCCCTTTTCATCAATTATAGCTTTAGTGTCACCAGTAACTGAACTGTCAAGATGGCTAAGGCCAGTAACCCCAAATCCAGGCCCCAGACACCTGTGGGTGTGTACAGTGCTTCTGCTAACTTGTCTGTCTTATCTATCTTAGTTTATCTAGTAAAACTATTGTCCAGGTTCTCACAAGAATTTTTTTATATGTATAGAGGACCTTGAATTTGTCATGTATGATGTATTTATTTATATATTTCATTGTATCTGTAAAACCACATTCAGCAACAGCAAGCTGCGCTGAAGTGACGTGTTTGGTAGGTAACTAACTACAAGCAAAGGTAAAGAAATCTCAAAAAATGACTGTTGTTTTAAATATGTGGTCGGGTAAACAGAATTAAAGACACCACCCATATTCCTTTTAAAAACACACTGCACACCTAAGTACATACTCTACTATATGACTATGAGTTCATGAGATATGGATCAGATGGCCTTATATTATATTTGATAACTGTAACAACCAACATTAAAAATGCTCAAATTAAACTATTAGGCAGTGCTTGTTTTTTACTACACTTATTTGTTAGGGTTAGATTCAGTTAATGATGCTTTTGTGAGCAGCAAGCATTCTGTCATGTTGATTGCACCCTGATTAGCCAGCAGAATGTAGATCATATTGTGCCAAATTACCACAGACACAGTGATTAGTTCCTCAGCCTGCCCTATGAGAAGCTCTGAAAATGGCACGGCATGGTTGTATGTACTAGCCTAAATGATGATGGGGTAATGATTAGCATAGGTCGTGATTTGTTAATTGAAAACTGACATATCAGATGACCATAAATGTAATGCCAAACCCCACAGTCTCCAAATTCTCTGTGACCTACTCTGTTACCCTTATTACTGTTACAGTTTCCGTATCAGCGCACCTCTGTACATATTCTTATTTTGCAAAAAAGTGGTGAATTAACTCAGAAGTAATCTTGCTGACTGGCTGCTCACACACTGTGGATGTCATGAAATGGAAGTTTTACACTAAATCCCTGCAGGGAAGACCGAACCCATTTCATATTAAAAATACTTGTTAGAGCAAGGGTATCTTAGTTAAGGTCATGGGGGAGCAGAGGATTAAATAGTGTTAAGGACACTACAGTGGTGACTGAAGATGAGTTTACTATTAATATTCCTCTTCAGACCTGGACATTCGGTAGATTTTAGCCTCTTGTAGCCCATACAGTCTTCACATGTAGGGTCATGTTAAGAGACTATTCTATTTATTTTGACCATCTAATATATGTACCTGCGCCAAACCTTATGTTTTGGAGTCTAATTACACTTAAATGTCTGCATAAATTTATTGCTGTGCAGAAGTCCAGGCCTTCGACCTATAAAGGCATTGTGATCTGGGATTATGGATGTGTGATGGAAGGATTAAGATCCAATTAACTTGAGAGTTGTGAATGATGATGACGTTCAAAGACTTTTCTTCCCTTTCTTAGCCTCTTTGGAGTGGAGCACCGTGCCCCTATCGAAGTGCAAATACTTTAAAGATCTATAGTCCATTAACAGTAGGATTTTCAACAAATCATTTCTCAGGCAGCTCACTGCATTTGCCATGCCGTGTGTGTGTGTGTGTGTGTGTGTGTGTGTGTGTGCGCGTTTGTGCACAGCAAAACTGCCCACTCTGTATGGCTCTGAATGCTCTGGTTCATGTTTTCAGTGATATACAGATTAGACATGCTCTAAATTCAAATAGCCTCACAGCTCAGTAATTCAACTCTTACCCACATTCACGGTGTGTGTGTGTGTGTGTGTGTGTGTGTGTGTGTGTGTGTGTGTGTATACAGTAGCAGTACATCAGACTCAAAGAGCCAAGCGCCCTCTTCAGAGCCAAATCCCCCTCTCACTCACTCACTCACACAGACACTCACACTTTCTTTTACCCTTAGCTGCCCTCTTGTTTCAGCGATTGCATTTTAAAATACAGCTTTCCCTTTGTTAGAAAGGAGAACACTGCTTTCTGTCACTGCCAAAGTTAGCCGAAAAACAAAACATGCAACAACCTGACAGCCCCTTCTGCAGCTGAAAAGAGCATCTTTTTCCTTTTTGGATTAAATTATGTATAGAGGTTTAGAAGACTCTCTGTGGCCACGGTGGAGTTACTTTGCTCATTTTACTTATTCAGCGTGTTGGCCCTTAGGCTCCATTAGCGTTGGAGAAGTAGAGCTATTTCCTCAGCTCTTCATATTCAAACACAGCCCAACGTAGAGGAAACCCACTGTGTCATGTGCCTTCTCTGCATGTTCTGTCTTCTGCTCTGCCAGCCTTTGGCTAAGGGACGATTTCATAGCTTTAAGCTACGATAGCATGCACTGCCACAGGCAGTAGAGTCCCAGGGTTTGCCATATTTGTCTACATGAGGTGACATTGTTGCTCTGCACGTCTTTAATATGAACTTGTCTTTTTATGTTGGCTTGTCTCTGTGAATCAGCGATGGATAAACAGAGCGTGTTTATTTCCCTGAAATGTGCAGTGCTACAGCTGTCCCCTGGATGAGGTGATTTGTATGCACAGCCTCTGCACATAAAGTATAATGCCTTGAGTGTTCATTTCATAGCACCATCCCAGGCAGGTTATTATGAAACCCACGCAACTTCTAAGAAAGGCTCGCCCTTCCATAGAATCCACTTACGCAAAGTAACGTAACCTGGTTTCTTCAGGTCCTTAACCACTCCAGGTCAATGCCTAATCCCAACCAATCAAGCTGCTTTGTAGAGCGGGTCTTTCCTAGAAGTTGTGTGTTTTCCATAATAATGCATCCCAGGGATTGTATCATAATTGAATGTGGGCATTTTTTATTCCTTTGTGCCTAACTGTCAGTGTGGAAATTCACATTACCCTGCCACTCTCCTTCTTGATGTGCCACAGTGAGAGTCATGTCATGAATAAACATGATGAATTACAAAGGGATGAGTGTTGGTTATAGATGAGATAGACAGTTACATGTGTTTGGGAGGAAGGGTGTGCAGAGAGGGGTGTGATAGGGTCATGGTCCCCCCCCCCCCCCCCCCCCCAAAAAAAAAAAAAAGCAGCTGCATCAAGATCTGTTTTTGGTTAGGGTGCACTATGTAATACTGAGCTAGTGTTTAAAATAATTACTGCAGTACAAAATCAAAATCAAAATTCTCCCCCGCCCCCTCCTCCCCAGCGGTTGCCAGGCTGAGGCCGCAGCATCCACACTAAAGTTGCTAGATACTCGTCTCACATAGCCAGACATACTCCACATCACAGCGGAGTAGCTAGCGTTAGATGCTATGTTGAGAGTCAGAAAAGCCCGTGCTCACGCGGCGCTCTGGTCCAACTAACAGACACACTTTTTCAGCTTGGAATTACGATGAGAACTGCAAAAACCATCCTCACTGTCCTCTCCATCCGACTGAACACACTTTCTCTTAGAATTATGCAGGCTACACGTTGTAAACAGCCCTGGGCTGCTTGGTATCCAGTAACATTAGCTAGCAGTTAGCAGGGTTAGCATGGCGGCGTTAGCCAGGACCAGTCAAGATCACTTTACTGGCTGTGTCTACACTGATTTGAGAATAACCAACTCGGGTGTCCGGCTACATAATTCAATATGAATATAGGCCTACAAATGTTGTAATGGCAAAATGTAACGAATTAGCCTGAAGCTAATGTTATTAGCCGCGTTGGCTTCCTTTGGGCTCTAAGCTGTCTCCACCTTTCAAATCTATCTCCAATATTTACCTGGGTTGGTTACGTCTCTAGTCACGCAACTGTTTGGAACATGCTATTTCTTTTAGGTCGGGTTGAATCTCAATGGATCCTGTTCCAGCTGTAGAGAGCTGGTTTACCTGTCTACAGGTGTATCATGCTGTATTAATGTTCCAGCTATAGAGAGCTGGTTTATCTGGCAACCCGGCCTGGCTGTCAAACTGGGCAGCTGATATCACAAAGGCCATATTGGATATACTGTACATATACACATATTGGACCTTTAAGACATTTTTGGAAAAAACTTTGGTTGTGGCTCCTGCTGTTGCTTTGTGATTACTGAGATCCTGTTTGCACAGTTGCCTGCCTTTTTTATAGCTAAATTATTAACTTCTAGGACTTGGCTCCCTGAATGGTAAAGACATGCTGAGATCTCAGCATTGTCAGGAACAAACAACAAAACCTTAAGTTTTGAAATAATCTGAAGAAAGATGGTGCTTTCAACCTTGAGAGGCTTCTGGAGCTCTGGCAGCATACGGTAGCAAATGCCGCTCCCAGGTCAGACCACAAGGCCAAAGACCTGTGCTGTGTCTTCTGGGAGTCCTCAAGAAAATCGCCACTTTTTAGGGTGTAACTATACAGTCTATGGTTGTTACACACACAGTTTAGACATTAGTGACTGAAAACAACAGTGTATTGATGTGGCGACGCACCGTAGACCTAGAACACACACAATGGATAGTCCTCACTTAATTTATCCAAAGCCTCGTCTTCTTTCTGTGGGGGGTTTAAACTACTGCCGTCCAGAGACATTTAGCTGAGCAGGTGAGCATTTCTGTAATTGACAATTAATTAAACCCTTTCCTACCGAGCTCTGTAAGCTATCGGTTGGATCGGCGGCACTTGGTAGTTGAGTTAAAACATAAAGAAGCCCCGTTCACAACAGCACATCCACTGGAGTATTCAATGTGTGGAAGCCAGTCGTGCTTTCTCTTCTAACAATAAAAATGAAACATCTGTTTTTAAAAGTACAAACAATAATGGATATGTGGCAAGGGTCACTAATAATGGGGATAATGTGAGTGGATGCCCACAACAACGCCACCTAGGGAATTACACCCTAGAAAATACTGTGTGGACATTGATTAATGGAAGAAACTGGAGAGAAAGGCCCACAGCTCAGTTACTGATGAGGCGTGTTTCAAAGTTTATCAAATGTTTTTTTATTTTTATAGGCAGGGGCTTATACTGCTAGTTTATAAATAAAAATGTTAAAATACCAGCCTTGATAGCAGTCTTAAAAGACATGCTTAATTGAAGAATTAAGCCCAAAATAACATATAAACAATAAAAACTTTTGACTTACTCACCACCACTGAGATGGGACATTATAGGGAACAAAATGTATCCCAGGAGAGGAGGGACTCTTTCAACAAAAAGGAGATTAACTACCAACTGTTTAACTTGGAAATCCATGAAATGTCCCTTTCACATACCTGAGGGCAACAAACCTGCCTACAGCCTCAGCAAGGCATCAGGAAGCAGAACATGACAAAGGAGCACAGGTGACTTATGTAGCCTTGCCCTAATTAGGGGGCTGGCCCTGGGAAGGGTCAGGCCAAAGCTGTATTCAGGTCCACGACACATTTACCTGCACTACGGGAAGTCTCCCCCACTAGAGATACATCTACCATCTGTCTTGCTGGTCCAACTAGGCCTCTGCAAGCTTAGCAGCTGAACATTAGTATTTTAGATCACTATATGATTTTACAGTTTTCCCTGTAAATCAAGTCAGTTTTTATTCAGTTTCAGTTTTTTTTCAGTTTCTGTTTTTTTTTTCAGTTCAGAAATTACTAAACTGCTTTTGTCTACATGAAATCAATACATGTATTATTATAATTTCATTGCTGCCACATGTCAGCTTGGTGGTCTACCTTTATCCAGTTCTGCCCATATAGAGTAGAACCTTACCATTATTGTACCTGCTTTAGGATTGTAGACAGGAGTAGTGTCTCCTGGTTGATTTCCTAGTCATGTCCTCTGCTTGTTTGACTGCAGTGTAGCAGATAGCGTCAGGGGGACATCAGAAGAAGCCCGAGGGATTGGCCGCTAACAGATAAACCAGGGAAACATGTTCTCCATGACATGGGCTGGAAATGGAAAAGTAGTCTGATACCTCTGACTGAGATGCCATTGATTTACCCAGTTTACTTCAATTTAAATCAGGTATGGACACTGATTTGGGTGGAAATCTGCTCATCACAGGAAGGGATATTCAATAATTAAGAGTGAAATGCAAACAGGATTCTAATCAGCAGTTAGTGAGCTCTTAGCCCAGAGAAAGCTGTACTTACAGGTGTGAGGTGCTGTCCTTTTCTTACGGTTGGTATATTACTTTACTGACATTGTCTTACAAAGTTACAGGGTACTGAAATCCAAATTATGTGCAGCTTGAGTTCTGTGTGGGGTGGCAGTGGTCAGAAGTATCCCAGCATGCATTGTTAAGTGCAGAAAAACATTCTGATTGCTCAAAAGTCTATCACAGGCCAATATTTTCCAAATGTTTCATCTGATATTCATGACTGGGGGAGGAAATCAATACGCCGGGGAAAAACACACAGTGAGCCCCTGTATTTTCTTTCAATACATTCTCAATTTGATTCTGACATGTTTTGAATATGGTAGAATGGCTGTATAGAAAATGAGACCGAATAAGAAAAAAACAGCATTATCAAACAGATCTAACTTCCAAATGCCAACGGGGGTTATATACACACACGGACAAGGAGCACGCTCAGCCTGACCAAACGTAGCACTTAATGTCTTCTACTTTTTGACAAGACTGAATTCATGATCAGCGCAGGGTTTGGTACTGAGTAAGGCGAGTATACAGCCCATCGCTACATGATTACCTACAGCAGTATTGATAACATCATTCATTTTTGTTGCTCTGCTTCATCCTATTTTTTCACGGATCTTTTTTTGTTCAAAACTAACATAAAAATGAACCTTCTTGTATTGAAGCCACTATTCCCAAGAGCCTTAACCTTTACTATGGCCTGTAATTCACCTGAATGATCTCACAAAGGCACCGGCATCTTGTTTATTTTCTAACATTAAAATTGCAGATCATGGAACCAGTAAGCAAGGCGTCTTCACTCCACTGCTGTAAACGCTGTAGTCTTTTCATTGTCTGCCTTGCTGCTAATCCACCCCCATTACAGCGACCAGATCAAGGCCTTCAGCAGGCCAATGCTAACGTTTAGTGACATCATAACGTCTTGTCTGGCCTCACTGTTTTCCTGAGGAAGACAGTCAAGTAGACAGCTTAAAGTCAATGTTAGCCTGAAGCATTCTGTTTACACAGGCCTCATTAATGTAAGACCTCCTCTCTTATGAAGGAAAGCAGTAAGCCACTAGGTAGGACAGATGCCCAACTGGGAGACGATGCATTCGGCCTCCGTGCTTAATCCAACAATTGTATTTAAAATTCTGAAAACTCACTGTACAGGTGACTCATCTAAAGTCTTTAGAACATTAAACAAGCCATTTGTAGGGACATCAAAACTTAAAAATGTTCTAATGCAATCATGCCCAGATTGAAGTGTTTTTTTTGTTTTGAATGGGGGTATTAACCAATAAAAACAACCAGAGTTGGGGGGGGCTACTTTTAAAATGTATTCTGACACAATTAACTGGTAAAAATGTAGTCAGTACCCTCATTTAAAGCATCAAAATATTATATATCCATCAAAACTGAACAGAAAAACATATGACATACAGACAAGTATGGACTGATTACTTACTGTGTGCAGATCACAGCAAAAACACACGTTAGGTAGTGTTGGTGTGTCCGTCTCCAACACACTTGCTGTTGTGCAAAACAACTCTGTGTAGAATAACCTAGATAATCCACTAAATGACACGTTTGATGTCCACATAGGAACGGGGGCTTCTGTGGTTAGACAACAGTCTGATGCTGGTTGCACAACATTTAACAAGTGGATCTGCCGTGTGTAATTGTGGCTTAGCGGTGTGGGGGTGGTGATGGCACAGTGGATACACATGTGTATATCCACTGCACCTTCACCTTTGGTGTGGGAGACAAGGGTTCAATTCCCACTGCGATGCATCAACAATACATCGCCAATGTGCCCCTGAGCAAGACAATTGTAAGTGATCTCTCCAGTTAGGACTACAGTTGGAACAGAGACCTGGAGGGCTGTACTCCTGACTGCTCCAACGTTCCCCGATCCGAATCTCAAACTACAGAGACAAGTTGGCACTGAATTGACTCTATGGTTTCCCTGGAGACCAGAGTTATGTTGTGTCAGACTTGATAAGTCTTGTTGTCATGCACATGTGTATGTAGTATCCTTCTTTAATTTAAAATTCTAATCCTGCTCTTAATCCCCACATTTACTAAATGTATTAGCAATCGTTTTATGTATTTTTGTTCCCCTGTAACTTTTAACGGAATACAGTTGCCTTTTTTGTCCTAACTACGTTTTTCGTTATTAACCACGCCGGATAATATGGACAGCAGAAAACCTTCACTAAAAGTTCACGCAGAAGCCTATTGCTGTGTCCTACAGACATCAGATCTTACTTTATGTGGAGCTTCAAATAAGAGTCTAGTTTGTTAAGGGGCCTCATCAGAAACCTATAAGATCTGCTGGGACTCAGAGAACCTTGTCTCTCCTTCACCAAGGCTTAAAAAACACACTTCACTCAGTAAATCCCAAACACTCAGGTCAAGATTAAAGAAGGGAAGAAAGATGAGAAGAAACCTAGTAGCAGATTCTTGGCAGGACTCCCTGGTGAGAGCAGAAACTACAGCAGGGATGGGGAGGGCACAACGGTTAAGTCTACATTTTAATCCCATTTAACACAATTAAACCCCATTTTACCTTTTGTTGCAACATTGTTTTTTATTTTAGCCACGTGCTTCTGTAAAAGGTGATTGCAGCAGACAGGCATGCATGCTGGTTTTCCATTCAGGGATAGCACCAGCCTCAGAGACACATTTGTTATCATGGCCAATGCATTTTTGGTGTTAGGATGAAGTGTTAATTTATTATGTACCAACTCTTCCCGCTCCAGTTAGTTATTTTCTACACTTCACATAACGCGATTCCACAGCCAATAGAAAAGTTATGAACTTGATGTTTTGAAGACCAATTTCTGAAAACATCTTTCAGCTGCAGTGAATTATTGCCGTTTACAGAGAAACTGGAATCTCTTCTTCCGCCATGCTGCATTAGTTCTTAAGAACCAGGGCCTGAATTTAGCAATTGGAGGGTAACACTGTCAATCTACCTTCCACATTGGCAGGTAGCTAATGAGAATTGAGTGATTAATTAGTTGTTTTTTTGTGTTGTTCTTTACATTTCAAAGAAGTCGGATTTTGTTGGATTTTAGCTAAAGCTAAAAATGTGGCGGCAAATCACTAGAGTAAAGAGGACGGCTGAAACAAATAACCAACAAAAAGATGAGCAGGAGTCAAAGAAAAGTAAAAGAAGACGTTTTAATACAAAGTGGACTATTGACGACAACGGCAAGGTTGGCGAGGGGCTAATTTATGACATCACAGGACAAATGTGCTGCAGTGACTGTTTGGTTCTGAGAAAGCAAAGTCAAATCCTTTTTAATCAAGACTAAGAACTTAAAATTTGAAGTAATTAATAAGGATCAAGAGTCATGAAAAAGCCACTTACACACGATGAGTTGTAAACTATCAGACTGAGCTCAGGAGGAGACCGCTGCGGTCAAGGCCCTGATGTCCATGAAGACAGCGCAGTTGGAGAGGATGCAACTGCTGTTTGGAAACACTCATGTCATTCCTGTTTTTCACCTTCATGAGGCAAAAAACTGTTGCGGGTAGATTTTTAAATCCCCCCACCACAGTTTCTTGTCATCAAAAAAGTTAACTTCAGGCCCTGCTAAGAATTATGTTCAAATGCTATGATTTCACAATAGCACAAATGTGTTAGGGGAAAGACAATGCCAATTTCACAGTCTATTTTAAATATGATTGTAGTTGTGGGAAATATATTTGTTTTCTTAAATGATTGATACCACTCTCATGTCCCCAAAAAAACCACCACTGTTCTTACATTTTGTTTTTGTACAGTTTAATATGTAAATAAGGTTTATTGTACAGCTCAATAAAATGTACAAAGTCTTTGGCGATTAGACTCCATTGCTATTCGAATATTTTGTATATTCACAGGCGTAGAGAACAATCAGACCCCCAAAACATGACTGTAATTAGGGATTAGAGTTGTGAGAGAAATAACAAGAGCACGAGAAGAGTATGTACAGTATATGAAAAAAACACATGGACTTACTTCTATGCAGCAACGAATCTGAAATAGAAAAGCAAATGTAAAGATCCATCCCCCAAAATCACGCGAAACACTACCCGTAATGTCATCGCCAAGACAGGCCGGCACAACACGGCCTCTCCGCCGGTACGGCAACACAGGCTGGCACAACACAGCACCGCCGCCAACACGGCAACTCATGCCAGCAATACACGACATCTCAGCCGGTACAGCCACACAGGCCTCTCCACGGATCTGTAAGTAGAAAACAATGTTGTCATCGTCGACAAGCCGGCATCGGTAACCCAAGCCGGCACAAGAAGTTAAAGTGCGCCACTGCACTCTTTGTCTGCAACAACTGCTGAATAGTACAGGGAGAAACAGATTTTTTAAAGTAGGGTTGTACCTCTGAGATTGGCACTTGCAATTTGTGAACGACACTGATTGCTTGGGCAGGAAGGTGAACGCCGCCAACAGCTGATTCCATTTAGGTAGAGCTTAGATTCAAAGTTAGGTCTTCCTGAAAGAATTTACACTGAGCTACATTAGTCCAGCTGGTCTCTGGATCCCAATTGGCAACATTCTCACCAGTCTGACTCTCTAACATAAAAAGCAACAGCAGACCAAATACACCACAGTCAAGTTCGGTAGCATCTACAGTAAGTCCCCAGTGAGGAAGGTATTTAACTAAGTCAATTTAATAAAAACACAGAGAGAATAGGGAACATCCCCCCCCCCCACACACACACACACATTAAAGGTTAAGCACAGTAAGGATTGTTCCGACATTGGTCTACAATGATCATTTTTTATAAAAGCATTAAACCACTGTGCCCTCTGTTAACAGATAAAAATGTGTTTCTTTTAGTGTATTTGGTCCTGAATCTAAAAGCATATACAGAGGTAAACAAAGCCTACACGAGTAGCACACACTATTTTATTATTATAATTTCTTTAAATACTTCTCTTGGTGATGAATTCATATAAATTTGCAAAGGCAGATCCCCTGGAAGTGTAAAGCTGATGGTGGCAGCTCCTAAATCATGCAGATGTGAGGGATGAGGCACAGCAAACACTTAAACATGCTGTGCATGAAGGTTTACCTCCTGTCATTTATTAGTCAACACAGTATAAGAGTGTGTTGCTCACACAAAGGGGAGTGAAAACACAGGGTGTATGCTAATACCCAGTATGTCTGTTTGCAAGGCATCAAAGTAAAACGTAGGTGCATGTTGCGGGTTGATATTGCAAACAAGACAGATAGTTGTAGATAAGCAGTTTTACTTGGAAAGACCATATAACAAACAATAAGACAGTACTGATATTGAAATATAAAGTTACACAATATAGGGTAAATCACCTTGTCTGTACATGTAGTCTATGCTACTTCATCCTTTGGTTTGGTAAGACATCCGTCACCACACGTTACTGTTGTGAATGTGACTTCATATTTGTTGTGAATGTACAGAGTTTGCCCCATTAAAAAGATAGATATTGATGCAAATTGAAAGGCAATGTGTATGCACATTTACAGAAAATGCAATTTTAACCTGAGGGAAAAAACGTGGCTGAGTCAGAAAATCAAATAATACAGAAGCCATTCCCATTTCAATATCCTCCTCGATAAACATCAGTGGCAGACTCTTCACTTTCCAGACGCCATCTCATTCAATCAAGTCCTACCTCAGACCACAAGCTGGGCAGCACTTCACTGGGTTTTTACCGTTTATTTTGTCTTAATGTGCATCAAGCAATATGCGCACAAAAGATATGACTCATTCATCATAACTCATCTCTGCATATTTTTAGAAACATGACTCAATCAGCTTATTGCCAATCCATGCAAACAGGCACAGATCAATATAATGAACCTTACCAGATTCCATGAAGATAGGGGATAGAAATCTAATGCGGTGCATAAATAGGACTATTCTTTTCCTACTATGTTTACTTTGTAATAATCTCCACTGTAATAATAATAATAACAATAATAATAATAATAATGATAATAATAACAGATGCTTTTTACAGGTATCTGCTCAGCTCTCATCCATCAACTCAAAGCACAGATGATACATGTGGTGGCCAGCCTGCCTTCATTAACCATGCATGCCACATCCATGTCGTGTTTGATGGATGGCTCCTTGGCACCTCAGTATATTCCAGTGAAGCACTTGACCTTTACAGATACGGCCCACTTCAATACATTGAGCAATGAAGGCTTCATCAATTTAATACATCATTGGTTTCGTCAAAAGCCTCAACTGGGCATGAGTCAAGAACTGTTCAGATTCATGTGGGCAGAATTAGCATGTTGCTAAGTAAATGAAATGAGATGAACTCACAAGATGAATAGAATGTTTAACAGAAAAAGACGAATAAAAGAAGTGTTCATGCCCACCATATATGCAGGTCAATTATTTTTTAACCAAGGTATTATTCAGGCAAATGCTTATTTCCATTGAGGATGAGGATTCAAATATCTTTATTTGCCAAGTAAATGCACAGACATAGCCTCTCAAGCCTTTTTACATATAGTGTCAGAGGTAATGTACTGTTTTAAAAGTACCTGGGATACAACAGCTAGTAGCAATGTAGGGCCTCCAGTCGTTCAGTTTAGAGCGTAGAGCATAGAGCATAGAGAGAGAGAGAGAGAGAGAGAGAGAGAGAGGCGTAAATTCAGGTATAATTGGTTTGCTTATGATCCATCCCTGGAGAAAGCTCCCCTGTGGGCCTCTGATGGATCCGGAACCTTCTGGTTCTCATCCTATTCAGGATCGAAGACAACATGCTTTGTTTGACGTCCCCCAAGGGTTCTCCTTTTCAAACCAATGAACAGCTTCTTCTAAGTAAACTCGGCTCCCTCATTAGATCTTCTATAGCAGCATACTTAATCAGTCAATCATTTTTATGTTATATAATCAATCATATAATCAACATTGTGTAAGTATTATACTTGTTGTACAGTAACTCCTAAATTGTTTGTCAGTTGTAGTGGTGATTGACAGTAAGGTAGACCAATGTAGCCTGACAAACCCTAATTACAGTTACCAGCTCTGAACCTAAGCTCCTTAAGCTAGTGTTGATGTTAGCTTTATAGATTTAGGCCTACTGCTTCACAAATCGGAGTCCTGGAGGTCCGGTATTTGAGAAATGATCTGTTGTAGTTATGGCTGATACTGGCACAGGGCCATCACAGGAAAGAAATTAAATGATAAACAACTAAAAGCTAAAAGGGAAAGGGAAAGATAACTGGCAAAATCCAAGTCAATCTAGGTGGGGCTTTCAACAGATGGAGACAATTAGTGGATGGTAAATGATTTCAAAAAGCCGCAGAATTGGCCCTCAGGTACAGTATTTAGTATGTCTATTTCATTCATAAAATAACTTTAAATTGTGTGATGTGGTTGTACGCCAGTAGCCTAGATTAAATGATGTCCCCCTCCCGTTTAGCGTGAGCGTTTTATTCCTTTTAGTCCGTGTTTGTGTTGTCCCATTTTCTTTTCTCTTGTCCCCCTGTACTTTGTGTAAGTCATGAAATGCGCTACATAAATCTAAGTTATTATTGGTTGCTACAAAAATCTCTTAATGCTTTGTTTGGTTTGGCTCACAAGACATCTAAAGTAGACTAAGTTACCATGTGCATCTGGAACTTATTCTCTTATTGGAAATGAAGGGTTTTCGGTCTGAGCAACATATTCATCGCGACCATAAGACCTCCTGGTAATGCTAGGTCAGTAGACTACAGTTGGTAATACAGCACCGTAAAGAAAAGAGCTTTACGGTCGCAGGTGTACTTAAAACATTACTGCTTTCGTCCAAAGGGGGCGCTGAAACAAGACATATAGCCACTTTAAACTACATGCTAGCTAGCTAGTTCATTTATGCTACCACAAGAACCAATCCCTCTGGTGGGGTTTGGAATGGTAACTGAGTAAATTACTGCTTGCTAATTATGTATTATATAATGAAAATCCTGCCCCTTACTATTTAAAAATTGCACTCTTTCGATTTAAAAAAATATATATTTTAGAAATCTTTCTCCTAGTTGGAGCATTTCACAATGTTAATGTGAGGATCTGTGAGTTAGCATTTTAAAGCTTTAACTTTTTGATATTAACGAACGTCCTTTACACTTAAGCCATTGCCAGATGAGTTACTATAAAGCTAATTAAGATCAGCACCACACAACTCTCTCTGGATGTCTCAGTATGACTGTCTTTAGAAAATGGTGTCCTCTGACGACTTTTGCGCGCAGAAATTTGAGCAAAGATAATAACCTCTTCTGAAGAGTCCATCATGTTTTTTTAATCCACAGTGTCCTCTCTGGCTACTAGCAATAGTGCGGTGTGTGAATAATGAAGGCTTGTATCATGTGGATGCCCCTACAGTTGTGTTGTCATTATTTTGAACTCCTTATGGGGGAGACCAAAAAAAAAAGTAAAGCATTAAAGTACTCCCAAAGTAAAGTATTAAAAATACAGGAAATAAGGACTGAAACCAACCACATCATATCCCTGGTGTTATATCCACTAGTTGGTGGACCACTACTTTTTCTGTGCTACTTGCTTGTGCTTTGGATATAGTCCTGCAGGGATTGGTTTCCTGTCTGTCTCCATTCCAGAGAGTCTGTCATTCACAGCCGAACTGTTTATTTTTTGACCTTTGCTTTCGTTGTATCTGTCTGTCCTTTGGTAGGCTTTGCAAGCAGAGCCGTGTCCTCAGAGACGAGGCAAGGAGGATGAGATGAAAGATTCATACGGGCACACCCGGTGTGAGAGAGGCAGAGGGAGATCTTCACCAAAGAGAGTTAATTAGGATCTCCCTTTCCCGGGCAATCACTCTGCTCTTGACATTTCATCTCACTTTTTCCTGAACAAATCTCCCTAGGACTGGAGGAGACAGGCAGAGAGAGACAGACAAAGAAAGTGCTTGACCTTGGTTCGTGTTGTGATGCATTGCTGGTTTTAGCCCACATCAGTCTGCCTGCCCATGATAACTTTCAACATGAAACAGTGAAATAATCCCACAGCTCTCCAGGCAACCTAACATCCTGCATCCTTTCACCTGAAAGGAAGGATCCTTTCTTTGGTTCTCCCTGTGCAAATCCTTCATTTTGTTCAAGAAGCTCACCTATAAATTTCAGATTTCAGAGTGCCCAAGGTTTTCCTGCTGCAAAATTAAAATGGTGAAAAATAAAAACACATTCATACGCAAATCAGTCCCGGTGGTGAGGTTAGAAAGAGTCCAGCGATACAATAAAAGAACAAAACAGGCCATCAACACTAAAGATTTTTTTTTCTCATGACAATCGAAATAGGAAACATAATCATAGCTTGGCTAAATTGAAAACCCTCTGTGTTCAATATGAAAGAGATAGATGTGATGATTAAACTGTAACAAGAGAAAGCCCGAGAAAGAGGGAGAAAGTGAGAGTCTTTGTTGGGAGGTAAAATGTGTTTATTTTGCCCATTTCCCTGTCTGTCATTTGAAATTGGAGAAAGCAGACTGTATTATTGGACACCAGTGCCAGTCCCGGCAAATGATCTGGCTTCGTGATAGATTTGTTTAACGCACTCTTTATAGCTGGCGATCCCCTGCCGAGGATTTTTCAGAAAGCTGACAGAGTGGTTATAGGTAAAAGAAAGTGGAACATTACTGCTCTGAAATGACTTCAACCCAAAGCTCAAAGGGGTAGCACGTCTCTCAGTCCCCAAAACCTTTTGGCTCGGCTGTAACAGTTGACTGAATTTCCTCACCTCCCAGTGTGACTCACTGTTGCCCCGGTGACAAGGGCCCTCATTTATCAACCTAACGTAGAAACCAGCGCAGAGATGAGCGCAGACATCGTCTTACAACAGGCTTCCCGTGGGATTCATGAAACGTTGGAGCGTAAGAATGGTCGTACATTAATAAATGCAGCGGCTGGACAAGATCAGAATTTAAATTTTACGCCCCAATGTATTTTTAGTTTTGAAGCCTCGCCCCTACTGGTTACGACATGGCCAGACGGAATCCGGCTAAGAAGTGGCACTTTCCAGAGGTGGGGATTGAAACCCTGACATCTCAGTTTTATTTGCAGTAACGTGTGTAACTATTCGGCAGCATAAAAACTGGTACTAGGCTGTAGGAAGGATGAAGAATAGAAAGAGATCACTGCTCGGGTCCACAGTGTCGCAGTATTAAATCAGACTCAACCTGAAGATTATTTAATTTATACACCCGTGACATATGTATGCTATAGTCCTAATAGTAATGTATAGGCTTACATTGCAATCTCTTAGATGTACATGTAGGTGGAGAGCACGTGTCCTTTGATTGATTTCTGCTGTAGTCACACAGTACACAGCCATGCTCCAGACTGCCCTGACCTCAACATTCAGATGTAATAATAAAGACAGAATCCTTCGTTTCAGTGCGTCTCAAAGTACAGGCGTCTTTGACTACGGCCAAAACCTGATGATTGCTGCTGTGAGCCACAGGTCACACAATAAAAGAAGGGGTCATCCAATCAGTGACGGGTATTTAGCAGTCCTTGGGAGAGAATGATCACATTATGGCTTGGCTTATTAAAAACCTTTGTATGGCTGTAGGTCAGCAGGGTTCTGAAAGGTGTCAGTGAGATGAATGACTCTGTTGCAAACACACACACACACACACTTGCAACCTCACCACCCAGCAAGGGCAACCACAGCCAGCAGGAACAGTAGTCATGAAAATGAGGGTGGCTAACCCTGCCATGCTTTATTCATAAATCTGCCGCTGGGACCGCTGATGAAGCCAGTGTTTAGCTGCAGACCATGTTGTTTATTGACATAGGCATTAACGATATAAGTTTTAATCAGTTATCTGTATCTGTCAGGATGTGAATTATCCATTTCTACAGGTTGTTTGAGAAATACCACTGTCACTTAATTTACATTTTAGACATATTAATGTTGTTACTACAAGCACAAAGAAGAGGAAAACAAGACATGTTGCCATGTTCTTAACATTTATTTTGCCTGGAATTGGTAATATATCGTACAGTGTATGATAGGTTTTGTCTCATGTTGTAGGCAGCAGAGATGTTCACTAGTCACAATATACAAATCCAAGACATGGAGCGTGGGTCATGGGTCCTTGAGGGGGTTCTAGCGAGTCCCAGGCAAAAAGGGGAATTATTTATTTTTCAATATAATTTCATCCATGAGTAACAGAATTACAGAATGTGTGACTGTGATAATTTGGTCATGGGATTCATACAGTTCCTGTATTTAGACATCTCAAAGCTAAGATCCTGGTAAGACAGGTAATCGTGGGACCCAGTCTGATCAAATGGGGTATGTGGTCTAATGTGTGTCACTTAAAGTGAAAAGGTTACTTTAGAGTTCAAATCAGGTCTACTATATATCATCAGGTCCAAAACAATATGATGATTTAGAAATGAATGATGGCCTACGGGTTTCACAAGTAGGCCTACACTATGACTTTAAAGCACTTTCAAAATTAAGCCAAACAAACAATTAATCAACCTTGATATTTTTATTATTCTGTGCTAAATTATCCCACTTTCCTTCCGTCAACTCTTTGTCAAACGGATGTAGGCAGTGCATTCACTCTGGGCCCACTAAAGACAAGGACTGCAAAAAACCAGAAGCCAGTGTGTCTAGTAATGAAGAGCTTTCATTTTTCAAAAATTAATACTCCTAAAGCAATAGTTAAAATTTTAGGAAATACTGTATGCTAACTCCCTTTCTTGCTGCAAGTTAGATGAGAAGCTTGATAACCTTGTCATGTCAGAGAGTGTTATTGATCTTCTCATCTGACCTCTTATAACAGGAGCTTTATAGAGTAGGATGCCCGAGTCTAGCTCTTAATGTTTTCCTCATTCTGGAACGAATTCAACTCTTCTGTTTACCTTAGCTCAGGGGCTTTAAACTCCCTGAAACCAAGTGTGGGGTACAGATCCTTTGGAAGCTCCTCTGAGACCAACTCAGCTTGCTGTCTTTGTTGATTCAGGGTCACACACCTGTCTGTGGCTGGCCCAAAGACACTGAAATTTGTTAAAGGACATGGACGGTTTGTCCAAACCAGAATGCCTTGCTGTGCCATACCAATCCCAAACTATGAGACATAAGTCTGAAACCAATCTGACTGAGATGCTCAGTTGACATGTAGCTGACTCTCCTCTGAAGTGGTTGAGTGGGAGAGTAGAGTGTGCTTCATTTCTACATCAAGAACATGACCGTAATAATCAGGGACTTGATGTCATAGCATATTCCATTATTACTTTGAATGAGCATGCAAGGGGGAAGTTCCAGGAAAAGAAATTGAGCTATTGAGAAAGCTAAAGGAGTAATTCTACCCAGATAAGAGCATATTAGAGCGAGTACGAGAAGAAGATAAGGGGATGTGATTCAGTGGGAGGAGGAGGGAAAGGTTAAGGCGGTTTTATACAATCAAGAGAAAATCTGAGACTTAATAGCCACGTCTTTTCTTGTGCTTTAAAGGTAAGCAATAAAACAGCATTTCAGCAATGTTGGAAAGAAAGAATATGTTATGATTGCATTCAAAAACTATGAATTTCAACCTAAAGTGATGATTACCCCCTCCCCCAACACAATTAAAATGAAATCCCTCAATTAAAGATCCCATTCTTTGTGATGCCACTTTCTCACCATTTATTTAGTCCCCAGATTTAGCCGCTCTTTCATCACCACACAATGGATTCTTATTAGCCATAAAGCTGTGATCTTGATAATGCATCAAACGTTTGTCCAGAGACATTTCAAACAATCCCAATCTTGAAAGAGACAAATTATTATTATCAGCTCGTCTGCAATTAATTAGGACGTCATTTGTAGTGAATGAACTCAAAGAGAAATAACTGACACTTTATAAAACTAGCTAATTATGTTTGATAAGGCTCAGCTTGGGGAAAGCACGCTTCTTTCTGTTCTCATTGCCTTTTCTGTCTTTCCACTTAGCGTGTCCATCAAGAGCCACGTGTTCTGGGGGAGTGCCGCCGAGCAGAACGCTCTGCCCCTGTCTGCTCACTGTTGTAACTTCATGCATTCTGGTGTAATGTTCCCTCTGTGAACATGACTCTCAGTGAAGAGTTGGATGCCATTCCTGTGTCCTTCAATTTCTGGAATGTAATCATAATCCTGTCTTGTTAGTCTAGAAATACAAAAAATATATGTCGTGACCGTCTGATCCACAACCTGCTTTGTTTTGGTTGCTTTGGATATTGGCAATCTAGCAATTGAAACTTATTCTGTCTCCGTTTAAATGGACATTAGCTGCTATTGGGATGCAGTACCCTAAGACTGGCTGTCTTACCTCTCCTGGACAGGAGAAAAACTCCAGACCTTTAGTAGACTGACCTTTTAACGTTTAACCTTGCCATCCCTGGAGCATGGCAGTGACAGTGTTGGTGTGTCACTCATTTGGTCTAGATTGAAATATCTCACCAACTATTGGATGGATTGACAGCTACATGGTACCGACATTCATGGCGCCCATATGATGAACCCTAATGACTTTGGTGATCCCCTGACTTTTACACAAGTGCCATCATCAGGTCAAGATTTTAATTTGTCCAATACTGCTGTTTATGACAAAGTAGATGCAATGTTGGTGACATTCCCATCAGCCTCAGCAGCATTGTGATTAGTATTAGCAACCAAATGTTAGCATGCTGATGCTAAACTAAAATGATGAGTATGGTGAGCATTATACCTGGAAACCATCAGCATATTAGCAATGTAACTGGGAGCATGTTAGCATGCTAACAATGGCATTTAACCCAAAGCGACACTATGCCTAAATAAAGCCTCACAAAGCTCTTAGCATGGCTGCAGGCTCTGGTCATGGTTCTCGTAGCACGCACATTTCTGCATTTGGTTTGTTTTGTGGTTTTTGCATGAACACAATTACCATATTAGGCAAGCTATTGTAGGTTAATTCATGTTGACTAAAACCACGAATAAGTGCACTGTAAAGTGCTGTAATGTATAGAGCCACACTTTCGTGGAGCTCCTAGCTCAACCATTTCCTTCAGGAAAGAGAAGTGTTGAGCAGGGCATCATGATCCTGAGCCTGGACCTGTGGGGTGTTTGAGGGGAAATAAATGAGTCCGAATCAGGATAGTCCTATTCTCCCTCTCATACAGTATCGCGGCATGCCAAAATGCTTCCTCCAATTTTGGATCATAATTTAGCACTACACCACGCCCTAATGATTATTGATGTGTATTATCATTAAATGAAATGTGTAGTGTGCTTGAAATTGAATAGGGAGGCGTACGTTTGCTCTGACACCGCAGGGCAAATACTAAGAGTCATTAGACGCGCTTCTTAGATAAAAACGTAAAATCTCTTCCACTGCAGATTCAGCTCCCTCTGGCTGATAGAGAGCCTAATTAGGAAAATATTGTCTGACTTGTTCCGTTGCCCCGCTATACAATGATCTCCACAAATGTAACAAAACACACAACAACGGAGGCTGAGGATAGCTTCATGACATTAAACCTGTCACGGAAACAGACACATTTGACATCAATGTTTTGTCATACATTTAAATAAAGTCAGTGGATCTTTCATAAATGTAGGAATGCATAAACAGTGAGGTAATGTTACCCTTAACTTGAATCACTTATTTTCCTGTTTAACTTCTGGGCCTGCTGTTTAAAATTATAGTCGCGTCATATTTAAATCTAGTAGGTGGTGTGGCTTTGTTCTCAACCTTCTAGATATTTTTACAGTTTTGCATTTGTTATGCAATAGTACACTTTATAATACAACAGGGGAACTGAAATAATGTCTGATGAATGGGTGGGAAAAAAACTTAATCTACAGTTCCTCACATTCTGGATGTCTATATGAATCATTCTGCATTTGCACTGGTGGGAACATTTGTTGTGTACTAGCTGGCTAGTGTGAAACACATGGCCCTGTCCCCTAAGCAAACCGCTGATGGAATAGTGTTCTGCACTTCATGCAGATAAAACTTGACCATTTATTAACTGATTTCTTCGCCACTAGGGGGCAGAGGAAACAAGCTGTAAACACGGCGTTGGCATATTATCACGTCGACTTACTCCTTTACCCATCCAGCACACAAAGGGCCACATTAGCATTCATTTGGAGTGGTGTCTGGGGCCATTTAATGAACACACACACACACACACACAAATTATATACTGTGAATACATACTACACACACAATACACTATTTTATGTTACTTTTTCCAACTGTGTGGTGCTGTATCTCATTTTAATACTTCATTTATTTCTATGTTCTTTTGACATGTCATCAGTGTTCTGTGTCATCCACCATTTTGCTCTATTCTTTTTAAATTTCATATTTTGCAGTACCATTGTTTCAGTAAAATTCCATCTTCAAGTGTCACCTTATCTTACCAGTGTTGGGCACAGACCTTATCATCTAAAAAGTGACAAGATTTCTATAATGTGAGACTCTTCTGTGAGAGTCCTGTCCTCCTACTGCGCCCTACAGGTCCCAGTCTCCATCAGCAGGATGTCTTGTCTCTTGTTGACCACATACAAACTCATTATTTTTCCAATCCCAGGTGAGCAGCTAACTACCTCTGGAAGCTGTCAAGACAAACAACACGGCGCATGACCACAGTAACACACAGATAAATACAATTACTGGATGTGAAAACCTTGTTGGGTTTCGGTAATGACATCACACAGTACGGTCTAGACCTGCTTTTTTATGAAAAGCGCTGTGAGAAAACTATTGATGTGATTTGGCGCTATATAAATAAAATTGAATTGATTTGAAATGTCTGGTGTTTAAATCTCTCTCCTTTTTCCTTTATCAAATCATAAATCATACGCACAGGGAGAGTACAGTGTAGCATCACAACCTTGGAGACAGACCGAAGTAAGAGGGAGGGACTGTCCACGTGGACCCACGGTCAGGTCAGAGGTCACACACAGTCTAACTTGAGAGATGGGGCTGTTATTCGCACAATATGTCTTTTCATACGGAGCTGAGGAGAGGGCCAATAAATGGATTCCACACACACACACACACACACACACACACTCACTTACACACACATTCGTGTGCAAAAACGCAAATGCTGCATGAATAAAAGATTACATACATAGGTGAAGTCATTTGCATGCATACTTTTTGCATATGCGTCACATGGAAATGCATATGTTATATATTTTGATTTACATTTTGTTTATTAAAAGTTGCTTCAAGTTGTTGATTTCTCTTTTACAGTTTTCAATTATCCAATCAGTCAAAAGAGTTCCATTTATAAATACCAATAATTGGTACTACTAGTATTTTTCATTCAGCTAGTGCAACTTTTCAGGTCCTATGCTTGTTGAACCTTGTCCAACTTTTGATTTTATGCATGAAATGTAATGCTAGATATGCCAGTAATTGATTTGAGCTATAAACAAAATATCAATTTAAGAGGATGAATTGATGAACTGTAGCTGCTTTCCATAAGCAACAATAAATGATATACTCAGAACTTTTAGTGCAAAAAAAGAGATCAGTGCCGTTACATTTCAGTGGAGTCATGATGAACTGCTAAAAAAAATGCTTTAAATATGTGAATAGAATATTTTAAATGTAAGGTAGATGTATGAGATGATTTTAAATAAATTATATTACTTATAATGGCAAATTAATTTTATACAATGTATATTAAATGTGTTTTTTAAGCAATAAAGTTCTTATTATTGAGACTGGAAGACCCTGATAATGAGCTTCCTTCAGGTACACTAAGCATACTTGTACTTGAGAGGGTCCGCACTGCTGCTAATAGAGATTCAATAGACATCCACATCAAAGCTTTTTTATTATGCAATTAAAACATTAATTTTAACATGGCAGAGCGATCTGATTTTATTAATACAGTTATGCTTCATTTACTTTCACATTTAGGTCACCATGTATAAACCGTGTCAAAGTTGGGCATGTGTACGTGTGTGTGTGTAGTGTGGAGGTAGAGCATTTTTATCAATACTGTATCTGTAATCCTAAACTGTGAGCAGAATATGTTGCTAGAGGAACAGGAGCAGGGCAGTGCATTCTTGCATGTTGTAGTGGTCATTTTATAATTTATTTTGCAAGTATGCATGCCTCCTCCAGGGTGCTGGATGGTTTTGCATCAGCCGACTTTTGAAGGAAATACAGTCACTTGTGTACAGACAGATGATATTTGTTTTGGTTGCATAAACAACTACATTAGTCATCTAGGGTTTGTTATGTTACCCAAAAATAGCTATAGAAACAGTTTGGGTTGCAATATTTGGCAACAACACACACTATGTGGTGCAGTCCGCACAACCAATGATGTTTCCGTTCAGTTGAGACAAACTGAGACAAAATCAACAATTTTATTAAAACTAAATAAGGTTTTAATTTTGAAATGGTACCCAAATCGCTGAAAAAATTGTGTCACAATGTGACCAATTCATAAATGACTAAACTGACATGACAGTGATGGCATATAGAGCTAATTTGCGGATAGTAAGAGGGCCTTTACCTTATCTTAATGTATCAATTAAGTATGTTTATTTGAACATTACTCACTGAAATGTATTTGTAATTCCGTTGACTGTGACTTCTCATTCCAACTCTGCAGTTTGGCAAGCTGACATTATGAATTGGAAATAAAATATTTTCAACTTCAAAAAAAAGGAAGGGGGGTATTATTGATACACAGCATAGAAAATCTGCTTAGAAAAATAGAAAATACTGAATAGGGTGGCAAAATGTAATTCAATCATATTTCAGGGGGGGCGGGTGCCACCACCCTGTAGACCTGCCCCTGCTCCTGTAGGAGGCATTGTGGCTGTAGGAGCTGCCCGGGGGGCTGCTGGAATCCCTTTGTTCCCCGTACAGTTAGAGTGATAGCTGTGTTCGAGGTGGACGTACGTCTTTGACCAGGATGAGCCTCGTCTCCTCTCCTGCTGTTGACATATTACAACACAGTTTACAGGAAGAGTGTAGGCCCATAAGGCTGCCCCATTTTAAAAGGCATAGAGAAATTCTGCCCCAGCACAGAACCAACGGATGTTTTCTTATATTTTGGTTCAAGTTTAGAACATTCTGAGGCAGTTTTTGACATCTTTCTACTGTACTGGGAGGTAAACTGTTCAAAGTCTTTAAAAGGAATAATTGGCCATTGCAGCGTTTAGCCACATTTCTGATTTTGATTTAACATGTTTGACAGGACAACCAGTCGGAGCGTTCTGGGCTGGCGTCCTCTCTGTGTCACCAGACTGGCTCCATCAAGAGGAATAATTCATGTCAGTCTGGCCTCAGCTGGCTAAATGTTGCTATTATATTGAAGTTGTGGATATGTTAACCATAAAACACCACAGCTGGGAACAAACTGTAGCAGCCAGGGGAGTTGACAAAAAGTTTACAACTGTTTCCTGCAGCCTTCCGTCTGAACAGGAAGTCACAGATACACATTTTTAATTCATTAAAATGTTAGACACATCTATCATCTCACGGATACAGTATATTACAAAAAAAACGTGTATATGTAAACAACAGAGTACTATGAAATCAATGCAGACAGGTCAAAGAGAGGAACATTAAAAAGTGCTCGAAGTGATGTCATGCGTGTTTTAGGCTACAACATAACCCTAAAAAACATCTCCTCACTATCTGCTAGCTGCCTGTCCCCTGAACACACTGTAAAAAACATCTCCTCACTATCTGCTAGCTGCCTGTCCCCAGAACACACTGTAAAAAACATCTCCTCACTATCTGCTAGCTGCCTGTCCCCTGAACACACTGTAAAAAACATCTCCTCACTATCTGCTAGCTGCCTGTCCCCTGAACACACTGTAAAAAACATCTCCTCACTATCTGCTAGCTGCCTGTCCCCAGAACACACTGTAAAAAACATCTCAAATACTGTTTAAATAATTGAACTATTACTGAATTCATTATAATTAAATGAATTATACTTTAAAAAGAGGACATATACATTGAATAGTATTTTTTGTACAGTGAGGGAAACCGTTTTAAAGCTTTGGTTTTACTTTGGATTGGAAAACAAAGGCCTGTTGCAGGAAATGAAATTACAACAGAACAGAAAGACATGCAGTGAGTATGTTGAGAAAGAGAGAGAGAGAGAGAGAGAGAGTATTATTGCGTGTGTGATCTCCATTAGTTGCTCTGCTCTGACAGCCAACCAGGATCTCTGTGGCCATAAAAGCCAGCAGGTGAAGCAGCTGGTTTTATTCCTGAAAGGTTTTCAATATTTCATTGATTGCAATACACATATTACCTGCGAACTCACCATATTTATTTTACATGCCCAATTTAAGCAAGTGGAAGTTGTCATCTGTGAAATGGGGGAGGCAGAGTGCTCTCTGCAAATAGGAACAGATACATGCTCTTGGTATATTCAGTTACCATGAGAAATTAATGAGGACACAAGAAAAGTATATTTTTTTTCCATCGAGTTTCAGCACAACTGCAGAGAAAATTAATCTGTATCCTGGTTCAGGCTTATCCTGTCACACCAGTCTGCCAGCCAGTTCTGGAAAAGGATTCGGATTTTAAAGCTCTGCAAAGACGGGAACTACTCCCCACAACACAGCTGCACTTCTTATATTACCTCTCTATTTCCAAACATGCAGTAATTACACACTGCTGTTCCATTCATTTATGTACAGTAGACATGCTCACAGCAGAGAATATTTGGTCCTAATATTTATATATTTATATACATATATATACATATATATACATAAATATATATATATGTATAATATATATATTATATATATATATATATATAATTGTGGAGTTTTAAGCCTTTATTGTTAGGACGGCTTAGACATTAAAAGGGGAGAGGGGGGGGGGTGACATGTAGCAGACGACCGCAGGTTGGAACCAAACCTGCAGCCTCTGCGTCAGGGACTGAGTCTCTTTATCTGGGGATGTGCTCGACCAGTTGAGCTACACGGGCGCCTGGTCTAAAATAATTTACAGGTTTTTTCGTAGAGTTTTTTTTTTTAGTGTAGAAACCTCCGTAACAATGATGTGCTGCTAACGTAGCAGAGCCCGGAGGCCGACCACACAGCCCAGCCCTCCTCACCCCCCCACGGTTCGGCTGTGGTAATAACACAGTGATTTGATCCTGTGGAGAAAAGAAGGCACAGGCAGCTGAGTGAGACACTAATTAAGAAACTCAGTCATGTGTGAACATGGCCATGCTTGTAGCATTCAGATGAAGTCACCGCTACCTGGCCGCCCCCCCCATTAATCAGATAAAGCTTCTGCGTTTAAAAGGACTATCACAGAGAAGACGGATGCTGTACTACGGACTAGCACTGCATCTGCTAAGAAGGAGAAAAAAGCAAAAAAAGATTTCTTTTTGAGATAAGACAAAGGCTTATCTCTCACGTTACAATATTTAATGTTGTAGGAACACATTTTAAAATTAGAGTGAAGACATATCAAAGCAATACTAAAAGGGAAAGGAAGCCAAGACCTGAGTGATTAGTGAGGAATAATGCAGCTGATAGATTTGTAAAGGCAGTGTACAGGACACAATGGGCTTTGAGACTAGGGGATTAATAACACATCAAGATATCTGGCATGTTTAATGACACATAATAACTGACTAAGAGTCTGCAGCCATGCTAGCAGCTCTCTGCTTCGAGAGAAATGCTATTGTTAGCTTGCTAAATACTAAAATGCTGATGTTTACCAGCTATAATGTGTAACATTTTAGAATCCCATCTGCCAATCACTTTAGCACTAAACACAAAGAGAGGCTGGTGGGAATGTTAGTTTTCAGGTATTGGACAAATTAAAACTTTGACTTGATGATGGCGCTAGATGAAAAGTCCGAGGATCACTTAATAATATTACACAAGTAATATTAATAATATCTAATTAAAAATGTTCCAAAGCCCATTTTGAACACATCCACAAAGTGTTTTAGAAATAAAGCCTTTAAAACACAGATAAAAAACTAAAAGTCAAAACTAAGCACGTAGAAACAAACTCAAACTATGACTAAAAACAACTTCAGGCCAGAATCGGGGAAACCAAGAGTTCAGCGTCTTGCCCACGGACACATTGACATGGGCCAGGGATTAAACCCCCGATGTTTGGATCGGCGGGCGACCGCTCTACCACTGAGCCGCCGCCCTGTATTATATTAGGTACTTGTGAAATCAATGTGCCAGGCCAGACTGGGGCCAGCGCTGATGTTTGGCGGCTCGCCTTGGCCCTCTGAGACTGATAGAATGGAAGATCTTTCATTTAGCAATGCTTTGGTTCAGGTAATGCGCCTGAAAGTACAAAAAGAAGTCACACGCTCCCTACACGTGGGAATCAAACCCCGTCATCTTCACACCGTCAATACGTACACTATGTTACTAATGTCCGCATTCAACTGCTGAAGGAGCAGGACAAACAGGCCACAGATGAACCAGCTAAATGACTGACTGATTGAGATTTATGTGCAGGTCTCTGTGCAGCACTGAAATATTTCTCCAAAATGTAACGTTAGCATAAGCGTAATCACAGAGTCAGAAGGATGTGTGTGTGTGTGTGTGTGTGTTTGTGTGTGTGTGTGTGTGTGTGTGTGTGTGTGTGTGTGTGTGCGTGTGTGTGTGCGTCCACTGGGGGCTGTGCTGATGTGGAGGGTGAGAGTCTGAGGCTAAGCTAAGCTGTAATTGAATAGCAACAGGAGGTGTTTCTACTTGGACGAGACCTTGAGATGCTGCCGCTGATAGCCAGGCAGCACAAAGATCCGGCCGGCTAATTAGATTCAAAATCATGGATCCCAAGGGATGGACATGTGACAAGCACATTGATTCACTACATCTCCTCAGTTTCCATCTCTCTTTTCTGATCTCTCCCTCCTTTGCACTTGTCCCTCGTCTCAGCACATGTCTCATTTCATCCATCTCACTGGGCTGTATGTCTCAGCTCCATGTCTTCCTTCTTTCTTTCTTTTTCACCTCAAGGTCCTTTTTTCTTTCTCTTTCTCTCTCATCTTAATGTCTTTCCCTTTTTTTCTTTCTCAAATCAATGTCTCACTTTCTTTCCTTCCGTTCTGTCCTTCCTTCCTTCCCTTTTTTTCTTTTCCACCTTCCTGTCTCAAGACTAACAGTAGGCCTACATTTCTTCAACTTACATAATGAGGACTTCATGTGAATTACAACATACTCAATAAGTAAAACTGACAAGATTGTTTTATGACGAAATGATTTGATGAATACCAATAGAAACATCATTTGTCTAAGACGTAATGTTGTTGCAGTATGTATGATGTATGATTGGTCTTACAAACCTCATTGTCAGTAAAATATCATACCAACAACTGTCATGAATGAAGTCTTCTCCATATAAACGGTCACTTTGTGTTTGAATGCACATTACCTGGTACATTATAATATTTATGAGGGCAGTTCTTTATCTTGCCTCCAGATAACGTAAGCAAAAAATGACCAACAACAATAGAAAAGCATTCATATTACTATGTTTTTGTGTCTCTTGTGTATCCGTTTTTCCTTTTTTTCAAGACGCTGGGTGTGGTCAGGGGTGAAGCAGACGTTGCGTTACAGGCCGGTTTGTGTGAAAACCTTCACTTGCTTCAACTTTTTATATGATTTTATATTTTTGTTATTGTCAACTAACCCCATTATTGGCCTACAGTATGGTGCCATATTTAATAGCATGATGGTATATTTTGGAACCGCCTCAAACTCATGTTAAAGACAGCAGAGACGCAACGCGAGTTGCATTTAAACCAAGCAGCACGTCTGAAACCCACGTTCACCAGAAATCTACTGGTTACTATGTAAGGACTACAAACCCCACGTTCACCAGAAACCTACTGGTTACTATGTAAGGACTTCAAACCGTATGATAAACCGTTGACTCGTATTACTCGTATAATACTTGTACTCGGCAAAAGTGCTTTATCCGTACCGGATACTCGTTTCAGCCGGGTACTCGGATCACCCCTAATGTGTATGCATGTACACAGTATATTAATGTGTGTATATATTGGTTGTTTTGTTAGAGTTAAGTTTAAATGAGTTCTTCAGATATTTCACAATTAATTGGTTCATTTACACAACTGGATTGTGTATTCACATATTTCATAATGTCATTTTAAAATGTATTTGATATTAAAAACTTGATATATTGGGCTTTGGCTACAGAGGAAATACTTGTCAGAAGGATAGATTAATTTTTGGATTTAGTCTCTTCATATTGACCCTAAGAAAAATTACAAAATGTCTCCTGCATTATCCTTAAAATACCCAAATACCACAACTAATTCGTACAAAGCCCAAACCGGCAGTGAGCAGGGATGGTGGAGTGGAATCCCCATACCCATGGAAGCAAGGCTTCAGTGCAGCATGCTGGCACTGGAAAGGGCAGAAACATAAATTACAGAGGGGGCAGAGACAGAGGTAACCCCCAGCACAAATCTAGGTAGAAAGAGCTGAAATGCATAATCATCACACTCCCTTGCGGGTCCTGCTCTCTAATTAAGCCATCTCCTCGTAACATGTCTTCAAGGCTGGCTCTCTTTGGATTGATAGACTAAAAGGACACCATGCAAACGGCTGACAGTTAATCACTACGCTCTTATGCATCGATCACACACCAAAGAGAAGTGGCTAACAAGCAAACAGCACATGCTTACTTTTCAGATTACTTGGAGAGGCCTTGATAAACATATTTAGGATCATTTTCAAGACTCCATGACAACATTGATATATGAATATTTTTTCAAAGAAGAGTATAATCCTGATAAAACGTGCACATCGTATGATCCTATTTAATACAGAGAGAGGGCTGTAATTCTCTCATTAGCTTAATGCGTACAGCCTCCTATCCATACACAAAGGGAAGAAGGGATGACTTTCATCGCCTGATTAACAACTTCAGTCATTGTCTTCTTTAATTACAACAAAGTCAACAGCTCGATTACTTCCCCCATATCAATCTTCCATCCCTGCGCTCTCTGAGGATTGGGATGTTCGAACAAAACAGAACAGGCCTCATTCTCATCTGTAGGCCGGCGAGAGGGTCTGCTCCTGCACTGGAATGTAATCAGCATTCATAGGAAGACAAGAAATCGAGACGTCCAACGAAAACATGTATCCGTGGCTCCTGATGGTAATTAGTGTTCCCTCTGCCAATTGGGCGCGTTTCTCTACAGGAGCAACTGCTGCTCTCCTTGAAATTGATTTTCTGAGCAAGTCAACCAGACCGGCAGCCAGACAGTCTGTAAACCAATCACTCAGTTATTCAGTTGGTCAACCGTTCAGTAAGTCAGCTAGTAGGGCACCATTATCTCCCACATAGTGAACCAGCGAAACATCTACTAAATAAGGAGTTCAAAAAGTTAGTCATCGAGTTATCTAGCAAATACACAAGCCAGTCAGTCAGCTTTCAGACAACTTTCCAATCAGGCAGTCCATCTGCATGTCGGCCAGTCGTTTAATCAGCTAGTCAGAGGGTGATTTATCAAAGATCTATCAAGCAGGCCTGCTTGTCTTGTGCTACAGTAGCTATACTGGAGCTGGGACAGCCCACACTAATGCTGTGTGGCTCTAGGAAGGATGAAGGGAGTAATTGATGAGATGATGAGCATAACAAATGATCTGGTTCACGCAGCATGGATCTAAAGCAGCACAAAGACAGTTACAGCTTGTCATTAATGCCTGTAAAGTTTATAGATATAATATCACTCAGTAGTGTGAACGAAACCACATTAAGACTGATAGAGATGATAGTGGTAATTTACTATAGATTATCTCCCAGCAGGGGACTATTTTGGACATTATGTTAAATCTAAATTGTGGCAGCTGCGCAGTAAGGGATCAAAGAGCAGAATTAATATACAGTCAGAATCCAGTCCAGTATATCTAGATATTAGGAAGATAATTAGATGATTCTGCACCTGAAAATGTAAGTCCAATGCCAGTGCAGGCCGAGGTGTGCTCTATATGTAGTGCTGTGTGGTAAGGTAAGGCTGCAGAGGCCTACTGTAAATCCAATTTTTTCTTTGTTTTAGTTACCTTATCATAATACCATAACCTTTTGCCATAACTTCAATCTTTCCTGAACGTTAACCTTACCTTTAAAGCATTTGCACAGTAAGTAAAAATGTTGTTATTGAATTTAATAACAAGACTAACAGAATCGTTGAATAATGACATTTTTGTCTGGCAATAGAAATATAGAATTGATCTAACTTTAGTAAATAGTTGTGTTTATTTCTACAGGTTAAAAATCAAACACATCCCAATGGAAATTATTTTCATGGAGATGAAAAAATACTGATTACTTATAAGTAAATAGTTTAAATCAAATACACACTGTTATATATATATATATATATATATATATATATATATATATATATATATATATATATATATATATCAGTGGAACATGGACAGTGACTTAGAGCTGGTAGTCAGAGCGAACCAGCCATGAGAAGCTACTGCCACACTCTTCGTTTCTCTGCTGGAAAGACTTGAGATTGGAGGTGACAGTCACAAGAAGAACATTTGTTGCCCTGTGAAAATGTCCATGAGAAAGTTGAGCCAACTGGTTACATGACGGTTAGGTTTACCAGACTTTACAGTGAGACATAGCTGAGAAAATGTGACTGTGAGCCTGGTACCGGTCAAAGTAGCCATGTTTCCATCAGCGTATTTGTATGTGCATTAAGAAGTATTGCATTAGAAAATGTTGATGGAAACGGCAAATTTTGAAAACATTTCCTCAAATTGCAAATACGTTTTTTTACGCTTGAAGTGGATGTTGCCTTTGTCAAAAAAGAGTTAACGGACAAAATGGGAGATGGAAAAAGCTTTGCCAAAGAAGTTGTGACGTAGCAAACATATTACTCACATACAGTCCCGGAAATATGAATATGAAATATGTGTCGAAACATCTTTGTTTGATAAAGATCGGTGAAAAAACAAACCATTATCATTTTTAAGTTTTTCAATGAAAATAAAAATAATGATGTAAAGATTATTATTCACTCTAGTATCACAAATTGGTTAGCCCTGATAGCCATGCCACACTAAATATATTTTTGAATAGTTATTAGAGTTGTATACAGTGAAGAAAATACTAATTGGACTTTGGTTGTAGGTCCTCTTTCACTAATGTTTCAGGCACTAAAGTACCATGTAAAGTTGATTTTATCACATCTAAAATTAGCTGTTTGACTGGATGATTATTTTGTTCCTCATTGCTTATTTCCATAATAACTACCTGTGTTAAACGTTGTCTCAATCATCGTGCTACGTCCAGTTATCAGCAAATGTCTGCCCACCAGGCCCGTAAGTTCCTGAACTCCTGCACAACTAGTTTCACAAAACTTCTAAAAGATAAAACTGCAAGTGTAATGTGACTTTAAAAATGATTCATCCGTTGCCTCTTTATTCTCGGCTTTATTCTTCCCTCTAAGGATCGCTCAGTGTGAACTCTGGAATCAGCAACCTCAGAAAGGTAATGAAATGTAATGGGAAATGAAATGGGAACCAGAGAAGCTGCAGTTCTCTGGATTCCAAATACTGAGTTTCTGAATCCCAGTGTTAGAATGGATTATGTGTCTTTTCACTACCTCAGTATTTGTGTAGCCAGGACTCCTGAGTCAGCTGTCTGGTCAATTTTTTTAAAAACATTTTTTAAGGCAGTGAATGCAGATCATGTTTATGAATGAGTACTCTACATAGAGTAGGAAGCCCATTAACTCGGCTTCCCCTCTCTGATCTGATCAATCCCAAAGACCTGAACCAACACTACACAGCCTCTGGGCCCAATGTTTATTGGCACTGGGTCTGTGTGCTGAATCACCCAAGCCTCAATTATACAAATTCCCTTGGGCTTGTGATGTTATTGTGATGCAGACGGGTCATTCTTCTGTTAATATCTGCCTTTTTTGGGGTTATTTAAAAAGAGTTTTTTTCCTCACACAGAAAAGAAAGCTAAAGAATGCAACATGATCACAGTAGGGATAGTCGTGCATTGCCAGACCTATCGGCAAAGCGCTGTAGAGTAAGGGCTGGCTATTCCACAGATACATTCTTGGGTTTGCATTTCTTTAAACCAATCACATTGGGCAGCGCTAAGCTCTGGACGCAGCGACACTGACTCTGCAGAAGGTTTTCAGGAAGAGATTGTGTTGGTGGACATTTACACCCACATCTTTACAAACCCAGTCCATCAAGTTGATGTTGTCATATGTGAGAATAAGTTAGACCTGATGGTGGCGCTAAAGGAATCACCAAAGTTTAAAAGATTCATTCTTTGGGGAACGTGAATGTTTGCCCAAAATTTCATGGCAATACAACAAATCTTTGTTGAGAAATTTCAGTTTGCTCAAAAGTGAGGGACTGAATAAACAATAGTTGCTAGCAGTATACTGCTACTGACTATTTTATTGTTCTTTATTTTGTTTAACCTTTATTTAACTAAGTTGATTGAGAACATTAAGTTACACATTAAATAAATATAAACATACAAAATAAAGTGAAGAATCTACCAAAAACACAGGTCTAATATGGAGTCAATAAATAGTTTGTGCAATGTAATGTCTAAGTATTATGGCAGTAACACAGTACAATACAGTATTCCAAGTAAAAATACTGAGTGTAGTACAGAGTATGTAAACTATATATGTATAACTACTACTGAGGGACTAACCAACTATTGTCCTACAGGACACACTGACCATCCCTGGAGTCACGCTGTTAGTTGTTGCTTCTGGGCTCATTTAAAATGATGAAGATGGGGGGGGGGCGGTCAGACATGATGGTGAAACCATGTTGATGCCTAAGTAGTTACTAAATGGAGCTTTTTTATGTGTTATGTTACATCTCATTAGTACATATAGTCTTTGATGTGTGCTATGCTATGTCATGCTACATTAGGTCATAATGTGTTATGCAGATGCACAAAACATGATCTGTTTTAACCAGATCTGTTGGGGGTGCAGTTTGTCTCACAATGTACAGTATATATATACACAGCAACATGAGAAGTCAGGATGTAAGGATGCACAGTTGTAACTTAATTATTTGTAAGTAAATTACATTACTGTAATACTAAACATTAATTTTGTTACGCATGCCGGAACATTACATGTGTACATGTGCATTATTTTGTACCAAGACTATTTTGAATATTATAATGCATGATTGTAAGTGTAGATTAGTCCAAGTCTTTAACAAAGAAACAATGTCAACAAAAAGGTGGTTTAGGTCTAGGGACTAAGAACGGCCTGCTAGGCTCCTCTAGTCCAGGCACTGCAATCTTATTAGAACGTGTGTACATGCTTTATTGAGCAAGTTCATGTTCTCATATTCTGAGGAATACAAGGCATTTATTGTTGTGTTTGTGGTCTTTGGGTGATGTAGTGTAAGAACTGAATGTGATATAGTATGTGGAGCTCGATGCAGAGCCTTCCTCACTCCTAATGGAAATCTTCAGTATAATAATGTGTGATTCACCAAAATTAACTGGCTCTGTCAGAAACTACTGCAGGACAACTCCTCATGTTTATTAGAGGCTCTAGTCAATGGAAACCAAGAACTCCAACCTTTACTATATGTATTTGACCTTTGAACCTGTGGATTTATTAGAATGTCTGACAAAAGTGTAATGTTAGTATGTATGCCATTTTAAACTTAATATAGCCTTTATTTTTCCCTTTATCATGTTTGTTTATCGCAATTGATTGCATTGCTTTACATTGGTTATCCTAATGCAATTAAAGGGGGACTTGTGACTCATCTATTAGCCATAGATAATACTCTAGAAAAGAGACAGTGAAAAGTACATAGTGGGCTGAAATGTAATACTCGCATCCCTCTCAATATTAATTTAGTGCGGCTGCACTTTTCACTCATAATCTTAGAAACAAACTATCCTTGAATGGCCGCTGTGGATCCTAGTTAATGGATGCCAACTGCCTGACCTTGACGTCATGAAGCAAGTCATCTGTAAAAGGCAATGAGGGTGTCATTTCACCCTGCAGCCAAGTGTCCACATTCAATATGAGTGGACATACAGCAGAGTTATTTCTACTTGTCAATAATGACAGCTTTGATGAGCATCCGAGCAGCACATGCTGGTTGTATTTAGTCTCTACGGAGCTCCAGGACACCAGCTACCAGCAGCAGTTGCTGGTTGTATTTAGTCTCTACGGAGCTCCAGGACACCAGCTACCAGCAGCAGTTGCTGGTTGTATTTAGTCTCTACGGAGCTCCAGGACACCAGCTACCAGCAGCAGTTGCTGGTTGTATTTAGTCTCTACAGAGCTCCAGGACACCAGCTACCAGCAGCAGTTGCTGGTTGTATTTAGTCTCTACAGAGCTCCAGGACACCGGCTACCAGCAGCAGTTGCTGGTTGTATTTAGTCTCTACAGAGCTCCAGGACACCGGCTACCAGCAGCAGTTGCTGGTTGTATTTAGTCTCTACAGAGCTCCAGGACACCGGCTACCAGCAGCAGTTGCTGGTTGTATTTAGTCTCTACAGAGCTCCAGGACACCAGCTACCAGGAGCAGTTGCTGGTTGGATTTAGTCTCTACAGAGCTCCAGGACACCAGCTACCAGGAGCAGTTGCTGGTTGGATTTAGTCTCTAAAGAGCTCCAGGACACCAGCTACCAGGAGCAGTTGCTGGTTGGATTTAGTCTCTACAGAGCTCCAGGACACCAGCTACCAGCAGCAGTTGCTGGTTGGATTTAGTCTCTACAGAGCTCCAGGACACCAGCTACCAGCAGCAGTTGCTGGTTGGATTTAGTCTCTACAGAGCTCCAGGACACCAGCTACCAGCAGCAGTTGCTGGTTGGATTTAGTCTCTACAGAGCTCCAGGACACCAGCTACCAGGAGCAGTTGCTGGTTGGATTTAGTCTCTACAGAGCTCCAGGACACCAGCTACCAGCAGCAGTTGCTGGTTGTATTTAGTCAAGTGAGATGAAAATAGTGACAAAAACATCAGTTAACCAATGAGAACATTCCTTAAATTGATTCATGAAAAAAACATAAATGTTATATTGTTAATCTCAGTGTGCCCGACTCCTAATATTCACGGTAGAGGATGTATATGTGCATTAATTTGCCTTTTCAATTTAAATTAATATTTTTTGATTTTATTTTGGGGTTTTATTTTTTTATTGGATAGAACAGTTAGACCTCAAATTGGGGAATGAGAGGGGATGACATGCCAAACATGGGGCCCAAACATGTGACCACGTTCTTCCTGGTGAGCTAGAGGTCACACCAAGTGGTATTACATTTTGATGAAACCTGGCTATACACGCTTCAGACAAACTTGAAATTAGTTCAGACTTCTTGCCATTGCATACACCACCTCAACATTTATTATTTTATAAAAAGCAATAGATTTCTTCAATAGGCACAGGTAGAACCCTAGTTCACACAAGATACTGCTGTTGATGTAACACCAAACAACAAATATGGCAGTGTTTACTCCATTTAAATCATTAAAATATTACACCAACACTATGCCATGCATTACACCACAAAATAAGATACTGAGGTGTAAAGGATAAACTAAAGCAAAGGCTGTGAGTCTGATCTCAGTTTGGGGTGAACTGAATGTTTCGGCACTTTCGGGTGCAGTTCGAGCAGATGGCTCTCAACCATATGCTTTGGGAGGGAACAAGTTTGCCAACAACCTCAGGGACGTCAGTTTGTACAGGTCTAGTTTCATCTGAGGTTATTTTTACCAGATATTTAAGCAAAGGTGGAAAAAAAAAGGTAATGGATTTTTACTGGCGGGACTGTAAAAATTACTGGCATGCTACTGTAGATAGGGATGAGACTACAAATACAGGTGTAGCTAATCCAGCCAAAATTTGACTTGAGAGTTTACGCATTTAGCTGACGTTCTTATCCTGGGAGACTTCCAGAGAGCGTGCAGTAAAATAAGCCTCAGTGCTCTTATCACCAAGAACGAGCCGATATGCAGGCTGTACGGCTCTTTTTAGAGAGGTACAGGATACAGTACATAGTCAAAGAAAATGTTTTTGATCCAAAGCGTAAAGCACTTGCATAACCTTCTTTTACCTGAAGGACAAACAGTACATTAGATACATTCAGATTTGATGAATACATCTCACATAATATAAAAGTTATTGTACACACCTTTGTATAGAGAAAATAAATATTGTCTGTGAATCTCCTACATCCCACTTGTAAAGCAGTCTTTGTTCATCCTTGTATATTGACATTCCCTATTTTAAGCCCTACATGTCATGTCTCTTTCATTTGAAATTAGGCTTTGATGAATATTGTATGAAAAGAAAACTGCTTGCAAAGAGACTGACCTTCACAGCTGCTTTGCTGCTGTGTTTGAAGTATTGTCAAGTCCTGTGGGCTTAGGAAGGCACTCAGACTAATAGAAGTAGAAAGAAAAGGATTGGAAAATATTTAACTAACATCACCTTGATTTGAAGAGGCTAGCCACGAGGCTCAACAAGCAAGGGCTTAATCACCAGGATGTGGTATTTGAAACGACAATTTAAATGCCCTTTCTCCTTGTTCTGTATTGGTGAGCTGTCTACGTTTGCCCATTCAGCTGCATAGCTGTGATAAAGGTTAATCTGTCCATGTCAGATATCACAGTGGAAGGGCTGTCTTTGGATTAAAATAACAAACCGAGAGACACCCAAGTAACAAACCCACACACACAGTGAGGTTCTCACCGTCTTTATTTGTGATTTTTCAGTTTTATGTATTTCATTACTCTTTTTTTATTAGTTTGCTTGCTTTGAAAACATGTGGCAATTGCTCTGCCTGCTAAAAGCACTTTAAAGATAAATTTGACTTGACTTAATTTTTACCTTTCACACACTGATGGTCTACTGCACTGCCAGCCATTTGAAGAGTTTTAAGTAAATAACTACTGACTTTTTAATCAAAGACACTGAGGCTTATGGCTTCACCTTAACACACACGCCTCCAACATCTGGGTGACCAGCTGCTCCTTTCCCTAATCCGATCGGCTCCTTAATGTTCTGAGAAACATCTGGCAGCGCCTCAGCTCCTCGATTCATCTCACCTGGCAGAAACTTCCTGTTTGGCCTTTACTTTGCTCAGTAAGCATTTTAAAAACACACTTTGAAAAATGTCAATGCTCCTGACCAGAATCCATCAAGAAAAAGTGGAGACAAAAAACCAAAGAGTTTCCAGTAATCTAACGTGTTGTGCTGCAGTGTTTGACTGCAGGTTGTTCGTGCTTACTCCACAGCCTCATGTGACACTGATCGCTGGCTCATTTGCTCTTTTTTAACGTGTCACTGACAGTTCATACTCAGGGTTATTGGTACTAGCGGCCTATTAATATCTGCAGCTCTAATGCAGAGCAGAAAGGCTGCAGGCTCCACTGACTGCACACTACACCCTTCACCTCCCTTCAAAGCAGAAAAATGACACAGCCTTGATTGCAGAAGGTGACCAGGATGATTGCCCCTGTAGATCTAAATCAAACTTCTGCACACGATTACCTTTCAAAAGGATGTATGGGACATGCTAGGAATGTCTTGAGGAATAAATGGAACTTCTGGGTAAGGTTGTTCCACCATTAGTAAGGGTATTATAACCAAGAAGGTAGCGGTTAACATATTTACAGGCCCATGTCCTTCATCAATGTTGATTCAAATTTCAAGACTGATGACGACAGAGCATCCAATGGTACTTGTCCGAATAGTGCAAAATCCAATTAAGTATTCTATTCCAAGCGTAATTCAAAAACATTTCACTTATTTAAAGAGTACACTCCGAGGCTCTGGAGCCACAAAGTAAACAATAAATATGCTAAATATCAGGACAGACGTCCATATGCAGAGAATTTTGTCCGACAGGCCTATAGGGAAGCCTGCACAATGCTTGGCTTGCTTCCTGTGCAAAACCTGGGCTGCAGAGTGTCTGTTGGGGCAGCTGTCCAAACTACAGCCCAATCAGGCACCGTGCCATCTTTCTGCTAATTCAGCCTCAAGCTGTCAAGCTCAGGAAAGCTCTGGCACACATGTGGGTGGCGGAAATGGACGCCATTTAGCATGGAAACACAATCTTGGTAAATTTAGATGGAGTGACATAGAGAATGTCTCCATACATACTGCACAGCGTCTCTCAGAGGTGCCTCTTAACCTGATGAAACCGGCATTCAAGATACTTATCTCCACAGTTACATGGCTCTGCCTCTAGACATCAGCAGCTGCTCTCAACCTTCCTTTTGTGTCATCCTCCCTCTCATCACACCTATGTCACACTGCTGAATGCCTGGCCTACATAAATGCTCGGAGACTCTGTCATAAATTGTATGTCGTGCTCTCTAAAAATGTTTCTATTCTTGGATATGCAGCAGTTGAAGTGCTGGTTTCACCCAGACCCTGTGGCTCAATCTCTGTACTCTTGAAATTGTCAGCTGCAATCATTTTACCCACTTGAGTGCAGGTTCTTATGAACTCAACCTTGGCTAACCTACACAGCCAGGCTTCTGATAGCTTCCTTGTGGAGATAATATTATTGGATACCATGTGATAAATCTTGATTGTTAGCACTCTAATCTGGAGAGATTTGGAGAAGAGGGGGAGGTGGGGAGTGTTAATCAATAATGTAAGTGGCCTGATAACCCCTAGAGGGCTGCACAATTGCTGTACAGTGTCACTTTTTAATTCAGTATGCCCACACAGCAGTCGCTTCCCCCTGTAGAGCTCTTGTCTCTATTGTACAAGGCACAACTCCCAGTTGATACAAAGAAATCGCTCATCCAGACAGTCAGAGGAAAGTGCAAAGCATACATATAGGACAACATGATAAGGTATTGGTACCAATAGAGCTGGGTCTTAAACCTTAACACAGTTGACCTTCATTTTCACTCTCCACTCTTGTTCAAATGGAGATTTCCTGCAGGATAAAGACGTTTCAGAATAGTAACACTATCTTCACTTCAGACCCCACATCTCAACCCAACAGAACTCTTTTTGCGATCGTGTGGAACAGGATGTTCGTAGTATGACTGTGCTGGCAGAAAATCTACAGCACCTGTGTCACAAGCCAAAATGGACAAAGATCCCTGTGGAACAGCTTGCTTGAATTCATGTCTCCAACACTTCACATACTGTACATAGAGTTTATAGTCAGTGTATATGTACATACTCAATATATCTCAAGCGTTCCACTGGGTCATGTTTCTCCTCGGTACATAGCCAACGCAGACAGGCTAACCAGAAACACAGAAGCAGACACAATAGATAAAAAGAGAAGGAACAACAAAAAGCAAAGAAACAATGCTTCAGCTTGTTTTTCTCTGCTCAAACACAGTTCTCAGTGCATAATTAGTTTTTACATAACTGAGTAATGTGAACAAGGTTGGGCAGTTGCCATTGTAAGGGACTGCAATAATCTGTCACCTATAGTGAGAGCATGGTGTGAATCTGATTGACTGTGACACTTCCCTTGGTAGATAACCTTCAAGACTGTGTGCCTCTACAAAACAGTGGTGATCAGTAAAAAAAAGAAAAAGAAAAAAGATGCAGATGTAAGCGGGATTACCAACAACTAAACACAATACTGAAATAACCACGTAGGAGTCAAATTGACGATTGGCTCCTCTCCCAAACATTAAAGCTGCAGTGGGTAGAACGCACAAAAAATGAATTTGAAGTAGAGTGAGACCTCTTCCTCCAGCTCTGCCCTCTTTGTCACATGGGCAAATGCATGCTCAGAAAAGCCAAAAGGTCTCTCTCTCTCTCTTGCTCTTTCTCTCTCTCTTCTCTCTCTCTCTCTCTCTCTCTCTCTCTCTCTCTCTCTCTCTCTCTCTCTCTCTAATGACCTGTGACTAAAACTAATGACCAAACTCATAACACTTGAATTACAATATGCTGAAAGATTAATATTGACATTTGATTTTATAAATGTATATTAGAAAGCACTAGTACTTAATTTTATAATTATTTTAATTGGCACAAATGCATACAAAAAGGTATACTTGCATGGTATAAGTAAGATAAAAAACGTTTCTGCCACTATCCTTTCTATTCATCCTAAAGTTCTAGATACCGTCAGAGGGATATTTTAAGCCACGGGTGATGGTCAATATTTCATCTCTTTGTAAAAAAAATATCTATCAGTGAAAAAGTCAGCCAGCCACCCCCTGTGACATCTCAAACTGGGGCTGAGCGGCTGCTGTATCTCTTAGAGATCACAGGTGATCTGTCATAGCAGGCAGGTGTTTTGTATGCTGTTCAGGGTCCCTTCAGAACGGCATCTTCTCCCACCACATTCTCCCTATCAGCTGCCAAGTGCACACACATACATGCATGCACATGCTCAGGTCTAGTGAATGTCTTTGTGCCCAATGCCCTCCCTTACACCTTGCCCGACACAATCCAACTCAACATGGAGTTATACCTGGGTACAAGTGATTTCTGAGTAGCAGAGTATAGCGTGTCAGCAGGCCAGCTTTGCTGTAACGCTACGTGAATGCACGTGAATTGGGACAGTAGCGCTTGGATGGGCACAGCAACAATTAGTTGCATTTGAGGACAGAGAGAAGGGTCTCTGGCTCTGAATGTGCATGTCGTGGTTCCCCACTTTTTGTCATTGGACTTAACAAAAAAGCACAACTCAACAAGGGGCACTGAGCAGAAAGATAAACTTGGAAAACCACCAAACTGCCTGCCTCTTTAATGTTATATCTCACTATCTGAAATACTGCACTGGTCTTTAAGGCAGATTTAAATGCATGCACTGGTGTGTCTGAAGTGATAAAGGAAGGCCTCTCCAATCTCCTTGCCGATGGACTGGAACAATGCCAGTTGAGCTCACTGACACCACATCTCTTCCCTGTATCTGTGGACCAGCCTCAGATTTGTGACGTGTCAGCCTGGAGGCCGTAAACCCACCAGGTCGACACAGATGGAGGTACGGATGACTAAACTTGACTCACACAGCCATGCAGGTGGCAGCATTTGGGAATTGTTCACACTGCAGAAAGAGGTAACGTCAAAGACTTTGAAACAAATAAGTAAGACGTTTGGTGATAGCAGTAAAATTCAGGTAACTTTCTTCTCTGCAAACTTGGAAAATATCTCCAATTACACATTTTTGACACATTACTCAATAATATTTAATTTGGAGTGGCAAGTCAAGAGAAGATGCTAACTGGGCAGATGATAGAGGATATTTTCCCTAAAGAATGATGTACGGCAGGTAGACGGCGCTACACAGAACACATTCTGACGGGTCACAGATTTGGGTGTAACACCAGAAAAGCCTGTGTTAGTGAGCATCCAGCCAGGTAAAGGGTAGCAGGAGATGGCTTTTATAGGCCTAATGATATCTGAATGTTATCTTAGAAATTATAGCTGTAGTTATGGCTGATACTGGGGCTGGACCATCATAGGACAGAAGGAAATTACACTAAGAACAAATAAAAGCTAAAAGGGAAAGGGAAAGACGATGGGTGAAACGAGTCAATCTCGGTCGGGCTTTCAACAGATGGAGACAATCAGGAGATGGAAAATGATTTAAAAAGGCAGCAGAATTGGCCCTCAGCTATGTAATATGGTTATTTCATTCATATGATAACTTTAGATGTGCGATGTGGTTGTACACCAGTAGCCAAGTTTAAAATATCCCCCTCTTCCATTTAGCGTGAACGTTTTATTCCTTTTAGTCCATATTTGTGTTCTCATACTATTTTCTTTTCCCTTGTCCCCCTGCACTTTGTGTAAAGCATCCTTGGGTTTCATGAAATGCCCTTTTTAAGTTATTACTATGTTGGTTGCTACAACAATCTCTTAATGTTTTGGCTCATGACCCAGTGCCAGCGATACCCAGTTTATGTTACAATACATCCAACTAGGGTAAGTTACTGCATGCAGCAACAAATTCACAACGACTACATGACCTCCCGGTAACGCTAACTCTAACTCTACAGTGGGCAATAAAGCACCATGAAGTAAAGACCTTTACAACAGCAGGTGTGGTAAAAACTCTACAGCTTTATCCACTTTATTTGTATAGCACATTTTACAAACACAAAGTTACCAAGTGCTGCACAGAAACTCAAACATACAAAACAATTAATGTAAAATATGGTAAAAACTAAATAAGAGCATCTGGTTTAAAAAGTTAAAAAAAAATAGATAAAAATACTAAATACTAAAATCAATAAACAGTAAGAGCCATCAGAGGACCACACAACTCACATGGAGTTAAAAGCCAAAGAATAAAAATGTGTCTTAAGACGAGACTTAAAACACTCAACTGTTGGGGCTGTTCGGAATGGGGGGGCAGAGCGTTCCAGAGTCTAGGTCCAGCCACAGAAAAGGCCCTGTCCCCCCGAGTTTTAAGTCTCGTCTTGGGACCACAAGCTGGAGCTGGCTCTCTGACCTCAGTGATCGCGCCGGCCTATAAATCTGGATGAGGTCTGAGATATATGTTGGGGCCAGTCCATTCACAGCTTTAAAAACAAACAATAAAATCTTAAAATCAATCCTAAAACGTACAGGAAGCCAGTGCAATGAGGCGAGAATTGGACTTATATGAGCGCGCTTTTGGTTCCAGTTAAAAGACGCGCTGCAGAATTTTGGACTAACTGTAAGCGTGAAAGTGCTTTGTGACTTTACCGATATAAAGTGCATTACAGTAGTCTAACGAGAAGAAATAAAAGCATGTATAGCTTGTTCAAAACTGTTAAAGACCAAAAACGGTTTAACTTTGGCTAAAGACGAAAGATGATAAAACTAGATTTCACAACTGCATTTATTTGTTTGTCAAGTTTAAAATCACTGTCTATTTTTACCCAAGGTTAGTTACAACAGGATGCACAAAATCACTGAGGGGGCCCAAGTTTATCATAGAATTAGTGGGACCAAACTGCATGATCTCAGTTTTACTCTCATTTAGTTTTAAAAGATTTGGGCTAACCACGCTTTGACGTCATTTAAACAGTTTAGTAGGGGTGTCAGGGAGCTGCCTTCTGCTTTTGATTGGTATATAAATTTGACAATCATCAGCATAAAGATGATAGGAATGCCATGCTTTTTAAAAACTATTCCAAGTGGGAAGGAGGTACAGTGCAAAAAGAATAGGACCAAGAATAGATCCCTGGGGGACTCCACAGTTAAGAGGCACAGTTGATGAGGTAGAGTCCCCATTTAACAAAGAAGCATCTCCCTGAAGATATGACTGGAACCATTTTAAGGCAGTCCCCTAACTCCACACAGTTTCCAAGCGAGATAGTAGAATGTGGGGGTCAACTGTGTCGAAAGCAGCAGTGAGATCTAAAAGCACTAAAATGGCTGAATCACCAGAATCCGTTATTAAAAAAGGTCATTAAAACCTTTAAAAGTGCAGACTCAGTGCTATGAAATGCTTTAAAACCTGACTGAAAAATATCTAAAGTGCCATGTGCCTCCAAAAAAAACTTTTAGCTGCATAAATACACATTTTTTCCAAGATTTTGATAAAAAAGGAAGCTTTGAAATAGGGCGATAATTTGAAACATTTGTAGAGTCAAGTCCAGCTTTCTTAATCAATGGCTCAATCACTGCTTTTTACAAAAAGTAGGCACGACTCCAGAAGACAGGCTACTATTTATAATTTCCTCAACATGAGAGCCAATCGTTTCCCATACATCCTTAAAAGGTATGGAGAGACAGGGTCTGTGGGGGATGTGGAGGGTTAATTTGATTGATGATCTCTGTAAGAGACGGCAGTGAAACTGGCTCAAACTGACAAAAAATAGCTGAGCAATGCATGTTTAAGGAGACGCTTAAAAAGGAGGGGAATATTGGCTCGGATATTTGAAACTTTACTGTTAAAAAGTCCAAAAACTTCTCACAAGTATCAGGTGACATTTCAATAGAGGTGGATTGTGGAGGGTTCAACACAGACCCAATGGTTTTAAAAAGAACAACGTGGATTGTTGGCATTTTGAGAAACTACGTCTGAAAAATTTTGTGTTTGTTAGCTTTAACAATTTTTTGATAGTTCTCCAGCTGTCTGTAAAATCTGATAAGACACCTGAAAGCCCATCCTTTTTCCACCGGCGCTCTGCCCTTCTACACTCTCGCCTGGCTGCGCGCGTGGCTTCACAGTGCCATGGCTCAGGCTTTGGTCTAGGGCGCATGGCTCTTAGCGGAGCTACAGTGTCCAAGACCTCAGAACAGGTGGACTGAAAACGTTAGTCAGGTGCTCTGTGTCTGAGGCAGCAGAGCTGCTGTTAGCTTGCACATGAGCAGCAAAACAAGAAGAAAAACAGGTGGAGGTGTCGGGCTTAAGAGTGCGGCCATGACGCACGGGAGCGGGTGGTTTTACTAAAATCGTTTAAAACAAAATCAAACATGACAGGACATGATCCGAAAAAAACGCATCAGACACTAATACATTCTCAATAGGCAGCCCATAGGACAGTACAAGATCCAATAAATGGCCATGTATTTGTGTGGATCCTGCAACATGTTGAGTTAAATTAAAACCATCAATCAAATCTAAAAACTCTTTCGCCATAGCATTTGAAGGGCAACCCGACGTGTATGTTAAAATCACAACAATTAAAATCTTATCATAATTTGTCCTTACAACCGCAATAAAATCAGAAAGTCTTTAATAAAGTCATGATTATGCTTTGGCGGCCGGTAATATCACTGCGCATAGAACAGGATTACGCGCACCCAATTCAAAGCAACTTAGCTCAAATGAGGTAAAAGCCATCGACAATGGCTTACAATGTAAGCGACTCTTTAATATTGTGGCTATACCTCCTCCACGTCCAGTCGTACGCGGTGTGTTGATAAAAGTACACTCGGGAGGTAACAGTTCCCAAAAGGCAGTGGGGCTCACCCAGATTAATCCATGTTTCCGTAATAAAGAATAAATCCAATGAATGCGCATCGAAGAAGTCCTTCAGAATAAACGACTTATTCATCACGGATCTTGCATTCACAAGCGCACAACCTAGTTGAAGCCTGGACGAGGTGGCTGCCGAAGCTACCCGTCTTAACGGCTGGAGATGGCCTGGGTTCATCCACGTAGCCGAGGTCGGCAATGGCGCACAGCAAGACACTCATCCCGTTGACCGACAACAGGGACCAAAAAGCTGCCAGCAGGAGCAAAGATGCGCCGAGATATCAGCCGGTAAAAACAAGCGTCATATTCTTGAGGGATACCTGCATGGGACAACGCCAATCAGGAGAGAGTGCTAGCCAGGATTTCAGCCCCGACTAGCCTGCCGCTGCGCACATCCCTGCGCCGGCGTTTCTAGGAAGCAGGGCCTTCAGGCGGAGCAGGTTGCTCTGGTATGTCGGCCAGGTAAGAGGGACCCCGACTTTGAAGATCCATTATTGTTATATTCAGCACATGAATCCAGCAAAACTTTGATATGTAAGAGCTCTGTACGATCATACGTCCGCAGAGAGTCAGTGGTCTTGATGACTCGTAACAGTCAGGAGAGCCAAGCGGCGAACCAGCCACGCCGGCGCCATCATGCCAAAAACCAGACAGGCTTTAGTCCGAAGAGGCTGCTACAATCAGAAGAAAATCTTATTCTTATGTGTAGACATACACACTCTTGGCAATAAGCTGACTGAGGAAATATTTTTTTTCAGGGCCTTGAAAATTGTGTTAAACTATAACAATGTGAAAACCTCTAACCATATAATTCCCAGATGTTTAGAAATGTGAAATTCAGATGGAAGTACCTGTACTCAAAAGAATGATTTAGCTCGTAGTGAATGATGAATCATCCTTCTCCCCTTCCATCACATGTACTAACGACAGTAGTGGTCTGTCTATGTGCGGACTACCATCTGCTTTCCTTTCACATCTATTGGGCATCATCTTCACAGTCAGGAAGGAGGGATACATCCTTTCTCCCCAGCCATATGTATATAACAGAGGAAGAAAGCCTTTACTTGATATTCAGAAACCAAGCCATGTTAGTCTGTCAGCGTACGCCGTCTGATTTCCGGCTCTTTGTAATACTCTGATTTTCTCCCACTTTCTTCTCTGGTCTTTTTCAGCTCATTCCTTTTTACTTTGTCAGGAAGAAAAGATTCATTATTTGCTCTGTCGCTAATTTGTAGGAGAGTGAAAGGGAGACTGATGCCCTCTCCGACCCGAATCTGCCGCGTCTAATTATGCCGTCTACCTTTTTTTAGGTCACACCTGGTGTCACAGCGCCACACTCCAGCATGTTAAGTGGTGCTTTTAATGGGTTTTTTGCTACTGGTTCAAGTTAAAAAATAAGGACCAGCATAGACCGCTACATATTAGAGATCAAAATTACCCCCATGGAGAGGAAGACTCATTTAACGTCTGGAGGAGAGATGCATAGAAATAGTTTTTAAAACTTTCTTCTGATTCTCTTTTGAAGGATAAGGAATTGTTATTGTATTTATTTGTCCTCCCTATTTACATACATGAGAGGGACAGAATTTTAGGAACACCTCAATATAAAGCAGTGCAGCCCCATGCCGGTGGCGTCGTTGGGCCTGGGCGTCCCCGGCTACAGCCCTGGATCTCTGGTTCTCTCTCTCTAAAGTATTTTCCAAGGCACTCGCAGTTTCTACATTTTTTTGTAGAACTCATGGTAGAATTCTAACGCTATCCAGTTTATTTTTCCGAGACAAATAGAACATGAGACATAAGACTCTTATGGGGTCTGACCATCATGCCGTATTTGTTGCTATGACCTAGCAACCGTCTCTACGTGAGGAAAGCTGTGAAAGGTGTAATTTTCAGAGGAATCCTAGCCGAATCAGTCATTGATGCCGTCAACACCAAGTTTAGGAGCAAAATACTCCTGACTTAGTTTGAAGTTCCTGTGACGTATCGTTTCCTGTCCATGGTTCAGACTCATCACACGGAGCTCTGAAGCAGACCTGTACGTCGCTCAGTGTCCACTCTCGCTGAGGTCAGCTGAGCAGCTTCAGGTTTCTGGATGCCTCTGCTGTCAACATGCTGGTTTGTGCTCTGTGTATTCGTTCCCTAGTTCCAGTTTTCCACCTCTGATGTAGAGCAGCGTTTTGCCACGTATATAATATAATATAATATAATGACTTTCTTCTTGTTATTGCCTATGATAACTTAATTTTCCTTAAAATATCATGACTCCTCCAGATCTCAGAGGACACAGATGGGATATACTTTCCTAAAGTTTTGGACATGAGCCGAAATCTTGCTCAAACATCTGAAATATTACAGTCCAGGGGTTTATTAATTCATTAAAATGAATAATGCATCATTGAGTTGAATAACTGTCACATGCACGTTTTAGGAGGTAACTTCCCCAACAAAGATGCAAAAGAGAAGGGAGGAGTAAATTATAAACTACACAGTGCTGACTCAGATATAATTAGAAAAGCAATACAGAATGCCCGAGAGCCTTACTGCAATATTTTCCATTATGTTTTTATATTTGGATTGTAATCTATGTTTCCCTTTAGGTAAATATATTTCCAACATACATCTACAAACTGGCCAGCACACTGGCTATTAACAGCTCTGAACCTCCTCAAGTCCTAGAAACGCCCCTGCACAACTCCATCTCTAACACCTCTGTGATAGAAAATTAGAGTTATCATAAAAGTAGACTGTAGGAAAACTGCTTTTTTCCAATTGCATACATACAGTTGTAATCACTCACTGTATATCAGTTGTGTTCACATATTTATATAGAGAAAGTGGGGGAGGGGAGGATGTTAGGTAAGATGACATCCATCATGGACAACACCTCTCACCCCCCACACGACACTGTAGGGAGCAGCTCCTTCCCCCCCCAACACACACACATGACACTGTGGGGTCCTTGAGCAGCTCCTTCAGCAGCAGACCGGTAACCCTCCCCCCCCCCGATGTGAGAAGGAGAGGTACCGCAGGTCTCTGTCAGACTCTACAACACCTGGCCCACCTGATCATGGTGTAGTTTCTCTTCCTGTTTTTCATTTACTCCACACACACACTCTGTATATCTTTATTATCTGCATTTATATTTTTCCATTATAAGTACTTACTTTTTCAATAATATTTATGGTCACAGGTCAATATTTACATTGTGGTTACCTATTTTTGCTATATTATATTAATTACATATTCAATTTAATTTTACCGTCACTTACTTACACTGCAATATTGTTTTTGGTACTAAGGCAACCGCACTTTACAAAACCTTTTATTTTACGCCAATTTACATTCAGTCTATACCTCCTGCTCATTGGCTGTGGTTTGCCTGTTAGTTTGTGGGTTTACTTTTTTTATTCATTTTTTTGCTTTTACTGTAGGAAACCGCTGCTGCTGTCTCATTCATCCCCCACTGTGGGATGAATAAAGTGTTATCTAATCTAATTTGGTCAAAATTGTAAGAGGAAATGTGACAGAGCATCATAAATGTTCCCTTTTCAGGGGGGGTTGACAGCTAGCAAATTAAGACTCTACATTAGCCAAAAAGTGTTTTAACCCTCTACCCTCCACCACCTGCTTTTTAACAAACGGGGGCAGACTGTGGATGTGTGAGGGAAGCTATGGAGCTCATTCAACTTTCTTTGGATAAGTAGTGGATTAAAATAAATACTTTCATTGGTCTGAATCTATGAATGTTTGATATGCCCGACTAAGTTGGAAATCCTTATTCTGCAAATCAAAAGGTGAATAAACTTAGTTTAGATGGGTTTATCCCCCTGTACATCCTGCTGCAAAGTGAATTTTAGTCTAACTCCCCTGATACTGAGGCTTTGCTTAACAGGAGTTGAGACAGAAAGCCCAAAGCACTCAAAATGAAGGCCTGTTAGAATTTTTGTCAGAAGGGGCGACAGACTGGGATTCAGGCAGACAAGGCGTTAGCAAAACACAAGAGATGGTCCTGTGGGGGAAGGTGTGTGTGTCATGCTCAACACCTTCACAAACCATTTGGATCAATCTATTTTACTGAATGGGCACTATATATATATATATATATATATATATATATAGAGAGAGAGAGAGAGAGACATATCTATATCTATAGATATAGATATATATCTATATCTATAGATATATATATAGAGAGAGAGAGAGAGAGATATATATATCTATATCTATAGATATAGATATAGATATATATATATATATATATATATGAGGAGAGAGAGAGAGAGAGATATCTATATCTAAAGATATAGATATATATCTATAGATATATAGATATATATGACACACACACACACACACACACACTCTCTTGAATACCACTCCCTACCATTGTCTTTCATGCTGTCGTAGGTCATCTTCCAGTTGTTCGGCCCCGTGCGTCCCATACTCATGGGGGGGGGCCTTGCGTGACTGTGTCTGATGCCGAGAGTAAAAAGGTCAGAGGCCACAGCAGCTCAACAACTGGGGCAATAAATAAGGCATCCACTTTTTCCCCACACATGTACAGAAGACGATTAAGGCCACATGTGGAAACGGAATGTATTTGAGTTCTGAGTTTGAAGTCACAATTCTGAGAATGAAGTCAAAATTATGAGTTTAATCTCAGAATTCCTATTAATATTATTATTATTATTGTTACGTTATATGTTTTGCAGGATACAACGTGTTTTGTAAAATGTCAAAGGCACATTTATAAGTTTCTTTTTGAATTATTCATGAGCAATAATTCATATTTTTTATTTGTATTTGAGCCATCGTCACCCTAATGGTCGATTAATTTATTGGGGAATTAGTGAAGCACTTTCTTACAGTCCGTTTCAACACGAACGCTATGAATACATCATGAAAGGTGCTATATATTTAGGGATTATTATTAATAGTAGCAGTAGCAGCAGTAGTAGTATAGAGGTAGAAGATAAAGAAAAGACATCATCCTCCTCACTTGCAAATGAACTACTTAAGATGACTGGAGAAGATATGTCTTGGTCCCATTTCATCTTCATCTTGCAAAGCTGTATTTTCTCCCTCAGCTGTTCGGAGAGCTGAGAGATCCTAAAAAAGATCATTAAATTGGTCTATATGTCATGGGACCAATGTGCCGTGGGACTGCAGCTTCCATGCTTTCTGGCCAAGCATAAGCAGAAGATATGAGAGAGGAATAATGGGATTCGATGGCGAGGAGGAGACTTTTTTTTTTTTTGAAGAGATGAGTCTTAAGCCCACACTGGAATATTTTTCCTGGTCAGCTACGTGATTTATGATATCCTTAATTAAGGGGTTTACTTTCTTGGAGGATAGTTCCATCACATCTCATCATTATGTGCATCATTGTCCTCATCAGGGGTTGGTGCATAGACACAACATCTCTCTTTGCTTTTACTCCCCAATTATTTATGCATCATCTTTTTCCACTATCACAGTTATTTGTATTGGAGACAATTTCCTACCAGTGTCAGTACTTGACAACATCATTTCACTAGGGCAAATAGTAGGAAACCATAAGGTCTTCTTCTGGGTCGTGGGAAACTTTGCTCTGCTCCAAATCCACTTGGCAAATAAGACGAGTGTGTTTTTATATAAAGATCTTTGTCTTTACAGCTTTAAACTTTCTAATACATATCATTCAATTAACCATCTGATGCATATAAAAACCCATCTCTCACCCCCTGGTTGCTGTATATGCCCCCCTTTTTATTTTGGGACAAAATTACAATCAAATACATTTTTCCCAAGATGTTTTTTGTCATTTTAGATTGTTTCTCTTCTGACTTATGTTTGATCAAGTGTTCATTTTTTTCAATAAATTTGGTTTTAATTAGTTATTTGATAGTATAAAAACAGGGTGAAACAACATGTTTACACCACGGTGCTGGGAAGGTCTTGGATCCCTGTAGGGGGTCAAGGTCTGTTTAATATTGGAGCTCTAATTACTCCTGGATCCAGTTCTTGTTTGTATGTGCAACACCTCCAAACAGCTCTACTGGGTGAATTGCTCAAATTAAATGAAAAAAATAAATAAAATAACACAGAGCCAAGGCCAGACACATCGCCAGAGACAAAAATCACATTTTAAGTTGCATTCACCCACTGAAAGTCTCCTCTTTAACTCTTTGTGGGTCAGCTGTAGTCATGGCTATTACTACAATAAAGCAGTAAAACAGTACACAAAAAAGGCATCATCTATGTTTTACCCATATTTAGACTTCCCCATGTATCTAATCATATCATTTCAGAATTGAATGATTGCTATCAAAAAATAAAACCAATATCATTTGCAGAAGGTAAGTGTGTACGTGTGTGTGTATATAATGTGTCTACATGGCCATGTGTGGGCAAAGTTAATGGATGTGAATGAGTCTGGACATTTCCTCTTTAGACTCCTCCTCCTGCTGCTAATGGCTTTCGCTGTGCATCTGAATGCCCGCTGCTGCTGCTGCTGCGTTCTTCATCAGGTCTCAGTGGAAAACAGCTTCGATCTCAATAGGCTCACGCTGTTGTTAAACAAGGTTAAATAAAGTCAAGAACTGGTTAAATATGAGGTCAAATTTCAATTCAATTCAATTCACTCCAGAATTTACAAGGACCCAACAGTTCTAATAGTTTCCTCCAGAGCAGCAACAGTGCGACAGTGGCGAGGAAAAACTTCCTTTTAGGCAGGCAAATGAAAACAATAAATACTGGGGCACATTATTTTAGTTTGCATTTGTCCCAGTTTCCTTCAGTTGTATGTCTGGTGCATCATCTGAATAATTTTACAGTAAGTACAACCCTTACAAGCAGCTGGTAATCGTTTTTGTTATCATAGCAGGACAGATAAGTGTTATTTAATTAAAGGTTTAAAATCCTAATTTGACTGCTTCAGTGTTGATACTGTTGATGTCACTGCCACTGTTCTACTGTATTGCTGTTACTACTGCATCCAATATTGCTGTTACTGCACTAGTTTTTATTACGGAGACATCTACAACATGGCGGCTCTGGTACAGGTAGTGTGTGTACTGCACTGCTTCTCCTATTGCAACTGCTACAAACACAGTATGTATTACTGCAGTCTGGCACCCAGCGCAATTGACTTTGTACACCGATGCATGTGTTGTTCCGATTTTGCACCCAACGCACAGCTGACTTTTCCCTCCACAGACTCCCACTGGTACATGAACACGCGCTCCCGGGGGCAGTTCAGCACAAAGAGGAGGCGAGTTCCGCCGCAAACGTTCCCTGTCTGCCGTTAGCCTCCACCGGAAGGCTAGCGTTAGATTAGCTAACAGCTAATTCGGCTAACACCTAGCTGAGGCAGCATGTAAAAGACCTTCATATATACACACACAAACACACACACACATATATATATATATATATATATAATATATATATATATATATAACGTAAAAGCATTATGTATAATATATAACAGCTGCTACATCAGTTCTACTTTACTTGTGCTCATTTAAAATACAATCACTCAATACTTGTTTTTATTATTACAGTGAAGTCTTCATTCAGCTGTAGCCTGCTTCTCCCACTGTTTAGTTTGAGTAACCTTATTTTAAAGCGAATCAAGCTCTCAGCTAGCTGTTAGCCGGGATGCTAACGCCGGAGGAGGCTAACCGTCCTGCTCGTGCACGTCTGTGTGTGGGCGGAGCCCCGGGGGCAGGAGGAGGGGTTAGACAGAGCCGCAAGGAGATGCTACCTTACAGACTTTGCTAGGTTAAGCAACATTACCACCCTCGCTTTAAATGTGTAGTAGGAAATATGCTTTTTGCTTTTGTCTGTTTGTATGGTTCAAAGGATGGCAACCATAGCAGCCAGTTAGCTTAGCGTGAAGACTGGAAACAGAGGGAAAGCTCTAGCCTGGCTTTATCCAAAGCTTCTAGAATCCATCTACCAGTAGTAAAATAACACATTGTATTTTGTTGTGAAAGCTGTAAAAAAAATATCTACGTATAAAAAGTAAACATATAACGGTAGGTTATGTGCCAGGCGTGTAGATGTGCACATGTAAACTCGTTATTCACACTACTACCTCCATCCCAATTTGTGTGTATATGCCAGTGTAACACCATTCATTCTTTTCAGAAAAGTGTATGTCATTATACACATGTGTATGATTACCCTTCTATGATGGTTGTTCAGAGGACACTTTGTACAAACCTAGATGATTCATACTGTTTCTTGTTTGCACAATGGACAGACACTCAAAGAGTCAAATGAGTGCATCGTGCATTTTATCCAAATGCAATTAGTGGCACCAAAGACCGAGTTAGGCAGGTACACACACAAGTTGTCTCTGGGATATGGCGAGGGACAGACAGATAAACAGATATAAGATGATGAGTGGACAGATCATTGCCATCGACTCTTCTATTTAAGTCCCTCTTTGTCTCCGCCTGTTAGTGGTTTGGGAGGAGAAAACCAATCACTGTCTGTCTGTCTGTCTGTCTGTCTGACTGTCTGTCAAACTGTTTCTGTCTCTCTGTCTGTCTGACTGTGTCTGTCTGTCTGTCTGTCTGTCTGTTTTAACAGATGAGAAACAAAAAAGATTAACATGAGCCTCCTGTCTGTCTTCATAACAAGCAAACATGATACTAATGTTTCTTTGCGGTAGATGATGCTGTGTTTCTGCCTCACAGAGTTCATCTAAATGACTTCATACGTGTCTTTACCACATCATTAACGAGTCAACGAGGCGAATACTGCAGTAGCCTCAGACAGACTGAGACATGCAGCCCTTTTCTTTCCGGCCCTTATTTCTCTTCCATCACACGTCTGACTTTCTCCTCAGGTTCTATTTTCAAGGTTTTGTGACTGTGACCCCTCTGACACCTCTGTGACACTTTGAAAGCATCAAGGGATTCTGTTTGGTTTTACTCCCCAATTCTTTTCAATCACCTTTTGCCATTACCACAAATCTTTGTACTGGAGAATGTTTCCTACCAGTGGCAGTACCTGACACCACAATTTCACTTGACAAATAGAAGAAAGTCATGAGGTCTTCTGATCTTTTTTTGATTCTTTGGTACTATTATTGCAAGTAGGTGGTAAAACCTCAAGTCTTGTACAAAACAAAGCAGATAATCAAAATGGCTGTTTTTCCAAACATGTAATCCCATGTTTATTTGACTGAGTACAACACAGATAGTTGCACAGTAACTCATTCACCTCACCTTATCAGTGTGTCATCCAAGACAATCCCTTTCATATGAAGTAATTAATAATGTAATGCTCACAATACTTTTGATAGGCTTCTCTTCTGATTTTCTGAGTTATGCTGCTATAGGCCTAGACTGCCGGGGGAATTCCCATGATGCACTGAGCACCTCTGTCCTCCTCCTTCTCTCCATCCGTATGCAAACTCATCCCATTAATGCATGTTACTAACTCAACTTCTTCCCTTTCCCAGAGTCTTGTGCTCTCTCGCCGCTCTCCTCTCTCCTCCTATCGCTTCCTTCAGGTGTTTCTGGCTCTGGAGCTGTGGAGTCTGGATCTGTGGTTGGAGTCACCTGCTGCCTCCATGTTCCTGCTCCACACCCTCTGCTACAATTCTCCATGTCTCTCTCTGTTTCTCTCTTTCTCTCTCTCACCCCCAACAGGTTGAGGCAGATGCCCCCCACCCTGAGCCATGGTTCTGCTCGAGGTTTCTGCCTCTTAAAGGAAGTTTATCCTTGCCTCTGTGGCCTAGTGCTTGCTCTTGGTGGGAATCTCATTTCTCTATCTTACCCCTTACCCCTACCCCTTCCCCTAGGTTTTTGCGCATTCAATAATACTGGTATTTACCTAATACAAAATCTGTACTCGCTGTTTTTTACACTAGTGTAGCAGCATATTACCTTCAGTCACTTTGGCAATTTGTGTATCTTGCATTGTTAGTTAGGGTTAGGGTTATCTTGATCTTGATTGTGAGGAGAGAGATGTTTACATTCCAAATTAACGCATAATGGCAAGATTTGAATGAAAGACTGGCTTTGTTACAAGTGTGATGAGTTTGGAGTTGTGATAATAGTAAGCCTGTGAGACATGTACTTTTGTATTTAAATTGATTCTAATTTATAGCTTTTAACTCTCCATTACACATCATACAAATAAGCATCTGATGCAGATTACATTATCAATATTTAGGTCCTTTAATTGATGTTTGATTTGTAGATGATTTCACATTAGTTTATGTAGGTTATTTTTCAATGTAGTGCGTGTGTGTGCGTGTGTGTGTGTGTGTGTGTGTGTGTTGGGAGCAGGACATTTGCACCATATTCTGTATCAAGACATCAGTGAGGAACTGCTGAGTGTCAAGGGGCCCAATGGATCTGACTTACAGAAGCATCCTGATGACACTTTGATTAATTATTTGTGTTAGATGTTTACGTAAGATGCACATTTTAAAAACTCTCAAGTCTCATCTCTGACATAATAAAACGTAATAGCTGCATGACTGTTAACATTACCAGCCCCAGCAGAAATTATGAAACATCATGTCAGTAAATATCTTTGCAGACAACTTCAACTCGGCTCATTTATAGTATAAATGATTTTAAGTTTAATTTAACTTTCTTTTGCTGAAGAAATAATTAAACAGGAAATTTATTTTCAATAATGTGTCTTTTTAAGGTGTGTTTGTACTTTTGGGGGGCATTTTGTGCCTTTATTTGAGAACAGACAGCAAATGGGGGGGGATGGGGAATGACATGCAAACGTCTTTGTTCAAAGTCAAACCTGGGACGATGCGGTTCATGGAGGGTGACATAACCCCCCAGCCACTGAGGCGCCCCATTTCAGTTTTAATAAGGCAGCAGATGTTTTTACAGTCCTTAATAACCTGTAAACTTAAAGGGGCAGTTGTTTTTTGAATGTCACTTACCCATAGTGGCCATGCAGAAAGTTTTTTTTTATTTTTTGTTATTAGGTTTCCTCTTAAAAGCTTTATTTTTAAAAAGAATGTGTTTAGAGCTTTACGGTACAAATCAAATTGCTTAAAATAAACGAGTTATGATCAAGCCAATGCAGCAAGGGTACAAGTCTTCCTGTGTGCATCCCCCGCTGATTAATGGGTGTACTGTTCCCACTCTGAGGTCACGCCAGGACTTGTTGCCTTTCAGTGATGGATACATTGACAACAAGAAGAGGGATAAGATGAGACTATTTTCACTAATCTTATCATATTTGGAGTGAATGGCACCCTGTTTCACATGGCTCTGAAACAAAACTAAGACTAACTGTTATGTTGTATACTGAACTCTAATATTAGTTGCTGCAATGCGGGGGGGGGTTGATTATTTTAACTTAAAAGGTCCCGTGGTATGAAAATTTCACTTTTAGGTGTTTTAACATTAATGTGCAATCCCCCAGCCAGCTATGGCCACCAGTGGCTAGAAATGGGGACAGGTGTAAGCCGAGCCATGGGTATCCTGCTCTGCCTTTGAGAAAATGAAAGCTCAGATGGGCCGATCTGGAATCTTGCTTCTTATGAGGTCATAAGGGGCAAGATCACCTCCCCTTTCTCTGTTTTGCCCGCCCAGAGAATTTGCCCCTGCCCCCCATGAGAGAGAGAGAGAGAGAGAGAGAGAGACATCATGGCTTTCAAACTAGCAAAGTGGCAGTTGGTCAAGGCCACACCCCCAGCCTCCAGCTTGCCCCCCCCTCCCCCTCTCCTCAAATGCTACAGACTCAGAAAGGGCACATCATAAGGAAATCTCATTGTGGGACTGGCTCTGGTGGCTGCAATTCTGAACCAAGGCTGGATTTTGGGAAAGAGACTTCACATACAGTATTAGGGACCACTAAGGTCTATATAAAAGAGACTTCAGATACAGTATTAGGGACCACTAAGGTCTATATAAAGAGACTTCAGATACAGTATTAGGGACCACTAAGGTCTAAGAGACTTCAGATACAGTATTAGGGACCACTAAGGTCTATATAAAAGAGACTTCAGATACAGTATTAGGGACCTCTAAGGTCTATATAAAAGAGACTTCAGATACAGTATTAGGGACCTCTAAGGTCTATATAAAGAGACTTCAGATACAGTATTAGGGACCACTAAGGTCTATATAAAGAGACTTCAGATACAGTATTAGGGACCACTAAGGTCTATATAAAGGACTTCAGATACAGTATTAGGGACCTCTAAGGTCTATAAAAGAGACTTCAGATACAGTATTAGGGACCTCTAAGGTTCATATAAAGAGACTTCAGATACAGTATTAGGGACCACTAAGGTCTATATAAAGAGACTTCAGATACAGTATTAGGGACCACTAAGGTCTATATAAAAGAGACTTCAGATACAGTATTAGGGACCACTAAGGTCTATATAAAAGAGACTTCAGATACAGTATTAGGGACCACTAAGGTCTATATAAAGAGACTTCAGATACAGTATTAGGGACCACTAAGGTCTATATAAAAGAGACTTCAGATACAGTATTAGGGACCACTAAGGTCTATATAAAAGAGACTTCAGATACAGTATTAGGGACCTCTAAGGTCTATATAAAAGAGACTTCAGATACAGTATTAGGGACCTCTAAGGTCTATATAAAGAGACTTCAGATACAGTATTAGGGACCACTAAGGTCTATATAAAAGAGACTTCAGATACAGTATTAGGGACCACTAAGGTCTATATAAAAGAGACTTCAGATACAGTATTAGGGACCACTAAGGTCTATATAAAAGAGACTTCAGATCTAGTATTAGGGACCACTAAGGTCTATATAAAGAGACTTAAGATACAGTATTAAGGGACCACTAAGGTCTATATAAAAGAGACTTCAGATAAAGTATTATGTATTTGTGACACAAAAGAGAGGTATGCATGTGCTTATTGCATGTTGCTGTTTACAATAATTAATAATAAACAGGCAACATGAAGGCCAACCATTTGCGAATGCATTACTTTTGCATGCATGACCTTTTAGAATATTTATGAAGTACTGAATACTCTTGGGATTAGGCATTCTTAGTATTTCCTTTTTTTTTTTACACATTGATTAAAAAACTGGCCTCAAGGACACAAATAACTGAAAAGAACTTCAAATCGGTGAGATGAGGTGACTTGGGGATTTAATCCGGATGCCTACCAGACTCTGGAGATATTCCCCGGAGATGGCCCTGGGGGCTGGAATCAGAACGCACCTGAGGAATTACATATCCTTTGGCTCCTTTGTCTTCTGCCTTTGCTGCTAAAAACCCTGCACAAGTTCTGTTGAAATTGAAGCAGAACGGGTGCCTGGGTAGAGCATGCGGCCCGTGTACAGAGGCTTAGTTCTCTATGCTGCGGCCATGGGTTTGGTTCCAACCTGCGGCCCTTTCTGCATGTCATTCCCCCTCGCTCTCTCCTTTCATGTCCAAGCTGTCCTATCAAATAAAGGTTTAAATTGCCAGAAAAAAACAGTTGTGTTGCCTTTAACCGTGCTAAAATGAAGTCTAATTTTACAACGGCGTGGTTCATGTCTAGCTTGAAGATGTGAGTTTGTCCAGTCAATTGTAGGAAGGCTTTATGTGTAAGTCCACATTCTCTGAGACTGGTTTTAGTAAAATTACATCTTTCAACTAAATGCAGTACCTGTTACACATTGCCAAATGACAAAGTGCAAATTGTGGGCTGGCTTTTATCAAAGCTAACTTAATGGTAAAGAACAGTCCTCACAGGAAACTACACAACTCCTGAATCTCATCAAATAAGGTAACCCTTTTTTTACAGGCCAAACTGGGCCTAATAAAGCTTCAAGCAGAACAGAAATCATGTTTGGATGTCTTTCATTTCCTCTCCAGAACAACAAAATAGCGCTGCCTGCTCACAGCATTTCAAAGACATCAGTGTGTACTGTGTGTTTAACCTCTGTTGTGGTATATGATAAAGTATGCAGCATTGTGTGGTATTGTGCCTGGGAGAGTGTGATGCATGAAGGAGAGAGCATTATAAAACCATCATAAATGAGAAGAGGCTGCAGATAACAGTCCCTAAACACTGCTGCTTCTCTCCTACTATCCATAATCATTGAAGAAGTGGTGCATTACACAGCGCCCAAACACAGCGCAAACACTCGGCCATTTAACCACGACTTAACACATAATCCCGCCTACAGAGGACGGATATTAGCTGTGTCATCCAGCAGAGAGGAAAGCAAAATTTGGTATTCGTTCTATTGTTTGAGATGCAGAGAAAATGGAACATCACATCAAACTGTGTGCTGGCATCATTAAGTTTAATCTTTAAACTTCTTTATTCCTCTTCATATATATTTAAGATCATTTTAAATTATCTTCTCCTTTTCACCAAGTTGTACTGCAGGCATTTTTAACAACAACATAATGACACAATCATTTCTCATCCGTTTATGTTCTGGGAGAATGTATGCAGCTGCATAAGGCAGCTCATTTCACAATTTGGGTAATTAGGTCATCTCTACAGGGTCTCAAAGGCCAGATGGAATGCTTTACTTCATAATTCAGGCTAATGATTGGGATGTCATATTTAAACCACACATGATTATTTATCACACATGATTATTTTAAAGGTTTTCTGCTTCAACAACACAGTTCAAGATTCAACTTATCCACTTGTAGTGCTGGCCACATGCTCATTGACACTGACAACAGCTCTCACCCGCTCGTCTTTCATCTACCAGACTAACTGACCAACTGCCAGTTACTAGTGCTAGAAAACTACTCACAGTCGAGCTGGCTTACAGCAAGTGCAGGTCACTTAAAGCCAAGCTTCCAGAATAAATATGACACAGTATACAGTATGATTCAATACTACAAATCCATAGTCAGTGGTCTGTGTGTAAGCCTGTGCTGTGGATACTATTGCTGCTGCCTGCGGTCGCTGCAACAATTTGGTTTATTTTGAATAACTTTTCGTGCCAATATTTTTTTGTTTTTTTATTTAAAGAGATTCTTCGTCGACAGGTCATTTCTGCTACTGACCTGATACGACAATATAATTTGGTTGATTTTACTGTAATAATAAAACAAATGTTCCTGTGACATTCAAAAGTCTGGACCCCGGAGCACCGAGCCATCATTCCACTCGAACATCCTGACACTATCCACATGCTTTTCAGTCCAATTGATACTACTTAGACAACAAGTGATGAACAACTATTTGAATACAGGTTGCAGCAGCTCAGATAACACTGTTTGGTGGCTGATTGGCTGTAATTGTGTGACTGAGCTGTGGGAGGCTGGCTTTAAAGGCCAGCAGTCTGCATGGTGCTAGCCTGGTAGTGTCAGTCCAGGCTGCAGATGAATAACAGATGTTGGCTGACAGAGAGGACCATTTGTCATTTAACTGTGTAAGCAAAACAGGCTGGAGGGTGTCCCCATAAGTCAATGTCACAGGCATGGAGGGCGAGGAAAGGAGCCAAACATTTCAATACTATTTAGCCCTCTCTGCTTTGTACCACTGTGTCTCTGATGACCAACACCCCGGCTCAGTACGGACTGCTGTGTGTGTTAGCTCCGCGACCCCCACACCATCACCGCTGATACTCGTTCTTCTTCTATGATCCCGATAAATAAGCTTGATGTCTCACAGATCTGGAGATCTGTCCAAACTGAGTTCAGGGGGCTCAGTTCAAAAGAACTTGCTGAGCATGTATTGCTTTGAACCAGAGTTGGTTCAGTGGAAAAGATTTTCAGATTCCTCCAATGTCCAATTTGTGCTTGTTTCTGTGCTGAGAAAAGGAGATGCAAGAATATTTGACAGCTAAATTGTGAAATGGAGTTTATTTCGTGCCATCGCTACAGTAGATTGTTTTGAATAATATCTCTGTCAGTCTATTATTATTTAATGTGACCAACTGCCTCAGTATGCAGGATGACACCGAGTTTAATGATTTTACCATGTTTTCAAGCAGTTGCTTTCACGACACTGGGATTTACAACACCAGTTTATGCAATTGAAGTGTTGGACTGTTGGAATCTAAACAGTAAATAATGATATTTTACTAGCGTGAAATGCATATGCAGTTAAATGAAACAGCATTATATTGAGTTCTCACTCAGCCCCACCTCTAATAAACATCTGCAACGCCTGGAGCTAGTTTAGAGCTACAGCAAAAGAAAAATTGCCCACAAATGGTCGACAATAATAAAAAGCTTGGTTGTCTCATGATGAACTGTATTTTGGTCCTTCTATTGGCATGGTTTAAATAAATGTCAAAAAGCTAATACCAGACTAAAGCTGTGAAAGGCTTGCATCTCCGACTGCTTCATTTCTCCAGGCTCGGCAGGGCTATTGTTTTTGATGTTCTCATGAGAATGATGGCTTCTTTAATTTCTAGACAACAGCAAGGCAACATTCCTCATGTTGACAGGACTCCATATTTACCTCAGCGCTCTGGGGGCTCGGCTCGGACATTTCTTCCGGAGCTCAGCTCAAGGTCACCATCTACACTCACACACTCAAGCTTTCTCCCAGTTGTTTTGTGTCACTGCCGCCAGATGCGCTTAGCTCCATTTGGATTTTGTCCTCTCTCCCTCCCTCCTCGCAGTACGATTGCATGTTATTTTGTGTCGCTGTCATAAAGCTGCCTGTGAATAACTATGACAAAATCCCCATCAGAAAAAAAAGCAACAAGACGTCACGCCAGAGGAGCCGTGATGCAAACAGCCGAATCCCTGCGAGACAGCAGGCCCTGCAGCCACACTATCCACTGCATCAGTCAAATGCCTCCAACAGCTAAATCTAACCACAGCTTCTCCATACCAATGAAACCTCACCCCCCCATACAAAAAGGAACAATATTATCACTTCACAGACAGCTGCCAAAAGGATATTAATCAAATTCAATTGCAGAGGAGATTGGATACAGAGATCCTGTTGTGTGCGGTTAATAAGAGACTGACTCTGCTCAGAAGGCCAGCTCTGATGCTCTGCTATGAGAAGAAATGTATGGAATTGGAAGGGAGAAAGGCATTCACAGTTTGGACATTGATCTAACACAACTAAACAGCATGACATACAATGAATAAGAGATAGAAAGAAATAATGAGAGAGAGAGAGAGAGAAAGAGAGAGAGAGAGAGAGAGAAAGATAGGGTGACAGAGAAAACAAAGGTAAAAAAAAACTTTAATGAGAGAGTGAGAGAGAGAATATGAGGGAGAGACAGGCCTCAGCAGCACATCACAGCTGGGGATTGGTTGCTTCCCGAGGCTTTCAGTCTGTTTTTCAAAACCTCCCAATTTACGTTATCAAATTATTCAAATTTTCAGATAAACATTTTGTTCTGGACATTGGAATAGGAGCTGAGAGGGTGAATACTGTGTTCTTTTTAACATGAAGGAAAACAAAGATGGATGGTCCAATAATAGACCACCCATAATAGATCAAGTAGGAACGCCTGACACATTCCAATATCTGTCGGGTCCTTGTAAATTCTGGAGTGTGGTCTAGACCGGCTCTATCTGTAAAGTGTTTTGAGATAACTCTTGTTATAAGTTGATACTATAAATTGAATTGAATATCTATGATATTAAAAATCCCCAAAAAATTGATTGAGCAGATGCAATTTATGTGAATCCTCTGAGCCCCATTTGGCCGAATTGCTTTAACTCATTGATTGTTGAATGTAATGTTTCTTTGCGGTATAATGCTCTATTTAACTAATATGTGCTCAGCATGCACATTAGGTTGCTTCCTATGGAGCATTGAGTCGTCTGTTCCTCTGCTTGTCTTTCTCATGTGGTCCAGGTCACGTCCTCTAAAACTTTCTGTCTGCACTGCCTAAAGAGAAGACAGGCCCAGCACAGCATCTTCTACTGCAGCAGCCGGCTCACCTTGATTGTGCTTATTGACTTTGTAGAAACAGTTGTGGAAGTCTGAAAGATGCAGAATCATGTGACCTAGTCAACCAGCCAACCAGACTGGGAGGAGACAAAGCCATTACAAGGCACAGGTCAGGAAGTTTCAACATTGAGAAAATTATGTGCAAAGGTCAAAGGGGTTTGCTCTTTTCTTTTTGCCCTTTAAAAAAATAAAATAAAAAAAATAATAATAATAATCATCATCATAGGAAGCTGGCTTGTTTCAGGAGATTAAACAAACAATATATGATTTTCTGCCTCTAGGGGTCTTTCAATCAAAACCGTGTACACAAATTGGCATACCATTGACAGGCGACCAAACAACACGGTCCATGTCATAGGATAAAATTACAGATTTCTCTGGGTTTGTAAATTGTTGGAAACATTTGGGATAATGCATGTAAAAAAATATTTACAATAGGTAAAGTGGTTTTTAGATATTTTAATGCAGACACATTACATATTATGTGCCTTGTGCTTGTCTACAAGCACAAGGCACACATGTGTTTTACACAAACACACGTGTGTGTGTTTGTGTAAAACCTATTTAAGACTCAGTGTGATCTCACTATCAAATGTTACATGATATTACACACAGCCCAACCGGCAGAAGAATGGTTTCACTGGACAGCTCCCAGTGTTCTCTAGAAGAAATAATAATAATGATTTAAAAATGTAAATCAACTCTCATCAGTACAGGGTGTGTCGTACCTTGGAGCAGTGATGGATTTTCCCATCTACTGGCAGGAAACTAATGAAATATGTGATGTCTTACAGATGCTTCCATTATGTGACATATCACCTTTTTCGCCATTTCCCAGGTGTCGGTAAGTGATTTTCAGGCCTGTGGGAGCCATCCACTGCTCTAATCAGAAACCCATTTGTGACCGTGTCTTAGACATGTCATCTGAAACCATGCATTACTTAAAAGCTCACTGATTGCAAGCAGAATCACTAGGCCTCTGACAATCATCCAGAGGGCCCTGGACCTCCGCCGGCTCCACCAGCCTCCTGCAGTTCAATTCCCTCCATATCAGCGCACCAGTCAATATTGCTTTTTATAGCCAGGACACTGAGGAGAGAGGAATGGGTTTTCATCACCTTAACTAACTGCTGGTACTGACAGCTGTCAGCTTCTTCAAAGCTCAAATCCAAATTACGAAAAAAAACAAATACAACAAAAGACTATGCTGAGAACAACAGACGTCAGCCCTCGTCCCATCGCCATGGTTTCCATTAGCTGGGGGGTGTAATTACTCGCAAGTGATAGCCTGATGACGGAATCAATGGATCAGGAGCAGACTAACAGTAAAGGAGCGTCCCCCTTAACAGGACGAGCAACTGTTTACGTGCCTTAAACTGACTAATCCAGTTTGGACTGAGGTGTCTTCACCTCCAGTCAATATTTAGCACATCTCTTTTCAAAGTCCTGCTCAGATACAGCTCCTTGGCCTGGGTATGTAAGAAATATTCACTTGCATCTTACCTAATCTATTTCCCCTTGTTTATTTGCCCTTTTTTAACATTCTAGCATGGTCTCTATCATTAAGTAACAAATACGTTTAGTTGTTGTTTTTGTGTCATTGCTTATTGCGGCTCTGCGTGTTTGCATGTGTAAGAAAGGTTTTCTGCTGGGTTTTGTTGCTTGTTTGCTGGCTTGCATGGCTACTTGTACTGAATGTTAATTCGGTTGATGTATTACTGTTCTGATGTCTCGCTGTTTCCGGTTGCTCTGGTCTCAAAACTTCTCAACAGCACGTTTACAGACATGTTCATTAATGTGCGTTATCCTCATAAATTAATAATAATAATATGTGAAATTTGCTAATTGTTCCTCGCACCCGGTTTAGGACCAGTGGTGACCAAGCCTTCAACTTGGTAGCACCGAGACTTTGGAACGTTCTGCCTACTCTTATACGATCTGCTGTCTCAGCTGATGACCTTAAAGACCTATTTTATTTTCATAACCCCTCTTGTGCTGCTTTGGTATGGACTGGAGTTGTGTCATTGCAGTGTTGTGCTTCCCTTTAAATTTATCTGAGTTCTGAGGTGCATCCATAGCGTGCATCCATTAAATTAAAAACACCCTGATTTGCTATCACTGTGTCTTGGTGTACTCACACAGAGCAACTGATCGAAGCAGAATGCCACTGATGGAAAAGGTGCTGGAGGACGAAAGCAGCAGATAAAATGGGAGAGATGAATATCCCATCAGCCCCAGGCATGGGATTTAATTTTCCTCTATGAGCATTTCTACTACAGCTTGGGAAATTGATCATTTATATTCCCACACCAAGGTGGAAAAGAGGAATGGTTTGTGTGCACGCCGGTGTGTGTGTGTGTGTGAGTGTGTGACTGGGGGAAAGGCAGAGCGAGAGGAGAGAACGCATGAGAGCATAACTAACCACACCGAGCCCAGAACAACGATTCACAGCGGTGATACAGTTTTTACTCTGTTAAATGATTCAGCAGTAACAGGATAAACAGAAAAACAAAACAAATACCAAAGTGACAGGCGCCATCGCATCCGCGGAAAACCAACGGAAGCTGACAGGTAGATTAACGCTGTCCCACAGACCGTTTAGCTCCAAAGAATAACATAATCATATTAATCCTGGCTCTTGATTGATAGCCACTCTTCTAGATGCCATCTCTATCATGCATCACATACTGCATGGTACACACGCACATGCAATCACTCCAGCTGCAGTGTTTCAGTTTCATCAGGATATCCTGCCTCCGCTTGCTTGTCCCCTACTCTGTCTTTCTGCAAAACATTGCAGCTTTTATGTATAATACTGCAGATACACACCCGTATACACACATACGGCGCGTTCAATTATGTCCTTGTCAGCTTGTTGCTCACAAACAGACATCAGGTCTTGGTGGGCTGTGTACAGCGCTGTAGAAACCAATCTCTTCAGCCACGCACAGTGCCATTAAGATCACTGACAACAACACACAAATACTCCCACAAGGCAGAACACAAAAACATATTTGCATTGACTTGACTACTCAGCTGTAAAACCTTTGAAAGCTTTAGGGCGCTGCTGGGAGGCAGAAGTGCTCAGTGTAGGTTTGAGATAATGGCCGTGGTTATACTACAGTTTAAAACAATTTGACTGCAGTGTTGGAAAATAATTCCCATTTCGAACACCACAAACAAGGTGTCAATATGCTTCTTACCGCACTTGAAAAACGTGCCAGTGGTCTTTTGTTCTTATACTCTGAGTTGTTGTTGGTAGAAAAATGCAGCACAGAAACATAAATATCAAGAATAGAACAATAGAATATCTGTGTAAACAAACAGATAGATTACAGCATTAAAAGAGGACTTTCTGAGAGCAAAGAATTAATAAAAATGTGTATTATTTAAACATGATAGTTTTTATTAATACATGCTATATGAAGGTTTTATTTACTGTATATCTTTAAAAAGGTGAGATTCACAACTAAGACAATGGCATAAAGGTTTAAAAAGGGTTTAAAACAGTTTTATTCACAGTCATGATGATGATGGAGGGATAAGTTAAGGATATGGAGGGAGAGATGAAGGGGTAAAGGGTGAGGGATGAAGTGATGAAGGGAGGATGGTCAAGGAATAAAGGCATGAGGGCATGAAGGCATGAGGGTCGAGGGATGAAGGGATCAGGGTGAAGAGATTAATGTATGAGGGACTGATGGGATGATGGGCTGATGGGATGAGGGTCGAGGGATGAAGGGATCGGGGTGAAGAGATTAATATATACACAATACACAATAAACTGGACCCTTATTAATACAGAGGCCACTTATCTGTTCCAGCAGAACTGTGTGTGTGTAATGTGCGTGAATGCCCTAAGTTCACACACATTACACACACACACACACACACACACACACACACACACACACACACACACACACACACACGTGACCACATAAAGAGACACAGGCAGGAAAAATCCCCAAACAATACAACAAAACTAGACTAAACCCAAATTAAGGAATAGCAGGAAATACAAAAGAAATCTTTCAAATAACCAATGAACTGAAAAGAAACCTATGTAACTAAACAGTAAAAGGACCATTTCAATTAGTCTACAAAAAAAGACAGAAAAACAGACAGAAAACCAAAGAAAAGAATTAATAGAACAACTCCAGACCAGCATTAGTTGCTCGTTGTAGGTTCAGGTTGTCGACCTGGGGAGTGGAGGCCGGGAAAGGCAGCCAGGCCTACAAATGCACAGAGGTGGGTAGTAACAGTTACACTTACTCGGTTACATTTACTTGAGTAAGTTTTTGAAAAAATTGTACTTCTAGGAGTAGTTTTAAATCACTATACTTTTACTTGTACTTGAGTAGATTAGTGAAGAAGAAACTGTACTCTTACTCCGCTACATCAGGCTCCAATGAGCTCGTTACTCGTTACTACGCGTCATTGTTTTTACCCCCGCGCATGTCTCATTTTAATGTTTTATTTTGACAGAGAGAGAGAGTCTTTCGCTGAAGGCTCTACCACGTGACTGAGCTTAACCAATCACACGTCGTTGTTCAGTCATGTGACCATACTCTTTTCAGCAGCGCGACAGGTTAGCTTTACAGTTGTAGCAAAGTAAAGACGTCAGAAGCAAACGTCGCCAAGGCAACGCAAACCAGGAGGAACCCCCCCAACTCATAGTGAAAGCATGGTTACCTTTTAGGAATAGTGAGAAACAGCAGCTACATCATGCGGCGTCTTCTGTGTCGACCAAAACAAACGGACATGTGAGCGTTCAACAACTCAACCTCTAACCTGAGGAGACGTAGCGCTGGTTGTAGTTTCTGCTGTGGAGAGGTGGATCTTTGTCTTTTAGGTTACATAAAGTATGTTTTACACATGCAGTATCCATCCTAATTTAAGGTGACAAGTCTCTCAAATAAGCTATTTTGTAATTAATACATTCATTTTAATTTATTTTATTGATTGGATGAACAATAGTTTGCCTAAATATGATTATTTTGTATTTTGTCGTTCTGATTGATGCTTGTATTAAGAAATAAATCAGACGTTACTCAACAGTTACTCACTACTTGAGTAGTTTTTTCATCAAGTACTTTTTTACTCTTACTCAAGTAATTATTTGTATGACTACTTTTACTTTTACTTAAGTCTTATAATTCTAAAGTAACAGTACTTTTACTTGAGTACAATTTTTGGCTACTCTACCCACCTCTGCAAATGCACAAAAACACTAAAATGACCAACTTGGAAATACAGTAGAAATAAGACTAATGCAAACTTGCATATGCATTCATTCCTGAGGTTAAAAGCAAAGTTTTCCAGAGAGAAAGAGAAAGAGAGAGAGAGTACAAGTTGTTTCTCAAACAGCAGACCAAAGACTAAAGTTAGCCTATCTGAACCAAAGCGCTAAGCGAGGCTCGATGGTCTGTTTGCAGTAGAGAACAGACCAATGGCCATCTGACATATTACCCAGATCCAGAGCCACGAGATGAGCCAGCCATGCTGCAAAGCAAAGGAGTGGAGGTAAATATAACACCGGTGACACACAATGTGAGGGGGCAGTACAGAAAAACTAAAACAGTTCTAATAATTGACACTGTAATGGTAACTTTACAGCAGTAGGAAACATGTGAAGGGCATTGATTTGGATATTTGCATCACAGTGTGTTCACCTCATCATAAATCTAATGTCTACAGTGTATGGGCTTTACACTAACTGTTAACTATGGTACCAATAACATATTAATGGAAGCAGGAAGAATATGTTGAGAGGAAATGTCTCCTTGATCAGCAATGGGCCGGAGAGGATCACCACTGATCTGGGTTTGGAGAAAAAAGATTAGAAAAACATCTCCTTTTTATAAGAAACATAATTTGTCTCTGCGTTGTCTGATTCCAATTCAAGTGATGCCCTCGGCGGTGGCTCCCATGAGAAAGGCTCTTGGGAAGTTGGGCTAATCAGATCGCTTCGTTCTAAATTAGACCTCCAGGGAATGAAATGCCCAAGCAAAGTGAAACGTTAAGTGTGTTTCTCCCTACAAGGAGCAACGAGGAAGCTTCCCCCTAAAGTGCTGCTGTGATTGGGCTACCTCTTCTCCAGCTCGGTTCTCTCTTATCTTGTCCTGGAAATAATTTCCGCTACATCTTTGTCCTCCAATAACCCGCTTCTTTTTCCTAACTTCTTAAAAAAAATACAGTCCTGTCTTGTCAGGAACAAACAGAGCCGGCTTCCACAGCTCCACCACAAGATGCTCCAATCAGCTGTCTGTCATTTTCGGCCAATACCTACTCAGAAGTAAGCTTCCACACTGCCACAGAGCACAGAGGGAGCCAGCAGCACTCCTAAACACCCCCACTCGGACAAAAGTGTGTAATTAGCTGCTACAAATTGCAGGATCCTTCCAAGTATAAATTATTTGCCCCTGAAAAGGACTTACATATTAAAGAGGGAATATGCCGTTGTAATACATATTTTATTGATGTCCAAAAGTTACTTGTTAGAAGTTATGCAGAACTTTTCTAAGTATTGTTGCTATATTAATCCCAAGGGAGTCTGGACAACATGCAATTTGAATGAGAAGTACTAGTGGAAGTGAAGTGGGCCTCTGCCCCTCAAAGGACCTTCAAAGACCGATTAAACTAACAACGCAAGCTCATGAGCTGCGTTATATAATGTTGATAAATTATATATAACTTTATATATAACCAATGGAGCTAAACTTCATCTGTTGATCTTTTTGGTTTTTACACAACTTCATTCCTTTGATACACGTGGAAACGGCAGCATTAATACTGGATTCCCGAGTGAGAGCGGCACAGAAATTAAACTTCAGTCCTCATCACAAAATGTAATTGATATTTTGGAGAATTTCAGTGTTATCAGCAGTAATATATAAGCATGTAATCAAGCATGTAATTGCTGAGGGGTACGAGGTCATATAAATAATATGACATTGTACATCAATAAATGAAAAATGGAAATTTGTCCCCCCTGATATTTGTAATGAGCAGTCATCAAATTGTTCCAAAAGCTATGAGAAAGCTCATTTTCTCTCTTGAATATATAGTGTTAAACACTGGATGGCTACTGAACTGCTCCGGCTTCCTGCACCCGGACCACGCCATGCACAGTTGATCTGATGAGGTGAAACACATCACTGTAGATAAAACAGCGTGTGACTGTTGATGAGGATCAATCAATCAATCAAAAAAAAAGCAACCGATGTTGCACAAGGTGCTCTACAGAAGAAACTAGAAGTCATTAAAACATTTAGAACATTTAACATTTAAAACATTAAATAGCATCACAGTAAAAAAACATCTGCACAGAAATGTCAGCCTCAGTTGGGAAAGGCCAAGGAAACAATGGGACAGGCAGGCAGAGGTAGGTCATTCCATCTTCTTAGAACTGCCATAGCAAAGACATGATGATGGCAGGAATAGAGGGGGGGCAAGGGGTGGCATAGGCCCCCCTAAAATAGTATTGCTCCCCCCACACCTTCACTCTGTCACTTGATTTTTGTAATATTGTGTTGTTAGTCAAAGCATACACACCCTCGCAGTGGCAGTCCCCCGGAGCGAACATGTGTCTGTGCTTTAAATTCATACACCAGCTGCTGGATGAAGTATTCTTACTGAAAATACAGAGAAATATATGTCAGTAATGATTATCCTTAAGTTGTGGTCTGTTTCACGAGGACCGATAAGTACTGTAGCCTGCAAAAAACACACAGTTATCTAGTTGGGGGGAGGGGGGGGGGGGGCTTTGCAGTTAACCTGGTTAACCATTTGGAATCACAGCACAGACAACTGGCACACATTCAAAGTTTAACACAACTCACTCTGGATTTCCTTGTGCCATAGAGGACTTTTTTTTTCTGAAATATGATAGTTGTGGAGTCTTGGTATAATTACTTGGTTTTTGGCATTTGGAAATGTTTTGGAAACTTGTGGGCAGCAAAACAAGCTGAAATGCAATATTGATATGTTATCTCCTTATAAAGTTGATATGGCTAAGGTTGTGATTACTTCAGAGAAATACAAACAAGCCAAAGAGTACTGTAAGTCCAATAGTCACTCTCCTTTTAGCTTTGTTATTATGAGCAAATACTAATATCAATTGTTTTTGGAATGTCTTGTTTTGGAGGTACAGTACGTTAGGTGGGTAGGTAGAGGTAGGTTGGAGTAAACCTTTGACAAGACAAGCTACTACAAGAATAAAAAAGGTTACTCGCTGTACTGGTCTCTAGCAATCCCTGCTGCCACATTGGCACCTCCCCGTCCTGCAGCTCTGCAGCTACCTCCTACTGCGTTTCCATGTCTAACCGAGGTCAGGACAATGCCTCGGAGGTTACAGGCTCAAACATTTGGGAAATTGGCCTCTTTGCATAACTTACATCACGACCGGTGGGATGACAGATAAAGTGAAGAAGATGAAAAGGTTTGGCAGCCCAAAAGAAAATCCATAATCTTAAAGTTAACAGTGGTTGTCAGAGACGGCTTGAGCACCTTGATCTTCATAATACTTGCCTTTTTTTCAGAATCAGTGGCTACGGTGCTGGCTCCCCTGAGAGTTCGAGGGAAACCAGATTTGATATGATAATTCTGCAGCTCAGCTCGCCACTCTGCCATATGCCCGACCTCTCTCTGGGGAGAGGAATGCAGCTGGCTCTTCTCACTATTAATCAGTCTGATGGGGGGGCTGTGGCGATGGTGTTGGGATGGGAAGGTACTAGCTGCAGCCGGATGCTGGCCAACAATTCATTAACACACACACACACACACACACACACACACAAACTTCTACATGTGCTGGCTCAGCTTTCTCCTGTTCTCCTTCCCCCCTCTGTAGTTCTTTTACTCCTTTTATCCTTGTTTCCTCCTCTTCTTCACTTGCATCCTCATTTCCTTCCTTTCCTCCCTTTAAAAGTCTCTAACATCTATCACCCCTCCGCCCAAATACACTCAGCAGTGAGAGAGCAGCGGTGAGGGCCCAGCAGGGCGAGTCTACGAAGTGGACAAAATATGAGGATATCAGGAGCGGCTAGTGTCTCCATCAATCAGCCTGCTCAGGTGAATCCAGGTGAAAGCTCTGATCCCTGCTTGATTTACCTGTTAGAGCCACTTCAGTCACAAAGAAGAGATGGAGATGAAGGAGACCAGACAGTATACAGAGAGAGTGGTAGAAGAATCAAAAGAAAAAGGAGATACGTGTTGTGCAGAGATTTTGTGCAAAATGTCAGGTAATAAAAACAGAATCAGTAAATGTAGAGGAAAGAGGACAATGGATTCAAAGAGGAATAAAAGAATGGCAAAACTGCCCAAAAAATTTCATTTAAATCCTGCCTCATTTGCATATTGTTTTATTTATACAGTGTGGGCGTCCAAAAAAGGATTTACTGATTCCAAAGTTGGCAATCCTTCTGCCAGCTAAGGTCCGACTGAACTTCAGAGCTGGATATACTGTACAGTAATACTTGTTGAGGAATAATGTATAAAGCAGAGTGATGTTAAATCCCATCCAAATCCTAAAGGTGCAGGTCTTACCCTGTTATTGATTGTACTCTGAAAGCACAGTAATCACAGTAACTCTTGCAGTGATATCCATATAATATTTCTGTTTATACTTAAACTGCACAGCATATAATAAAAGTCTGCTTCTCCAAACATACACTCTGTAATTTTCTGGAGACATGTACAATTAGCTGCCAGCCATGTTGAAGAGCAACAGTACATGGCTACTAGTGCATTATATCTCAAAAGGGGTCATGGGAGCTTCAGGGAATGTTGGACCACAGGCAGAATAGAGCTTGAAAAATGATAACACTCCAAACAAAAGGTTTCCAGCAAAGCAATCCAAAATGAGGCAGAGACCCAACAGGACTCCCAGGAACACCGAGACCACCCAGGGCCTGTTGCACAAACCCAGGATAAGGGATTAAGTTGGGATATTCTAGTTTTTATTCAGTTGTCTTTTGAATGTGCTCTGATTTATTTTTATTAACATGCGTTACTTGTCACTATTGTTTGTCACTATTGAGTTTGATTTAAACCCTACCTTTGTAGTTGTTAGATGGTTAGAAATGGTTGCACTGGCACCCAATCGGGAGAGTCGGGACTTGTCCCGGTGGGTCGGTGGTGTTTCAAGGCTGCAACAGCGTGGGGGCGCTGCCTGGTGTGGGGGCGCTGCTGGGTGTGGGGGCGCTGCCTGGTGTGGGGGCGCTGCCTGTAGTGGGGGTGCTGCCTGGTGTGGGGGCACTGCCTGGTGTGGGGGCACTGCCTGGTGTGGGGGCACCGCCTGCAGTGGGGGTGCTGCCTGGTGTGGGGGTGCTGCCGGGTGTGGGGGCGCTGCCTGGTGTGGGGGTGCTGCCTGGTGTGGGGGTGCTGCCCGCTGCCGCTGCCTGCCGGCAGACCTGTACATCATGTTGGTGTCCACTCTCTCTGTAAAAGTAGAGATGAGCAGCGCGGCGTCCGTGGTCTCAGCTTCAGGTTTCTACAGGACGCTGCGGAGATTAAGTGGGACAATGCAGAGATATTTCCAGATATATTAATGACAGACTGGTCAGAGACCAATACATTCATGATTTAATTTTCTTGTTACTTGTCCTTCTTTAATTAAGGATAGTTTGTGTTACTCCTTCATATGTAGGACTAATGTTTTTATTAGATATTATAGCTTACTTTGGTTTCATAACCTTCTCATAAGTCTCCCATCCCTGGACCAAAAACGTGCCTATATACGTATATATATATATATATATATATATATATATATATATATATATATATATATAGTATTCATCACACCGGGAACACCACAATGCTTTTTCATCTTTTTATTTTGGTGCTGTCACTGTCAGAAGAATAAAAAACATGAGTAATACAATGTTTTACATATACAGTATGCTTACAGTGTGTATTGAAGTCACTTCTTTTTCTAGTTATTTTCCCGTTCAGATTGTTCTGAATAAACATTAATTGTACAATTATATTTAGAATTAGATATAGCTTATAGAGATTTGTGCATATGGTTGTAAAACATGTTCAGGCGTTGACGTGAATAAGGGTTTGAAATGAAGCCTAGAGTCCTTAGAGTCCATTTCCCCAGGAACATTAAGTCCCTCTGCTCACTTTTAAGGCAAAGTAGGCTAAATAATAATACATTTTATTCAGGAAGAGAGGCCACATTGGCGCACCTCTCCGCAAAGTGAGAAAGCGGGGCTGGAGAGGAGGAATCCGGGTAGAGCGAGACGGCAACGCCTGGCTTGCATCGCCCTGCCTTCCATCATCATGGCCAATGCCCGGTCCTCTGCAACAAGATTGACGATCTCCAGGCCCATGTCCGTTATCAGCACGAATTCAAGGATCTTGCATCCTGGCGCTGGCAGAAACATGGCTCGGGAAGAAAGAGAAGGGCCTGGACAGCAAGGTGGTGATAGACGGGTTTGCTACAGACCGAGAGGCTGTAATCACTCGCAAGTCGCGAGGTGGGGGTTTGTACTTTGACAAAAGCTGGTGCAAAAATGTTATTGTGAGAGCGTCAGTATGCACCAAGGACATTGAACTGCTCTCTGTAGCTATGTGTCCACCCTATTTACCACGGGAAACTGGGGCCTGTCATCCAAACACGAATTAGAGCTCCTTCGCAGAATTGATCCTGCAGGCTGGACAGAAGTTACAGTCTCTGTCTCCTGACGCCCCCAATGTAATCCTGGGAGATTTTAATCATTGCTCACTGAACAAAACTTTAAAAGGCTTTTACAAATACATATCTTGACCTACCAGAAATGGCAAGACACTTGGTCAATGTTATGGTTCAATTAAAGGGGCCTTGAAATCCATACCGCTCCCTCCAATAGGTCCAGCAGACCTTAATTGTGTACATCTTATTCCTGCACATCGCACGTGTTTACAGAGGGGAAAAGTTCTCCTGGACTGTACGGTGTGGGAGGAGTTCATCACTTCATCTAGGGACCTGGATGAGCTCATAAATTTTGTCTCTACCTGGATCCCATACTGTGAAGACACTTCTGGATAGAGAGGTAAAAATTTACCCCAACAGTAAACCCTGGGTGCTTTTAAACAGGGCAGTGTCACTGAACCAAAGGTTCAAGGTAACTTTGTTATCCCCAAGGGGCAATTTGAATTACAGCCAGCAGTAACAATATCTTATCAAACCACAACAATAAACACAACCACAGTACAGCATAATTCAGATTGAATTTACAGAGTATTATTAACAATGGTAATAACCGCCGGGATGAATGACCTTTTTAGTCTGTTTGTTCTGCATCGTGGCAGACTATACCTGCGCCCGGATGGCAGCAGCCTGAATTCATCCCACAAAGGATGACTAGGATCAGCCAGGATGGCTCTCGCCTTCTTCAATGATCTGGCCTTATACAGGTTGTGTAGGTCATTTAAGGGTGTGCCAACAATTTTGCTGCACACCTTCACAATACCTTGCATGCGGTTCCCCTGTTTAATGGAAAGTGACCCGTGCCAGCAGATGAAAGAGAAAGTAAGAACTGATTTAATAAAACAGGAATAAAACATTTTCATAAAAACAGTGTCGACATTAAAACTACGAAGCTTATGGAGAAAGTACATGCGCTGATGTGCTTTTTTACACAAAGCATCAACCTGGGACTCAAAGCCCAGTTTACTGTCGATCACAGTCCCAAGATATTTGTACTGCTGCACAAGTCCAACTGGCTGGTTGTCCATGACAACAGGGGAATGACCGTGGGAATTCTTCTGAAGTTGATGCACATCTCTTTTGTTTTTGCCACATTAATGTTTAAAAAGAAGACTTTGCACCAGTCAATGAAATCCTCCACTACAGGACCGTGTTCAGAGTCGTCACTGCTGAGGAGGGACACATCAACTCTATACAAAAAGAGATTAAACGGGAAATAAAAAGGTGCAAACTGGGTTACAAAGGTAAAGTAGAAAGACAACTAAGTAATAATAATTTGGGCTCAGCCTTGGGACAGTGGCAAGAGTATTGTTGGACTTAATGACAAAGCAAGGAAGAAGACATTTTTGGAAGGTTTTTACGGCAGACTCTGCACTGGCACAGGAGTTCAACAAGTTTCATTAACTCTGGTCTTCTTACTCCTCTTTTTCTGGACGCAATGTTGTGAACACTTTTAAACATAGGAAGTCTTGTACTAGCCCTGGCCCTGACAACATTAGCAGCCGCATGCTGACACACTGTGCGGATCAATTAAGCTTCATTTGTTATCATATTTTTAACCTGTCTTTGTGCCAACATAGAGTCCCAAACTTGTGGAAACAATCTATAATTATTCCCATCGCAAAAAGCAACCACCCAAAAACTCTGAATGACTATAGACCTGTGGCTCTAACTTCATTATGAAGTCCTTTGAAAAACTGATAAAGAAAGAACTGCTGGGTAGGACTGACCACCTCCTCGACCCCCAGCAGTTTGCATACAGAGCCAACAGGGGGGTGCAGGGTGCTACCATAACTCTGCTCAACCTCACATACAAGCATCTAGAGGGGAACAAAAACCACGTTAGACTGCTGTTTGTGGATTTCTCGTCTGCCTTCAACACCATCCAGCCCCATTGATTGGTGCAGAAGCTCATGGTAGATTTGGGGTTGGACTGCAACCTGGGGGACTGGGTTTTGGACTTTCTCACTAACTGGACACAGAGTGAGAGTTGATGGACATCTTTCTGGAATATCAGTGACATCAACCGGCTCCCCTCAAGGCCGTGTTCTCTCTCCTCTTTTATATATTATGTACACTAACGACTGCTGCAGTGAACCGATCAATAACTATATCGCAAAGTTTGCAGATGACACAGTGATAGTAAGCCTAACGGACACCACTGAAACATCTCACGGCCCTGTACTACCCTATTTCTTAAACTGGTGCAAAGAAACCTTTTTAGATTTAAATGTTCCAAAGACAAAGGACATGTGCATTGGTTTAGACGTCACCATCCAACTTTTGAAAAGACGATGATAGATGGAAAAGAGGTTGACATTTTTGAGTCATACAAGTATCTGGGAATCATCGTTGATAACAAGTTGACCTTCGAACTAAACACAGACATGCTGAGTAAGAAAGGTCAGCAACGTCTCTTCTGTCTGAGAAAGCTAGCTAAGTTTCAAGTGGACAGATCCCTGATGACTTTGTTTTACAAATCTTTAGTTGAGTCTGTCTTTACTTTTTCATGTATTTGCTGGTATGCTTCTCTTAGTTTAAAATGGAAAAACACATTAGCAATGGTAAATAAAGTTAGCAGTAAAATAATTGGGATTCACCAGATGACAGCAAGTGATTTGTACAATAGACATGTGCTTAAAAAGGCAGAATCCATCATGTCTGATAGGTCTCACCCCCTGCATGCAGAATTTAAGTTGCTGCCCTCTGGTTCCCTCTTCAGTCAGCCACCAGCCAAAAAAAACTGCTTCGTCCCTTCAGCTATCTCTCTGATAAACTCTGTAAAGAATAGGTAACGTCTGCACATAAGGAACACTTGGACTTCAACTTTTAATGTTTAATGTAGTCATTTCCTCATTTGGTCAGAACCTGTATTTTTAATTGATGTTGTTGTCTTTGTTGTCATGTACTGTATGTCAACTTCTTTGCTACTGCAGCAAAACTAATTGCCCCTCAGGGATTAATAAAGGTCTTGGACTTTTACATCCTTACACATTCAGTCGGTCCGCTATAGTCTGTTGGGCTTTTTCTCTCCGTTTGATAACATCTGGATTTCCCTTTCTGGTTATTATATGTTCACCTCCTCGTTACTTTCCAAATTATATAACTCATCCTGGCTCGGCAAACGTGCAACCGATTAAGCCGCCATGAGCGGATCACACTAAGTCAAGCTGCACTTTTCCAGGTATCCTGGATATCTTTGTTCTACTTTCATGCAACAGACCCCAGGTGGACTAAACACACAGACACTCCAAAAAGAAACATTGATCTGACCCAGGACACGGGGAACACAAAGACCAAATACAGATAGTAAGGTGGCAACAAAAGCCAGGTGACACAAGGGAAACAGGTGGAAAACATCAGATAATCACAAAAGCAGGAAAAAACAAAAGACAAGTAGCAAACCAAGACAAGGCAAGATCCTAGACTGTAGTCTATGGGCAAGACAGAAAACCAGACCATCAAATTAAAACAGGAAACGGAGAAAAATACAACACACAAAAACAGAAAAAACACCAAAACCATAACACAATGTCACCCCTCTGTTAGTCTTGTAGCCTCAGCATTTAAACAGGTTTAATCAGCTACTCTGTGGTGTGGCGTGTGGTTTGGTAACAAGTCAAATTAGATAGTGTGTCATCTGAAACATATGAATTATACTGTTTGACATTACAGTAATTTTTCTTTACCAACTGTGAGATATTGCCACTGCCAGAAATTAAATGTCATATTTTTTATTACCAACTTTTGTCCTCCGGGAGGTGCTTTGGGGTGCCAAGTTGCAGATAAAATCAGTACAAGCACCCCTAATATCTCTCTCTATGCACGGCTCAACCAACCCAAAAGGAGCGCGAAGAGGTGATCAAGGCTCTTTGCTGCCGATTGGCTGCTAATTTTGGGCATCGCTGTTCTATTGTATGTTGTCATAGCAACGACTATGACTCACAGCGCCCTGACCAATTATGTCTGGTTCAAAAAACAACTCCAGTGGAGTGGGGAGGATCAGTTGAATGATGCACAGACGCTTAAACCAATCATAGCCTGGTTAGGTGTATACACGGAGAAATACCCTGTTTACTAGTTCTGATAACCGGGTAATGAGAACTCTGTGAATGCTATCTATGAATAGGCAAGGTCAGCCTCCATATGGATGAAAGGGAAATGCAGAACAACAGGGTATCAGTCTAGAGCATATAAGAAGCTCTGTTTCTAAATTAATGAAATTTGACAAAAATGTACATTGAAAGTCTCACGCTGGGCTTTCTGTTCGGTTTAATCCAGCCTCCAAACATCCACGTGAGGCTTCAGTCTATAGCTGACAGCGTCAAAATGGATTCAGCTAACTCTTCACTTCTTCCCTTTCAGACAGACTGAAATGACAGTGGGACAGTGCTTTTAGATGTGTACCACAGGCGTTTTAGAAAAGCTCCCCAGTGTTTTACTATCAGTAATATTTGCTTTGGTAAGGTCTCCTATCCTACATAATAGGAGGACACAGCATCAGCCTCGGGGCACAGTATGATGACAAACAGATGGTCTGCTGTGATTTGTGTCTTAGTTGTTGGTGTGGAGATACCATAGCTTTAATGGGATATAATAAGAGGAGATGATAGGTATTTTCAGATAGCAGGCGATAGCAACAGACAGTGGTGATGTTTACTGAATGCTGCATTATTTGTTTCTTAGAAATCTTTTCTCAGATTTGACACGTGACTTTTTACTTTAATTATACCAGGGAAGGTTTGCTAGAAGGCCCTGAAAACATATCCATCACTCACTCAGCTTTGAATTAGGAATGATGAAAGCCTACATGAAAATATGTGCTTATTTCACATCTCAACTCACATGTGTGAACACCTTCACGTTTTCCATGGCCGGATGGTCTGACCAGTAGGCTGCCACAAAACAAAAGCTTCCTGAAGTTATTGTTGCTCTTTACACAGTTTTGGTTGCCATACATTCAAAATGTGTGTTACCATGGTTCTCTTTGCTCTGCATCTGAGTTTCTGAAACCACACAAAGAGCTCCACAAATCACCCTCCTCCAATGTCATCTCCTAAAGGGGGCACGTGGCTGCAAAGGAATTGAAGAGAAGCACATTGCCAAGTGTGCGGACATGGTTAGGATTCATCTCAGGGAATGATATATGAAATATTAACCTTGTTTTCCGTCCTAATTGGCTGAAGCTTCTGAGAAGGTGAGAGGTGAGTTTGAGAAAGCACTTTGAACACGACAAGAAAGAAAATAGCAGCCAACATTCCTCATTAGCTCAGAGGGTGCACTTACGGTAGGTCGCTCCGTCTGTCAATATGACAGGTCACATTCAATGAAATTTGTTTTTTTGTCTAGCAGTTCCCACTCTTCATTTATTAGGCAGCTGCAAATATTTCAGCTTCACCTCCTGCACCTCCTGTGTCTGGGCACAGGCCTACTTACCTACTAAAACATACTCCATGAACACAATACCAATGTAAAGGTACTGTACTGTACTGTATTGTATTGGATGAGGAGATTGTGCAACAGCGCTGGAAGTGGGGGGCTATAGTGGTGGTGGCTGCAGCCCCTGCAGCTTTCACTTGGCAATAACCTTAAACTATTAAACACAGCAGTTCCTGAGCCAGAGAGCATTCGGGTCAGTTACCTTGCATTTTTCAACTGTATTTGTTGGGAAGTAAAGTATACGTATTGAACCGCCTCACACAGACAATCAAAGCCTTACATTTAATTGAATCCTGCCTCCTTTTCCAGACAAAAACCTGCAGCACCATTTATTTATTGTCCTTCATCGTGAATTATTATCGGGGGGAGAGAAGGGAGCCATTAATTAGACAGGGATGTAAGATGTCTCAATGCCAGCCATTTGTCTCACAAGTGATTACTTAGAGAAAAGCTTTGACAATGGCAGAAAGCTACGGTATTCTCAGGGAGTTGTACAGCAATGAAGAGTAAGAAAGGGCATCATTCAAAAACACACAAGTGAGCCACGATGACCACTGACCTATCACCAACAAATACCCGGAAACCCAAAAACAAAGCAAACATATCATTTCCGTAGATAGCATCATGACAGTTGAAATATAAACACAGTGAGTCACACTTGTCTCACAAACTACAAAAAAAAGACACAATTTGGAAATGTAACAATTGGCAGATGTTTGATGCACTAAATAAAATCATCCTCTTGCAGTATATATATACACATACCTGCATAAGCATCAAACTAAAATAATTGGAATGACTGGCTTCATGAGTTCACTGAGATAAATCTCTTTCAACATTTTTCCCTGATAGGTGGGTAAACATATCACCTGTTTTAATTATTCAACAGGAACAACTGGATTTCCACACAACAACCATCCGCTAACAGAAAAGGTCTGGAAGGTTCCTTACTTCAGGCACTTTGGCATCCACTGACTTTGCTGGGAAGACTGCCAGGGTTTACGAAGACAAGGACAAATTAAAAGAACAAGAGAAAAAGGAAGGACATAATGAAATGAAACAATAAGGCAATCATAATCTTTTTAATACGATTTTCTTGAAATTTGAAGTGAAGCTGCAACTTCTGCCACAGTGAATTAGAAGCTGAAATCCACTGCAGACTTAACAAGCAACAACTTTTGACTATTTAATGTGTTTAGCTGACAGCCAATTCCAGTGTGGTGGAAAGTTAACATGTTTCTGCTGATCAGTCACTTAACCCAGACACTACCTAAGACTGTTTTAGATGAGTTAGATATCAGCTTTCAACACGCTACACACACACACACACTACTCAGTGTATCAGGTCACAGCCTATAGCTGACTAGTAAAACAGACCTCTTTACCAGCACCAGCATCACCCATAATTGTGTACGGTATTATACGTATTGCTGTGCAAATGCAAAAGTTCCTATATGATGATACATGATGAACTGCCCAGCTAACACAAGTATCTAATGAGAGCAAATACTAACACATGTGATTTTCTCTGATCAGGTGTATCAACAGCACAGCAGGACAATGACAGAGCAATTAGTTTTACACTGTTCACCCAACGTGGGTGTAAACACACTTAAATGGTAGATGCACTTTGTTCTGGAAATGATGATTTTCTTTCAAATGTTTCTATGTCTGTGTCTCTGACTTTGTGTGTTCATGTATAAACCACTCTGCCTTTCTGGAATTGGCTTTTCAGCAATGTTTAGAACATGGGCATGGCTACATTATTAACATACTAATCCAGTTAGAAATGGGTATTGCTTTCTCATACGAGCACAATGTGTAGAGTTGGCTGCATTGTGTGCTAGATGTTTAGCGTTCCAGCCAAGCTCAATTTGCTTTTTGGTTGTTGTTTTTTTTAACAGTAAAAGTTAAAAACAGCTGAAAATTCTTTTAACTAATAAATCACTTATTCACTCAGAAATGACATTATTATCACTGCTCCTTGTGTTCCTTTGTCTCTGTCAATGTCCACAGCCTCTATCATGCTGTCTCTACCTCGGTTCTTTCTTCTCCATCCTTGTCTCTCTCTTTCTGTATCTTTCTTCCTCTGGTTGCCGTATTGCTATCAGCACCAAGTCAGAAATGTTCCTGTTATTGATGCACACCAATGCACAGCCTCTGACAGGAGCAGACAGCATGAAAAGAGAAGCTGCTGAAATAAATACATATGTAATGAGGGAAAAGGGGGCCGCCAAATGGGTTGCCAATTTGTGTTTGTCAAAGGCTGAGCTGGGGTTGCATTGACTTATAGATCTATAATGGAGCTGCTGCTTCTTATGTCATTTTGAGGGGTCTACACAAGGCACGACACTTCCCCAGCAGCGCAGTCTCTTTGGAGAAGTACTAAATTAGCAAGGTGCCCAGTTTTCTTTATTATAGAAAATTGTTTTGTCCAAAGCAGACTTCAAGTCACGGCGGCTTTCTTCATGGGGGAAATTGCAAGCCATTTCTGCCAATGGCTTTTTAAAGGTAAAGATACAAGCTGGAGCTGCCAAGTTGAGCATTTCAACAGCAATTTCTGTAGCGTGGAAATGTAAAGTAACTGCACTCACAGTAAGCTATTCAAAGCTCTTGCAATTTTCAGCAGAATTGCAGTGCATTACAGACTATTTATGATGAGTCTGAATATTATAATGAAATGAACACTTAATACAATACATTATTAACAGAAACTGTACACAAATCTAAACGCTTTTAATGTTGCTGTGGGACAAAGTGAGACTAGCCTCCAATCAGATACCAAGTATGTAGGTATTATGTTTACATAGTGGATCCATACTAATAACACAATAGATATTGTTGAAACTTTTGATTTATTGCCCCTCATTTGGGCTCACTATACCTGTCTCTCGATGACTGACTCCTTGTGTTGTTCGTTGTGTGTCCATGCGTGCTTTTGAACACCCGCCCAACTCTATCTCTGATTGGCTTACCATGACAATTTACTCAGCCTCAGCCAATCGTCAGCGTGTATGCACTTGTCTCGTGCACGGCCCACTAACCGAGGAAGGACAGTAAAACAAGTGTTCAGAGACCTAGTTGGTCTGATGAAAGAAACAGCTTTAACTTTAGTAACGCGCCGCATTTTTGGGCCATAACGTTAACGGCGCCATTAAGATGAGAAGAGTAAGCAATTCGATAACTACTTACTGTAAAAAGTTTCGTTTCCCCAGCGTGTGGCGTGTCATTTCCCTGGCGTGTGGTGTGTCGTTTCCCCAGCGTGTGGCGTGTCATTTCCCTGGCGTGTGGCGTATTGTTTCCCCGGCGTGTCGTTTTTCTGGTGTGTGGTGTATCCAGCGTGTGGCGTGTCGTTTCCCCAGCGTGTGGCGTGTGGTTTCCCTGGCGTGTGGTGTATCCAGTGTCTGGCGTGTCATTATGCTTTCAATAAAGTGCCTATTATCTGAAACCTGTCACACCTTTATTTTGTCTTAATACTTTTAATATAATTGAGACGGACATGTCTGATAATTTCTATTACTTTCCAAAAAACAACAATGCGACAATCAGGCCCACTTCATGCATCGCTTCGTCAGGCGTCATGATTTGATCTTAAGCTCTGTTCTGGCATTTTTCATACTTCTGTTGTTTTTCATGCAACCAACCAAGTGGAACACGTTGAACACCGTATCGAGGAGAGTACTAGAGACATGGACTGTCTGAAAGTGTGCGCTTGTGACCCAATTTGTGCAATTGCGTGATGCCAAGGATGAGAGAGTTGATCAAGAGAGATGATCAGGCACCAGGATGCTGTAAGGAGGAGGCTGGGATTGTTTCAAACTTCTTTTCCAGTTGTACAAGGATGGAGACTATCTGGTTGGTTGGCACATCTTCTCAACTACCACACCTTCTGTGTCTTGTCATACCTTCTCTTATCCAAACCGTTTTATGGGACTCAAATGAGGCTAGTTCATGACAAGCATGTTTAACCCTTAAACGGTTCCTGAAGCAGATGCCCATGTTCTGATGTCAAATAACTGCACAGAAACTCAAGAGAGCTACAGCGTACTTAAAAGTTTGGGTTGTAGTACAGGACCACCACTGCTCCCTCTCCAGATATTTATTATTATTTATTATTATTGTTATAATTTGTTATTGGACCTTATTTTTTCTTTCTTGAAAAGTCACTTATGTATGCTATTAGAATTGTAACTTTCTATATGAATAATATAGACATTTAAACAAATGAGTACATGTATTTAAACCAGAGTAAAGCACATATTTGGACATGCTTGCTGTGTCAACTGTTTGACACAAGGGATGAATGCAAACAAACTCAAAGCATCCTGTCTCTCATCTTCCTGCAGTCTGTCCGATATCAACAGCTTTTCCATATTTACATCGGTTGTGATGCAAGAAACTTGCAGTCTTTTCTCTATGCAACAGTAAGACACTAAAGCAAGAAACTACACCAAACAATTCGCTGGATACCACGGATACATTAATGGATCTGCTGGTCAGCTCAGACTGTGTACCTGAAGAGGCCTATTGATGCCTAACCTGTGCTAACATGCCATGGTATACTGGATGTTGGGTTGCACATTAGTAGTAGTAGACAGTAGTTTTGCATTGTAAAAATACCACAGTGGTGGTGTTTGTATAAATACAGAAATTGACCAGTGTTACCTCACATTTATTTCATATAAACTCTATTATTTTACCTTACAGCCCTGGTATTTTAGGCTTCCTACTTGAACACATCTTAGATCTGAGTGAAAAAACATGTTGCTGTACACGGGAGAATGCTGCAATCATGTTTACTGCTGAGCTCAAATCAGCTGTGGAAATTGTTGCGTGACTGTTTCCTTCACACAATTTCCTCCCAGATTTCATTCATTCTGTGTTATCATGGAACAGTGGCCATTGTCGTCACGTTTTGAGCTTTTATATTCCATACAAGTCTTACAATTATTTCGTGAATTTTACACAGCTCAATCCGACAATTCACAAGCAACCAGTTGAGCTGAGAAAAGAGCTTTTTTTTCAACCCAGCTCTCTTGAAAATAAAAGCAAAATTCAGCTTTGCAAAAGGAAATTGTGACTATGACAACTGCTACATCCATGCATTATAAAATACTTACTCCAAATCATACACTTTTGTTGATGCATGTATTTATTAGAGTGGACAGTAATACACACAATGCGCATCAAAACTGCCTCTTCCCATTATTTCCCATTAGCTTCTCTACCACAATAATCACCAGCGCATTTCACAGTTTTTTTTCCTGAATTCATTCAGCAGCGGTGAGCCAAGACAAGCAAGCAAATTACCAGCACTGCCAGAGGAAATAGGAAATTAACATTTCAGTCTGCCTAGTTTCCCTTTAAAACAAAATAACAATAATTAAAGTGCAACAATATGTGGCTTTTATTATGATAAATTATCCAAAGAAAAATGGTTTAAGGATTTGTGTTCCTGTTGAAGTTTCTTTTTTAAAAACTTTCCATAAATAAAAATGCAAGGGACAACGTGGATGAACCAGTGTGTCGGGCTGCTTGTGCTTCAGCTGCAAACATTAGCAACCCAGTCAACTAGCCCACTAGCTTACAGTAACCACCCAACTCAGCATATTTTATACAGTCCATTTTTCATACTGTATGTCAGGGGTCTTCAACGTTTCTTAAGCCAAGGACCCTTTAACTGAAAGAAAGATGGAGCAGGGAGCCCCCACTACATATAATGTATAAAGTGAAGTTGCATGTTAACCTGGGCATACCATAAGGGGCAGGGCAGCCTAAAGCCTTCACATACCTTTTTAGTGCATAGAATACTAAGCTATTAAATTTGATTTTATTAATCATCTTTTATTGTTAAACATGTGTCAAAGTGAATCCCTAGGATATACTGTATCTGTGTGCTATTTTAGTTACTACCTTACATATCGGCCAGTAAGCCTATCATCAGTGGGGATTTATATTGGATAATAATTACCTGCATGTTGGATTTATGTTAAAACATTTAAATTAAAAAAACCTTTCAAAAATTAACAATAATTTGGAGGCCCTCCTGCAGTGACTCTGGGGATCCCTTAGGGGCCCTGGACCGCCTGTTGAAGATGTCTGCTTTATGACATAACAGGTTGCGTTTTAAACGGCCTGTTTGTGCCTAGCACATGGGCGTGGTGTTGCCCCCCCAGTGTGGAAGCTGCCCGGCCTGGATGCTACTATTTCAGAGTTTGAGTTAGCAGCTCTGTCCTGCTTATTAGATTTGGGGAAGTTTACGCTTCAGGTAGTGTCCAACATGTCACACCAACTCATCCCACTACCATTATCTTAGTTAGGTAAGCCTAGCTAGTCGGCGTTCCATCTGCTAAAATCTGCTAGCGACAGTCGCCATGGGGGGGCTGTGGCTCAGTGGTAGAGCGGTTGCCTGCCAATTGAAAGGTTGGTGGTTCAATCCCTCGCCTTGCAGTCCCATGTCGAAGTGTCCTTGGGCAAGACACTGAACCCCGAGTTGCCCCCAATGCTGCGCATCGGCATTGTGGCGGCAGCTTTAAATAGCTGCGGCTCAGAGGCTCTCTAAAACTGTATTTCGTTGCATTGTACATGTGTAATGACAATAAAGTTGAATCTTTTTTTTTTTTTTTCAGCCGGCTAAACTGATGGCTGTCAGCCAGAAATGGGAAGAAATTGGTTTTGTTCCCCCTTGTCCGATATCAAAGACCACTTTGTTTCAAAGGCTACTAAGAATTTTGAGAGGTTAATCTGCCAGTTTTATGGTTTTCTGCTTATGTGTTGAGCGAGAAGGCAAAGCTTGACAGGCGGAGCAACAGTAACGGAGGGCATGTGGGCTTAGCCAAGGTTTATGTGCAGGCGGGGGACATATTTGATTTCCATTGGATCAGAGTAATGTCCCGTTGCTGCCTTTCCATTTAGTAAATGGAAATATGTATTTTGAACACACGATGTATGGCAACTGTGTACTTTTAACTGGTGAGGCCATTTAGATGTAGAAACATATTAAACTCACACCAGAGCACTTGTTGCTGTAAAAAATAAATTGCACTTTGTTCTGTTCTGTTCTGGCGTTTTTGTCCTATTTTATTGTGGTCGTCTGTTTTCCTGAGTTTATTTCTTAGCCTGGTGCTGTCATGTCTTGGGTTTATTGCACGGTATTTTTGGTCTTGTCTTGTACATGTTCTGTTTCCTGTTTTACTTTGAAGTCTGGTGTCTGTCTCGTCTTGTCTTCAGTTTTGCTTCCTGTGTTTTCCCGCTCCTATGATTACCTGATGATTCCACCTGCCTCTTGTTACCTTGTTACCCTCTGGATTTAGTCTTTGTGCGTCCCTGGTCCTGTGTCAGATCACTGTAGTGTCATGTCTCCCCGGGTCAGTTCGTGTCTGGGTCCTTGCTTCCGTAATTAGTTTTGGGTTTCTATTTCTGGTTTGTTTGGCTTTTGTTTTCGTATTCCTTTGCTCATATTTTTGATCCCTGGAATAAGTATTTTGCCGGCCTATCTCAGTACCTCCTTCGGTTGTTTGTTCTTTGCTTTTTCTCTTATTAAACTCTAAAGCTCGACGTTTTGCCTGCCTCCTCTCTGCATTTGGGTCCGCCGTTACTTGCACCTCACCACATGTTCTGTTTCCTATTATTATTATTATTATTATTATTATTATTATTATTATTATTATTATTATACAGAAAACTGTGTACAGCAAGGTTTTCTTTGATGAAGTTTGAGGAAAGTTTATTTTATGTGAATTGCACTTTATGTTTTTATGATTCTGTGAAAGAAACTCTTCCCAGCCCTTGTCACATGACCTATTAATGTTTCCATGATGACTATCCAAATGTTTCCCAAAAATAGAAAATGTCTATATTTAAATACACAAGTGCTTGAAAATAAAAACAACTGAAATTAATAATGAATGTAATGTTTTATTTAACAAAATGAATAGTTCCTTTATTTCTAAACAGATTTTCTATGCTGTATTCTGATAAAATCACCGGGGCCCTCCTGACTCATTCTTGCCCCCCCCCCACCTGTGCCCCCCCCCATATGAAAAATCCTGGAATCACCCCGGTTCCTGAATCATCATCCTGATGTTTGTGACAAGACAGTTTTCATTTAGTTTTTCTTCATCTATTTTTGTCCAAGCTGTCGATATTCACAGCTGATGGAAAGTGCCTCTCAGAAACGCCTCTCACAGGCATGGCACAAATGAGCTGATGGTGGAGTTGCCAGGGCAACCAGCACCATGATCCCTGATTGACGAACCACAATTGCAACCCAAACAACAGGAAGTAACTGGTATTGCATACGCACCCGCACAACCCATGCTCCTTCATGTATCTGCCTACAGCTGCTGCACATCCCAAGCATCCAGATGAGGCTGCTTTTAGAGCAAATGGTAATTTCTCAGAGTTAACACAGCAAGCAACAGTGTGTGTTTTTAGCTCCAAGATTATCAGTCAGTTAGAGAAACATTATACAGTTTTACACTGCAGCACAGTCCATCTGGAGATTTGACTGTGCGTGGTTCACAAACAGCCCTTTGCTTCAGTGGGAGAGCAGCCGGATCCCTGCGGACATTCACGCAACCTCCAAGTTCATATTTTAGGCTGTGCAAGAGTACCATACATGATTTCTCCCCCCTATCCGCTAGCTGGAAGGGAAGAAAAATTAAAAAAAAACAGCAGTATTTCCTGCTGACAGTATTACTACTCCCCCCTGCTTTCTCTCTCTCTCTCTCTCTCTCTTTCTCTCACACACTGTCTCTGTCTCTCTCTCTCTTTCTGTGTCTCCTCTTCTGTTTCTTCTGTCAGAGAAGCGTTGCAGCTTCACTAGAAAGCCAGGCGATAATACACTGACTGGATCTCACGCCATTGCCCTCAACCATTGAAAAGACCTTGTCAACACATACACACCACACACACACACACACACACACACACACACACACACACACACACACACACACACACAGGTACCCACACACACACTCCATGTGATGTGTACACATGCATTGCTCCAGCTCCCTTTTGCTCCAGCACTGTCATGCTATGCATCTTGTAGAGGAGCAGAGTGCAATAGAGGGGCATTCCAGGAGATCTGGGACCAAACTGTCTACATACATTCCCTCAGACTGACCGTAAAGCCCCGGACTTCAGTCACACTCTTTTTCCTCCTTGTCTATCTCCCTTTTTGGCAAGCTGCTGCATTATGCGAGCAACCTCGTAACTCTGCCGCAACACTAATGGCAGCAGAGGCCTTTATCTGGCAGGGGAACAGAATCTCATCTACAGAGCTGCCGCCGGCTACAGTACACACAGAGACATACATTAAGCCTCACCAATACACTCAAAGAGGAAAGGAAATGGAATTCATTTGGAAAGCTTGCAGAGAAACAACAGGGGAGGGTTTGTTTGTGGTTTTGTTCATTCCTCCTCCTGCCTTGTTATGCAGCACCTTAAATATCAAAATTAATAAGAAAACATGATTTGCATTATGGTGGTCAGTCACCGAAAAAAAAACATAATAAGTTGGTTCATGATGAGCAGATACACAGCCCAGCGTCACTATGTACTACACACAGCAATGTGTCACAAGTTCCATTCAAATGTAGACATGCCGGGCTAAAATGATTGGCTCTTTAATTAATTGCATTATCATCAGCAAACACAGTGATTTTCTCCCAGCCATGAAAGCTCCTGAGAGAAGACAGATATAATGTAGCTGAGGCCACTCTACTCAGCCACTGCAGGAGGAAAATCAACAGGCGCAGGGTTGCCACATAGTCACAGTGCCCCCTACTGGCTAACACAGCATGGACACCCTGAAGGAGCATTACTCTTGGCACTACATCCAGCAGCAAAAAAGCCAAAGGGTGGCCATTTGTGCACACAGACATGGGACATTCAGAGAATAGCATCCCTTCAGCATAGGAAAAGGATTTTCTGCCAAGTGTTTGGCAGTCCGTGCACTGCTCATGCATACTCAATTTCAGGGTTGCATTTGACAGAAAACAGCTTTACATGATAGTGGGATGTGAATGTGCACCATTGAGATGGAAAATATTCAGCCTTCCATGTAAAGCATTTGTAGGCTGCCAGGAGAGGGCTCAGAAAGAGAGTGAGTGTGTCTTGCCACAAAGGTTCAGGGTTTACAGTACATGGACTGATATTGGTATTGTACAAGTTTTTCCATTTGTCCACAAGACTGAATCTACACATTCAAATGTTTGTTTTACTCTATATGTCAGTTTGATCAAAATGCTCTTATGTAAAAATGCTACTTGACAAGATCCAAATCATTGTGCTTTAGAGACAAAATTCACCCTTAGACAGGACTTACATGTTATTAGCAGTCCTTACTTTGAGAAGCAGAGAGGCCTACTCTGCTGCTACATCTTCTGCTATACAAATGATTAAGATGATCCATAGACGCTGAAAAATGGAACAACTGCAAGGACAATGTGTGTTTGCAGCTGTGAGATCTTACTGGGATATCGGGACATTTTGTGACTCACAGGTGGAAACTGCTGTCACATGAACCTTTGTTGGACTGGATGTCTCAAACTAAAACTGGGTGAGGCAACAAGTCTGCCAGGACTTCAGTGACCATAACAGAATACAAGTTCTCCAGCTAAACGAGCTATTTCCAAAGAAAAATGTCTATTTTTGTGGCTCATGACTTAACTGTTGAATAAAATCATTAGAAAAGAACAATGTTAATTCAGATTTGAAGTGAATTTTTCCTTTAACCTCTGCCTCACAGACTCTATTTCAAATAGAGCGACTGTCCACATTAATACAACTCCAACGGGCATGCCAGACACAGACTTGTTTGGCTAAAGTGATGCAGTTTGTTGGGAAACAGCAGCGGCCGAATGGACATATGGTTGAACTGGGCAGACCATATGTCCCCAGTATTCATGCTCTAGTCTATCTCCACAAACATGACAGACCCAGGCCAACATCCCCCGAGCAAAGAGTCTGCTCTTTGCTTCTTTCAAACAACTCCCTAGTGTTAAGAGTGTGCAGTCAGACTAATCTATTGTAGAAATGCTTGCGGTGAAAGGTAACATGGGATAAAAACCATGAACCCTCCATCGTGCACAACGTCCATCTAACATTACTCACTAGAATAGCTGGTGTTACTATAGGGCTTTTTTATTCTGCCGACAACATCCTCCTATGATCTAAATATATACTTGGCCTGTAGAGAATATACAGTATTTTAAATCGCTTTTAAGGATACATTGATCCTTACAGGTGAAGAGCAATCTCTGGAAAGTGTCCACTTATGAGGGATGGGTTCATATCGCCCATCTGTTCTCTACTGACAGCTAAAAGCATGTCTAACCCCATGAAGATACATTAGAAAGATGTAGTAACAGTATATAAGCACTTATTAATGTCCTCACTACTCAAGATGAGGGAAAGGCTAGGCCCACAGATGGACGTTTTTTCTTTATTGACAACTTTTATTAACATGCAGGATGTCTTCTGTCAATTACAATATAACAAAAGAAAGACAATTGAAACAGCTGGATCATTTTGAGTTTGAGAAAAGGAAAGAAAGCGAGTTAGAGAGATGTGATGAACATTGATTTAATAAGCTACCAGAGGTAATTAGGATATTGAAGCAGAACAAGCCAATTAATAATGTAAATAATAATCACACAATAGAGTTAACACAGAAGTGAGATGAGAATAGATATATATATATAACTGTATCTGTCATATAACAGAATGAGAAACATGGCATATGAAATACCACTGCTGTCATTTTTAGAAATAAAATTAAAAAAAGTTAGCTAACTCTAATTTCTAAGTCAGCTGTAAAAGGTCATACATACATGCTGCATGCACATGGACTGTTGGTTGCATTAGTTCAATCTGTTGAGTCCATTTAATATCTCATCTGTAGTGCTGTGGTTGTATTAATCTGTTTTTTATTCATCATGTTCAAGATGCAAGAAATGCAAGAAATTATGTTTTGTAATACCACAAAATGCTGTCAATATATATTTCCTTGATGATTTGGAATGTTTCTACTCCAAGAAAACACCCTAATCTACTACTACTAGCTACACACACCTTAATCTACTACTACTAGCTACAAACACCTTCATCTACTACTACTAGCTACACACACCTTAATCTACTACTACTAGCTACAAACACCTTCATCTACTACTACTAGCTACAAACACCTTAATCTACTACTACTAGCTACAAACACCCTAATCTACTACTACTAGCTACAAACACCCTAATCTACTACTACTAGCTACACACACCTTCATCTACTACTACTAGCTACAAACACCCTAATCTACTACTACTAGCTACACACACCTTCATCTACTACTACTAGCTACACACACCTTAATCTACTACTACTAGCTACAAACACCCTAATCTACTACTACTAGCTACAAACACCTTCATCTACTACTACTAGCTACAAACACCCTAATCTACTACTACTAGCTACAAACACCCTAATCTACTACTACTAGCTACAAACACCCTAATCTACTACTACTAGCTACAAACATCCTAATCTACTACTAGCTACAAACACCCTAATCTACTACTACTAGCTACACACACCTTAATCTACTACTACTAGCTACAAACACCCTAATCTACTACTACTAGCTACACACACCTTAATCTACTACTACTAGCTACAAACATCCTAATCTACTACTACTAGCTACAAACACCCTAATCTACTACTACTAGCTACAAACACCCTAATCTACTACTACTAGCTACAAACACCTTCATCTACTACTACTAGCTACAAACACCCTAATCTACTACTACTAGCTACAAACACCTTAATCTACTACTACTAGCTACAACACCCTAATCTACTACTACTAGCTACACACACCTTAATCTACTACTACTAGCTACAAACACCCTATCTACTACTACTAGCTACACACACCTTAATCTACTACTAGCTACAACATCCTATCTACTACTACTAGCTACAAACACCCTAATCTACTACTACTAGCTACAAACACCTAATCTACTACTACTAGCTACAAAACACCCTAATCTACTACTAGCTACAAACATCCTAATCTACTACTACTAGCTACAAACACCCTAATCTACTACTACTAGCTACAACACCCTAATCTACTACTACTAGCTACAAACACCCTAATCTACTACTCATATGAAACTAAACCAAGAGGCCATCCCTAAGTCATTGTTATTAATATTATTATTTATCCATCATTAATATCTTACATCAGTGATGTTCAGGGTATCTGTGTCCTGTGACAATAAGTAAAACCACAATGCTGAAAACCAACTGCATCAAGGCTTTAAGGAACAGGATAGAGGGGATCTCATTATTTCTTTGCATGTCGTGCTACTTTTTAAACTGGAGTTGTTTCCTGACAACAGTACTTGTTTCTGTGAAACCAACAAAGCCGCCAGGATCTAAGACCTCTTCCTCCCGGGCTGGAAGAGGAGCGCTGCCTCTCCTCTGTATGATCCTTCCAGTCAGCAGGTTCACATGGACGACATCCAACTTCTCTGCAGTGTGCAGGGGAACAGAAGGTCTCTGCAGTAATCTGTTGCCATTTCCTTTACAATCTAGCAATTAACTTCACCCGGTGACAAAACAAAGATTTTTCTCAATGCAATCTAATTAGTAAGTGATTTTAATTTTGTTAAAAAAAAAAACACCCACATTCGTCCCCATGGGGATTAAAACGATATGTAATTGAAGTTTAATGGGTCTCGGTGACAATAACAAGAAGGAATGAATATTAATATTTTAAAAAGACAATAGCAGTCTGGATGGGTTTACAATCCTAAGAGCAGCTACAGTGTAACATGCCAATGGCTGAAAAAAGGCATGTGCAACCTGTTGAGTGGGAGCAGAAGCACAGAAGTTTATTCAGACTCAGTGTCACAGTTCAGACTCAATGCAGAAACAGATGGTGCACCTAGGAGTGACTCAGATCCGGCACAGCAGCAGCCTTGTACTCCGATTCTTCTTTAGAGCAGACTGTAATTATTCAGGGGTTCAGCTGCAGCGCTACGCCCTTACACGTCCACACACTCTAACTGGTAGCTGCCCGGGACGACCCGGGCTAAAACTGCCAGCCACACCGGGCTCTTAGCCGCAGGGGGGCCTTGCTGGAGAAACGGGTGGTCATGTGCCTTGCTCAGGAGCGGGGCCAATTGCTGTACAAACTCTGCGTAGAGTTGTTACTTCTCAAGCTTAAAGTTTCTCCAAACTATCCACACCAGTTACCTAGTCATACATTTCCTTCTGTAATCCCGAGATTATGATTCCCAAACAGAGGTACTTGTACACCAGGACGTATTTATGTTTCAATGGATTACTTCAAAATGTATAGTTTAACTAAATTGATGAAATAGAAATGACTATATGATTTAAGAGAAGACACTACAGGCACAAACAATGTTTACATGTTGAGGTTTTGGGTGATTTTGCTTCCATAACATGTCTTCACGATAACATGTGAAGAAAATACACTTTACAAATACACACGCATTTTGTCTAAAGATTTCTCTTAAATTCACCAAAAGTTAGCATTAGATAATGCCTCATTTGCACATTAAAACAAAAATCTCCTAGTTAAAATGTTTTACCCTAGTCACCTGTAGTGTCTCGCTAAATGAATGGAATGAACACTACATATCTCAATAGAAGTTACAAGAACATACACACATACTCACACACATACAGAAAATACAAGAAATATACTAGAAATAATGAATACAATATAAATAAAGTATGATAATGAAAGATCAAAATATCAGAATATATATATATATATATATATATACAAGTGTAGAATAAAATTTACAACTTACATACATGTGTATTAAAATACATACATGTTTATGATTCCTATCTATGTTTTGAAGGTTTTCTACAGAAGGGTTTGTTAATATCTGATTTGTAGCCTGATTTATGGTAACTGTTAACATTTTATACCTAAAAACATGGTGAAAATTGATTTTGTATGGCTGTTGACAGTATTTTGTGATTTGTGGAGTGATTGCTGTAGAGGTGTCTCTGACAAAAAAGATTACTCTGGGACAATGTGCTGTAGATTAACTCAAGACCAGGATCACTTGAATATTTACAGTAACTGTGGTGGACCAATGCTGAGAACTTATATATTATTCTATATTCCCACCACCTCCTGCCACGCAGCACCACCTTTCCATGCACTGAACTCAATTAAACTCTGCTACTGACCCATTTCCCTAGCAATGAGCTCGGGGAAGAATCTGACAGATGCATGTCTGTATGTGCCCAGGGGATTCTGGCTTCAAAGAACACTCCAAGATCCCAACTCTGAGGTAAGCAAAATGCAAATGTCTTGCAACAAGCTCAAAGAGACAGTGAGAAGAAAACAGTCTGTGAGTGTTAAAGTCCCTTGGTTTGCTCCATAATATACTACAATGACTTCAGTCAAAGCTACAGGTTAATCACTACTTCCTGTGAATCAATTGGTTAAATAAAACACTCAGCATGCATACTGATTACCAAGACGATCACTTGCACCAATGGAATGTCTCCTTGTCGAGTAAGAAGAGGGCTTCAAAGAGAATCTATTAGCAGATGAAATGGTAACGATTTTAAAAGCCAAGAGTCAAAGTGTAAGCTCATGGGTTTATGGAGTCCAGGTCAGCTCCTATCAGCTCCAGTGTGGAAAAAGCAAGAGCACTGGGCCACTGGGGCACTCCTGCGAGCGTTATCAGCCCTCCTTAACTATTCTGAACTGACATCAATTGCTGTGCCGGCTCAATCCCAGCGGACCTTGTTATCTCCATTTAATGGCAAAATGAGGCAACTTCTAACTCCTGCTCACCGGAAGCGAAGAGTCATGGCTGCATTGTTGTATCAGCTGATGAATGTAGAAAACATATCCCACTAATTACTGAAGGGACACAGGTTGGGGAAGGCTAAACATTAGTTCATTTGCTAGCGCATGGAACCAGGTTGGCAGTCATAGAAAGACATTCCCATAAAGACACTATAGCTACCACATTAAAAACATGAGCAGAGAAAACAAACATGTATAGTAATTTTGCAGGCAATGTGTCCATTTGATTACCCGTCAAGGCAATATTTAATGTATTGCCTTATTAGGACACTTAGACTGTTGTTCCTAAGAGGGCAGAGCCACAGTGTGTATCATGTGCGGTAGGTCTACAGCTTCTATAGCTATACAGTATAATCATCCACTCCTGCTATTAAGAGGGAGACAAGGTTAGAGATGGTTGAGAATATAATGAAGATATAAGGAAGTGAACTCACCACTGCCCTTTGAGAGACTGGCTGACATTTCCTCCATCTTGCCAATCAGATCAGCACAAATGTCCTGGGGGGGGTGGAGGCTTCTGCACTTTTGTCAGCTTTAGTTTGAAGGATGCAACCCCCAACCACATTTTTTTGTAAACTAGTTCTATACTGACAGTCAACTCTGCACTGAAGGTTCCAGGTTTCTTTGCTGGCATTTGCGTATTAAAGGATTGGCGATTGATTTCCAGATAGGTGATGTACCTACTCAAACTAGGTGTGAATCTCAGATTCAAGGGAAGTCGCCCCCTTCAGGAGAGGAATGTAGAAACACCTCTCTGGTGACAATCTGCACGGACACAAGTCCGCATGGTCAAGGTCTGATATTTAAGGGGGCATAAACATAGGGAAAAAACATTTTTGAGTAAAGAGGTACTTGAAATACACGTATAAACGGTTGTCTGTGTCTGGTCATAGACTGTCTAAGATCTTGCTAGAGTACGTATGTGGGTCTGCACATTCTCCTGTTTCTATGTGTGGCTGTGAGACTTTGTTGGTATTTTAGTTGAGCCTGCTTTATGTGAGTGTCCGCTAAATGTCTGGGAGGAGGGGGTCCCCAAGACTCAGTGGCAGAGCTCCAGCTTACCATTTTAGAGCTACAACTGCTGAATCATAGGTAGATTTGTTTTGAAAAAGTAGAAATTGACAGCAGATATAGTCACAGAAAGAATGAGATTACTTTATGTTCTTAGCTGGATATGAACAGCTATATGTAATTTAACCACAGAGCTCCAGGAAAGGTTAACTGCATTTTAATCGAAAAAGCGCATGGGTCTGTATTAAACTTCATATTATCCTGAGAAAAGCAACCAAATCAAATACCTGCTGTTGCTGATAATGGCATTTTTTCCATAACTGTGATTTGCTGAGAAACATTGCCATGTAATGTCCTGGAAGTTAGAAGAGCTAACTTAATGTGCATTTACAGGAGCTTGTAAAGAGATACTGAAGTCCTATTTGCAAAAGACGAATGCTACTTGGACACATAAAAGGATTTTTAATGACTGTGGAGATTAGTTTTTAATTGTTTCTGCCTCATCTGTAATGTGTGATGTAAAAGTAACAGCACACAGACGAGCCTCGGTTACACTAGATTTCCATGTAAATTAAACTCTTCTCGTTCTGCTCGGCCTCTTTTTCAAGTGGTGTTTAATTTTTATCTTGTCTTGAAGTCTTGAAAAGTTCATTTAGAAGTAAAGCAACATTTTAACCCACACTTTAGCCCCCATTTTGGATTCAACTAAACACATGCTGTCTTTCTGTGAACTTGTTGGAACTCCCATAAATGAAGAGCCACTTTAAATTAGAACGGTCTGTCTGAGTTTACTGTCACTGCATTTCATCAGCTTAGTGCCGTGGGACAACTGGAGAAGGACTTTGCTAATCTAACCTGCTAACTCATTAACTCATCAGTCAACATATACATTAAAGGAAAAAAGGAAAGATAAACATTAGAAAAGCAAGACTCCACAAGTCATGTTACAGTAGATTTAAGTGGTATGTAATTACTGCAAATGCCATTAATACACTCATGTTAAAAATAATAAGTCTGCTGATGAAAGCCACGTGGGAGTTCCAGACGAGTCAGTGGTTAAAAGCCACTGAGGGAGAAGGGGAGGTATTTTATTACCTACCTCTACTTATAATATTAATTCTGTCTGAATGGGGCTTACGGATCTACAGCCATGCCTCTGTGAGGCTGTGAGCAATCCATCCAATAGCTGTTCACATTTTAGTCAAAACCACAGACGTCAACCCGACGGTCGCACCAGCGGAAAGGTCAGCGGATCAGTAGGGGGCAGTCCGTCCTCCGAGCACCCGGACCAAATGTCATGGTAATCCTTCCAATGTGTTTGAGATATTTGAGTGTGACCGACCCTGCTGTGCATAGAGCCCAGGCCCCCGGGGACTGTACTCAGCCTTGCAGCTATTGTTGTCCAGTGGCCACTAGTGGTACTGCAGCAACAACCCCCCCCCCCCCCGGGCCCAAAAAGGATTTTCCCCATAGAGAGGTCTGTGACACTCAAACTCCAACAATGGTTGATTTGGACTCTTTATTTAGTCCGAATTTTTAATCCATGTCCTTTTTATACCACCACGATGTAAAGTACATGAGCCAAGTAGAAACACATGGGCGGGGCCAGGGGGAGTAACACTACTGCATATACTCTGTGGGCCACATATCACAGTAAACCTGGAAGCTTAGGAAGTTTTTTGGTGTAGGCTGCAGGCGAGCAACTCCATTGAACTAAATAATCTGGCACCCAGTTATTATTTTACATCCATGATACAGCCATGTCGCTAGCATGAAAATACACCGTATCTCTTTCACCATTCAGCATTGTTGTAAACACTTTGATTAAAGGTGTTAAGAAAAATGTAGTCCATTGAGTCTTTGAATTCTGGTTTGTGCATTACATCGCCAGCTGGTTTTTGACTACAGTGTGGTCTATAAGTGTGGTGGTGACTTCCTGAACACTGGGCGAGCCTTCCAGGCATCGAAGGTGTGTGTGTGTGTGTGTGTGTGTGTGTATTTGTGTGTGCATTAAGGCAGGGTCATCGAGGAGTAATAGGATTGCTCTCAGCCCCGCTCCCTCTCTCGACACCCTGGCAAAGACAGGCCTCCTAAATCATCCTCACATCTCTGAGCAAGATGGAGGACCTGGCACCGTCTCTGGCCGCCCTCCACCCCGCTGCAGCCAGAACCGCTCTCCCCACTGTGGTACACACACTGCTTGCAGCCGTGATTTCCCCTCAAACCTCCAGGAGGACTGGAACAATATCTACTCAGCATTCTATAAATATCCACTGAGAATGTACTCTAGTTCATTGCGGCTGTGCCACAGTTACTTCATAAAGGCTCGCCTGCTGATTCTCAACTTCTGCTCTTTGTTTTTGGTATTTGACAGAGACGGCGCGCGGCTTCTTACTGCAGCTGTACCAGAGTTAGCTAGGAGCTAAATTACATCTTTAGTCTCCGGCAGGAAACAAGGATAATGTCTCTGCTAAGAAAATGAACTCTGTAGATTAAAAACACAATTACAAGAAAGTTCATACACATCGTACAACAACAATCATCACACATCCAAAGTTTGCATTATGCGTGGTGGGTACATGAATGGGTTGATTTAAGCCATGATTTCATCTTGAATTTGAAATCAGTAACTCTGCAGCTCTCTCTTGTCACCTGTTGGTCGTCCTAGTTGTCCTCTCATGTTCATCTCATGGCTCCTAATGTGTGAGGGAGGGAGTCACTAACTGGGATTATTCATTATTCATGTGATTTTTCATTATTCATGTTCTGTACTGTCTTTTCCTATGCAGGGCCATGAAGAGGCTGAAACCACTCTGGCAAAATGAGTATTTGTATTTCACCTTTTCAAGTAACTTCTTTTATACAAGATATTAAGCCAGCACAGTAGAATAGCTCAGACAGTTTATGTGTACTGTATGTATATGTACTGTATAAGTTTTCTCACTGACCTAAGCCAGTAATACGTTTGTACTAAAGGATACTCTTCCACCAATTCTCTACCACTTCATTCAACTGCTACTATCAGTAATGAGAAAAATAGAAATTGAGTTCCCTTTTCTGTTCTTTTTGACAGTGTGTTTGCAGTCTTTCCATCTGAACCCTAACATCAGGGACAGCTGATCAGGTGCACACACGTGCATGTGGACCATGCCTTCAACTGGCTTAAGCAAAAACTAGCACCATATTTTAGGAGTTCTAACATGATTGAAGAAAATTATAAATATCATGATCTATGTTATAAAATATAAGTACAGTAAGTTAACATAAATATAACATGTTGATAGTTTTTTCATCAACACCATTCCCAACCTAAACATTTCAGCTCCTTTTTTCATTTTATAAAACCTATTTATGCTCTTCTTGTAGTCCAAGGCCTCCTGGTCTGGTCTCACGATGGCCCCCTTGTAGCACACAACCTTTCTTTAAAAAACAATTCATGCATTAAGAAACGTATTCCTCTGATACACATATGAAACGTGATTGCTCTCTATCATATATTACAATCTTGTAGCCTTTACAACACAGTGCACTTTCATCAGACCAGGGACTCCTGGAGTCTCTTTCCAATTCCAGTGTTTCTCCCTTAAACAATTCAAAATGAATCTCATCAAATACCTGAACTAAAGGCTGATGACTCACAGTAGGGTGTCATCCAGGTTACAGCAGTGTCTCAAATCCAGCGGCATCCCTAAATGCAGCACTTTGGTTTTTCTACAGTCCGTCCCACTTTGTCAAAACACAACATTTCCAACATCTATACTCAGTCCAAGTCATTTTAATCATATAGCCATCAATGCTATTTAAATGTAGAAATAAATCTAACAGCAAAACAAGACCCAGGTGCTTGGTGACAGAGATGTCAGTGGTCATCAAAATCCAACATGGCTGCTCAGAGCATCATCCGTAGTGAAAGCTGTATAAATAAACGGTTTCTTAGTCCCTCTGTCTTATGTCTCATTAAATCTGCCAAACACACAGCTCTGTCCATCTTCTACCTGGGGGACATGTTGCTATCACCTCAATCCAAAATCAACTGGTAGTGCTAGCAATGGTTAACCTAGAGTCCCCCCACCCTGTTCAATATGAGGGTTTCTGACTTGTTACTGAAACGCGGTCAACTCGCCGCGAGGTCACTTCCAACCTCCGAGCTGAATGGAGCGCAGCAAAACATTCATCAGGTAGCCAGATCCACAACTCCCAGTGAATAATAATGTTGTCCCTGTCTGCTCAGACTGCTTGCTAGCATGCTAGCCATACGTCAGTGGTGTGTTTACAGCTCGGGTCTGCTGCCCCCAAGAAGCCAACTAAACATAATGCCCGTTAAGAAGGGTTTAAATGCAGGACTTTTAGTTAAAGGTCCCATGGCATGAACATATCATTTTATGAGTTTTTTTAACATTAATATGCATTCCTCCAGCCTACCTATGGCCCCCCAGTGGCTAGAAATGGCAAGAAGTGTAACCCCCCCTCTCCTCCTCAATACCTACAGTATTAGGGACCACTAAGGTCTATATAAAGAGACTTCAGATACAGTATTAGGGACCACTAAGGTCTATATAAAGAGACTTCAGATACAGTATTAGGGACCACTAAGGTCTATATAAAGAGACTTCAGATACAGTATTAGGGACCACTAAGGTCTATATAAAAGAGACTTCAGATACAGTATTAGGGGACCACTAAGGTCTATATAAAAGAGACTTCAGACACAGTATTAGGGGACCACTAAGGTCTATATAAACCTAAATAGCACTATATGGGCGGCTGTGGCTCAGTGGTACCTGCCAATCGGAAGGTTGGTGGTTCGATCCCTGGCCCTGCAGTCCCACGTCGAAGTGTCCTTGGGCAAGACACTGAACCCCGAGTGTGAATGTGTATCTGATGAGCAGGTGGCACCTTGTGCGGCAGCCTCGGCCACAGTGTATGAATGTGTGTGATGGTGAATGTTTCCTGTAGATGTAAAAGCGCTTTGAGCAGTTGTTAAGACTGGAAAAGATATATAAATACAGCACATTTACATGTCAGGGGACCTTAAACTCTTTGTACTAGGGATGCATGGTATTAGAAAAACATGGGATATGCAATAACGTTGTATAATATTGCGGTAAGCATATAACTTAAATAAAATAAAAAAATTACAGTGTACTCAGTTCTGCATTTCCACGGTTTTTAGTTTTCTTCTAGCAGATAGTGAGGAGATGTTTTTTACAGTGTGTTCAGGGGACAGGCAGCTAGCAGATAGTGAGGAGATGTTTTTACAGTGTGTTCAGGGGACAGGCAGCTAGCAGATAGTGAGGAGATGTTTTTACAGTGTGTTCAGGGGACAGGCAGCTAGCAGATAGTGAGGAGATGTTTTTACAGTGTGTTCAGGGACAGGCAGCTAGCAGATAGTGAGGAGATGTTTTTTTACAGTGTGTTCTGGGGACAGGCAGCTAGCACATAGTGAGGAGATGTTTTTTACAGTGTGTTCAGGGACAGGCAGCTAGCAGATAGTGAGGAGATGTTTTTACAGTGTGTTCAGGTGACAGGCAGCTAGCAGATAGTGAGGAGATGTTTTTACAGTGTGTTCAGGGGGACAGGCAGCTAGCAGATAGTGAGGAGATGTTTTTACAGTGTGTTCTGGGGATAGGCAGCTAGCAGATAGTGAGGAGATGTTTTTACAGTGTGTTCTGGGGACAGGCAGCTAGCAGATAGTGAGGAGATGTTTTTTACAGTGTGTTCTGGGGACAGGCAGCTAGCAGATAGTGAGGAGATGTTTTTTACAGTGTGTTCAGGGGACAGGCAGCTAGCAGATAGTGAGGAGATGTTTTTACAGTGTGTTCAGGGGACAGGCAGCTAGCAGATAGTGAGTAGATATTTGCTGTATGTGACAACAGATGTTGCCTGAAACACACGTGACATCACTTGAAGCACTTTTACGTGCTTTAATATTTTGGCACTGACTGTCCGTTCCAGCCCAGCTTAATTCAAAGCTGCTAACATTTAGACATATTTAGTCTATTATAATATGGCAACAATTAGTTCAATGTCAAATTTAGCTCATCAATGCCAGATAATTCATCAATCTGAGAATGTATGAACTGTGTGTCATAATTCATTTAAGCTTTATGGACATATTTGCAAGTAAAAACATGTTTTTTCTTCTAGGATATGATGGATGGAATATTTATGATGGATGGAATATTTAAGTTGGAATGCTTGTGAAGTTGGTATTTCTGTTTCCCCTCTCTGTCTCTCAGTCTCAGTCTCACTTCCTTTTTGGAACAGCTTGTATCTCACCAACAAACTCGCTGCTGTACAACTTTCATTTGATTGGATTAATCTAAAAAGAGATAGGATAACTTTCACAGGGTTTGCTTGGGTAAACATAGTTTAACACATCAAGCCACTGACTTTCTGTTTGGTCTTATCTGCTGAGGTTTTGTCTCTGGCGTTTATATATTGAATGAGCAGAATGGGGAAATATTTAATAAGGTTCTGTAAGGCGATCCCATGCTTCAATAGGTAAGTTAGAGCCAGGGCGAGATGGGTTGAAACGGGTGTGACATACTCTACTACTACAGTACTACAGTTAAGGAAAGAAATGCTCACAGTCGTGGTTTCCATGGTTCTCCATTCATCAGGAGGTAGGCAGGCTGCTGGGTGCCTGCCCTGCTGTCAATCCATCCACATCCTCGTCAGCTGTTTCCTCTGGCGGTGGTGCTCTAACAGCAGTACCACAACTAACGGAAACAGGATCAAACCATCAACAGGATTTACTGATGGCCATTTAATTGTCTCTGAAACTAAAATATTGGATTCATGAGAAGAAAAGTTTTGATTTTGCTAAGACTAGAACACAGATCAGAAGAAAGGAAAGAGGAGGAACACAAACTAAAATTATACCAATAAGAAGCTGGATTACCAACTGGGCCAAGTAGGCAACTCTCTTGAGGCCCTAGACCCTCAGGGGCCAAACTAAAGCCACAGTTTGCTGAGTGGCATTGTCCTATTTAGGGCCTGGTCATGGGTTCTGCTATGTAACCTGATATTGTGGCCAAATCTTTGGTGGGGGGGGGGTGTCTCCAGGCAAAACTAATAAAGACCAATATACAGACTTGCTACTTAATAATGACCTGAAGGGGATTCAAACTTTTAATGTATTTGTAATTGATTTTGATCACTTTGTAGATCGGTTTTCACTTTGACATGCAACAGTTACCTTGCGAGATCACGCAGGAATCGTAGGATCAAACACAAAAATCCATCTGTTCAGGATTCAAGTGTGTTTGTTTCTGCAGCAAACTGGACCCAATCAAACCTGTTCCTATTCTGGAACCACCTCAAAATACAAGAATGAACGTGAAAATGAGCAGAATACGGGCGTTAACCATCTCGCCTCTGGTGCTCATCCAGAATTCATAGAATCTTTAACTCTGGTTTTGCCTGACCAACAAATCCCAGAGATACGTTCAGTTTACTATTGCATTAGACTGATAACAGCAAACCAACCAGAACCAGGCCCTTTTGGTTGGAAAATGCCTTCAATATGTAATCAGTCATCAAAGAAAACATGAAATCCTGGAGGAATACTGCACCCGATGCACAGAGGGAGGAAGGAACGGGGGTCTCTGGCCCCCCTAGCAGGTCCTGCACATTTGGAACATTGCAACGAAACGTTTGAATCGGACATTGTTTCCAAAAGGTACCTGAACCGTTCTCCAGTACTAAAGAAGAGTTGGAGAACACATGCGACATTCAACCATGCTTCCAGCCATCTTGCCTTCATCAAAGCAGTCCGAAGATCCCACTTACAGCTAGACCGTAATTTCCCATTCACACGTTTTCTTTCTCTGTATTGCACATGAACATACAGTACATGACTGGCTATGGTTCCACCGGTTATAGATGAGGAGGTGTGTTTTTAGTATTCTAGGTAAATATTTACCAGGGCAGTATCTGGCATATGAATGATAAAGTATGCAAGTATTTTTTTAAACTTTCTTTATTGTTTAATTGTTTTGTTTAGGACAAATTATAACAATTAACAAACACTCAGAATGTCCCTTATGACTTTTTTTATTATGAGAGAAATATGACTTTACATCACCCCAAGGGGGAGATTAAAACATAAATAAAACATTCTTACAAAATCTTGCAATAGATCACAAATGAAACAATATTTTACATTTGATTGGTTTTATACATAAATCATATTTACATATCTGTCTTTGCCCTTTTTTACAATGTGGGGAATGAAACACTTCTGTATCCCTTTTATAGTCCAAACGTTTCCTTTGTGTCAAAGCAGAGGTGTGAAAGCTCTCCTCTCTCTCCGTTCTACTCTGGTGCGTTTCATCGTTCAGATGGAAGGCCGCGCAGCGTCCCCCTGATGGACACACTCGTCTCATGGACAGCCCAATCATCTTCAGGGGCGGGTGGGGGGACTTCATTCTCCTGACTCGTGTCTGCTGATTGTTCCTTACAGAGAGAGAGGTTTGTGGTTCTGTCGGTCGCCCCCCCCAACCAACCGTTAGACCTTCTTCTTTTCCACATTCAAAGCTGCTGCTGACTGGTTTCACTGAATAACCAATTACAATCTCTGACAACTTATTTGTTACTGCAGTCAATTACAAATGTGTGAGAGCCACGCTCATCACATTATCTATCTACGGCAAGGACCTGCTGAGAAAAATATGTCAAATTCTCATAGGAGGGAGAAGATGTTAAAAAAAAATAATTAAACCTTTTAAAAACCAAAGTTTCATACTTTCCAGTTGTTGTGTGAGGGAGGGAACTAATTTAGTCATAGGTGCAGTGCTCCCTAGTGGTCCAAACACACCTAAAGCAACAGAAACAAGACCATTACTCTCCATTTCTTTGACAGGATTACACCAAAGCCATAGACAAAGACACGGAGCTACTAATTGGCCTGTAAGCCTCATAGAACCCAAACTATAATAAAACAGCCTGGACATGAAGTCAAATCCTCAACACAGTCAGCCCGATACCAAACCACACGACAAAAGAGGCAGCCAGAAAGCAGTTCAGTGGCGCTGCCCGGTAGTTCACGGGAAACAGTCCTTTTTCTAACTTCTTCTGTTTGTCCTTCCTACCTGTCCAGCAGGTAGTGTGTGGCCCACAATCTGGGCCTAGTGGGGATAAAACACAGGCTTCAAAATTAAGACAGGTCAGACAGGTCACCTGGAAACGTTATATTAAAGCTACCAGCCCCTACTTCCATTTCAACACTAACCAAAAGGAGCCGCAGCATCTTTCATGTACTTCAACCCATTATCTCGCTTTGGATATTTCTTGCTTTTCATGAGCATCAGTGTCTTCTATTGCAACATATTAGGACCAGAGTGCTCGGCAACACTGATGAGTGTTGATTCATTTGCAATGATCAGACACTCAGGCGGTACCCGCGCAGCAGGTTAAGTCACCACACGTCCAAACAGGGACATATAGCGCCATTTGGTGTTTTTAGTTAACGTCCTTTTTCAGTTCCTCTAACCAGCTGCTTTTTACCTACATGAACAGCCTCCATTTCCTGAAGCCATCAGCCATGTGCATGTACAGTCTATTATCAGAAGTGAAAGAGGGAGACTGAAAGAGAAAGTTGAACTATTTAACAGACAGAAGCCATTAGTATGCTACCTGCAGAGTTACATGCAATTAAAAAGCTAAGGAAACCCCCACTCATCAGCGCTCAGATTAAAGATGAGGGCTGCATAAAAGCCTACTGACAGGCAGATAAAGCAGGGATCAAGCTAATATCCATCCAAGGCTCTAAAATACACTAAAATAAAATGAATTGAGACATTAGACTTTGGAAGATATGTCTCAATCCGTTCATTACTATTGAGTCTTGGAAAAGAAACACACATCTGAAGAGTGTCGCTCCAAAAAAGACATATCCATTACTCAAATTAATTAAAAGCGAGCCAAGGAACAAGAATGATGGCATACCATCTTTAAAGAGAACTACTGACGCTATTTCAATGAAATTTTGCTTACCAACCAGAGACAAAATTAGTGGACGCAGCCAAATTTGCTTCTCAAATATTGAGTTTAGGAATGCTCAGCTGCAATTTTCTTTCAATGTGAATCTATACAGTAGCATTTCTGAATGAAACACAGGACCTTTCGCTTCCATAAATAATAATATAGCCTATTGGTGTGGAACTTATACCAGAATGGACTGTTGAAAAGATGGGACCAAAAAAACCTGCCAACAAAAAGGCAGTGGAGCCTGTGATACACTTGGCAGAGTGTGTTCACTTTGAAACTCAAAATGAAGAAATGAATCTACTGTCATGTAACCATGGTTTCTTCTGGAAGAAAAAAGGAAAAGAATACCCAAAAATGTATTGCTATTCCATGTTATATTTACATTTTTATGTATGTCAACTTGCACACCATAACAGAATTCCTAAAATGTTTGTACTTTCCAGAAACTAGAAGCATAGGATTTTAAAGTAAAAGAAAATATATTTTTTGTCTTTGTATTGCATGTAATTTTAAATTTCTCTTTGTCATGATACGAAAAAAAGCCTTTTAAAGGTGATTCAAAAAGGTGCCAAAACAGCAGTATTACGTAGGCAGATGAATGTATTACTACTTGGCAGCAACACATTCCTCTGGAATGGCTGTCATGGGTTGAAGATGATGATGATGAGGAGGAGAGCCACTTCTCTCAGCAGAAGAAGATCTCTCCTTCCAGAGGAGGCTCAGGGAGGTGCTGGGGGTCTGGAGGAAGGAGAAGAGGCAGAGTCAGTGTCACGGTTACAGGAGAGGACTCTTCTCCAGGGAGTTAGCGAGCAGCATCACGCTGCTTCCCACTAATCAAACCTCATCCCAGTGCATCGGGCCGTCTTTGAGATCCATTTCAGAAGTGGCAGAAGCTGCCTCAGTGAGCAGCCTAATGGGCATCAGAGCCATCCTTTCATATCTACAAATGTACTTCTACTGTCATGTGATTCAATGCGTTTTGCATTGAGTGTATTTTGTATGCAGCCTGTACTGTGCATACACTGTAGTGTTCAATGTGCTGTGTTGTGTTCTATAAAGACAGAAATACTTTTAAAATCTGAGCTGTGTCCCAAAGTCCTGCTACATACTAAGCAGGTATTTAGTGTGCACAAAGAAAGCACATTTATACTAAAAAGATCTTTGTGTATGATGTTGATGGACCTCCACAATGCAGTACACAAAGCAAATATACATAAGAAAGCAAAACTATACGCATTTTTGAGAAGCATTTGCTCTCTGTTTAGTTGAACTGGCAATGACGATCCAAAGATGCAGTTTGAGTCTGTGCACGCTTTGTGTCATTTCAAATCAAGTAGATTGATAGCTTGTATATGCAAAACAAAACCAGCACAGTAGGGATTAGTTTAAAGTACATACTGTACACATTTAGTATGTATTTGGGACACAATGACAGACTTCAGAATCACAGAAGAGCTGATGCTAGGACCCAGCAGAGACTGCTGCACAGTGACCTGGGATGGATGGTAAATGTAAAGAACTGGGTCTGCATTCACTACAGGCTAAAAGAGATGAAGAGCAATTATGACACAAGCTGACACTTGAATAACAGGATTGCAATATGCAGTATTGTCTTCTATACTCAAAAAGAGAATAGGTTACAAATACCATGTTAATAAACTTTCCTAGGCAATATCTTGATAACAACAATGTACAATTTAGTGTGCGATAATGGAAGGCTTGTATCATGTGGATGCGTCCACAGTGTTGTAATAAGAAAGTATCCACTATAGCTATCAAGAGTTTCACTGGGAACTCCCCTGGCAGAGGCCATAATATCCCATAATATGCATGCTCTGTTCAGCCCTGGTCATTCCCAAGCAGCAACCTCCGGGCCTTAAACCTGCATTCTCTCTGATGGCCAGCAGGGGGCGACTCTGCTGGTTGGAAAAGAAGTCCGTTTGTATAGAATTCTATGAGAATATGACCCTACTTCTCAGTTGATTTAATAGTTTATGGTCTCAATATCTGCTTTTAAACCTCCATAAATACAGCATGATGTTCACTTTGTAAATTATGCACCCATTCATTATAAAATTAATGAGGGCGGGGCTACCTTGTGATTGACTAGTTGCTTCCACGCCGACCTGTCAATCAACATAGAGGCTTAGCAGTGTGTGTTGTTGACATTGTGTACATTTAAATAGCCGTGAACTTGTTTTAGTTTAGTTTTAGTTATGACACTATGGTGTCATACCTGGCTAAATAAGATAGTAGCTAGCGCTAGCTGGTAAATGAGCATTTAGCTTAAAACTCATCCAAATATTTATAATAATGATAACAATAATAATAATTTATACTGTTTATTGATCCCCAGTCGGGAAATTACAATTTCCACTCCGTTTGTTCGTAATCACTACACACAGGCCTGAAATACACACAACTGCTCAGGACCGACAGTATTCATGCACAAAAGCAGAGATGTCAGAGTGGGGGGGCCACCAGCTGGACCAGCACCCTGAGCAGTTGGGGGGGGGAGGGGTACGGTGCTCAAGAGCACCTGACAGTGCCCAGGAGCTGAACTGGCACCTCTCCAGCTACCAGTCCACAGTCCGTACTTTGGTTCGTATGGAGACCTGAACCAGTGACCCTGTGGTTCCCAAACCAACTCCCCCTACTGACTGAGCTACTGCCCCCCCCCCCCCAAATAATAAAATATGGTCAATGGCTCCAAAAAAAAAAGTTGGAGGCGGCCAAAATGCCAAACTGGAGGCTAGAAAACGGCAGTCCACAAACCCAATGGGTGACGTTGTGGTGTTATGTCCACTTCTTTTATACAGTATATGGTCTTACCTGATGTCATATCTACTGTACAGTGGGTTAGTTTACCCAGCATGCACTACAATGTGAAACACAATGGGAAACATTTTTCTGCTCAAACATGGGTTTAGTTTTCCGTTCCTAAAACAACTGAAGACTTGACGTATTCATTCTTCCAATCTAAAGTGTCCTGGCCAATAAAACTCAACTCCAGCCTGCTGACTCCCACTTATTAAACAGAATGTAAATCCCTCCTGATCACCAGTCTCTACCTGCTGTCGGTGTGCTCCCCCCTTTGCCCTTCTTCTTCTTCTTCTCCTTCTGCTTCTCCTCTTTGCTCTTGTTCTTGGCCAGCTGCAGAAGGCTCTTTGAGATCTGGTTGTTGGCGTCACTGCCTTTCAGGTTGCTGGAGGATGAGGTAAAGGGATTCAGGCCTTTCCCTTTGAGCCTAGACCGTTGGGGCTGAAGCTGCAGCAGGGAGGGGGAGGAGAAGTCCAGCGGGTCCAGCTCCAGAGACTGGGAGCTGCCGGGGAACTGGGACTCATCCAACGTTGTAGAGGGAGTCCTCTGGAAGTAAAGTAAGAAAAACGTACAGCTGTTATCTACATCTTTAAGTGAATATGTATGAACAGGTGCATATTTTACTGCTAACCGTGAATAAAAGATGAGCATAAATGTGTGCATAAAAGAATTTACTGTAATGGTGGAAATTCAAGACAAAACTAATGTTGAATTACAGCTTTTGGCCTAGAACCATAATTCTGCTGTTTAGATTGCAAAGCAGAACTGTTTCCATTTTATATGGTGCCGTAAAATCCCTTTCAAGAGGATCCAGGTTCAAGCCTCCATTGCAAGTATCCATAAACACCCAGCCTGCTGAAGTGTCATTGAGCAAAACACTGAGTCCCTCCTAGCTCATTGAGAGTTGCCCTGTAGCCCAGGGATAACAGAGAGGCACTTCTCCTGCAGGGAGCAACAGATCAACTTCTCATTACTGTTAACATTTTTAAAGAGTCCCTTCTCACCTCAGACAGACGGAGCTCCTCCATCTTGTCGTACTGGCGCTGCACGGCCTCTCTGTCCCTCTCCAGCTTCCTCTGGGCGTCTCGCAGTCTCTCCAGGTCTTTCTGGTACGCCTCCTTCTTATTCTGCAGCCTCTCCTTCTCCTCTTCCAGCTCCTTTTGCTGCTTCAGGACCTCCTCCTCCTGCAGTGGTTGGGAGATGCATTGATAGATTTATTGAAATGGTACTATTCAAAGACACAGTCTGTTTTCAAGAATGAATAGATAAGTTATATTGTGTTAATTCATATTACACATCTGTAGGTGTTACAACTAGTGTTGAAGATTTATTATTAATATGTAATACGTAAAAAACTATTACAGCATTTTACACCTGATTTGCTTCAATTTTTTGTAAAGAGCTTCAATTTGCAAAACTTTTTAATATGCTTAATTCCCAACATATTTAATGACTTTGAATCAGTGTTAGGGTTAGGTTATTATTTAAGTTTCATTCTCAAATAATGCTTTCAACCAGTAACCTGTTCTCTTTAAAACAGAGTCTGCCGAGGCCATTTCCCAACACGATACTACACTGGCATTACACAACACATTAAGAAAATGCTGCATAGTTACCTGCATGTGCACCAGCCCCTCCCTTTCAGTCAGCTGCTGTTCCCTCGTGTCCCACTCCTTCTCCCTTCTCCTCTTCTCCTCAGCATGAGCTGCTTGCTGTCTCTGCAGGGATGCCAGCTCCTGCCGCTGCTTCTCCAGGCTGCGCTGCTTCTCCTGTTCAATCAGCGAGCTGGGCCGCGAGGACGCCCGGGATAAAGACGTGCAGGAGGAGGAGCGCTCGCTCAGGGCCTGCCGCTGGTCCTCTATGAAACTGTCCTGCTGCACCACCACCGCCTGGGAGAGCCACAGTCAGAGCCGCAGACCAGACAGATCAGACACCTCACTCACGGTATTGTCTATTTTGTCTCTCTTTATTATGGCTATGCTCACATTGCAACTGAAAGTATCTCAGAAATCTCAGTTGCATCATTTCAATTCTGATCTGGGGCACACGTATACACTGTGTGGAAGCCATCTTACCTGCAGAGTGCTGAGCAGCAGATGCAGATTGGAGACACTGTGGAGGACCTGCTGTTGGAAAAGAGAAATCACTGAATCATGTACACTGAAAACATCCTGGTGTGTTCTTCTTTGTTGGATGGAGAAGACGGCCTGTTTGATGTTTGATTTGCAGCAATATGCTGCACTCGACTGCTTGCTCAAAAGCACCATGGATGACAGCAGTGCTTCAAATTAAATGTTGACTTTTCCTTATACCAAGCTTTAGCAGTATGAATTTACCCGTGGATTCTTAGTCAAAGCCAGCCTTAAAGTGACCTGATGTGACCTCCTCTTCATTCACACTGACAAATAGACAAGGCCACCAAGCATTCAGCTGCCACCGATGTTTACTAGGACACAAATGCTCTAATTAATGTTCACTGGGAACTGCAGAAAACAGCGTTCATTATGTAACACATCTGCAGAAAGGGTTTTGCACGTTAACATTTTTTATTTCCTGTTAAATATTTCATTGGAACTATTATTGGCCTGTTTAGATTAAATTACTATGATCAAAGAAGTATTTGAATTAATCTGTGATAATGCATCTTTTCAGAACTTCTACATAGTTCATTTGTAGAAACAGTGTTACCAAACATATAGTGTACTTTAGGATGGTTATGTTAAGAAAGAAAACCTTTTCACATAATCTGCATTTCAACTTGTCATCTTAAAGTTTAATTTTTCATCTGATGATCTGAACAAATTATTATATTACGCTATTCTTGTATAGTTTTTATTAATGCCTCTGCCCCACTTTGATTTTTTTAACAGCAAAGTCCCAGAATGATGTACGGCAGGTAGACGGCGCTACACAGCACACATTGTGACGGGTCACAGATTTTGGTGTAACACCTGTGTAAAAGCCTGTGTTAGTGAGCATCCAGCCAGGTGAAGGGTAGCAGGAGATGGCTTTATATAGGCCTAATGATATCTGAATATTATCTTAGAAGTTATAGCTGTAGTTATGGCTCATACTGGGGCTGGACCATCACAGGACAGGCAGCAGAATTGGCCCTCAGCTATGTAATCCACATCCAGTAGGAGTAGTGAGCTATCCAGGCGCCCCAGGATTGGCACAACATTCATGGTCCCCAGAGGCTGAACTTTAAAAGCTTTGGTGAGCTGACCCGACCTTTCATCTAGCGCTATGAGTAGGTCAATATTGTTTTTTAAAGGTTGCAAAATTGATTAATTGTAATTACTAAATGTTAGCATGCTGACACACTGCACTACAATGGTCAATAAAGTAAACCTAACACCTGCAAAATATCAAAATGTTAGCATAATTGTGAGGATGTTAGCAAGATTAAATAAGTTAGCCTTTAGCTCAAACTGAAGTTTACTTTGCTGGCCATGTGCATTTGTTGGCCATTTTGGTTTTTATTTATTAGTTAAGAGCTACAGATAATGCTGCTAACATCTAATGCTACTAATACAAACCTCTGCTGTGCAACAACAACTACTTCTACTGCTGCTGCTGTAACTACTGCTCTAGCTTAGCCTCTACATGTACTGATGCTGAGAACGATGACAGTAACACAGAGTTTGGACAGTTTCCATGTAAACAGCAGTTGGAACCGAGTGTGAGGAAGGAAGTCAGCGTTACCTCACTGTTCCTTTTCAGCAGCAGCAGCAGGTTGGCGTTTCCTCCCTGCACACAAGCACAAACGCACACTCAGTACTGTACAGCCAGAACACAGTAATGCACGCACGCACGCACATACACACACACACACACACACAGTGGAACAGTGTGTGTGTGTGTGTGTATGTGTGTGTGTGTGTATGTGAGCATGCATACTGCACAATGTATACAGTATGACTGAATGTGATTACAGCTGCACATGTGGGTGTGCTGAAAACATCTACTTGCATCTGGCTATTATTATGTGCCACTGATACAGTAATACAGCAGTCTTGAGTTTACTGTATAAATAATCAATAATCAAAACAGAATGCTTGAAATACCTCTGCATTATCTCATTAATAATTATTCTGACTTGGGCTTTTATTCTCGAAGCCTCTCTGAACTTTGGCTCAATGCCGAGGATAAAATGTAAATTAAATTGTTCAAATAGTATAATTAACAGGGAATGGTGTCAAGTTGGTTCAGAGACAACAAAGAGCAAAGACTGCGTTTGTTGAACAGCGTACTACAGTAGCTTCACTAAAATGTTGTAAAAGATGTGCTTGATATCTGCAGGATATATGACTACAAAGGCTAGCATCCATTGTAACTACAATAGCTGCACCTAAAGGACGCCCATTAATTTTCTATCCTATCATCATATTGAATTCTTATACAACTGATGGTCACCATTAGCAACAGGCCCTGGCAGGAAGAGTCAAGAGGCTAATTCACTGGAGGAAGAGAAGTGGCTAAATTAATCTTAATGGTGTTGTTAATGGTTGTTGGAGGACAAATGCACCCCCACACATGGCCTCAGGTTTTCATTGATGCATGGGGGCGTCGCAGCTTCACAGTCAAGAATAATTGGCTGCTGAGATGCCCACCTTCTTTAAAACACTGTCCGACTCGGTCCTGCGCAGATCTCCCGCTGCATCCTCGCTCTCGGCGCCGTCTCCACCTGACATGAAGGCAAACCACAGGAGGAAAGATGAACCGGGCAACAAATAATCCACGTCCAGGTCTACTGAGAGATAGTATGAGATCAGGGGCACAATAAAATGGAAAACGTATAAGAATCTTTTATTATATTAAACAAAAAGAACAATCACACAATCAAATGTTAGGTCTAATTGTCAAATACACACAGTACAATGTAGTGGATATATATATATATATATATATATATATATATATATATATATATATATATATATATATATATACACACACCCACACACACACACACATACATGCATACATACATATATACATACATACACATACATATAAACATACTGTACATGTACATACATATAAACATACATATACATACATACACATACAGTACATACATACATATATGCATACTGTATATACTGTACATATGTAATATTAAGACTGTAGAGGCTTATACTGTATATTAGTTTAAAAAATGCTGCTACGTCCTGCAGTGCCGTGCTACATCTGTAATGACCTGCTACACCATGGACTACTACTACAACTACTATTTCTAGTCATAGCTCCATTAACTTTATTGTGACTATAATTGCCACTGTTCATCACACCCCCAACCGGCACCGTCAGACAACTGCCCACCAAGAGCCTGGGTCTGTCTCAGGTCTCTCCTCCCACTCAAGGTTTCTGCTTAAAAGGAGTTTTTCCTCGCAACTCTCACACTAAATGCTTGCTCTTGGGGGCATTACTAGAATTGTTGGGCCTTTATAAATTATGGAGTGTGGTCTAGATCTGTATCTTGATCTGTAAAGTATCTCGAGATAACTTGTTATGAATTGACGCTATAAATACAATAGAATTGAATCATGTTTGCTGATGCATTTCCCTTGCTCTACTCACATACATTACTGTATCCCTGTGATCCCTCCTTTAACTGTTAACCAAATGTGAACTACTTACAGTATGTGGTTCAGTTGATACCACACAACTCTAATATTAGTGTATATAATGTCTTGATTGTATGCCATAAGGCCTCAATATGTCAATGTTTTGTGTCTGCTTTTTAAACTGAACTAAATAAAGGATAAATATATTTTAAAAACATCACACTGCCAAAAACATTTTGGAGTTCTCCAGGTACTGCTACTGATGTAGAAGTCTGGACCTCTAGTGGCTCAATGGCTGCCACAGTGCCAGCAGAGTCCCACTCTGAGCTTACAAGCCACCAGTTCAGAGGTATCGCCCCAAGGCAAGTCTTCCTCAGGAAGTATCAGCTCTGCTGTCCAAGTCCCTGTCTAAAATGTTGTACCTAACTGCACTGAACAAGGGTACTGTGGAAAGTGCTGGGGGTGGAGCCTGCTGTTATGTGACCATGAAAAACCAGTCATTCAGTTGATGCAGCTATATGCACGGACCGCACCAGCAGGTCGAGGTTCAGTGTCTTCGACTGTTTCAGGCGTCATGAAATGTAGTCTGGCTGACCACTTCTGCACATTCTCTCCATAAAAAACACAAGCATGTAGCTCCAGCAGACTTACTTTTACTGCTGTGCATCTGGTGGCTGTCGAAGCCTCCGAAGGTCTCGGCCCGACGGGGCAAACACACCGGCCCCGCGCCTCCTCCCTCCTGGATGCTGGCCATCGCCCCACCCAGGCTGTCGTTCACCAGCCCCTGTAATGTCTCCACTGTCAGACACACACACACGCACACACACACATACACGCACACATACACGCACACGCACACACGCACACGCACACGCACACGCACACGCACACGCACACACACACCACACACACACACACACACACACACACACACACAGCAATGTCAGTGTGTCGCTAAGTGAATTATCCTGGCTAACTGTGTTACTGTTCAGCTCTGCACACATGAATCCTACAAGGCACTTCTGCTTTCAACCTGGTATTGGCTCTTGTTGCTAAGCAACTATTGACAACCTGTTTGAAACACAGAGCTCATTTTCTAAAAGTTTAAATATCTTAACCATCTGAAAATATATAAACTCTTGGTGTTGACATATGATCATAGACCACGCAGCACTGTGACCTTTCCAGTGAAAATATTGAGAATGAAATGTCGCTGGCGGATGTGAACTGGCAGTAAAACATGATAACCTCAGCAGAAGAAAAGACATTAGCGGTGCCAATTCACATACCAAATTATTGCCCAAGGCTTCAGAAGGAGGTGGAAATACATTCTGTTGCAGTGCAGCTAACCCTTTCCTGTGGAAACCATTACACATAAGTTGTCCTTCATACATCTTCCCTGCAGGGAGAAGTCCTTCTTAGTGAATGTCTGCAACACGACCAGTAAACTGTAAAACAACTTCCGGGGATGTTGTGATCAACTACATCTTTTTCATGAAGCACTCTCTGCCTGCAGCACACAGAAACCACTCAAAGATAGCTGCATCTGTGCATCCCAGCTCCCAGCTCGGAGCACTCAGCTCCTTCAGGCAGCAACACCACGGACAGTTTGTTTACATTAAGCAAATGTGTATTATTAAGAATGAAAATACACAACACACAAGATAGCATCCAATGTTCCAACAAAATAGTGATTTAGAACAATACATTTTTTTTCTGGAACGTTTGCAGTCAAGAATTCTGGCAAGAATTGCCTTCTAGTTAAGAGTCTAGTATATATTTTATAATATACAGTATATATTTTTATTTTTATCTATCAGTCAACAAAAAATGTTGATTCCATTTAAAGTCAACTTAATGTGTAGAGGATGTGTTGTGGTGGTTCTCCGTCTTCCTTCACATTTCATTCTCTGGTCATTCTCTCTGTATCTCCCAATATACAGCATCCTTCATGCTACGTTCTTTTCATACCCATTTGAATTTGTATTTATTATAAGGATGCCCATTAGCCGATGCCTAGACGACCAGCTAGTCTTCCTGGGGTCCACAACAACATTTAATATTACAACATGTCACGATACATCCAGAAATAAAATAAACACAACATCGTAAAATAATATCTGTGGATGAAACTAAATAACAAGAAAGCAACCACAAAAACAACAAAAGAAAAACAAGAAAATAAGAAATATCTTGAAGACCAAGTTATATATTAAAGTATATTACATATACAGAAAAGAAAATATATGTACAATCACCCAATGATATCATATTAAACCTCAGGGTAAACGAATTAAGGCAAGATTTGACTTTCTTTTTAAAATGTACTTTCCTGTGATAAAACTTGTAACTTGGGATGTTATTCCACAGAGAACTTCTTTTGATGAACAGGGTCACCAAAGCACCAAGCAGAGCCGGAATTAGATCCTAAAATACCATTTTTTTATGGTTTAGTATACTGCACATGTAATGGATTATTCAAGTGATCAAAAAACATGTTATGAGAGTTTCTATTCACACCAGTGGGTGATTCTCTAAAAACAATGGGAAGTTTATTATTGCAGTGTGGCTCGCTGATTGTACACATAATTTGCGTTTGAAAAAGGCCCTTAGTGTTTTCTAACACACTGACGGGCATATTTCCTTCTTCCATGTGAGAATGACAACAACCTCTGGTAATACTCCCATTACATTGTGTACTTTTTAATTGATAAAAACCTCATGCTCTCTTGTGACAATTTCCCTTTTCACCTCTAACACCTCCAAACACTCTCTTTCTCTGGCTTACCTTCCTGCAAGGCATCCTTCATGATAGACGCCCCCCTGGGTGGCTCCGAGCTACAGGCTGACCTGAAGAAAGGCTGGACCTGGCGGCAGACCTCCTCGCCTGGGGTCGAGCCCTCCCACATCCCCCTGAAGAGCTGCACCTTCTCCTCCAGCAGAGACATGATCTCTGTGTCCTTCTGCCTCAACAGATCTGTCCAGCAGAGACAGGCAAGAAGAAAAAGACACAGACTGTGAGGAATTTGGTGCAAACTCCTCTCTGTTTTCTTTCACACAAACACTCAAAAAGTGTTTCTCTCACCTCTTATCTCCTTGGCTTTGGTCTCCAGTTGTCTCTTGTCATCTTCCGTCTCACTGGGAATGCCTTCATCCTCATCTTTATCCCTGCCCAACCAATGAATAAAAGATTTGGTTTTACTTCTAGTAAATTATGCACGATTAAACATCTACAAACCGTCATCTACAGCAACTATGAGTAGGGATAAAACAATTAATGTCTGAAATGATTGGCCAAAGATTACAATAATTGAATAATTGTTTATATCATTTATCAAGCAAACATGCCACTATTTTCTGACATTTTTGTAGACTAACCAATTATTTTAGAAAGGATTTATAAAAAAGGCATTAGCTTCAGCCCTCTCAACAACCAATCAGTGTGAACAACACTTTCAGTAAACAGGGATTAGACAACCCTGAGAGAATGTTTGATGTTTGTGATGCTTTTGGTGAAAAAAAGACAGATGAGGCATCAGCAGAAAACTGTTGTTGTTTTTATCTCCACCATTCCTGCCAATAACCTGATCTCAATTTTGTATTTTGACAGAAGTCAGACCGGGATAGAGGGGGAGAGAGAGAGAGAGTCCTAAATCTCTCTCCTTCCCGCTGGCTGTAGTCGAATAATCCTCTGCTTATAGTGAGCTGCCCTTGAAGCCCATCTATCATCACACTGTCCCTGAGTACATCCCATCCCCAGGTAGAGTAGTGCTAATCCCCCTGACAGCAAAGTGCTCTGTTGCAGCTTACCATTTATTATTATCTCAAAATTGGGCTGGGTCTACCTCTTGGCTTACACCATAGGTGAACCCTACGAGACCAATACTGAATGCAAAGCCCTTTGAGTGCGGTGGAGGTTATGGGTTGAAGTAAATAGACGTATATGCTTTAGTAAACGTTAAGTAAAAAATGTCTTAACCGTTCTTCTGGCTATAAAAAGCATTTAGTCATTGTAGTATTAGCATGTTGCCCTTAAAGTTTGTAAGTAAAAACACCTTAACACATAAATCCATCCCACTTACATGGACTGCATGGCGTCCTGGATGAGCTGCATCCAGGTGTTGCGTTCGTCCTTGGAGCTGGCCAGGACCTCCATCATTTCAGGTTTCTCGATGCCTGCCGTGATGAGGAAGAGGCCACGCTCTTCGTTAGCGACCTCCCTCACAATCAGCTTCTGCAGGGAGAGGACTGTAGAGCGCTGGTCCTACAGGGAGAGAAGGGTGGGGAAGAAGGGGAGGGATTGATGGACGCAACAAGGGAGGAGAATGGGGAAAAAAAGATGACAGTGGGAGGGTCAGAGAGGGGGGAAGACCAATGTTGAAGATGGGAGAAGACAGGAAGAAGGGTGAGTTGAAGCAGGAGGGAGTGTAAAGGAGGGGGGGAGAAAGAGAAGAAAAACAATTATGGGAATAATAGCATGACACAACAAGTGCAGTAAGAGCGGAGGGATAGAGAGAAGGAAGCTTAGTTAGAAAACAGCAGGATTATAGGAAGAGTGAAGAGAAAGGTAAGGTTTAAAACAATGAGGAGTAAAGGGGGAAGAATAAGACAAAATGGGATTCTGTCTATTGTTATGATCCACATGGAAGTCAGCTGATGTGTATAGCCTCAGCAGTGCAAAAAACTGTAAAGCACAGTTTGGTATGCTAACATCACAAACCGCTGCTTTATTTCTGCTCTATCCAATAAAACTCTGAAATCTTAACCACATCCCAACATTTGTCCAGCAATCTCATCTGAGGTTTGAAGGATAGGTTCAGATTTCATGCTGTGACTATGCTATAAAATATGATGAAATCCAGAGCCTTAGCTCTGTGAAGAAAGTTGGTAGTCTTATTTTGAACAAACTTCCATTTAATCTGTATCTAATCCATCTGCAGCAGAGCAAAGGAAACCTTCTCTCTGAATAGAACAACCACTTGATTTGGCTAACTGACTCTCTAGTAGCCACATTTAGCTTCATCTCTCCAGGTGCCTTCTGACCTCATTGCTACTAGCTGAATGTACTGTTGATGATCCTCAGAACTGAAGCTTGTGTTGCCCAAAACTCAACCTGGTTCACATGGCTGTCACCCATTTAGAACCACATGTTGTTCCTCTTTCCTCTGTCAACAACCTCAAGTCAAAGATTGTAATGATGGATGTGATTATTATGAAAAGGCCTGCCTCTGTTTTCATTCCTCCTCGTGTGTGTGTGTGTGTGTGTGTGTGTGTGTGTGTGTGTGTGTGTGTGTGTGTGTGTGTGTGTGTGTGGTGTGTGTGCGAGTGAGTGTGTGTGTTGTGCCATGAAACTGTAAACATGGAAAAAAAACGACTTAAACCTATATGATTTATCCCAGTTGGGTTAGATGCCAAGAGCCAGAACAGCTTTATTAGGTGCAGCTAGCTAGCCAGCTAGCCAGAGGCAGGCAACATTACACAATGGGTAATGCTAACAGCAACAGTGGGATAGGAAAATATGACAACAACAGCTCTGGCAGCGCTCATAAGATCCTTATCACTAGGGACGGAGGGAAAAGGGATGGATGAGCAGGAAAAAGGAGAAAGAGAAGAGAGGGAGGAGAAAGAGGAGAAAAACATAAAGTTAAGAGGGGAAGAGATTTGAGAGCGGGATCCTACCAGCATGGCGAAGACATATTTCTGGTCTTTCTCTTGAAGGAAGACAAAGACGTCTGAGAGTAGCAGAGCTTGGACATCTGGAGAAAAGTAGTTGTGGTTGGATAAGTGAAAAATCACAACCCATTTTGTAACATATTTACAGAGAGAAAGAGATGATTTGTACTCCATGAATCTGCTCACCCTTTAGTCTTCCCTGGTAGTTCTTCAGCTGCAGCACTCCATCGTGGATCAGCCTTCTTCTCAGCAGATCCTCCCTGGCGAAGATCTGACCACTCTTCATCACCATGATGGACTTGCTGTCCAGGCGGCCGTGAAAGTCCTTCAGACGACGTCTTTTCTCGTGGTCGTTCACCTTGCTATCAACTGCTGCGATCACCTCCTTCACAAGCCGAACAGCGTCAGTCAGGTCGTCATGGTCTTCCTCGCTTTCTGTGTTCATGTGACAGTTAGACGTTAGACAGGCAACATCGAGTAGGTTTACATGCACACTAATTTCCACTATTTTTCGGAACATGAAAATATTTCAGATTTGATATAGGTCATGTAAACAACATATTCCATATGTATATTCAGAATAAGGCCTTTTTCTGAATTTAGCATTTACTGAATAGGACGTGGGATATGACGGTATTATTCAGGTTTTAGAAGCATTTCTCAGACATTTATACAGCACATTCGGTATGCGTCTCGATCAGGGGTTTTACCACAGTTTGCGGCCTGTTTAGGGCTCATACATGTTTTTGATGGTGGGGAAAACCCACGCAGACATGGGGAGAACATACAACCTCCACACAGAAAGGCCTGGAACGACCTGGATTGGAACCCACAACCACAGTGATAACCATAAGGCCACCATGCTACCCTAGGAAGGCCAATTCAGCCATGGTGGAAAACTAAAACAAATCCTATTTTGCATGTCTGCATGCAAAACCGGAATATTAGTGGAATATTCACTTTCTTTAGACATGTAAACAGCTTAGTTGGAATATTGTCTTTTTCAGAATAAAGCGTAAAAAAACTGGAATATTATGTTCATGTAAACATTATCAGTGAAGGAGTCTGGCATTATGATTCCACATTTAAGATTCCAATCCCACTATTAATTTGTTTCACTTGTTTTGTGCAAAAAGTTAAGATTTGAACCATTGTGTTGTCTTCTCGCCAAAATTAAAAATCAACACTTTTTATTAATGTTTTTAACTTTTAACGCTTTTGACGCTTTTTTTCAATGTTTGTCACTTTTGTAACATGTGACGTTTGTGAAATGATGTTTGTGACATTTTCAACACTACGTGACACTACCTTATTGACTTTAGTTTTACAGTTAATTTATGGTCAATAAACCTCATTTATAGGAAATTATACCTAATGGTTAAGTTAGAAAAGCAGAAATTAGGAACTAGAACTGCACGCAGTTTCAACGGGGTCCAAGCCTCCCCGCGCCAGTCGTCCCCAGCGACCCGGGGAAATGTTGTATGGGGATTAGAGCGCCCCCTAAGGGCCTGTCTTTACCAAGTTTGGCAGAGAGTCTCCGGGCGGTGGGCGAAACAATCATTTCCGGTTTGGTTTTGATAGCATTTACTGTGGCAGAGATATTGCAATTGCAAATTGCCCATTTAAACGCATTGACTTTGTCCACAAAATCATCAAGCGTCGATTATAGCGCCCCCTAATGGCCCATCGTTACCAAATTATGTATGAAGCTTCCGTGCGGCATGCCAAACAATCACCCCAAGTTTGGTGTTGATACCACGTATTTTGGCCGAGATATGGCAAAGTACGTTCCTGAAAAACACACTTTTTTTTATTTGTAGCGCCCCCTAGGGGCCAATGTTCATGAAATTTGGTACAGAGCCTCAGGGGGTCATAGCAAGTAATATTCTAAAGTTTGGCTTTGATAGCATTTATTTTGGCCGAGATATGGCAAAGGAAATGTTTCCATAGCTAGTTACACAAATTTGTTTGCGTGTAACACGCGCAATTTTTATCCTATAAAAATTCTTTATACAACTTTGTGTCAGGTTGGTCTGGAGATGCTATGTGCCAAGTTTCGTGCAGATCCATTGCACGGTCTCGGAGGAGATAGAAAAAGTAGGTTTTTGATAAATCGCGATTTTTCACGCATAAAAGTGTAGGCGGAAATGGGCGTGGCCTATATCACGAGATTCAGTAGGATCCAGGGAACGCGTGGATGTAAGTTTTTTAAATTTCCGATGTACGGTTTGCGAGTTATAGAGCCAAACGTGTTTTTTCTCTGCTATAGCGCCACCTAGTGGTAGAAGTGTATGAATTTTTTTGGCTGAGGTCTTTGCGGACTTTCGGACCAGTCCTGAAAATGGCGCGTCGCCACCATGTACGGTTTAGGCTGCAGCACCACTTTTATGTGGCGTGGAATAATAATGGAAAATCCTAGCGAAAACAATAGGGTTCCACAGCCCTGCTGTGTGAACCGCGTATCGCCTTGCGATACCGCGGTGCACGCATCCTCGGGCTTGGACCCCTAATTATTTAGACTATAATTAAAGGAATGGATGTTGATGGATAATCACAAATGGAATATGTCAACTTTTACTCAATACTATTTAAAAACCACTTCAATTGTTTTTTCAAATGCTATAAAACTGAATAAGACACCCCAAAATTAATTAAAGTAGAGATTTGTAAAAAGCATTGTGTGGAATCAATCACGTTATTTTGGGGAATTACAATTTGACCCAAGGGCAACATGTGGGTTAAAAGGTTTTATTTTCACGCAGGTGGAAAACCCCCAGAAGGACAAATGCAGGCAAGTCTATTTGGTAATTTCATGGCTCCAAATTAACACGCTTGAACCAGTTGGGTAGAGTGGCACAGCTGAGGATGTGTTCATGGAAAGCAGACGGTGCAGTGAAATTCTGTGTACCCATTTTGGCATTTAAGCATGCTTGCATTTCCACTCACTAAGAAACCTCTTATTGCAAGTGCCATTGCAGAGTGAAATGAAAGCATTTTAATGGTTTAAGTAGGTGTCGAGTTGGACACACACACTATAAAACTGTGGGGTTCGAAAGTTTGGGCACCCCAGGGAAAAAATTTCATTTATGTGCAAGAAGTCAAGAAAAGATGGAAAAATCTCCAAAGGCATCAAATGACAGTTTAGACCTCCGTATAATATGTCACAAAAAGTTAGATTTTATTTCCATCATTTACACTTTCAAAATAACAGAAAACAACAAAATGGCACCCCCCCCCCCCCCTTTGGAAAGCTGAGACCTGACAGTGTCATGGATTGTTCTCAATCATTGTCTGGAAAGACCAGGTGATGTCAATCTTAAGGTTTTAAATGCCCAGACTCATCTGACCCCCCCCCTAAACAATCAGCACCAAGGCTTCCTCTTAAGCAGTTGTCTAGAAAACTGAAACTGAAAATAGTCAACGCTCACAAAGCAGGAGAAGGTTATGAGAAGATAGCAAAGGGTTTTCAGATGTCAATATCCTCTGTTTGGAACAGTGGAAGTTAAAGCAAGATCTGGAAGACCAAGAAAAATATCAGACAGAACCGCTCGCAGGATTGGGAGAAAGGCAAGTCCAGACCCACGTTAGACTGCCCGATCCACCAGAAAGACCTGGAGACACTGGAGCAGGGCTACACCATTCCACTATAAAGAGATACTTGTACAAACATGGTCTTCATGAAAAACTCTCCTATGTCCTCACTACAAAAATCCTGAACATATAGACAAGCCTGATGCATTGTGGGAACAAGTTCTGTGGACCAATAAGGTTGAAATATAACTTTTGGCCGGAATGAACAAAGGTACGTTTGGAAAGGGCCCAGAATTTAATGAAAATAACCTCTGTCCAGCTGTTAAGCATGGTTAAACATGCTTTGGGGTTGTATTGCAGCCAGTGGCACAGGGAACATGTCACGAGTAAAAGGAAAATTGGATTCAATAAAATTTCAGCAAATTTTGGACGCTAACTTGGTGCCATCTGTGAAAAAGCTGAAGTTAAAGAGAGGATGTCCTCTACAAATGGATAATGATCCTAAACACACCTCAAAATCCCCGGTGGATTACATCAAGAGGAGTAAAATGAAGGTTTTGCCATGGCCTTCACAATCTCCTGAACTCAACATAATGTAAAATCTATGGATGGACCTTAAAAGAGCAGTGCGTGACAGACAGCCCAGAAATCTCAAAGAACTGGAAGACTTTTGGAAGAAGAATGGGCGAAGATACCTCCAACAAGGATTAAATACTCTTGGCTGGCTACAAGAAGCGTTTCCAAGCTGTGATACTTGCCGAAGGGGGGGGGGGGGGGGGGTACAAGGTATTAACTCTGCAGGGGGGGGCAAACTTTTGCAGATGCCATTTTTTTAGTTTTCTGTTATTTTGAAAGTGTAAATGATGGAAATAAAATCTAACTTTTTGTGACATATTATATGAATGTCTAATCGTTTGATGCCTTTTGGAGATTTTTCCATCTTTTCTTGGCTTCTTTATGCACATTAATAAAGCATTTTACCTGGGGTGGCCAAACTTTTGAGCCCCATTGTAAGTCACCTAAACTTCTCTCATGTGTGTTGAGTTTTGTCCCTTTCATTTTAACATCATCTTTTCTCTGACCTGCATAAATTGAAATGCCCACCAAAATGTAGATCACACTTGCATCAGAGCCCCCAAAAGTACTTGTTTGCCACACCCACATCCTTCCTTCTTGAGAAAGGCACAACACTTCTTCATGTACTTTCATATAGCAAGATTATTGTATCTCAAATATGTACACTGTTCTTATGCCATACCAAAAAAGTATCTCAGAATTGTTTGCATGTGGAAACTGTGTTTGCTTTTGTATTTCTTTATACAACTTTAGCTATATAGTTACAGACAATAAATGAATCATGAAGCCTGGACAATGCTTCAAATTAGGTTGGATTTACGTTGGACTTTTTATGGATTTGACACATTTCAGTGCAGTGTGAATATATGGAGCTCACCAGGTCTTAAACCCGTACTTACTAAAAAGTTTATATGTGGTTTGAACTGCAAATAAACTTTCTTTAAGGATCTATAAGCCAGCAACATTTCCATAATACTAATGGAGTTATTGGCCTTATTCTGTCTTGTTTTATGTCATTAGTTTGCGGGAAAAGCCTTTAGATCCAAGAATAATTAACTAGCAAAGAGTTTCATGTTAAAGAAAAAAACTTTTCTTCTTTTACTGGTTTCAAATCAAGGCCTTTTGGCTGTGATACGGTCATAGTTATTTGCAATAAACTTTATTAGTATATAGTACTGTTTTCAGTCCTGTTTTACCTGATGAAGGTCTAAGGGCCAAAACAGTCCTGTGCAGTAATTTTCTTTTCTCAAATCTAAGACTTAGAGTGTTAAAAATAATGTGTTCTGAATGGTGAATGTAAATGTTTGTATTTTTTATTTAATGCAGGGTGACAGCATTGCGAAAAGCACAGAGAATTAAAGACGAAGGTCACCAGTAGAGAACATGAAGTAGAAACATTTATAGAATCATACAAACAACTAGGAACTAACAGTCTGACTATGTTATGGATAATAATATGGTTTTTCAGTATATTTTCCCCATCTACCAGTCGTATTAGTTGCCAGCGTCATCCCAATAAAAAACAATTTCCTTCCTCCATTTTCCCCGAATCATGTTATCATGTAAACACAGAGGCGGACAGGAAGCTAACCTTTAGTGTGCTGCAGGATTCTCTGAATTAGCACTGGATACTTTGTTATCCTCTGGGTCACGAGCAAGATGCATTCTGGGATACCAAGCCTCCGCACAATGCTGCTACTCATCTTTTTCTGGAAAAACAAACAAAAAAAGTGTTTTAGTAAAACATGCCCACACAAAAGGTGGCTCTGCCGTAGCAAGACGAGGTTTCAAATAATCAACGGCAAACCTGAGAACTAATATGCTGTCAAACAATACAGTAATAATAGTTGAGAAGGTGTTGCTGTCATTGTGGATATGACAGTTACACAGCTTTTATAGAAAAGCTTACGGTAAATGCACAGATTGAAATTAATTGCAGATGCAAAAGACGAAAAAACCAAAGAAAAGCGAGACAGTAGTCCTTGGTTTACACAAGTACAACAGAGCGAGTGTGTGTTCGACGTCTATTCAACAACAGAACAATCCTGTGAGGAAGAACAGACATTTTCAAGTGCATGGAAAGCAACGTCTAAAAAAGTAACACTTTTGTAGGACAGATTGGTAATATAGATAAAGGTCTTACTTTGATAAAGGCCTTGAAGCGTTTGTCTTTGGTCAGGAGGTCTTTGTACAAGTTGACGGCTTCGTTGTGGCGGCTGCAGAATCTCCCGTAAACACGCTTCATGTTTTCCCCGTTGCAACCTGAGAACTAGAGCAGAATTTGGCAGGCATGACTACACAAAACAAACCAAAGTGGTAAACCAACCTCACAACACACTGACATGGAATAGTTGATGAAAGTGTTTTAATGCAAGTATTTGGTTTTGAATTCTCTTTTCATGTAAAATCGTGAGTATTCATGATCTCCAGGCTTCCTGCACTACCAACACAGGTGGAATTGCCTCAAAAGAGAGAAAATTAATTTATCATGTGTCATTACAATTTTAGGATGTGCATCCTCATCCCAGACACCCCTCCCTCCTCTAACCTGGCTGACCAGGATGTCTCCTATCCTGTTGATAATGAAGCCTCCCTCTGAGCTCCCCGTCTCCAGCTGGCACTCTCTCTTCCTCTCCAGGAGGCGGAGGAGGTGCTGCGTGTGGAGCTCCAGGAGTTCATCTAGAACGGGGAACAGCTTCTCCACCGTCTGCAGCTCCAGCTGCACCTCCTTCTGCAGGCCCTTGCTGTAGACTTCCGACATGATGCGCAACGTCCGGATGTGATGCATCTCGGTCTGCATCAGCTCTGAAGGACATACAAGGAAGTGAGACTTAGTCAAATAGTTACAGAAGCAGCACTCGTTATACCTTTCCACAGAACAATGTATCTATATAATTCTAGCTCAGAGTTTTATAGACATATCAAGTCATGACATGTATTTGTATGTCAGTGCATATCTTATTGAATCACTCTAATGTATTTGCCAGCAGTAGGTTCTAATCAGAATCCTCTAGCGTCTCAGACAGGATGTATCTCTATGACTATTTAAAGTAGGCAAACCTGCAGTCTCAATAGACCATTGAGACGTGTAGATGCAACCGAAACAAACTGAAGTGAAAGTTACAAGAAGTGCTAATGCCAATTTTTCTTTTACAGTTTTAAACATTTTCTCTCTACTTCAAGTCATCTAAAATATATATCTTGTCTACTCTGACCAGTTGCTTCAAGTCATTTCCATGATTTGGATTAAAAAATAGTTGTAGTAGTAGAGAAAACCAAACAAAATATCTAAACTGAAGAAACACTGAACAGCTGCAGTTTATTTTCTTCTTCTAAACATTTACTTAATTTTCCATGACCTTTTTCAAGATGAAATGTACCATAGATGACGTCCTGTTTCTTCACCAGCTCTTTGTCCAGCTGCTGCATGTACTGCTGCTCCGCACATAAACTCCACGAGTCAGCTTCCAGCTCCTTGGAATCTGCCTCAAACTCCCCCATCAGCTGGCCGTCCATCATCTCCGTCCCTGCACCAATAACACAGCTTGCACTTACACTTTAAAGATCATGTATATTTTCTATGACATTTGATGTATATATACAGCTTTGATTTGTTTTACTAATCAATTATAACTTTCAGGGAAGAGGCTACAATTTATTTCAGAGTATTTATGTTGCTCTAGTTGTTGAATGGTTTACTGACACTGACAACGTAATTTTGTGTTCAGATTATTTCATTTTTCACATCAGAAATAATTAATGTTTTGAAATGAATAATTTCACTGTAATAGGAACATTATAGGAAAATGTATTCATTATCATTAATCCCAGCTGATCAGGAACTGTCTTGGGAAATCAAACCAATGGTGTGTGTGTGTGTGTGTGTGTGTGTGTGTGTGTGTGTGTGTGTGTGTGTGTGTGTGTGTGTGTGTGTGTGTGTATTGACCTTCATCAGTGAGTGATTCCATGGACTCTGTGACCTGGTTGGTTCTGTTGAGGGAGTCAGTAGACTGGGAGAGATACCGCAGGCCTTTAATGGGCATGTCGTCAAACACCGGACTGAATGGAGAGATAATAATAATAATAATAAAAAATAATACACCCACACACACCCACACACACACCCACACCCACACCCACACACACACACACACACACACACACACACACACACACACCCCCACACACACACACACACACAGCTCACCCAGCGATGTTGCTTATGGAGAGACTCTTGGAGAGGTTGTTGCCATGGAAAGTCATGATGCTGGTGTGTCTTCGTGATGGGATCATCAGGGAAGAATGGTCTTCAGGGGACAAGATAGCAGACCAGGGACGCTCCCTTGTCCCACCAGCTGGTTCAGAGACGGATGCATTACATGGGAAAAATATTGTACTTATCACTGTGTACTATATGAACAAGTAGGCTGGTCCTCATTTTTATCTAAAAAGCGTTCTCATCCAGCTGCCTGATTCTAAACCTTTTACTTAAATCTATCTAGTGATTGTCCCTGATGCTGGATGTGCTCTGTCTATATTCTTTGTAAATATCTGTCCTTTTTTGTGTCTGGTTATGTGTGTTTACTTTCTCTGTGGTGTACTCATTAGCTGGTTGAATAAAGGTCATTTACAGGGCAGTGAAAAGAAGCCTGCAAGACTTCCAACAACCACAGGAGATCCTAAGAGCGTCCCTGAGAAAAGGATTTAAACTAGCTGGTTCGTTTACCCCCAAATGTGCTGTAGTCTTAGGAGCAGGAGACCTTCTATCGTTTGATAGAGAATTTCTTCTTTTAATCTAGTAACCCTTTAACTGATCTAAAAACATACTAAATGTGGAGATACTTGTGGTGTTGCCAAGTAGATGGAATGTTTCTCTGGGGAATCTGCACAGATGTCTTGCCTACTCACTTTGAATCGTTGCACCAAAGCTAGTAGCACCATACTGTTTGTATTTCCTCTTCTATTGAGGAGCCCTAATTTCATCTGTCTCCACTGACCTTACAACAGTCCTAAGACATGTTGTGAATGTACAAGAAGTCATTTACCGAACTTGATTTAGTTAAGCTACCTCCAATCCTAATTATTGCTAAAGAAATATGTTCAAAGAGCTTCATTGTGGATTTCTGCAAGTGAAAACTGGAAATAAAGATTTGAAAGAGTTTGCTTTGACACTCACATTTGTTCCTCAACGTGACTGTAGGAAAAGAGGTTGAATCTGGTACTGTAAACTGCTGTTTGGGCAACTAGCCAGAGGAACAGAGAATAAAAGCATAAATGAGGAGATCAGATCAATATTGGCTGCAGGACAGCAGAATACTAGAGAATCAGCGGAGGAGTTACATTTACCTTCATCTTCACCTTGGCACAAACAGGCAGGCTGTCCCTGCAGCTCTTGTGGACGGAAGCATTACAGTCTGGAAAGAAAAGCAGCAGAACACTCTGTGAATACTACGAGCATGGTGGGGGTGTTGAGGGGGTGTGTGGAAAGGTGGGGGCTAGAAATTCTGACTGGTTTTCATAGCCGTCCAGGAAACTCCACCAGCCCACTAATGAAAGCCAGACTGAGCAAAGGCATGTGATGCAATCGAGGGGTAATACTGCTCACGGATGAAGGAGAAAGAAAAAGAAAGATGGTATGACACACACATAAACACTGCATTACATGGGAACATTTCAATTATATAAACATTCCCAAATCAGGAAAGGGTCATCATTTAAGATTGCTAAAATAGGAGCTGCTCTGTAATCTTATCCCACTGAGTCAATGAAAGAATTTAATTCCCCTGACAATACGTTCATACTGTCAAATCATTCCGTACAACTTTGCAGCAACAGTTGATCAAGAAGGAAGAGAGGAACAAACAACCGTCTCTTGTTGTCTCAAAAAGCTAGCCTCACAGATTCCTCTTACTTTCATACAGGCATGTTTCCAGTAGACAGAAGGGTTTTAAACCGACATGTTGCACAAGTGAAACCCAACAGACCTTGTCATCCATGCTAAATTGCATACACCATTTCCACTCTTAGGATTACATCAACACACTTATGATCTGAGTCAGGGTGAGACAATAATCCTGTGTAATAAGTCATAGTCAAGACATATAGAAGGGCAGCAACACTTTCAGGGTTAGGGCTTCTATTTCCACTTCCACCTAACACATGAAACCTCTATCTAGTTGTGCTACTGTAAAAGAGATTTGGATAAAAGTATCCGCCTAGTAGATCATGTGATTTATATCTAATTAGGATCTGCACATTAAAACCAGCCACAATTCTTGCAGTGTTTTTCTCCTCTTAAATGTTTTTTGGGTATTGTACTGCTTTTTGTGGACGTCTAACTGATTCCAGCTAACAAAGGATCACTGTATGTGTCTGTTGAATGGACACCAGCCAGACATCTGCGATGACAAACCTCTTGAAAATACCCTCAAAACTGTCTGGGGCTCCAACAATACGAACCAGGCCAACAGAACACAACAAGAGCTGTTTTCTCCAGCCAGAAGAATCGGGGCAGATTGTGACCATTGAGAGGATCGCTGCGATCCATCGCAGAGCTGGTTTCTCCTTTTTAGGCTTTTTTTAGGGTTGCGCCAAAGGCTTGTGCAATAACCTACATCCTCTTTAGGGCTGCTGCTGCTGCTGTTTCAGTGGAAAACAATACAAATAGCATTTTGTTGTCTGTACTGAAAGCCATTAGAAGTAGCCCTTCATAGAGTTTCACTATTTCAAACAAATCATGAAGCTGGCATAGCCAAGTATGAGTGATTCTGCTTTAACAATATTTCTTTTCGACATTACAACACACACGCTATAGAACTGGGCATCACCAACTGGCAGGCCACGGTGCAGCCCCGGGCCAAGGGACGGTTTTGTCTGGACCCATGACCTATTTCTGATAAATTAAATAGAATAAACAATTATCTCCACGGAGCGTTGTCAGTTTTTTTTTTTTTTTTTTTTTTTTTACAATTTAGCTAATCCAGATAGAACGGCAATAACTTCAGCCAATCAAATTGATTGATTACTGTGCACAGACAGCTCATGAGAGAGAACAACGGTGTAAGAGAGATGACTTCCTGGCTACCGCCTGTGTCTGAGGCGGTTCTCCCTGGTCTAACCAGAGTAGCTCTACACACCGGATCACATTTGATTGACCTAGAGCTGAGTCAGCTTTCTCCGTTATGAACATTTTTAACACCAAGTATACCCTTCCATGTTGAATGACAATAACTCCATTCAAGATTCAAACTGATAACAGGGCAGCCACAGGCCCATTTCTCTCACTAGGAAAGGAAGCAGAAATGGTAATTAAATTATAAAAGAGAATAAGGAGCTGCTCATTGTGTCTGTAAAGTAGAAACCAAAGCTAGGAGAGCGTTTTAGTAACTGGACCTCAAAGAATTATCACTGAATTATCACTAATGATATAATTATTAAGGCTTTCTGATGATTTTTATTTACATTAGCAACAGTGAAAGCAAATCTATATTTATATTATAATCAGTTGACCAACAAACTAAATAAAGTTTTCTTTGTCCATAAATAAAATTCTTCAAATAACATGTGGATGAATCTATACAATATATGGTTCCAAAGTACGGACTGAGCCAGTAAGTCGATGGGATCTCCTGATTAGCATGATCATGCCAAATGATGTACAGTATGTGAGCACTACTGTCCCACCCACTAAACAAGGAGCTTTTCTTCACTATGTGTCGCCAGCAGTGCAGAGAGACTAGCTTATTTTCAAATAAGAAATTAATCTACAATAACACTTGATGGGCTTTAGACAGACCTAAAGTAAAAAGAGTCCTGATCAGTCAAACACATTGAAAGAACACAAAGTGGAACAAAAGAACAATGAGAAAAGGGTACTTACATGAGCAATGGAAAGCCTCCTTGGTGTTGAAAGCCTTATTGCACTGGAAGCACTGGGCCGCATGGCCCGAGCCCACTGGTGTGAAAATATGACCATTAATTGCCTTCTTGTCCTTCTCCTTGCCCTCCTTCTCTTTATCCCTTTTCTCTCTATCCTTTTCCTGCACAAGTGGAAGTATCATAGTTAGGAACACAACTCCAACTATACAAGGAGAGGAATGCAATTACTTCAACTTTGTTACCAGCCAATTAGGAATAAAACGACTGTGTTGAGTTGTGTGTTGAGTGACAAACATTGACCAAATGTCTTAGCATTTAGCTAGTTGCTTATGTTAATAAATTCCAATCTGAATCCAGCAGAGCAACATCATTACTGTGATGTCCTACACAGCAGGGGGCTTTGCATATTAAGTGATGCATTGTTTATGTCTCATTAAGAGACCTTTTTTGAACGTAGTACATTGTTTCATGGTTCTTTGTTGTTTTGCCTCATTTAAAGACAATGTGATTCTCATTCTAAAACTGGGATCTATATATTTTTTTACAGGATTACTTGTAGGGTTTTATAATGTTGCGAATGATGACAAGCAGTAGATAACAAATAGGATAAACAATTTAATAATAATATTTCATGTTGTGGTGTTTTCTCAGCTACTACTAAGCTCTTAGTCAAACCGTCTTGTGATGAATGAGCGGGGAAGACTTTACAGTGCTGAAACACACTTCTGCAGGACGCATGACTACTGACGGAGACACGCTGTCTGGGAATCCGAACGTTGACCTTTCCATTACAGGGCGGTCTTTCTGTTGCCTCCGGATTAATGGACGAGGTCATCCCCAGCTGTTGGTCATCCCTGTACACTGAGCTGAATCACAATGCCATAAAGTGATGCAGAGAACAACAGAGCTCTTATTCTTTTGGACTTGCATCACAGAGCCTCCACCCAAACCCAGAGGAAATGGGAAAATGGAGTTTCCAGCTCGTTTTAATAGCCGGCCCTGGGCCTCTTGGTTTGAGGGAACCACAAAGTTCTGACATACTAGAGCTCATTCTGTTTAGTTGCTTCAAGATATCATGAGGCTGACTGGAACACAGCAAGCCCGCAAGTTTTATAGCCATTACTCCACTTAGCATTCATTCTCACTTCCTGCAACAGCTGTCTAGCCACAAGGTAAAACACATCGACAAACTTCTACAAACTAGAAGACCAAGGTATTTTCAGCATAACCTATCAATTCATCTTTTTTTCCAAATAGGCTTGAGAATAGCTAAAAAATCAACAGCACAGGAAGCAAAGACGATTCTCTGCACAATTATTTAATAATAATAATATGACTTGATTGGAAAAAACATCAGCCTACAAAGTAACACCAGGCACTGAACATGCTATTGTGACAGTCAATTTCACCACAGTTTGACTGGGAAACCAGATCATTGTCTCAGCCTACCTCCAGCCAACCTTTCCACTTCTTTGAGAAGCCATGGCTCCCTGTGAATCCCCTGCATAACATCCTTGGCTGCGGCTGAAGCTACTGCCAGCACAGAGGCTCTTTTCTGAAAGCTGTGATGAGGAAGTGACTTGCTTGCTACAGGAGGGACTAACGACCGAAGGGGTGCAGACACTATGTCAAAACTGCACACATCTACATCTCGTTGGGGAACATTTGGACTTCGGATATTGTACAGAAACGGTATAGTATTGTGTACAGCCGTGGTTTGTGACACACTGTTTTTTGAAATGTTGAGGTGGTTGTCACTGAATGTACTAATCCTATATGATGGAAGCAATCCAGTTGGTGCCAATTTGAACATCAAAGCTCTGCTAATTGTCTTGGAGTCCACAACACCATGCTCAATAATGTTGACCTTTGACAGGTAGCAACCAGCCGCAGAATCCTGTCACTTTAAAAGCAAAGCGATGACTGAGGTAAGAAATGAGATTATAAAACCACAGCTTACTCCGTCTTCCTGTTTAACTTCCTGTTCACCCCTCTGTGTCTCTTTGCAAGGGCTGCACAATTAAAGACAGCAAACACTTGTTTAAGTAACTATGCATGGTATTGTGGGCGGCTGTGGCTCAGTGGTAGAGCGGTTGCCTGCCAATTGGAAGGTTGGTGGTTCGATCCCTGCCCCTGCAGTCATTGTCGAAGTGTCCTTGGGCAAGACACTGAACCCCGAGTTGCCCCCGGTGCTGCGCATCGGAGTGTGTATGTGTGTGAGTGTTTATCTGATGAGCAGGTGGCACCTTGTACGGCAGCCTCGGCTACAGTGTATGAATGTGTGTGAATGGTGAATGTTTCCTGTAGATGTAAAAGCGCTTTGAGCAGTTGTTAAGTATGTAAATGTGCTGTATTTATATAGCGCTTTTCCAGTCTTAACAACTGCTCAAAGCGCTATATAAATACAGCACATTTACATTTGTATTTACCCATTAATTCCCAAATAGGACTGTTTATCAGACTAGTGCACCCATTACGAAAGTATTCTTTCTTTTTTCTTTCAACTGATAGATATAATCAGGGATATCATCGCTTACAACGTAAAAACAAATGACTATTATATTCTCACTGGTAGAAAAAAAACTTCTGCTGATAAATAACTTGAGATGGCTCTGTCAGGAATAAAAGATGACTTCGATCACATCTTAAACCAGTCGAGGGACCACAAATTGTTGGGATCTGAAAAATGTACTGACTGGGAAAATCTGAAAGGGGGGAGTTACAAGAAAAAGTGACTTGCCCTGAAACAAGACACAGAACCCCCAACTGTTTAACTGGAGCTGTTGGGGGGCCAACAGAAGAAGATGCACAGGGCAGCTCCCAGTGGGAGGCTGAAAAGCAGCCTGGTGTCCACTGAGCCTTGCTTGAAGGAATACATGTTTAAGCAGGAGAAGCCTATGAACAGAGGCTGGATTTGAAAGGGACGTTTTAGTAAATATATTTTTAGAAACCGTAGCACCGTGTTATTATAAGTAAAAACTCCATGTTCCCTCACCCTGGTCTTTTTGTACATCTTGTTCTTGATGTAGCTGAAGGTGCGACTGACTTTGGTCACACTCTTTCCCTCAGTGTCGCTCCGCAGAGGGCCAGGCTCTTCTTCTGATATACTGACACACACACACACACACACACACACACACACACACACACACACACACACACACACACACACAATGTTATCCTCAAAGAGTTGCCTTCACAAGGTTATCTGTTAACACATTCCAAGATGGTCACAGCACTATAAAGCTTCCATGGAGAACCACTGCTGCTTACCTCTCCACACAGTTTATTTATAGGACTATAAAGTTCCCAGCTGCAGTAAAAACCTTAACAACTATTTTCTGGTAAAGCAAGTGTGCAGAGTTGGACTGACCTGTATGCTAGGGACCCAGAGGCGCTGGAAAACGACCTCATACCTAGAAAGAAACAAAGAGGAAGTCAGCGGTAGGACAAAGACTCGGTTGGTAAAACAGCTTCTTTTTTTCTTCATTGTTATTTGTCCCAGGTGGAAATTCTACTTTCTTTGTCTACTAAAAGTGATGGAGATATCTGTTTAGAGGTTGACCACACTAACCGGCAGGTCATCCTGCTTTCCCTGAATATACAGTAATGTGAATGAACTTACTGACCTAACGCTGTGTCTACACAGGAGGCGTTTCAGCCATCCGTCTCACCTGTGTCTCATGGAAAAGGTTTTGTTTCTGTTTTCTCAACCTGGCTCAACCAGACACAAGACAGAGAGTATTTTTACTCTTCATGTCCATTTGCTCTTCTGTTTTAAGCACATAACTAAAGTAATTGTGCATGAGGCTCTGAGTGCTGACAAAGCAAGGATGACCTAGAGCCTAGTAATGTGCCTGAACGCATCCTGTGTAGACATGCAGAGCACTGAGGCTAATGTGCTGCTCACACCACTCCCCCCTGTGTAGACACGGTGTAAAGAACCATTCCGGAAAAAAAAGGGTTGTTTCAATCCTGGCTGCAAGAACTGGGCAGAGAATTTAATAATCCATGTCCTACAACAGATACCTTTAAAGTCCTTGAGCAAGGTATTTAACATGAGGTCTTCTCATGGAAGCTGCGTAGATGCCAACAACAAAACGACTGTGGCACCGATGAGGGCAGCCAGCACCAAGGCCACAAGATGCTAAAGTACCATCTTTTAATCCAGAACCATTAATACCTGCTAGATATGGGCTAAAAAAATAAGTTCATTTTTTTCCTGCAAGAAATTATGCTCTCAATATTTGATCACATTTAATTGATTCTGCCTCCCACATCATCACACAAAGCCATGACAGTTGTAACGTGCTTGTGTTACCCAAGCTCCACACAGGCGCCTCTGTTAACCAAACATGGCTCTAGTGACAGCAAAACTGTTCTTTTTTTCAATTAATCTCTCATTTAGTTGTATTTTTCATTTGACTGCACATGAGAAAAAAGTAATTAAAACATGTAATCAAAGCATAAACTGCTTCACCAAAGAGTCTTTACTTATTTGATATCAGTTAAACGTAGGCGCATCTTTTCGAAATAACAACTCTGCATCCTTCTCCACAGTCATTTCTCCCCAATATTCTGAATTACACGCAAATATGCAAAGTATTTCTCTGCATCAGAAGGTCAAACCAAAAACCGGATGCAGCTTTTTTCCTCAAGGAGACGGAGAAAACTAACAGAGATATCTTACAGATAAGAAAAGGGAGGACTCAGTGTCTTTGACTAAAGGTGACAGGCTCCCATTTATCTGGAGGGCAGTTCACCTGCTGTGTTTATGATTATTATTTTTCCTCTTACTCTGGTGATTGTGTTTCATGTTTGCAAAGAGAAAAAACAAAGACTAATTTAAGTAAAGATACTGGGCTGGGTAGGGGACAGAAGAAGCTGAGATCTTATTTAATGTTGCCAACAGGAATAGTTATTATTCATTGTGCCGATGTCCAATCGGCACAATGACTATTATCGCCCATACTTATTTCTTATTCTGAATCTTCCGCCAAATTTCGTCCCGCTACTAGTCCCGAAGCGTTGCCAGCACGCGCACCACATTACACCGAAATGTGGGTATTGATCGGGAATGGTGTGCTATGACTTTTGTAAGAGATTTGCCGCGTGGTTTTACCGCTTAAAAAAAATAGCTTAAAAACGGCGAAAATGTCTCATTGACTTGAATGGGAAATGTTCGGGAAATCTCTCAACATTGCTCCAAACCCCCCCTCTTTGGGACCATGCTGTATCGCCATACTTTAACGTAAAAACATGATTAAAAGTTTAAACCGAAGACAAGACTTTGGCGTTTATTGGGCTGAATGGGCGTTCAGATATCTAGCACGGTTTCTCCCAAATCCCTGTTTAAGTATCGTCCCGTTTTCAGACCGTCTCAGATTTTCCAATGTGTGTGTGTGTGGTGGAATGTTCAGAGCTAGAGTGGGGGACAGAGTGGGGGGCTGGGGTACGGATATCTGGAAGTTTCTCAAACAAATTGCTCTCTCTCCTCCAGTTTTACCTCTTCAGACTTTATTATTGGTCAAAATGGAGGAAATCTTGTTCCGGTCACAGACATAAATATGGAGACTATCTGAATTAAATTGTTGGCTGTGATCTACCAACAGTCAATAGAAACCATAAAAAAACCATGCAGCTGGGCTACGATTCTCAGATTTCCCCCAAACAAATGTCTCTCTCTTCTCCAGTTTTAACTCTTCAGACATCATAGTTGGTCAAAATGTAGGAAATCTTGTGCCGATCGCAGACATGTAACTATGGAGTCTATCGGACTAAAACATTTCGCGCTAGGCTCACCAACTGCAGATATAAAACATTGAAAGACAGAATCTGGCCCCTACTCTGAGGAAATCACCATAGCAACAGGTTCTGCTACTGAGAGGGCAGAGGGGAGGGGCTGCAGCACGATTCTCTGAAACAAACTAATTGCTCTCTCTCCTCCAGTTTTAATTCTTCAGGCATAATTTTCGGTCAAAATGTAGGAAATCTTGTGCTGATCGCAGACATGTAACTATGGAGTCTATCAGACTTTACGTGTTCACGCTAGGGAACCAACTGCCAATACAACACATTGAAAACGGATATCTAGATCCTTCTCTGAGGAAATCAGCATAGTAACAAGTTCTGACACACACACACACACATACACACATACACCTATCATGACACTGTTCCCTGGTGGCCATGTTGACCAACTGCCTCCTAACTTATGTTTCCAATGTGTGTGTATGTGGATGTGCGCCCGATAGCAGGCACACTGATAATATTTCTGCGGAATTTTCTAGTTTTTAGTATCCAATTGCATACTGCAATCAGCTTAATATCAGCAGTAACTAGTGCTTTCCTCATAAAAAATCTCAGTTGAAGCTCAACTTTTGGACTTCATCTGCTTTCAGTGTGTTAGTTTTGGTCAAGCCTAAATGCATTTATGTCTGTTATGTCGCATCATTCCTTGGGTTGGGAACCGGAAGGTCGCAGGTTCAAGTCCACATATGGACCAAAGTACGGAGTGTGGACTTGTAGCTGCCAGTTCACCTCCTGGACCAGGTGCTCTTGAGCAAGGCACCGTACCTGCTCAGGGTGCTGGTCCAGCTGGCAGCCCATTCACTCTAACATCTCTCCCTTTGTGCATGAATAGGTCCTGGGCATGTGTGTTTATTTCAGGCCTGTGTGTGATTACTAACAAACAGAGTGGAATTGTAATTTCCCCACTGGGGATCAATAAACAGTATAAATATTAATTAATTAAATTATTAAAAATACTATATAATGTGTATTTTGTGATGAGATATTAAAATTTAGGTTTTATAACCATTTTCTCTTCAGTCAGCCTGTCTGCATCTATTTCAACTATTTCAGTAAGCTTTCATGAGACTAACCAAAGGGGACAAAAGATCTCTACTGCTGGGCACATGGCTACGTAGACAACTACTAGTTCATTAACATCCCAGTGTATCTAACATCCTTCCTGGATCAAAACACTGCACTGCTTATCCCAATGTCAACTGGACTCTTTTCAGCAGTATGAGCCGTCATCACTTTAATATTTCATATTCAGTGAAAAGAACAGTATTGGCACCTTTGGTTACACTCCTTTGAGGGAGATGATAACAGGAACAACTACTACCACAGCTAGTTTCTACGGCAGCTATAGTCACAGTTCCTTACTTACTCAAGTTATCCTCATCATCGCTAGATGAAAA